>NC_047674.1:23804461-24404461 GCF_011762505.2 Arvicanthis niloticus | reverse complement strand
AAGTGCCCGCCTGAGACAATGAGAAGCTTTGCTTCTACAGTGGAAAAGAAAGTTCCTGAAGGGAGCTACACTAGTGGCCAGGGGACACTTTGAGAGAGGGTGAAGATGAATGATTATAGCAGTGTTCAGTTGGGGCCTCTGAAGGAGTTTGGGAACAGGGATGTCTCATGTTCAATTGATATTTGTTTGTCTGTATTGACTTGCTACATGCATGATTCACCTCTTCTAAATCTACAGTGAGGTTTAGTTCCTAGCACCTAGACTTGGCAGTTCACAACCATCTGTAACTGCAGTCCCAGGGCACTTGAAACCTTCTTCTAGACTCTTTAGGTACCTGTACACACACACACACACACACACACACACACACACACACACACACACACGTACACACACGTACACACACATGTATACACACACAAATACACACACACACGTACACACACATGTATACACACACAAATACACACACACACAAATACACACACACACTACACAATTTTAGAAAAGAAAACTAGTAAGAGAAAACTATTACAAGCCATAGACAAACAGTAACATGACTTAGGCCTCCGGACCAGAATCCAGTCTTCCTTACTGTGCTGTTGGCAATGCACATGACCACTCTGGGCTTCTGTTATGTGAAGGGCTCTTCTCTACAGAAATTCTGCCTAATATTTTGTACCCACTGTTCACAGCTTAAGCCACTTATTTCCAGGACAAATTTTTCCTATATTTTTTTTTAGACAACATTGACATAAAATGCAAATATAAACAGGTAGTTGTCAAAATTTACAAACGAACATGCTACTAGTGGTCAGTGTCTGTACCAGGTGTGTCCAGGTTATTCACACCTTAATCCAGGAACTGATTAAGTGCACACAGACTGTGAAGTGGCAAGAAAGTATTAATCTAAGGCAAAGTCATAGATCAGAAAAATACTGTCAAGAGGGGTAGCAGACCCCAGATTATTGCATAGGGTTTTTTTGTAGGTTCTAAAGCAGGGAGGTGGTGGTTACTATGGGCCAAGAGTTAGGTAGCTCTCTATTTTGATTGATAGGTTTGATAACCCTGAAGTAGTTGTACATGCCCCTTCCCATAATACATCTTAGTCATATGGATGTCCAGTTAAACATATCTATAACTACTATGCATGTTAACTAGTTATGAGTGGAAGAGAGATACAGTAGACACAGTTTGCCTTGCTGTACATATACCCCAACATAATCTAGGTCAGAATGGACCCATTATTCTTATACATGGATTTAATTGAGAAACTATTCGCATTTGATGAATTTTAAGGGACAAAAAAACTTATTCTACTGTTTGGAATGAGTTATGTGTGCAGCCTGAAATAGGTGGGGGTCTTAGGTTGCTAGGGCATTGTTAGGAGAAGGGTGTATGTGTATAGTACTTGCAGGTGGGGGGTTCTAGGTTGCCAGACACATTAATAGAAGAAAAGTAAAGATATAACCGATGTAGGATGGACTCCCAAGTTTGCTAATGATTTTCTGCACTTGCTTGCCTCAACCACACACATAACCACCAGTTTAATCATGTTGGGAAATGTAAGCACCTTCAAGTAACCCCATTCTCAATATGATCCCAAAGGACAAGAGTGGTGGCTGTGATTGTCCTGGTTGGTAATTCGTTATTACTGTTAAGCTCTTACTGTACCTGTGGGCTAGAGACATCTCAGCCCACAGGTATAATACAGCAGTTAAGAGCATTTTTGTTCTTATAGAAGATTTGGGTTTGGTTCCCAATACAAAATGATAGCTCACAACCATCTATAACTCCAGTTCCAAGGGATCTGACACCCTTGTGTGACTTCTGTGGACCCTGGGCACATATGTGATACCCATAAACAAAGGCAGGAAAAAATAGTCACACACATAAAAATAATCAACCTTTTAAAAAATCTCTTATTGTGCATAATTTATCAATTAACCTTATGACAAGTACATATGATGAAAAGATAGTGGATATATAGGATTTGGATATCTATTTTTGGGTGTCCACTGTGGGACTTGAGATGTTTTTCCTATAGATTTTGAAGGAGTCTACTGTAACAAAATATTTTGAGATTCATCTACATCACTTCAGGCACAATTAAAAAACTAAAATTCATAATTTGGAACCTAAAGTTTATTGGCTTTAAAAATGAATAGATTTACAATCTTGGAGAGTAAGGGGATATTTAGGTCAGCTGAGAGTCTGATCTTGGCTCAAGCTGTGGATTGTGGTTGTATAGGTCATTAAGGACAGTATTAACAGCAAGTGATTTGGGAAAGAGGAAGGAATAGAGGGAAGAGAGTGGGAGAAAGGGGCCAGGTAAGTGAATGGTCAGAAGTCTCCTCTTCATTTCCTGCTTTGTTCCATTCTCTACAGACGAAGCATAGCTGTACAAACAGATCTGTGCTTGGGATGTAAGAGGGAGGAGGGAACCAAGCAAGCCAGCTACTGCTGAAAAACAGGAACAATGTGTGTGCCTGAAATAGAAGGGCATGCCTCCCCTGTGGGAATTCTTGAGAACTCATCAGGCACAGCTGCAGCTCTGACACTCAGCCTGTGCACACAGGAGTCTGGCCTGGCTCTCAGCCAGTCACTTTCCTGCAGCATTCTATTTGTTCCAGTCCTTTCCTGGCCTAAGTCGCCTTGGAAATGGATGGGTCTATAAAGCTAATGACAAAAAAGGCTGTATGTAATACAGTATGATCATGGGCCCAGCCAAACTGTGGGCCTGACAAAGTAGGGACTCATTTCTAAGCACCATGTGGACCTAGATTTGCATGAGGCAGTTCTGTGCCTTCCAAGGCCCACTCAGCCATGCTGTAACATGTGCACTGCCTGATCCCCCACGCCAGCATCATCAAGGCCCTTCTGTGTTGCATCAGACTTCCAGGAACATCCAAACTCAGAGATACTTCAGAAGGATGGAGAGTGAATGGGTTATCTTTGACCATTTATTTATAGCAAGCAATGCTATGCGAGTGGGAATCCTACCTGATCTCCTGATAGATTCCCATCAGGCATAGAGTTTTACATCTTTGCCTGCAATTTATATGACTGCAATTATCATCAGAAGTTTTTTTTTTCTTTCTAGGATCAAGTGGATACTCTGCTCTGTTCTTTTTTTTGTCACTATATTTCTTTCCTGATGTACACTCAGGTCACATTCTATGCAAACTGATGCTTCTATATACGTGCCACCAAATCTCCCAGGTTCTGACATGGAGGGACAGCTGCTTTCCACTAAGCCTTTGGCCTCACTCAAATGTCACTTTGAAAATCAATGTACAATCAAGAGCTAGTAAGTACATTGTTCCTTGCTCTAACTTGGCCACATTCCAATAAGGACAAACAGGAATGTCAGTGAGATAAGAACACATACCCACGAGAGTGGCTGGAATCCAAAAACAAGAAGGAACAACTTTTAAAAAGGGTATGGAACAACTATCATATACTGTTGCTGGGGAGTCACTTGAGGAGACAAGACACAGCTAAATATACTCTTACCATTGGGAGGCATTTATCCAACTGACTTGAAAGCTTATACACACACAAAATTGCCCAAGCAAATGCTTATAGTAGTTTTATTCATAGTTATCCAAACATGGAAGCAACCCAGATGTTCTTTAACATGTTAATGAATAAACACTCAGTGGTACATCCATACAATAAAACACTATTCAACAATTAAAAAGGGAAATATCATCAATCCAAATAAGAACATGAATGGATATTAAGCACATATCAGTAAGGAAAAAGACAATATAAAAGGCTATGTATAATACTATATTTATTAGGTTTCTGTAACAGTTTGGTAAAGGAAAATAGAATAGTGTTCTTGAGGAGCTTAGGAAGAAAGAAGGCTAACCAGGATAAACACAAGGAATTGTTTTAGGGCTGGGAAACTATTTGGTGTGATATTGTAGTGGCAGAAACACACTTTTCAAAACCTACAGCATTTTACAGTACTAAGAGAAGATTTTGAAGATATGGGATAAGAGAGAAAGAAAGAGAGAAAGAAAGAAAAAGAAAGAAAAAAGAAAGAAAGAAAGAAAGAAAGAAAGAAAGTGAGCTAGAGAGAGAGAGAAAGAAAGAAAGAAAGAAAGAAAGAAAGAAAGAAAGAGAAGAAAGAGAAGAGAGAGAGAGAGAGAGAGTGAAAGAAAGAAAGAAGAAAAACAAACAGGATAAAATTCTCTGGACCTTGTAATGGCTCCGGTCCTCCTGTCATTGTCCAGTGAGGCATGAGGGCCATACCCATCCCGATGTCTTTTTCCTGGAGAAGGGATACTTTTGACATCAACCCTTATGCAGTCAGGCTTGTCCCTCAGGGAACCCAGAAACATATTTTTAACTTTTATTTATATTCCTTGCTTAGCCTCGCAGCCTAAGCAAGATTTCAGATTACCAGTCAGAGGGGGTTCTGGGTGGCCCCTCTCTGCTTGGTCTAGGGGTGGAAGTCCCCACGATCACTGTTTCTAATGGCTTGTTAGGATGACCAAAGTATCTGAGCCTACTTCCCTGTCCTTGACCAAGGTCATTTTCTTGTCTGAAGCCTACTCCCTTGTTCTAGTCTAAAATGTAGAATCCTGTCTGAAATTACTTCTTTGTTCTGGCCTAATATTTAGATTCCTGCCTGAGATTACTTCTTTGTTGTAGCCTACGATTTAGACTCCTACCTGAAATTACTTCTTTGTTCTAGTTTAATGTCAGATTCCTGCTTGAAGCCTACTTCCTTGTCCTTGGCCAATGTCATATTAGAAGGAAAATTTTTAATGCAATTTGCTAATTGAAGACAACACACTGCTGAGAAAATGACAGGAAATAGTGTTTGGCAAATGATACAACTAACTAGAAATAAAGCATTTTTTGAGTAGAAAATAATAAAAAGGTAATAAAGCCCAAATTCATTATGGAAATAGCTAAATACAAGTTATGTTCAGGAGTCATATAGCATTCAGTGTTTGGAATATAATTAGTAAAAATGTGTAAGAAACAATGCAAGCCCTGGCACTATTAAAAGCAATCAAAATGTTGAGACCATTAAATAACAGGTTGGTTTTTTCATTTTATATAAATGCTATTTGAATATACAAATAAAATTAATTAAACATGATTTGGGAAGAAAGAAAGAAAGAAAGAAAGAAAGAAAGAAAGAAAGAAAGAAGAAGAAAAAAAGAAAGAAAGAAAGAAAGAAAGAAAGAAAGAAAGAAGAAGAAAAAAAAGAAAGAAAGAAAGAAAGAGGAAAGGAAGGGAAGAAAGGAAGAAAGACAGAGGAAGGAAGGAAGGAAGGAAGGAAGGAAGGAAGGAAGGAAGGAAGGAAGGAAGGAAGGAAGGAAATGGGAAGAGTACATAATAATATACTGGGACAGAATGCTTCCTGTACTGTGTGGTAGCTTGAATAAGAATGTTTCCACAGGTTGCTATATTTAAGTGCTACGCCATCAGTGAGTAGAATTCTTTGAAAGGATTAGAAGGATTAGGATGTGTGGCCTTGTTGGAGGAAGGGTGTCATTGGGTGTGAGATCGGGATGTAGTTCTCAGCTACTGCTCTAGCACCTGCCTTCTTGCTGCAATGCTCCCCACCATAATAATAATAGACTGACCCTCTGAAACTGTAAACAAGCCCCCAATTAAATGCTTTCTTTTTTATGAATTGCCTCAGTCATGATGTCTCTTCATAGCAATAGAACAATGACTAAGACAGGATGTAACTGGATTACAGATATATGGCATGATCCCACTTCAGGGGCAGAAAAGGGTGCTGACCTAAGTAACTTTAGAAGTCGTTGAAGTTTGTAAGACTAAGAACAAGAGAAATTATATATGATTGTTATTTTTGGTAAATAACTTGCTTCATACACAGTAAAAGCCATCAAGTGGTATTTTTGTACATGTATACTTGTATTTAAAGAATGGGAGCAAGAGAATGAATCAGGGATCCAGGTTTCTGACTGTTTGGGTGGCTGGCTAATGCACAAGAAGGAGGGTAAGAATATCCAGTGTGGCTTTAGGAGAGTTAGTAGGAAACATTGGTGTACATTACATTTGTTATCCTTATGGGTGGATTTTTTTTATGTGTATGTGTATTTGTATGTGGTATGTTTGTGTAGATTTGAATGTTCAGATATATGGGTGCATATGTGTGTTTATGTGCATGAAGAAGATCAAAGTTGTTGTTGAGAGTCTTCCTCAATGACTTACCACTGTATTCATTGAGCCAGGGTCTGTCAGCTGAACCCAGACCTCACCACTACAGCTAATCCTAGACAACTAGATTGCTGCCAACCACTAGAATTACTGGTGGACCACCACACACTTACCTGGCTTTTATGTGGGCCCTGAACTTTGGTCTTCACGCTTGCTGTTTGGACAGCAATACTTTAAGTGTTTACCCATCTCTCCAGCCACAGAGGAGTAACCAGAAATAATTCCAGACATGAGTATACAGTACACACACACACACACACACACACACACACGAAAGCTTTATCTATCAAGAGGGTCTAGACATGTCTCTCATGTCTTTCATGAGCTCATGAGTACACCTTGCTAATTCATTCTCCCAGTGAAAGGAAACAGGAATGGAATCTGTGATGGTTTGAATAAGATGTTCCCCATAGTCAGGGGCATTTGAATACTGGTCCCCAGTGGATGATGGTGTTTGGGAAGGCTTAGAAGGTATGGCCTTGTTGTAGGAAATATGTCACTGGAAGCAAAACTTTGAAGTGTCAAAGCTTTGTGTCATTCCTAGTGTGTTCTCTGCTTCTTGTGTGTCAAGCTGTCATCTCTCAGTTTCCAGCCCCAGCCAACATGCTCCTGCTTTGCCATAATGGACTCTTATACCTCTGGTACCATAACTCCTTAAACATATTTCTTCTATAAGTTGTTTTGGTTATGGTATTTTAGCACAGCAACAGAAAATTAACTAATACAGGATCCTTGGAGAAGTGGCTGAATTTGAGGCTGAGGCAAACAATACATGCGAGGATGAGCCCAAACCATCTTAACATGCCAGAAAATAAGGAAGAGCTAGAAAATAATGATAGGATATGATGGTTGATATTTATTATCACTTTGACAGGACCTACAATCATCTAGAGAGTAAACTTCTGGACATGTCTGTGAATGAGTTTCTGGACTATGCTGAGCTATAAAAGATGTACCCTGGGGTTGTGGATTGAAGAAAAAAGAGAACGTGAGCTGAGCACCAAGGCATAACAGAGAAGGAGGCACATCTGGCACCTGTGTGTATTTGTGATGGTAGGTAACATACACTGTCCACATCTGTTAGGACAAGAGATGCTGCTGCCTTGATGGTGACTCTGGGTATAAGCTAGCTGCTCCTTGGAACCTGCAAATGGGATACTAGGGGGGAAAAGGTTGACTTCTGACTCTTCTGAAATGGAGCAGTAGTCAGTTTATGGGAAAATCAAGGCCTTGTTTTATCCAGAGGTACAGTGGAACAGAGAGGCCATCACTACTATGAAGCCAAGTCCAGGAAATGTGTAACATAAGGAACAGACTAAAAGAGAGACCTGGTCTCCTTCAAGGTGATGGACAGCTTCACAGTGCAGCTGCAACCTGTTCAGCCTGCTACATTTTCTATTCTTGAGTTCCTGAGAACATTCTTCAAGCAAATCTTAGCTCCCTTCTCTATTTCATTTAAGCTAATCTGAGATGGCGTCTCTTCATTGTAGAATTACTGAGGTTATCTGTCTCCCCTGGCAGAGTGAAATACTTAGTGGTTCTTTCATAGAATCCAAGACCCAAATGCTGGGAAAGATATCTAGTAAATGGCTCTCAAAGAGAGTCCACAGAGTCCTGATGGGATACACACATTTGGAATCCATAAAGCCTAACTATTTCTTCTTTTAAATGATTATTTTTGTGTGTGTACATGTATGTATGTGAGTTTAGTAAATATGTGTTGTATCTGTGCATGCATGTATGCAGATGCATGCACCTATGAGACAGTATGCAGAAGCCAAAGGACAAATCAGGTATCTTTTTTCGTCACCTTTTGACCCTTGTCTTTGAGACTGGCTCTTTAACTGATCCTGGAGCTATTCAGCTATTCAGCAAGTGTTCTCACCTACTGAACTTTTCTCCAGTTCCTAATTATTTTCCTAATACAATTAAGCACATTATACCGAAATCATTACTAATTAAAGGGTCTAGTTAAGATGTAAGACAATTAGACTTTAATGTGACATAAATTTAAATTTTGTTACTGTGACTAACTTTTAAGATTACAGACCTCAAGAGTGAGCCTACTACTATTATTTTACTAAATACTACCAAAGATATACTGCCAAAGTATATTCTAGTATATCTATACTTATAGATTAGGGCAACTCTCAGAACTCATTAGAGAAGTCTCACTGGGCAGCAGATTGTGAATAACATAGAAGCTACTGCTGGTCAAAATTTTCTATGGAGTGCTCAGCCACAAGAGGGACACCTATATCACCCCTCCCCCCCAAAAAAGCTCAGGGATCATTGAGATGAGGAGTAAAAAGATTGTAAGAGCCAGGGATCAGGGAGGATCACACAAACTGTGCACTAGATCAATCCCAATCAACAGGCTTTGAGTAGGGAGGAACTCATGAGACTCATGAGCCTGTACCTCCTAGCAATGGAACTATAAACAGCCAATGGCTTCTGGAGAGAGGGAGACTCAATAGTCCTTAAGAATGTAGCTCCTGGTAGGTCAACTTCAGCGAATGACCCGTAGGCTTATATTTTCAAAACCTACTTTAATTATGGTTCTTTAGTGCTTCAACCTCTCTTCTAGCCCATCACCCACCAGAGGTAGAGGAAAAAGGTTAATAAGAAATGGGGGTGGGGGTGGACCTGTTTAGAAATAGTTCTTTGGAGCAATTCCAATCTTCATTGTCAGCAGTCTAGTTCACTAGACAAACACCAAACATGAATCAGTAGCAGCAGCCTGATCTAGAAGAAACCACAAGGCTCTACCAATTGGCATGAGTCCATGGGAGCAGCAGGAAGCAGCCAGAATACCACCAGAAGTTCTTTGGTGCATTTCTCTCCACCAAGTCATGACAAATAATGATCAGAAAAAAAGCAAGGCAAACCAATTCAAAAGCATTGTCAGCAAGGATCAGCCTCAGTGGAGTCTAATGAAAACCAGAAAAGAGATGCAAGGGGAACCAATGCAAGAGCAGCATCCATTGTCTGTTGGATTATAGTTATACTCTTTCCAAACAGCACATGCCTCTCAAGTGTTCACTCCAGCAAGACATCCTATGCCCTTCCACCAAGCAACTTCCAGAAATATACCACATGTCTGTTCTCAGCAAAACATCCTCTCATGTGTCTGCTTCAGCAAAACATTCTCTCATAAGTCAGCTACCAGAAAACAAAAATCGCATGACACAACTGAGTCAAAACCAGAGATTCTCACTTCAGACCCCGTACCATGAGTATGTAGGAAACACAAACTGGACTCCATGAGTCATTTTTAAGAAAGAAAGAAAAAGAAAGAAAGAAAGAAAGAAAGAAAGAAAGAAAGAAAGAAAGAAAGAAAGAAAGAGAATTGGGGAAGGGTGAAAGGTTAGAGATAAATCTGAGGGGAGTTACTAGGAAGAGTGAAGGTGAATATGACTATGACTAAATGGTATACAAATATCAACCTTTAAGAATGGTCAAAATACATTACACTTTGAAACAAAACTTTGTCAAAATACTATGTGAACTTATAAAAGAACTAATAAAAACATACCAAGATTTGGTTCAGTATTAAAAAGAATATTCACAATTATGTGAAAATTAGTTTCAGAGATGCCTGCCCATGTTCCACTCACATACTCCACCCCCTAAGACTCCACTATCTTCATGCACGTTAACCAGTGCACGGAAACAAATGGCAAGCAGAAGAGGGGAGAATCCAGATGTCTTCGATGAAGCAAATACTTTAATAATATCTTAGTTTTGATTTTGATCATCTGTATATTGATAGGTATTATCTAGTTATACTGTGGTCCTTCAGGCATCTGTATGAAAGGAGCTTCCAATATCCAAAAGTTGGGGCATAACTAATGTAGTCTAGCTACCCACAGGGCTTGGGAGAGCTCTCTTTGAAGTACAGAGAAAGGTCAGAAATGTCAAGTACATTGACATTTGAATTTTTAGTGACCCATCCCATACATTGACCTGAACGGAGTTTCTTTACAGTATTCTTCAATTGCTTCTACTTTTAGCAACCTAAGTCATGTAAAAATGATGTCTTTATTAATGTGGTCACCCGTTTGAATGAAACTTATTGGCCTCCCCTTTCTCAGGGAAGGTTCCTCAGATCCTTCAGTTCTTGCCTGTCACTAGTTCCTAAATCTTCCATTGCATACTTGGCCATGTGACCCATGCCAGTTTTCATCATTCTTAGATCCTTTCTTTATGTCACTTCTAAGATTAAAAGGGTATATCTTAAAGGTTGATATTTGTATAATCTTGTTCTGAAAAAATGGCTGGGTTTCTGCAATGTTAACCAGCTCCAAGAATTCTAATCACTTTTCTCATTTTCATGACCAAATACCTAACAGAAGCAACTTAATGAGAGTGGTGTTGCCTCAGGTAAGATAGGGCATGTTGGTGGGACCAGCTTCTGTCCATGACAGGAGAGTAAGGTGGCTGACCACATTATACTGGTAAACAGGAAGCAGAGAGCAAGATTAGAAACAGGGCCAGCTTGTAAACACCAAAGGCCACTTCCAAGTGCCTGCATCTGCCAGCCAAACCCTATGTCTAACAGGTTCTACAATGTCTCAAAACAGCACCACCACCTGAGGACCCAATGTTCAAACTCACAAACCTGGGGTGGGAGAAAACATTACACATCTAAGCCATAGAAAATATAAGACTGTCTCCTTCACTTGTAAGGACACAATTGTGGCCTTCTCAATGTTCCCTGATCCCTTGTGCCTTAACCATTCTACACAAAAGGGAGACATTTACCCATGGGTAAGAAAGATCCATGGTTTCCATGGCTACAGTTACATGGTAAGCTAGCTCAATCAGGTATTCCTTGCCAGCAAGCCATTTGATTGTTACATGTGATTTCCTCCATTTTGGCTTGTATGTGTAAGAAAGAAGACATTTTGATCTTGATGATTGAATCATGTGTGGATTTTTTTTTTATTTGATCTCATACTAAACAAAGGAAGAATAGAATGCATGGGTCTTCCTCAAGTTGAGAGGATTTCTTTATATTTAATCTTTGACACCTACTTTTATGTATGGTTTTTGGGGTACAATGCCATTTGATATGTGTGTGAAAAGCAGTGATTTTTACATCATGGCAATTAGCATTTCTAGCTCCTAAATAATAGTCATTTCTCTGTGTTGGGAATCTTTGAATTCCTCTCTTCTAGTTCTTCAAAAAAAAAAAAAAATATGTAATAATCCTCTTCTGTGGAGCAGGCCTCAAGTCCTATCAAGAGAGTTGTTGGTTATGCCCATAAACAGTCTTGCCATTATTGCGCCTGTGGCTTGGCAGGCCACTCATGCAGAATCCAGCACTGGTATAGACCATTGGTATCTTTTCTCCCACAACAACATTCATAGTTCTCCCAGCATCGCGTAAGCTAGTCATCTGGGATGGCCGGTCAGTTCAGGACTGATTTCTCTTATAGCCACATATATGGTGTCTTCAGCAACACGTACTTACCATCTAGTTACAGTGGACAACTAAGGGCAACAATAACCTATGCTGTTTGGTGGCCTGTGGGGCCTCCCTGACCAGTACCTAGCAGAGAGGTCACCTGTGCCCAGCACTGAGATTTTAATTAATAGCCTCTGTCCTTTAGAATGAGCATTGTTCGATGATGCGATTTTCTGTTATTTCATTTTACCCCTTTGCTCCAAGTTGTCATGATGCTTTATCACAGCAATAAATTAATATCAATAAAGAAATTGGCCCTAGAGAGGGGGCTATTGCAGTGACAGACCTGACCATGTGTTTTGGGGGAGGGTTGTGGAAAGACTTTGGAACTTTAGGCTAGAAAAGCCAGTGAGTTCAAACTCTTTGAAAAGATACTTTCAGTAGTTTAGACTTGAGGGGTTTTGTAAGGTTTCTTCACACACCCTTAGCTTTACTTATGTCAGCCTCCTCTTGTCCTTTTACCCCCCCCCCACACACACACCATTCTCTCCCTGATCAAGCTTGTAGTTCCCAGTATTTGCCTTCTTTTCTTTCATGTCTTAAGCTCCAATATCCTCTCACGTTACTTTTAAAACCATGGGTTTCAATATCATGGGTTTTTGCATATTATTGTCATGCCCACTTCATGCTGATCATGCCTTCCCCAGCACCCTCATTTTTCCATCCTCATTAGTCCTCTGCTTTTTGGAGGGAGATGTGATCAGAGTTCCTGAAGGAAGTTGCAATAGGCCAGTGAGGGGTACATATGATCAAAATGAATTGTATATATGTGTGATACTTTCAAAGAATAAGTAAATAAAATATGTCTATAATAAATTATAAATTATGGTACCATACTCCAATATACTTAAAAATAAACTAGCAGGGTATATTACACAAATCCATAATTCCCACATTTGGTGAGAAGCTTGCTGTGATTTTCAGGTCAGCCTGGAGCTACAGAGGGGACTTGAGAGTTGTCATGGTCTAGCCCTAACCCTAAGCTTTAAAATGTAAATGTTTGAATCAGTAAACTTTGAACAGGTATGAACTCAGGGTACATATCCTCTGGCATCAGTCTTGATGTCCAACAAATTTCTTTGGACAGACATTGGGAATGCCCTATGGACATGAGAGTGGCTTAGGAAGATATATGTTATAAGAGGAGTAGTCTGGAAGAGGTGTCAGGGCATCCCCTGTTTGTTCAGAACAAGATCCAGCCAGGCAATGGTGGTGCACCTCTTTAATCCCAGCACTTGGGAGGCAGAGGCCGGTGGACTTCTGAGTTTGAGGCTAGCCTGGTCTACAGAGTGAGTTCCAGGCTAGCCAGGGCTACACAGAAACCCTGTCTTGAAAAACAAAAACAAATAATAATAATAATAATAATAATAATAATAATAATAATAATAATAATAACAATAATAATAATAATAATAACAATAATAATAAAAGAACAAGATCCATACAATGACAGGCATTGGCAAATGCTGCAGCTCACATTCCCACTGATTCATGGTCCTGCCTGTATACATGACATGTACAAAATAGTTGACAAACTAACTTAATTAATTAAAGAATATGTGTATTTTGTCATTTTGGGAGTGTTTACAACCTTTAAAAACTTTATAAAAGTATTAACAGCTTAAAATTTGGGGAGAATTTAATTAGCTAGCTATGGAATTAATTCAAAGGGATATTAGTGTTACAGTCCTTAAACTATTTGAGTGATTGACTAAATCTACTAACACTTAATGCTTAAGGAAAAACAGACTGTGTAACACTCATAAAACTTTTTAAAAGCCAACATATTACGAGTGACTTTGAAGACTATAGACATGTAAAGCATGGGCGTGAGTTCAGAGGACACCTTGGATACTGTACCAAAGTCAGATGGAATGGAAATAGGTAATAAAAGACAGATAAAACACTGCTGAGCTGTAGCCTAAAAAGAAGATTTTAAACTAAATTTGTGCTCCTAATTTTCACCAACTTCCCAGAACCTCTTAGTAAACTTAATATCATTTGGTGTCAAATTAAGTCTTCAAGAATAAATAGAGATCCATCCAGGGTGCTGCTCAAGTTCTTAGAGACATTTGAGACTGCTCTAGGGGTGTGCATTGGCCTCCCAGTCCACTCAGTGTTCATGGGAACTTGGCAAGGATGATCCACCACAGAGATAGGAGCGGCCTGACATTTTCCTCATAGGAGAGCAATCTCAGCTTGACCTTTCCAAAGATTGTGGCTTCCCAAGAGTGAAGAACCTCCCTGGGGCTTCACAGAGATTGAAATGGAATGACTACTGCTATGTATGGTTATACATGCCTGGTAATAATTTATTAATCTCCCCGTCTCCAGTCTCATTTCCTGGCATAATGTCTTATTAGGCTTCAAGAAGATGTCGAAAAGGGTTAGTGCAATTCAGATTAGATTCAAGAAGAATTTAAAGTCCAATAAATTGTTTAAAAGCACAATTCTTTATGCAATAGTGGGGGAAACAGGCTGGGAATGGAAGATCTCATTAATTTTATGCATTCACCTAGTGTGAGGCCCAGGGCCTCTGGTCCTTGCTGTACAGACAGGTCTAATTCCCATATTCACTATAGAAAGTCAATTAAAGAATATGTTCTATCATCCTTTCAAAGACATTATCTACTGTTGTGTATTTTGCCAAAATCTTAGCACCACTTCACAGCAAGCCCCCTCTTGAAAACTCTACCAAGTATAATAAAGACAGTCACCATTTTTTTGAATGGATCCAGGGAGTGAGATGAGAATGTCCCTCATAAGCTCATATATTTAGATGTTTAGTGGCCAGAGAATGGTATTATTTGAAAGGATTAGAAGGATTTGGAGGTGTGGCCTTGTTGTAGAAAGTATGTCATGGATGGTGGGTTTTGAGGTTTCAAAAGCCCAGGGCCAGACCCAGTCTTTCTCTGCCTTGGGATCAGGGGGTAGCTTTCAGCTAGTGCTCTAGTGCCTGCCTGCATGCCACTATATTCCCATTCATGATAATAATAAACTAAACCTCTGAAACAGTAAGCAAGCCCCCAATGAAATGTTTTCTAGTGAGACTTAAAGTGTTTTTGTAATCACGGGGCTTTACCAACACATTCTCGTGGCACAGGACCTGATTCCCAGAAAAACCAGTGTGCTTAGATTTATCTTTGTGCCCTTTAGTTTACTCCTTCATTAATCCTTTCAGTCTATAATTAAAGTGTTTATTATTTTCCTGTCAGGAGAAGAAACAAGTGGTAGACACATTCATACTGGACTCAGTAGCCTAAGTGTTTGTCCCTGCATGATAATTATCTCTGCCTTTTGGCTTCCTGTCTAGAGGAATAACTCAGCGCGTAAGTAGGGGGCTGTTCTTCGTGCCTTCTACTTACCATTTTAAGTAATATTTTTATTACATACAAAGTATTTTGGTAGCATTCATTCCCCTCCCCCCCAATTCCTCCTGATTCACTCTCTGTTCAGCCAAATTCAGGCTCGCTTTCTTTCTCACCCTCAATTCTGCTGTCCCTCTTCCTGTCTTCAAACATAGAGTCTCACTAGTGGTGTTGTGAGACCTAGCCGTCAGTGTAGTCAATAAACCAGGAGTCATAACATTTAAAAAAAACCTAACTTTCCATCTCCTAGTAATTACCAAATACCAGTATCTTCTCAGTTTGTAGTAGGCTTCGCCCACCTCCCTTCCTCCATGCTGGGATTTTTTTTTTTTTTTTTGTCTGCCTTGTGCTCGCAATGGCCTCTTGTATGTTATAATCATTGTGAGTTTCTATGTTCACCTTGTTGTGTCAGGAAAACATTGGATGCTCACATCCGCTACGGCCATGCTCTATGGGAATCGATTTCCCCATGCCACGCTCTGAAAAACACCTCCTAGCTGAGTCAGGGTTACTGCAGACCTCCTTTTCTTAAACTTTCTCATCTTCTTCTGTCTATTGTCTGGAAATAATTGCCTATCCTGTTGTGTCCAGTTTTCCAGTTATTGTTGGCCCCTGCTCCTAATTCCATTTGAATGGAAACTAACCACAAAAGGAGATTTACTACAGGGTCCTAGGGAGGAATCCTTACTTTCCTTGGCGTGAGATGTGCTTGCAGCTCGAAGCAGATGGGGATCTCAGGTGACCACGTGCATTAATAGGAAAGGGACAGATGTGTAGCTCAAGCTGAATACAGTCTCAGATCATCAAGCTTTCCTTGTGCACGCCTGCCTCATCTCTATTTGACTTTTATTTGGTATGTGTGTGTAAAATGAAATTTCACTGAGTGTTGTAGTCTGCCCTCTGTCCTCACCAAACTGTTCAATTGCAGTTCATACTGTAGTTGACATTCAAAGGACACGCAGCCAGTCACGTCACTGATTCACAGGCTCTGTCCCACCTTCCCTTAAACTTCTACTTTGGTCTTTTATATTATTTTTTTACTTACATATCTATCTTCACAGGCATTTCTTTTGGAGGCGGGTGGTCACCTTTTGCAATTGAAAGATTTTGTTTCTTTCTCTAGTTTGAGGTTCACCATGTCTGAGCTTATTATTTACTGACTTTCTCAGAGTCCCTGGACTCCTGCTTCATCTCACCCAAGTTGATTGGGGAGAAAAAAAGATGAGTCAGCATACTTGCCATCTACTCATCACATTCTTCTTCCCCAGGATTGTCTTGTTTCTAGACTGTCCTGGAACCAGCTTCTAGATTTTTCTGTACTATAGAGTTCAGGTCTCTGGCTGGCCTAAGCAATTTTCCTTGCTTCAGCCCTTCTTCTCTCCTCTCCACTGAAGCCAGACTATGTTCTTTTTGTAAGGTGAAATGCCACCCCCCAAAAAAGCTAGACAGACTTCACAGGGTGGCAACAGAGAGTACCATATACCTCTGGGCATGAGGTTGGTTGAAGAGGAAGTGTCAGTAAACGAGAGGGCTGAGAAAGTGGATCCCCAGGAGTTAGTGAGAACCCAGGAATTCCAGCTAACAGTGAAGACTGTTATTTCTTGGAGCTTCTCTAGTCCCCATGGTCTGCTTCATCTATACTCCCTGCATCTTAACTTTGAATTCAGAAATCGACCAAGCCCACAAGACTTCCTAGAAAACAGGTGAGTTCCTGAGATGAATACAGGGACTCTAACAGTGGGTTTGAAACAAACAAACTGTTCAAAACAGTTGTCCTAGAGGTGGGTTAATATTTTCACTGTTCTAAAAATCTGACCATCTTTGCTGGACATCTTTGCTTCACTGTTTGCATCAGTGAACACTCTTTGGCTGTACCATTTCTCCATAAAAGGAATTTCTCTGTGCAGTGCAGCCTGAACTGTTTCCATAACTGGAGTTCAGTCTTCCAATTATTTGCATGCATAATGTCTGGGTGGGAATCAAAAGGCTTTGCCTAGGCGGCCATAATAGTTGGACATGGAGTGACAGGGACTGAATGACTAATGCCTTTTATTGTGGGATTTTGGCATTTTTGCCATCATGGGGAATTTTTTTTTTTGGATAAGCTTTTGCTTATCCACAAAAGAAATATTTGCAACAATGATTTGTATGAACAATCGGTCTCACTCAGATACTCAGATACATCAACACTATTTAGTCAGAGCCCTTTTCATCAATTCATCTTGAGCCAGCCAAACACTTTGCTCTAAACACATGTTGGTCTTCTGTGAAACTAAAGTCGAATCTCTTAAACATAGCAAGTTGCAGCTCGTGTATCTTTCTATGAAATTACCCCAGAGGTGTTCATCTTAAGCCTCCCTGCCCCCATACCAGAAGCAAGGGTGACTTGGGAAACTGCTGGGGGAGTTAAAGAAGCATTTATCATCATCTGGAATTGTCTTTTATTCTCATGTTCTCTGCACACTTAAGGCTTTTTATCTGTGACATGCAAAATATGACTTGCTCCGTAAGACAAGTATTTAAGACGCTTGACTTTCGGTATGAGCTATTCAAATACGAACCTCAAAGGGGACAGAACTGATAATTGTATTCACATCAGACTGACCTTGACCATACAGATGTGGGCGTTTGAGGGGTGCTGAGGACAATGCAGGGAAGAGGTCATCTTTTGGGGTACAGAGTGCATTAATGTTAAAACTGCATGAAGACCCTTGTCATTGAATGAGAGCCTTGTTGCTCCTTATTTATGGAAATGGATGCTTTCTTTTTTCCCCAGCCAGATTCCAGCATTGATGTCTGAATGCTATTCAAAATATCCGAACCCTCCCAGATGCCAATCTCTGTGAGTGTAAGACAGGAAGTGCAAAGTGGTTTTGGCCCAAGCACAAAAATGTGGAGCAGAACAGAGAGTCTTCTGTGGAATGACCTTTATTAATTTTGTGTCATTTCAGCCTAGGTGTTGACCACAAGTGACCAGTTCCTGTGGAAGTTTTCACTGGACACTTTGGGAGAGTGACAAAGTTCTCTTGCCTTTACTTAAGCAAGGACATGAAGTAATTGGAAATATGGTTGGTCACAGAAAACTCTGGAGGCTCAGCCATATCTCTAACACCCCCACCTTCCTCTCCATCACATCATTCTTGCTATGCTGCAGGTGCTTTCTCCATGTGGTGTTAAGGAGGAAACTTCCCCACGCTCAACTTTGGCCACATTGAATCAGGTTAGAAAGAAAAACTGGTTATTATGTGTAAAACATAGCCTTTGCCTACCTCTGCCCTATTGATAGAATTCAAATAGATCATAAACTGTCTATGCTTTCTGATCTATGACCATTCACATATGGTCATCACTTAATGGTGATATTAATAGTTGCTTTAGTCAGCTTTCTGTCACTGTGACAAAATACTTGAAATAAACAACTTATTCAAAAGAAAGGTTTATTGCCCTCTTTGCTTGACCTCAGATCTTTTAATGCCCGGGACAAGGTACAGCTTTATGATGGGAAACACATAGCAGTGGAAACTGTTCTTCTCATAAAGATCAAGAAGCAAAGAGAGAGAAGGGGCTGTGTTTCCATTATCCTTTCATTGGGATGCCTCTCCATGACCTATCCTCACCACAATGCCCCATCCACATCAGGGTCTAACTTCTTCAAGTAGGGCCATGGGCTAGTGGCCAAGCCTTTAATATGGTGGCTGGAGGGGGGGGGGGGCTACATTCAAATCATGGCAGTGGTTAAAACAAAGAAAACAGCAAGAAGTATCCTAGTCCACTGCGGTATTTACTCTTCTTACCACTGTGAAAGAAACATAAGGAAAGAAAGACTTATTTGGCTTCATAATTTTTGGGCTCATCAGCCCACCATGTCAGGGAGTTCATGGGCTGGCAGCTTTGTGGCAGCCTGAGCTCAGCTTATGGCATGGCTTCTTACTTCTTAGAGAATCACAAATCAAAGGGAAGACACAAGAAACAGGGCTCAACTACCAGTATAACACTTGGCCCTCAGCCTACATCCTTACACAAGGTAAGCCTGACATCCTCAAAGTTCCACAGCCTCCTAAAGCAACACCACCAGCTAAGAGCCAGGAGTTTAAACTTGTAGGCCTGCAAATGTTCAGATTCAACTATCATCCATCTATGCTTTCCCTACTCCAGAAATAGTAGAACTTTGTGACTTTGTGACATGTTTTCCCATAGTCTTCTAATGTAGAGACATGGTAAAATGCAGCTAAAATCTAGAATGTGCTTTCTCTCAGAGCAGGACAGAAGGCTCATTCATCTTGGATTCCCTAACAATGTCCTTCACATCTAGATACCTTACAAATTCTCACAGAATTAAGTGGAAAATGCCCTGGTAATAAGAAAAACATGAAGGCCATGGTGACTACTACAGATGCATCACTCACTGTAGAAATGGGAACAAGTGGTTAAATCCTAGAATAAGGATGTATTGCCATAGAAAGATAAGGGAATGGAGTCACTGTGTCAAGGGACAACAGTGTTCAGCCATACCAGAGCTCTTATATGGGGCAACCACTAAGAGACTTTCTAAGCAAATCTGGAACTGTGAGAATGGACCAAGCATCAGAAGGAGTAGGGAATGCTTGTGCTTTGAATGCTTTGAAATTTTTGGAAATTTATTGGATTTCTTTGGTTTAAAGTTCTCATGACATTATATTAAATTTAACATTATCACAAAAATAACACCATACCAAGACAAGGTAATACCTCTATGGAAGGCAAGTATGATATCCAAGGTTGTGCTCTGAATGTCACACATCAAATACATGAATGAGTGCACATGTGAATACACACACACACACACACAAAGTAAATTTAAATCAAAATTCATGCTATCCAGGAAGCTAGTTTCCATTATCATGAGTTGTATAGTTTTGCACATGGAGACACCTGTACCATGGGATTGCAGATGTAGATCTTTTGCTAACAGTATTTGCCTAGCACGCATACAGCCTCAACTTACATCCCCAGAACTACATGAAACAAGAGTGGTAGGAAGTACATACCTATAATCCTGTGACGCAGAAGATCGAGTTGGTAGGTTCAAAGGGTTAAGGTTATCCTCAGGTGCTTTGTGAATTTGAAGCTAGCCTGAGATATATGTGATACCCAGCCTCAAAAAGAGGGTTTGGGGGAGATGGAAAAAGATTTCAGCAGTGTTTATTGGCTAAAGGTTTCTGCTGGCAGGCCTGATGATCCAAGAGTGATTCCCCAAAACCTACACGGTGGAAGGAGACAACTAAGTCCTGCAAGTTGTCCTCTGACCTTCACACATTTCATGGCACGCAATCGCCCCATTTTCCAAAAAAAAAAAACGTGAAGAAAATCTTACCGACAATACTCAGAGACCTCTTTATTCTGCTGCAAGTTGTCGTGGAGGTTTGCCTGAATGGACACCTCTGCTTGATCTAGTCCCCTCACAATACTCTAGCAAGCTCAGGCCCTTCATTCAGTGAGTCTTCATATTCTAATATTGAAGGGAGGTGATGTCAACTTTAAGATATAAGGCCTGGTGGTTATTCAAGGTGACTGGAGTGTGCCCTTGGAAGGATTTCAGGACCCTATTTCCTTGGCTTACTGTTTAGCAATGTGACCACTCTCTCTTACACATGTTCTTACTATTATTACGTTCTGTCCGGTGGCGACCGTTAACCTCAGCATGGCTTGCACCTGTTTGGACCTCCAGACTCCAAAACTGTAAGCTAATAAATCTATTTTCTTGCCTATTTGGATATTTTATTATAGTAACAAACCCAGCGTACTATATTCCCTGTTGCTTTTCCTTCCTCCTGTTTAAGTACCACCCCTCCAACACTCACTCATCCTGTGCTCCTTCCTCCTGGGACTCTGACTCACAGGTCTTCCACACAGGCCCTGAGCCTGCAGCACAGCCTAGTGCCTGGTAGCGCCCAGCTCAGAAAAGGGTGTGGTTTAGGTTCTCTCTGGCTGTACAACAAACTATCCTGAGTAGAGGCATAAACAACGACTGCTCATTATTCCCCACAACTTCCCTGAATTGGGCAATTCTTCTGAAGGTTTTACTGCTGGACTCAGCTGAGGCCTGGCTGGAAGCTCCAACACAACTTCTTTTCCTATGTGGCCCCCTCTGGAAGGACAGTAGGACTTCTCACATGGGAGCTGCCCTCCAAGTGAGGAGGGAGTGGGCCATTGGTGCTCAGGGCCTTAGCTGGGGGGTCCCAGATGTCATTTCTACTGTACCCTGTTCTCAGGGATGGCAGTCTTTTTCCTGTAATGGCCAGACAGTATTTTAGCTTTGAGAGCCCTGTAGTCTCTGTCCTGCTACTCACCTGAAGCAAATAGAATTGAAAACAGCCACGGGTGTACAGATGGCAATAATTAAATTCATGAACCTAGACATTCCAATAAATCTTTACTTACTGGAACATGTAGTGGGCTTTGGTTAGTGTGCTGGTGGTTCTGTGGTCAAAGTTGTCTGGAAGTTGGCCCAGAGTTGAGGGAGAAATGGTGTAGGTGGATCATAAGGAATGTGTCCAGCAAGAGGCACAGGGTCTTGTGACTAGTAAAAGGCAGAAAGGCAGGTATAGTCCACCACAATGCTGGGGGCTGATAGTACTGAAGACTCACTGTGCTCCTCAAGGTTGGGCTAGAAAGAAGGGAGAGCTGGCTTTGGGGCATCTTTTGTATCTTAACTCCAATAAAGGTATAGGAGAGACATCATACCCAAAAGAAGAATTGCCTGATTCTGAGGCAGCTGTGTCCCCAGCTGCAGATACCCCTAATAGCAGGCACATGCTGTGAAGGGAGGCCGAGCCCTGTGCTGAGGAACTGTAAAAATGTAATTTATGGAAACTTCTGTGCCCCTTCCTTCCTTCTCTATGTGGACACTCATGGTTTTAAAGTGCTAAGTCATCAGGCTCAGGAAGTTGGGGATTCATTGGTTTGCCTGCCCCTTGTAGCTCTCCTGGTAACTATTAATACGCATTTATAAATGGATAACTACATCCCACATCTTCATTATCATTAAAGAGGTTTAAAATGCATATAAACAAAAACTACTTCGTGACCCCAGCCACCACCCTGGTAGGGACTCACTGAAGAAATGTCTCCACACAAAGACATGGATATATATATATATATATATATATATATATATATATATATATATATACAGCTTTATTCATTCTGGTGACTAGATAGACAACTTGTGCTTGTTCATCTGGTTCTATCACCAATAAAGTTCACTAAAAAAGAAGACATGATTAACACAACCTGGAAAGTTTTGAGAACATTATATGCAAAGACATTAAATACAAAAGAAGGCACTCTGTAATTCTGTTTGATGGAGTTTCAGAAAAGACTAACTATACTTGTAAGAGGAAGAAGGGAGGGAGCTGCAAAGGGAATCAGGGTCACTTTAGGGGTAATGGAAGCATCTGTCTTGCTGTTGTGGTGATTGCAGCTGCCCACATTCATTGGGTCACATAGTTTAAGAATGCGGTTGGTCACACTTCAGTTATACCTCAATAACATAACTGGAAAAAATGTAGGTGTGATTGGATAGAGTTTTTAAGCCTCACCAGCGGATTAAGCAAAACTGTATGTATTTCTTACACGAGCAGGGGCAACTCAATGGACCTTCTCCAAGGACTGGGGTTTCCCAGACTACATTAATGAGTGATACTCAGGCTCCGTCCCACAAGAGGGGAGACAACTGTATGACTGTACAGGCCCTGAGGAACCTATCATTCTTGTTTGGTTACAGGGGCTCTTCTGCTCCTAAAAATAGAGACAAGATAATAGAACCTCAGCTGTCGACCCATAACACAGTCCTCAGCTGCTGGAGTTGGTGTGTCTCCTGCATTGGGGGATACTCACCCCTTCCTTATCACTAGGCAACTCTCCAAGGATGAGAGACAGTAAATAGTAAATGGTGATGTGGGTAATTCAGTGTGCATATTCACAGCCAGCAACTCTCACGACTATGTCAGGAAAAATGACTGCCCCCCTCAGCACACACAGGGTCAAGAAACAGAACAGGAGCTAAATGTCCTAAAGGCAGTTCCTGAGCCACTTAGAATTCACATGCCATTCTAGACTCAATGGCAGTGTAACCATCAACAGGAGAGAGAATTCCTGTGTCAATATCCTGAATGAGATACTTGGCAGAGTTTGAAAAGCAACAAATATGGTTCAGTCGCAGCCCAGAACCCCGGTTAAAATAATGAAGTCTCTCCAAGGTGCTTCATATCTAATGATTTTATAAATCTTTGTCACTCTTGTTTAAAACAACACTAATCTTGCCTCTTGGAGTCCTTAGCATGCAAATGCTTGAAAGACTTTCAAATAGCTTACAAACTGTAATTATGGGTTTTTTTTTCTTTTGTTTGTGTGTTGATCCTCAGTAGAAGGTCCGCCTCCTGAGGACAGGACCCAATCAGACACTGACACAGTCTGGATCTGTGCTTAACACAAAAAATTCAGACTGGATTGCTAAAGTTTTATCTAGAAGGTAGAACACATGGTGAATGCTGGGATCTTTAGATGTTAGAAAAACTGCTGAATGACAAAGCTTGGACCCTGAGAGTCCCTGCCTATAAACAGGGCTCTATCTCATCGACCCTGTGAGAACCGGGGGGGGGGGGGGGGGGGCGGGTTTGACTGGAAATCATGTTGAATAAATGATTAGCTTTAGATTTCAGGGGCAACCATGGTCTCTTGTGGGTTCCTGGATGGTTATGGATGCACTCGATGTGAGTGATGTTACCACTACCCACCTTCCAGGTGTAGTGGCAACTATACTAATGCATTAGCAAACACACGGAGGTTTCCTGTGGCTTATAGATTCCTCATCTCTGTCACTCATCATCAACCACGATGTAAAAACATTATCTGAAAACTTCCAGAAAGAAAAAATGCATGTTAATTGTACACTTATCTGATGAAATCTTGAGCCCTCCCATCAAATCCAGACCAGAACATGGGTCATCTCTGTCTAGATTCATATGACACCCACACTTGTCAGTCATTTGGTAGCTGACTAGATGATACACTGACTATTGTGACATCTCAGAGCTTATGATTTTAGGGTTTTTTTTAAAACTTTTTTTTTTAACTTAGTACAAGTTCTCAAAGCGCAAAAGGAGTGATGCTGACAAACCAGAAAAGCTAAAGAAGCCCTAAAGTTCTCCTGTAAGTGAAAAGATGGACGTTACCCACAGGAATGCACAGTATACACAGAGTTTCGTGCTCTCTGACTGATTGGGAGAAGTGCTTGGGTTTTCCACTGTGCTCTTACGCCTCTTGAAGGGATACATCCAGGGAAAACAAGACGAGGCTTCCTGGTGGGGAGAACTCTGAGTCTCATCTGAAACTATGCCCATCTGTTTTCAGAACTCTGCTTCAGATGTTAAAAATTAAAGTGGACGAGACTGGAAACTAGCCCCAGAGAAGCCTTCTTGTTTCACCAAAGACCCTTGCACAGAAGAAAGCTATTATATTATACTAGTATACTGTCTCTAGGTCTCCTGACTCTAGATTCTCACTCACACTAAAGCGCTAAGGGGCCTGGTCCACTACTAGTTAAATCCTGGGCACAGATACTTAAAACAAAGTTTTCTGGTAGATCCTGTGCTCAGACAACTTTGGCCAGTGAATTCTAGACTTGAACATTAAGAGGTAATATCTGTCCTTAACATTAAAAGGTAATATCTGCTCTTAGATCGTCTGCACAGACACTCAGGGCAGGCTACTACTACCTGTGGGGTCCTGAACACAGACATTCAACAGACCAGGCCTGCTTGTGGTATCCTGGCACCTCTTCACGAGAACCTTCACAGAACCCCTCTGTCAGCCTTCTACAATAAGAACTTTGTGTGCCTCAATATTTTTTTTAGACTAAAACGAACTTTCTATCCCCACCTTTGGCTTCAGTTAGTCATTTCAAATGGCAAAAGTTAAAATTCCAGCACGGAAACTGTCTTCACCAACAGGAAGGGGTTTTGAGATCCCATCACTAAGCAGGCAGTTTAACACCAAAGTGGTTGGAGGATTGACTTAGCCAGTTGCTAGGGCGGGTCTGTGGCAGGGCTCTTCTCTCAGGCCAGTGAGCTATGATAACAAATTCCATATCCTTCTCTAGCATCAAATGTATTAAAAACAAAGATGAAGTCTTTTATACACTTTTATACTTTGATACACTGCCTGCATGCACTCTTAGCCTGCATTTACTCTTCAACTATTCATAGTGTGGTTCTGCACGGTGATTTAAAAGAAAGGCTCTCTTTAATCTTTTAATCTTGAAAACAGAGGGGAGCTCTTGTTTTCATGGGACAGAAGAGAATAAGACACATAACAAAATCTATAGCAAGCATGGAGAGGACAGAACGCACAGGAGGCTTTCAAGAACAGAAAAGAAAGGCTACTGCAGCCCGAGGAGGGAGTAGGAAAAGCCTCTCGAGGAGGCTGCACCTGAGCACAGCTTGGAACCATGGCGGGTATGGCAGGTTTAAAGGAAGTGTAACCTCTTTGAGATTCTCCCATTGACGCTTCACTAGATGCCATCAGTCCTGTGGTTCTTAGACCAGTAGAACGCAATGAAACTGATGTGTGCCAGTTTACAGGTTAAGACTTACAATCATGGCAGCTTGCTTTTTTTGTCCTCTGGAATAGCTGTGTTTGCAAATGCTCCTTCTGGGAGCTGAAAGCCACCAGGCTTGAGGCGCCACAAGAGGGCACCTCAGTGTAGTTCAGCTCCACCCTGCCACCAGACAGATGAGTGTAGCTGTCCACCTCAGTCCCTCTACCATCCAAGCAATACAAGAGGTCTCCAGCGGCACTTTTCAAAAACAGAAGAACCACCTGGCTGAGCCCAACTCAGACTCCTGACCCGCAGGACCAAGAAGCATAAAGAATATGGGGGTTCTAAATCACTATGTTTGAGGGCACTGTTGAAACAGTGCCTGGGAAGTGGGGCTCTGACTAGTAGCAATGAGGAAAGAATGTCCTATCAGAAAGTGGCACTGGTGCAGGCAGACCTGTGAAGCTATGAAGGTACCGAGAGTAGATTCTGTAGTTGAACTGGGGTCACATGCAAGTTGTATATTCGATGGCAGTGGAATCAGTTGTATATGCTATGGCAGTGGAATGCAGTTGTATATTCTATGGCAATGGAATGCAGTTGTATATGCTATGGCAGGGGAATGCAGTTGTATATTCTATGGCAGTGGAATGCAGTTGTATATTCTATGGCAATGGAATGCAGTTGTATATGCTATGGCAGTAGAATGCAGTTGTATATTCTATGGCAGTAGAATGCAGTTGTATATTCTATGGCAGTGGAATGCAGTTGTATATTCTATGGCAGTGGAATGCAGTTGTATATTCTATGGCAGTGGAATGCAGTTGTATATTCTATGGCAGTGGAATGCAGTTGTATATTCTATGGCAGTGGAATGCAGTTGTATATTCTATGGCAGTGGAATGCAGTTGTATATTCTATGGCAGTAGAATGCAGTTGTATATTCTATGGCAGTGGAATGCAGTTGTATATTCTATGGCAGTGGAATGCAGTTGTATATTCTATGGCAGTAGAATGCAGTTGTATATTCTATGGCAATGGAATGCAGTTGTATATTCTATGGCAATGGAATGCAGTTGTATATTCTATGGCAGTGGAATGCAGTTGTATATTCTATGGCAGTGGAATGCAGTTGTATATTCTATGGCAGTGAAATGCAGTTGTATATTCTATGGCAGTGGAATGCAGTTGTATATTCTATGGCAGTGGAATGCAGTTGTATATTCTATGGCAATGGAATGCAGTTGTATATTCTATGGCAGTGGAATGCAGTTGTATATTCTATGGCAGTGGAATGTAGTTGTATATTCTATGGCAGTGGAATGCAGTTGTATATTCTATGGCAATGGAATGCAGTTGTATATTCTATGGCAGTGGAATGCAGTTGTATATTCTATGGCAGTGGAATGCAGTTGTATATTCTATGGCAGTGGGGTAGCATTAAGGTCCTACATTTTAATGAATATTTATAAATACATTCTGGAGAAGACTAGAATGAGGCACCATGGTCTTACTTTCTTAGGTCTGGTATAACAGTATATTTTAAACTGAGAATGTTGTAAGCAACAGAAGTTGATAGCCCACAGTTCTTGGTGCTGGCACATCCCAGATCAAGGCAACAGGAGAATGAGTATCTGTTGAGGACTCATCTTCTGGTCTATAGGTAGCACCTTCCTTGTGAAGCTGTCTTCCCAAGGTGGAAAGGGATAAGGATCTCTCTGGAGGCTTTTATAAGGACCCACCTCTATTACCCTGGGGAGTAGGATTTCAGTATATGACTCTTATGGGTATGCATGCATGCAGACCTAGGTCCTATATACATATCACAGCTGGAGGCTCATGGTGTGCATGGTTTTCTAGAAAAAGAATAATCTTTTGTAATTCTTTTTAAAAGTATTTTTAAAGATGATTTTTAATTTTATTTTATGTGTAAATTTTCATGTGCATGGCATACATATCTGGTGCCCATGAAAGCCAAAAGAGGGCATCGGAGCTCCTGGAACTGAAGTTACAGATGGTTATGAGTTGCTCTGTGGGTGCTAGGACTGAACTAGGGTTCTCTGCAAAAGAACAAGTACCTTAACCTCTGAGCCATCTCTTTAGGCCCCTCACTAAGCATTTTAGGACAAACCTCTTACCTTGTATCATTTTACCCATAAGTCTTTCAGGCTGCTATTGTACAGATGTGAGGGGATTTTCCCACAACCTACAAAAATGGCGATCCTGGAATGGAGCCTATTCTGCTGTAACAGCTCTCTTGCCATCTCTTGTGCTGTGGTATTGGATCAAAGTTGTGTTAGATTGTCTCTCTGTCCTACATGGTGTGTCCTGCAGAGCTTCCTGTAGAATGCTGGGCTGATGGTGTCCCAGAGGGTAAGGGCACTTCCACTGCTCTTCTGTCACCAAATTATCTGTGAACCAGAGGTTAAGGCAGATGTCATGGCAGCATTCTGAAAGACAACGTGTTGGGCAGCACTTGAAAAGCCCTGGTGACAATGACACTAGGAGTGAATTGGCATCATCCCAAAATGATAGATAGCTCCTGAGAGTCTGGCCTGGGCAGGAAGGGGATAAAGACCCACAGGTGGCATGGCACTGAACACAGGACACAGAGGCCAGACAGAGCCTAGGTGGTAACAGTAATTGCCGACATTTTTGCATGCTCACAGCATTCGAGGCTCTCCACAATGCACACCTAGAAAGACAAGGGAGTTATCTGAATATTTGTGCAGAATAAAGAAAATTACTGGAACCTAAACTCCGTTCCTTCCCACTGTGCTCAGTCTACAAGGGTGAAAAGATTCTCCTCATGGAGGCCAAGGGAAGGGCAAGAGGACAAGGAAGCGTCTGTAGTGGAGTTTCTCCCATTGAGGTATGTTTCAGCATTCCCAAGAGTCTGTTAAAGTTCAGGTTGCTACGTCTTACCCAACACCTGATAGATCAGTGGTGAGCAGCAGTACGCACTAGCAAGCTCCTAACTCTCCTATACCTATGACTCCCAAATCAGTATTTACGTGACTCCCAGGTTCACCTTTCTCTTCTTTTTCTTTGCTGGCGAAACTTTCATTTTCTCCTGCCTACTGGAGAAACCCTTCAACATGAGAAGGTCACTCCCTGAGTAGCCAGAGACTAAGGACCTCTCCTTGATTTAAAACTGAGAATCTCTGTGAAGAAACTGAGCCCAGCTCAGACCGGGAAACTCCTCCAAAGCCAAGTTTCCATTTATCAATTGAAAACAGTTGGTCTTTGCTCCACCAACCTGCGGCTGGGGATGGAACCCAGGTTCCTGCATAGTGGTCAACAAGACCCCTGGCTGGTCTTCTTTTTTGTTGAGCACGCTGTTTTATGACCTCTTTTGATGGTCAAGCCTGCTACTGAGAAAATGAGTGTCTTCTGCCTTCTTTCTAATTGCTCAAATGTCCCAGAATGAGAGTGTGCACAAGGGACACAGCATGCTCACTAAAAACTGCAAAAACACTGGTCCCTTCAAGCCTTTTTGCACTGCAGCGGTTTGAGTTGACATGTTTTTCCTAGATTGCAGTCCTGAACCCAGAATCTTTCAAAATATCATAAAAAGAAACCCTGCAGGAGCCAACCTTAACTACAGTTCAGGAGTTAAGAACATTCCAAAGGCTACTTTAAAAGGCAAGGCCTGATCCTGAAACCAAGGGCCTGGGATGCTGGGGGAAGGTTGTGCTGGAGAGGAATGGCTCAGTGAGGCGCGCGGGGAAAGAGGAGTGAGCCAGCATTCTCGGTCCAGCCTGGTTGGGCTGTGCCTGGCATCTGTCTTGCCCTCTCCCCTTTGGCCACGCGGCTCCTCTCAGCGATTTGCAAGCAGACCAGCAGGGCAGTGTGCCTCGGTGGCACTGATCTGAAGCTTGGCCCGCGGCCTGGCCTGCTGGCTAGTTGCCCACCCTGTGGGTCCCGCCCTAAGCAAGGACATCGGAGCTCTCCTGCCTCGCTGAGCCTGGGTCCCGGCTTCAGTAGTCCCTCCAGCCACTCTGCTGCACTCTGGCGCCATGAGCACCTCGTCTGGGAGACCTGCGATCCTGGCCCTTGCCGGGCTGGCCCTGCTCCTTCTGTTATGTCTGGGTCCAGGTAAGTGGAGGATGCCTGGCAGAGAGTGCTGAGGGTGCTAGGGAAGGAGATTGGAAATGGGGTGCTTCATTCCCGGATATTATCCTGCTCTCAGCCTGGACTAAACTAAGAAGACATAGAGGAACCGGGTCTAGTGTTTTGCACTCTACGTCCCAATGAGTGCACTTGGCAGGCAGTGAGGGAATCAAATTCAAAGAGAGCTTGTAGACTGAGGGGCGACCGTGGGCAAATGAAATGAGGATGTGAAGGACCCACAAGAACTCCGGGATGGTGGAGGCTTGAAGGGAGTAGTATTCAGAGGCACACAAGCTGCTCTCTTTCTCCAATTCCCTTCCAGGCAGTTTGGGGCAACAGCTGACTAAGAGCAGTTCAGGCTGTAAAGCTGAGCTGGCCTGATGTTTCAGATAGGACGGGCATCATCCCTTAAAGTTGAATTAGGTTTAATTTTTTTCTGCCATATTCAGCTGAATTATTAGCTATTATATTTCTACTAGCTATTATTTTTAAACGTTAAATATATCTACATATTAGCTAATATATTTCCACTATATTAGCTGGATTAACCGAAAATCCCCAGTTCTTTCCCCGTTAAAAGCTCTTCCACAGCACACCCTGAAGCAAGTTCAGGCCTTTCTACTCTGCCCAGAGCAACACAGACTCTGTCTTCCGAACCTGGAAAGTTACTCTTTTGTGTGACCCTTTAGAGGTCACCGTGAGCTCCTGTGTGTAGGAGCGCCTTCGAGGTTTATCACTCTGGGAGGCAGCAGGGTGACCCTAGATTTACTGCCAAGAGAACAGTAGCTGGAAGACACTAAACTATTTGCCTATCGCCTGAGACTGGCGTTTGTCCCAGTGAGAAGGGCTTGGCCATTGCCAAGTGGACATAGAAGACACACTCGGCTTCTCTGTGCTTCATTTTTGCTTTCTCAGAGCAGGCACAGTAAACCAAACTCCAGAGTGAGGGAGGGGAGGTAGGGTCACGGCAGGAGGGAGCAGGGTCACAGTATGGAGACCATGAAAATAAAGGGGAGCTTGTCCTTGTTAGAAGGGCGACTGTTGCGAATGACAGCAGTACCGCTTGTGAGCTAGCCTTGTGAACATGGCTGTAGACTATTCATTTGCAACACTCACGTTTTACTGAGTTAATGCCAAGGAGTGAGGGAGTGGAATCAGTTACAGTATCACCGTCAGCATCAGCATCACTGAACTGAAATGTGAACTTTACAATGTAAGACGAAAACACATTGAGTCTCAAAGAGGACTGTTTCCTCTCCCCCATTTTATTTTGTGTGTACTGGTGTTTGGCCTACACGTGTGTCTGCGTGCTTCGTGCATGTACTACCTGCAGAGGCCAGAAGAAGGTGATGTAACTCTGGTACTGGAGTGACAGAAGGTTGACAGATGCCATGTGGATGTGGGAATCAAACCAGGGTCCTCTGGGAAAGCAGCCAATGCTCTTAGTGGAGGAGCCACCTCTCCATCCCCCAAATGTGACTCTTTATGGCATCCAAGCATATGTCATGAAGAGAACGATCACAGCCCCCTCTTGGGTTTGCCTGTCAGGGGTTTTCACCTTTAGAGTGAGACATCTCGAGAGTCTGAATGTGTCCAGTCCCCTAATCCCAGGTAACCAGACTTGCTACGTATGTGCCTGGAAATGACAGCTGGGGATGTTTTAATAAGGGCGCCACGGCTCTCCCTTTGTTCTTTACTCCTTCCCTCAAGCAGATTTAGTGTGGGATCCAATTATGTATTAATATATAGCTGAATGTACAGGGTTGGCATAGCTGCAGTATTCATAATTCATGCCATGGGGCCTCTGCAAGCCTTTCAGTGGCACAGCTAAGATTTGCTGTGGTGGCGCTTTCATTCCTGAAGTACTAACGACTCACATTTGCAAGAAATTTCAGGCTTGCAGGGATAGCCCAAATCTCCTGGCTCTCTCAGCGTCAGCCCACATTTCATTCATTCATTGTTAAGCACATCTACAGAAGGCAAACAGATGGAGGGCAGTGCTTAATTCTGTGTGTGCTGTCCTGCGGCTTGTTAAAGACTGACAAATGTTAAGATATTCATGAATGTTAATATTAGAACCAAGAGTGTATCTGTCTGCTTTGGCAAATATCTTCATAGATTTCTTCATTGAGTTTTAAGATTTGGAGGGAAGTATAGCAGTTAGCAGCAGCCCCACCTTACTGGTTAGATAATCATTTCTCCAGTAGCCTGGCCAGTTCGCAACTGTGTTGATTTATGCTCAGATGCATTAATTCTTAATGAGGAATCTCCTGGAGGCACTTGCTCCATCTTTATGTGGTGGCCCAGGCACTGGAAATATTACTCACTATCTTAGTTACTTGTCTATTGCTGTGATAAAACACTATGGCCAAGACGGCTTATAAAATAAAACATTTAGAGTTTACAGTTCCAGAGAGTTAGAGCCCATGGTGGTGGATTGAAAGTATGGCTGCAGGAACAGCTGAGATCGTCTGAAACCACAGTGGGAAGTAGGAGGTGTCCTTTCTCCAGGTTTCCTGTTGCCTTCAACAGGCAGAAATGTGGCCTGATCAGGTCAATGACAAACCAGAGATGGGACAGTTATTTCTTGATAGCTGACTATACTGAACTCTGGTGTTATTTTAAAACAGCCACATCAACACAGGCAACCTGCATACAGATTCTAGAAACCACCACACTCTGATGCCTGCCACGCTAACTCCTTAGCTCCCTGCACAACACATACTGGCTCCCTTGAGCAAGGTGTCAGGACACTGACTCCCATCACTCATTCCTTAGTATGGCTCTTACAGATTCTTCTCAGGATATTTCTATGCTCTCCATTCTCTAAAATTAGGATGCCCATATATTATCCTTCAAGCTGGGACACTTCTGAAAACAAAGGGTGCTGGAAATCAAGACTGGCCTAGGAGAACCCAGAAAGTGTCGCCACTACACCCGTAAGATCGCCAGGGAGGTACCGGAGTGAGTTCTAGCATTTCCCTACTCCATCCAAGAGCATAGAACAGGTCCTCTAGACGGTACTGTCATACTGGCAGTCAGCAGGCAATGTATTTATGCTAGAGTAGGCTGAGTGGTGAGGCTCTGTGTGGATTTCACATAATAAGAGTGATGTGGATCTATAAATATGGTGAGCATTAGACGCACTAATACACACACAAGTATACACCACACACACATACACACACACACACACACACACACACACACACACACACACACACAGTAGAACAACCAGGTGCTGACTCTTGGCTTTGAATATTTTTTCTCCTCGATAACATAGTCAATCATTTATGCAAGAGTTCTTACTAAAACTGGCTTTTCCCAGTTTATTGATGTACTATTGACAACCGGAGTACAGGTTTGTTAGTTGTTTTGAGGTGCTGAGGATTGATCCTGGGGCCCACCATGCTGAGTGTTCACTGCGCTACACCCAGAACCCCAAATGGATATTCTTCATTTTTATTTTCTTTTTTAGTTTTAAAATGATCATACAGAGTAATGTGTTTCATTTTGTCCATCTCTTACATGCTTCGGCCCTCTTCCTCTCCTCTTTTCTTACCCCCACCCCAGATCTTCCTGGTGAGCCTTTCATCATTACTCTCTGTAGACAATCCCTTCCTGTTTTCTTATCACAAGATACAACTTTATTACTGTGGTGGTTCGAATGAAAATGAACCCCATAGGCTCATATATTTGAATGTTTGGTCCCCAGTTGGTAGAACTGTTTGGGAAGGATTCTGGGGTGTGGCCTTGTTGAAGGGGGGTGTGTCACTGAGGGTAGGCATCAAGGTTTTAAAACCCCATGCTATTACCAGTTAGCTCTCTTTGTCTCTCTACCTCCTGCTCCGAGATTAGGGTTAAGCACCCGACTACGGTGTCAGCACCATGCTTGCCTGCCTGCTGCCATGCTCTCCCCCGTGATAGTTATGGACTCATCCTCTGGAACTGTGAGTTCTCACTAAATAATTTATACTTTAAATTGCCACGATCATGGTATTTTGTCACAGCAATAGAAAGGTAATTAAAACAAATTACCCTCCCGCCTTTTAAAGCTTTTCCTTTCCCTCTCATGATCCGCCTTTCTAGTTTTATGAACTATATCCCATCTGTATACATACATATAAAAGCACACACATATAAATTAAAATCTGGGTTCAGCATGAGAAAAAGTATGTTATTTGTCCTTCTAATCTATTGTCAGCCTGGCACAGCCTAGAATCACTAAAAATTAGTAACTGCCCTTGCTCTGTAGTAATGTCTTTTATGTATTGTCTGGATTGTTAATCCATATAGGAGGGCCAAGACCACTGTGAGCAGTGCCATTTCCTGGGAAGGTGGTTCTAGGCTGTATAAGAGAACTAGCTGAGCGTGGGCCTGAGTGAGCCAGCCAGAGCGAGCCAGCAGATGGTGTTCCTCCATTGTTCCTTTTTTAAGGCTCTTAAGTGTCTACACTGACTTCCCTTAGTGATGGACTGTAACTTGAAGTGTAAGCCAAACAGACCCTTCCCTCACCTAAGTTTCTTTTGAACATGTTTGATCATAGCAAAAGAAATCAAACCAGAACACTCAACCTGGCATATCTCACTTAACATAATGATCTCCAGATTTATCCATTTTTTTCTGACCATAACATGATTTAATTTTTCATTATGGTTGTGTCTCTGTACCAGTTTCTCTATTCATTTATCTGTGAGTGGACACACACACACGGGCTGGTTCCATTCCTAGCTATTGTGACTCGTGTAGCAATGAGTGTTCAAGTATCTTGGTGCATTTTAAAAAGTGTTCAACATCCTTAGGCACCAATTAAAATGGAGGTAATTCCATCTTGCCCCAATCAAAATGGCTATCATGAAGAGAACAAGTGACAGCGTGGACTGGAGAGGAAGCAGGAACCTTTATTCTCCGCTGGTGGGAGTATAAGCTAGCAGTAGCTGTTATACAAATCAGTGTGGAAGGGGATCAGAAAACTAAAAGTGGAGTTATTATGTGACCCAGTTATACCCCTTGTGGAAGTATACTCAAAGCAAGTTCTTAATCACATTTGGACCCCTTTTGCAGATGTAAGCACAAGTCTCTCCTTTTCTCAGAAACCATGGATGGATTTAAAGGTTAAGAATCCTGATGAGAAGACAGCACTACTACCTTGCTGTGGCCTTCTCCACCGTAGGTCCTCATGGCAGTTCCAGACCCCTGTAAATGCTCTGTTTTTTGTTTTTTGTTTTTTTTTTTACTTAGGATGCTGTGTTGTTTTCCCTAGGGGCTTTGAGTCTATTCTCCATGGACCAACTAGCCTGTGTACAACTCTTAGGCACCAGTTCACTGAATGGAGGGTATATTCTTTCAGGCTAGACACACTATTTCCTATCAAGTTATCAAGCTGATTAGTTTAACTCTTTAAAAACTGAGCATACTTAACAGCCAATGCTCCCACCCCACCCCCCAAATAAAGCTTGAATGAAGGACAATTAGAGAAAGTTGCAAAACTGTACAGCTATTTTAAAGAGCCAAGTTCCCAGGCCATAGAAGCCGCACCTCTGCCTGGCTCTGTATGTATCTGCATCATGGATGTAGAGCCCAGCCTGTATGTATCTGCATCATGGATGTAGAGCCCAGCTTGTATGTATCTGCATCATGGATGTAGAGCCCAGCCTGTATGTATCTGCATCATGGATGTAGAGCCCAGCCTGTATGTATCTGCATCATGGATGTAGAGCCCACCCTGAGTCCAATGAGAACCATCTTAATATTCTTTAAAAAAAGAAAAAAAGAAAAGAAAATCAAGCTTACCTCTGAAATTCCCAAGGGGTTATTCCCAGAGGATTATGTATTTGGGAGGAGGGCACCATAGGATCTTTTACACCATGAAGATGTTTGCTGGAAGATGCATGTGCTAAGCAGGAAGACATTAGGACTAAAAACACTGTTTTAGCAAGAGAAGCTCAATCAGTGATGCCCTTGTCATCTATGGTCTCTGTCATCAGTATAGGCCCCAGATACCATGCATTATTTTTCTTGGCAACTATTCCAAAGCCCATTAAATACTTTATTACAGATCTGTTAAATCAGGGCAGGGATCCAGCAGTTCTTATTTACAATTTTTGACTTTCGCATTCTGAAACTGCTTTCCGTTTTTATGTAGGTGGCATAAGTGGGAACAAACTCAAGAAGATGCTCCAGAAACGAGAAGGTAAGTCTGCCTCGAGTGGGTGAGGATGTGTTCACTCAGAACTGTAAGGAGTGGAACAGCAATGACTAATGTGTCCACAGAGGGCTTGTAGTAGGGATATGAGAAAGGGTTCGCTCTTCAAAGGCTTGCAGATCTGGGGAGCTTGTTCCGTGGGTATGTGGTATGCCATTCGGCTAGGTAAGTATTATTACTAATAAGCACTTACCTTTCCTCTCCCCCACCCCCACCCTAAAGCGGTCAACTTCCAGAACCAGTGGAACAGTGTTAATTGAATGTTGATTATTTTAGACAGGTGAAACACATCTGAACTGAGGACCTTAACCCTACCTGGTGGGACAAGTACAGAATGACATTGTTGGTGCTCTGCCTATCCAGTCAGCAATTAGGAAAAGGCATTTCCAATTCCCATGGGGAAACCGTTCTATTACTAACTTCTACTGAAAAAAAAAAAAAAAAAAAAAAAGCAACGTTTCTGACTTATGTGACAGACAGCAACAAGGAGACATAGAAGTAGAATATTCTAGAAGTGAAAATGTGGGCTCTTGGTCACTGTTATCAGGTCAAACGGAACCATGGTGCTGTCTAGTGAACATCCCTCCTCCTCTCTTCATCTCCCCCTATGAAATTAGGTGTTGAAGAGATTAGAAAATGTGAACCACACTTCTGATGTGATAATCAATCATCTACCTTCCTCCGTCCTAGCTGGTAGCGGAGCCTGAAGAGGGAGTGAGGCGGGGAGGTTGGATAACAAGCAGGTACAGGGCAGTTCGTTACATCATGTGCTGCATCACGGCAGGGTGGCTACCGCTCAGAGCAATCCCCTGCACATTTTATGAACAACTAGAAAAGAAAAAGCTTCCCAACATGAAGAAGTGATGAGCATTTCAAGGGAGGGAAATGCCAATGAACCACTTTGATCCTTGTATATGTATAGCATAAATATTTACAATTTCTGTGTCAATTCAAAACCCAGAGTAGTTAAACCACATTAAAATTCTAATAATATCCCGGGGCTAGAGAAATGCTCAATAGCGGTTAACAAGCACTGACTGCTGTTTCAGAAGTTCAAGATTTTATTCCCAGCAGCCGCATATTATTTCCGCAATTGTCTATAACTCTGGTTAGAGGGTGATGCCCTCTTCTGGCCTTTGCTGGTACTGCGTGTACATAGTGCACAGACATACATGCGAACAAAACACATAAAACACAAACCTTTTTAAAACATAGGAGGAAAAAAAATTTTTCAGTAGTAAGAAGAATATTGTTCTCAAAAAATAATTCATTCTTTGTCTTTTGGGAACTAATCTTTTCAGGACCTGTTCCATCAAAGACTAATGTAGCTGTAGCTGAGCACACAGCAAAGGAATTCCTAGGTGGCCTCAAGCGTGCCAAACGACAGCTGTGGGACCGTACACGGCCTGAGGTACAGCAGTGGTACCAGCAGTTCCTGTACATGGGCTTTGATGAGGCGGTGAGTATACTTCTCTGATGGGGAGCCTTGGACACTATAGGACAGGCCGTGTGGGACAGACGCCTGGCCTGAGGAAGAGAGCCTGCGATGTTAGGCTTTGTTCTCTGTTGCTCTAATCAAAACATCAGAGTTCACATTTAGCTTGTGGTTCTGGAGGTCACAGGTCACAATCTACTGGCTCCAGTGAGAACATCTTGGTAAAGGGTGTCATAATAGCAGGAGTATGTGTTAAGAAACAGTGACACGTAAAGCAAGAAGCAAGTCTAAATTTGCTATATTCATATTTATTTTTTCATATAAATTTGTTATTATGTTTTTGTTTGTTTGTTTGTTGAGACAGGGTCTTGTGTAGCCTAGCCTGGCCTCAAACTTAGTAGATAGCCAAGGAAGGCCTTGAACTCCCTAGTGCTGACATTATGGGTGTGTATCAGCATACCTACTGACTTTTACAACTGCCAGTCCTTAGAAGAATTCACCAACTCTGAAACACCACAGCATTAGTCCTTTTAGTAGGCAAAGCCTTTATGACCTAATTACTTTGCACCAGGGTCTCATCTCTTAAAGGTTCCAGCTCTCCAGCAATGCCATACTGAGACCAAGCTTCTAGCTTCTTGGAGCACACAAACCATAGACAAGACACAGGGCTTTTTATTCCAAATATATGGACCCACTCTTCACTGCATTCTAACCAGCCAGGTAGAGAGGAGGGATCCAGGGGATCTGCGAGCCAAAAGGCTGCATGTATCTCTGATTCCTGAAGCATCTTATTTTCCTAGAAATGCCTTCAGTTTTGCTGTCCAGTTTCCACTGGGCATCATCAAAACAAGTAACTAAGTATTGTCATCTTTGCCCAGAAATGGCTGAAGCAACAAGATGGACTCATGAAGACCATAAAAAGAGACTCTTAAAGAGAGGTGGTTTTTGCAGATGTTTAGAGGAAATTTCATTAATGCACTTATGAGTAAGCTGCAGTTCATGTGGGCAGGAAGCACCAGTGGGCAGTCACTAAGTTAACTGTTTTATGAGACTATTTAAAGTTACATATTGTTGTCTGGGCTACAGGTACAGGTAAGAAGGCAGCAGGAAAGTCACTTTAGATTCCACACACGGAGAGCATCCACAGAGTGGCCGAGGAGTCCAGTGTAGACCACATAGCCTGCCTGCCAGGGAGCATCTGCTTTCATGCTCGTGGACATGAGACTCACAGAGGGTGTTTGACATACTATGCAGAACAGAAAAGCCTCCTCTCATTAGAACAAAGTATGTGGCTGCATCATCCCTTCCTTCCATTCCCAGCTTCTATACAGACCTGTCCCTCTGCTACTCAAATATGTTTTCTCTTGCTGTCCAAGTAGCTACATACTTAAGCTAAACTCTATGTCAAGAGTGATTTGAAGTACTTAAAAATGACATTACTAAGCATTTTTCACAACTCAAAGGTCATTGCTGTGCATCAATTGTTCCTGTCTTAGGTCCATGTTCTCCCTGGTGGGGTTACTGGGAAACAGTTAAACTCGGATGAAGGGTTCTTATGGTAGTCAAGTTACACATCCCCAAAAGTCCTTCCGAAGGGTACTCATGCTCCAGAGTCTTGTGTTTAGAATATTTAAGCACATTTATTTATTTATTTATTTATTTATTTGGTAGGAGAGAATGTTCTATCTTTTGGTAGTAAGTATCTTTTTAAAGACTGCTATTAAATAGTTATTAAACTTTTAATATGGGTAAACGGCTAAAACCTAATGCTTGGTAACAAAACCAAAAGAAGACAAGGATTGAGGACGATTATGATTAAGTTTACATTAAAGACCACAAGAAACTGTGCTCAGATGCCATGAGCGGTGTTCTCTGCACTGGAATAGCATCATCCCTCTTCATCTTTGCCCTTGCCCATATTCAAATTTAATATTCAAACTTGAGCCGTATTTATATATTCATAAAAAAATCTTAAAGTGTATTTAAAATACACATTTGAACTTGAAATCTCAAACCTGATGAAATAAGAAACTCCAGGCAGTTAAAATCATTTTACTCTGACCCCAAAATGGGGTGCTGTGAAAAAAAAAAGTCCAGGCAAAAGATACAGGGAAGTAAACATGTCTGTGTCCTCCTCCTTGTGACACAGGTTGTGGGAGGCTCTGAAGATGATGGTCTTGGGCAGCAAACAAATGAGGTATCACAATCAGTGGCCCAGGGGGAGGGGTACACAGGAGGGGACCTACCACTAAGTCAAAGTGGGCTCCAGAGCCCCACTTCATGGCCCAGCCTAGGGTTTTCAGTTTTGAGGTCCTTAGGACATATGCTCTTCAGTCTGTGGTAAATTGCAATCACTACAGTTTAAAATGCCTCAAGCACACCTGCCTTACACACCCCTTAGGTCAGACACCTGGTCAAGAGACAACTGGGAGCCCTGCCTCCTGCAGCATTCCTGGAGAGGCCCATCCCATCCATACAGCACTCACTTGGGAAATGATCCGAATCCAGAATCTAGAGTGGTTCCTACTGAATGCACATTGTCTTTACATTATCTTGACACAAAGACAAAACAGTGCAAGTCAGAAGTGACCTGCATTTAGTATTCCCTAGACACTCCACTAAAATGAAAATTTATTCCCGAGAGCCAACTGCTAGAAAATTCAATGTAAGAGGCTAGTGTGGTGCAAGAGAATCTACATTTTTTTCCCAGTCTCCGTGGTATTCAGGTGCAGGGCCTCCCAGCCATTGCCTGAAGCCCAAACAAACTGTGCAGCCTTCTCCCAACCCGGCGACCTTGGTTATCTCCTCAATGCCTCATCCTCACACTAGATCAACAAGTGAAAGTTGTCATCACAATCCACTTGGATTTTCATCATCACTTCCGGAATATTCTTCTCCCTTTTGAAAAGGTGATTCATAGCAAAAAGCAGTTGCTGGGAGAAGGTCATACAAACCGCTGGCCCTTTTCTTTGCCTTCTTATTTTTTATTAACAGTAGCTCTCTCTCCTCATAATTATCTCCAATAGACTGCAGGTTGCTTGTTAAGCCAGGACTCTCTAGCTTGCTTAGGGTGTTTTCCTGTGTTTTCACAGGGCCTGACACCTCCAGCCCACTTCACAACCCTGCACAGTAAACTCTGTGCCTGTGTACACTCAAACCAAGAACATGGATGGGGTGTTCCAGATGCACTGCCCCAGAGCTGAAGGTGCCAGTGGCAGGCCAAGCACAGGAATAAGCCAGCAGGATAAGGAGGCATCTACCATAGCGGTGTGGATGATAGTGAGAGGCAGCCAGGCTGTTACTGCATTTGACAGATGCAAATTTTATTTACCTTATAAGGAGAAAAAATACTCAGGTGTAGAATATACCTTGGCATGGTGGAAATTATCAAAAGCATAGGCATAGATTTCTTTAGTGGGCAAATAGTTCATACTGGTATCCTAAGGCTGGACTGACCTGTGAACAAAATATTATAACAAGCAGCTGTCCTGTCATGATGCTGATTCTCAACCACACACACACACACACACACACACACACACACACACACAAAGCCACTTAGAGAAAAGCCATAGCTTTTGTGTGTTTTTGAGGAGTATGTGTCTTCAAAACCATTCTTTATCATTCTCTCTTCCTACAGAAATTTGAAGATGATGTCAACTATTGGCTAAACAGAAATCAAAATGGCCATGACTATTACGGTGACTACTATCAGCGTCATTATGACGAAGATGCGGCCATTGGTCCCCGCAGCCGGGAAAGCTTTAGGCATGGAGCCAGTGTCAACTATGATGACTACTAAGCTCCCTGAGGCACTGCAGAGCCTGCACCTTGCTTCAGTGGGCTTCTTTACCTATACCACGTGAACATCAGGCTCCAGGGAAGAATATAAGTGCTTTTTGTATTTCATGCATGCGCCAAACAATTTGTCTCACTTAAAAATAGAAATAAAAGCATTTTTTTTTTTTTTTTTTTTTTTTTTTTTTTTTTTTAAAGAGAAGCACCAGAATTCACTTGGGAGAAAATTGAACCCTGACAATTCTAATCGTCTCTGTATTTCCTTCCAGGAATTCTTTCAGCATCCAGTCAGGGCAGGATTGAAAGCCAGGGGTGTCTGTTTGTTAAAATGCAGTTTGTACTAAATACAAAATATTGATTCAACAGGAAAATCTAGCTGGTGATAAATTTTTCTTTTAAACACCATCTGGAAAGTTCTAACCAGCAGTGAGGGGTTTTCTCTGCTCTGGGATGCAAGCCAGAGCAGGTCTATTTAACAAACCATGCAGGAAAGGGAGTGAGCACAAACTGACCTGAAGTTCAGTGGATCTCAGAATCACACTTACAGAAAATTTTTAATGTGCTTCAACCCACAAAGATTCCTTAAAACCTACTTGCCATTCCCCATTAAGTTTAAACAACCTGAGTGAAGGAAAAGAGAAGTGTATTGGGGTGGAAGAAGAGAAAGAAGAAGGAGAGGAATGGTGAAGACGGTTAGGTGGGCTAGCCTGTGCCACACCCAAAGGCCTATAGGGATGGAAAGGCATAGACAATCTGGAAAGAGGTCTTTCAGAATGGATGTCACATTTTGGTGGATCACAGGCACTCTCTGACAGCATAATGAAAATGTGTTAATCTTTTCCTAAAACTTATATGCCAGCTTTTATACCTCTGGAACACTGTGACTTACAAGACCGAGGTAGTAAATTACTTCTTCTTAACAGAGTCTTGCCTTCAGGATGAAGTGTTTCTGAGCAGTCATAAATGAAGGCTCTTAGCAGGAAACATGACTTGTAAGTAAAAAGTGTGATAAATACACACCATCTAAAACTTCCTACTTAAAGTCAGGAGTGGTGGCTCGTGTCTGTAACCCCAGGACTCTGGAAGCTGAGTAATGAAGATTGCTTGAATCCAAACAGTTTGAGAAGTTGCCTGAAACAAACAAACAAACAAAAAAAAAATAAGCATTTAACAATTTTTAAGTGTCAATTTCAGCGGGCTCAAGCACATTTACGTTGTCGCACAACCATCACCACTATCAACTTTAGAACATTCTCATCACCCCAAACCAAACTGTCCCAATTAGATGCTAACTCCCCATCATGCCACCTCCACAGGTCCTGGTACACCCCGTTCTTTTCATATTTTAATGTATTTTCATTAGCACACACAATGATGGGGTTCTTGGTGATCTCTGCACAAACACGATCACTTTACTTCTGTTCACCTTACTACCTACCTCAGATCCCTTCAGCTCCCAAACTGCCTCATTTCCATGACTCACATATGTTTGCATTGCTAACCCAAGATCCTGCAAGAAAGAAAACATATTTTTTTTCACCAATTCTCCCGCATCTCCCTGTCCCTTTAGTCTGCTTTCTAATACATATGTTCCACTATGAGAGAAAACATGAAATATTTATCTTTCTGGGTCTGCCTTATTTTGCTTACAATCATCTCCAGTTCCATCCATTTCCTTGCAAACAGGTAATTCTGTTCCTGTGTGTGTGTGCATGCACGCGCATGCATGCACATATATGTATATGGGGATGCAAATATCCATATGGGTGTGGAGGCCATCGATCAATGTTGGGTGTCTTATTTGGTTCATTTCCAACTCGTTTTTGTTTGGAAGTTTTTTGGTTTGGTCTTATTTCTTTCTCTCTCTCTCTCTCTCTCTCTATATATATATATATATGTATATATGTATATATGTATATATACATATACATATATATGTATATAATATACATATACATATATATGTATATATACATATACATAATATATGTATATATGTATATACGTATACATACATATATACATATATACACATATATATATATATATATATATATATATATATATATAACACAAAATGTCTTGGTAACTTGTCTATTGCTGTGATAACACACTATTGCACTGTCTGGCTTTGTGTGTCAATTTGACACAAGTTAGAGTCATCAGGGAGGAAGGAGCTTCAGCTGAGAAAATGCCTCCATGAGATTCAGCTGTAAGGTATCTTCTCAAGTAGTGATCTATGGAGGAGGGCTCAGTGTTTTGTGGGTAGTGTCATCCCTGGGCTGGTGGATATAGGTTCTCCAAGAAAGCAGGTTGAGCAAGCCATTAAACAGCACCCCTCCATTGCCTCTGCATCAGCTTCTGCCTTCAGTTCCCAGCCCTGCTTGAGTTCCTGCCCTGACTTCCTTAGGTGGTGAAGTATGATCTGGAAATGTGAGCTGAATAAACCCTCTCTTCCCAACTTGCATTTGGGTCATGGTGTTTTCATCACAGCTATAGAAACTCTAATTAAGACAACCATGATCAAGGCAACTTATAGAAGAAAGGGTTTATTTGGAGCTTACAGTGTCAGAGAGTTAGAGGCCATGACTGGTGGGGAACACGACAACAGGCAGGAAGGCATGATGCTGAAGCAGGAGCCGACTTACTGACTTACTTACGTCCTGAGATACAAACACAAGGCAGAGAGAGTTAACTGGGAAGGGTGTGAGCCCACATCAATGTCAGCCCCAGTGACACACCTACTCTAACAAGACCACATGTCCTAATCCTTCCCAAACACTTCCACCAACTTTGGGCTAAGTATTCAAGCATGCGAGCCTATGGGAACCATTCTCATTAAAACTACTACACGGAGTCTCTCACTGAACCAAGAGCTCACCAATTAGACTGAACTTTGAGCCCCAGAGATCTGCCTGTCCTTGCCTTCATCCCTTAGCCCTGTCCCTTCAGCACAAGAGTTTACAGACATGCACTACCACACTTCACCCTACTAGGCCATCTCCTCAGACCTCTGTACGTTCCCCCATTATAGCACCTACTACTCTGCATTAGCACCAAACTAAATAATAGTCCTCTTTTCAGAGTAGTTTGATGAAGTGAGCCCAAATTTGGATTCTCCACTGCTCTCCCTGTGTCGTCTGTATACTTGTAGTTTGTGATCTATGATCTGCCAGTTGTTTCTCTGGTGTGTCTAATCCATTTCCATATTGTCTCTTCCTAACAAAGGGCCCTGCTCTATATTTATTGAGCAGTATAGGAAACATAATATAGGAAAAGGGTGCGGCATTCTTTTCTACAGAAATAGTTAACAGAGCTTTACAAGGGAAGAAATTACTTGACTGACCCAGAATAGCACTCAAAACCACACACAGATGTGCAACATACACCCACATGTTACTATCAACATTTATGGTAGATTTAAGGACTTTTTTTTTTTTTTTTTTTTTTACCTGTTGGTTGTTTTCAGCAAATGATCAGCATACGTTGTTCTAGGTCAGGGATATGGAAGAGCACATGGCTTAACATTAAAGCTACGCATTTAGCTTAAGCTGTAAAACTGATTACACGAGAAATCCAGGCATGTAAGACTGGTTACACTGTCTCCTCAAAGGCAACTTAAGCTTAAATCAGGCCGAGTACAAAGTAGGAAAATAGATCAAGGATAGTTTTAAGTAGTCTCAAGGCAGTGGGCAAGGTCTGCCAAAGTTCAGTGTCTGGAGGGAGGTGGTATTTTTTAAAAAGACTCCATCATGTATTCATATAGAATTTGATTAATCAGTTCATCCATTGGTGGACATCCTAACTGGTTTTGTATCTTGCTCATTTTGTGTAGTGCAGTAGTAAACATGGAAGTGCAAGTATCTCTGAGATATGTTGATGTAAATCAGGAATGGCACATCTGGATCAACAGAAGTTCTGTGGGTTTTGAGGAATCTCCACTGGCTGCACTAGTTTAAATATCCACATGACACTTATATAGATGAGTCCAGTGTGTAAGGTACCCCTTATTTTCACTCGTTCCAGCATTTGTGGGTGTGCACAGCTCGACTTTCGGTATGTATGAATTTTCTCTGGCTACTTGACCTACATAGAGTTTTACTGTGTTAGAATTTAAATGTAAAATGTCCCCCACAGATTCACACAATGAATACTTGGTTCCTAGCTGGTGGTGCCACTTGGGAGTTTGTGGTAATTTTAGGAGGCAGGGTGTATCTGGAGAAACAGGTCCAAGTGAGCATGCCCAGATAAAACTGGGACGTTTTATCTACTTCCCAGTCCAGTCTCCTATGATCCTGCCTGCCATGATGGAATAGATCTATTCTACCAACCACAACGAACTGACCCTCTTCAATTACTTTGAAAATATTCTATGGATACCAGAAGAGTGAATCTTATGAAAGAATTCCAGATATTAGTGTATAATAAGCTAAGGGAAATCTGGGTCTTCAGGCTTTTGGATACTTGTAATTATACATAAAGCTCTGAGTTATTTCTGTCCACACTCTTCTTTGGTCCAAATGTAGCATTACTAATTTCCAAGTAAGCTTTTGCTTGCTCACCCCATCTTTGTAAACGACGTATCACTTAGTTCAGACCAAAATAATGCAGGCTAAGAAAAAGAGGCTGGGGTGTAGTTAGTGACCAAGTGCTTAGCAAGTGTGTATGTTTCTGTAAGTTATTCTTGGTTCTTCTTTCTTATATCATGTTCAATCTTTGGTCCAGCTTCAGAATCTTCTGATAAATTTAGCATGACAGAGTCAGAGCATCTTTGGCTGAATTCTAGAGCCTTTAAAAAAAATCCTATTAAAAAAAAAAAAAAAAAAAGCCCAACATGGTTTTGAAGAATAGACCAAACTCAGATATCACATGTGCTCCTGCTTCCAGTCACTTCTATCACCTGGTCCACACCTTCATCCCTTGGGCATTTGTTTGGGTTTCTGCTGCTACTGTGTAGGGCCAATCTGGTTGGAGACAGGCTGTTTTTGTGGACTGTGTTTTCCTTCCACTTATTTTAAGGTGCAAAATAAAATCCTAGCACAAACCTTAAGAGATTTCTTAATGAAAATAAAAACTGCTAAGATTTTCATTTCAGTCAGCAAAACTTGCTTGAATTCAACACCAGAAAAATGGAAGTTTTTTTTCCATCTGGTTTGTGCTGCTACAGGACACAAAACTTATCTTAATGCAGGCTGAGTTCTGAAAACTTCACACCACAGTTAATTTGGGCTCCAAGCCCCAAATCCCCAGTGCTGAAGAGACACTGGAATTTGAGACTTCAGAACACTTCAGCTTTGGGATTGAGGATGTTCAAACTGCATAGTTCAGGAAAATATTCCCAAGTTAAACAAAATAAATCATGAAATTTGAAACAGTTGGTTTTAAGCACTTCAGATAAAGACATATACACTTGTGTATCGTATGCACAGACTCAGCCCACGCAGCACACAGATGGTTCTAACAGTCACACATCAAGTTAAATATGGTGTAAACCTGGATGTTCTCAGAATGTCCTCAAACTTGATCTCAAGTATTATTCTCAGCAACCCAACATCTGATATAAAGCAGAAAGTTAATCTTTGTAGCTCAAAGCCCATGACAGTGAGTTTCAATATTTTATTAAAATAGCATATTTAACCATGGTTAACCAAGAATATGTTAACATTGTCCCCCCGACCCCAATATGCAGCACAACACAGTAGTGATTTCAAATATCTCTGATCAAGAACCAACAGGGATGTTTCAAAGTCAAGTCTGCAAGTGAAAACTAGACCTTCAGAAAACTGAGTTAAAAAAGAAATGCAAAGCTTTCCAACAGCGTTCTTTCACCTGTCCCCAAATAAACACTGGTGCACCACCCACCTGACAATACCTCTAGGATTTTTATTCTTTATGCATAGTGTAATGTCTCATTTATAAGTACCCCCCTTTATAAATAAAATTGGCATTTTCCACCCCATTTAATGTTTCTTTTCAGCTTCACAAAGAAACCAGTAAATAAAACTGTCAATGACAGTTACAGCATACACTCTAACAGCAAGATAAAAAACCTGAAAATAGCAGAGATGCATCTAGGCTGTTGTACATAAAAAAAGACAGATTTAAAAAGTGCAAGGCAAAGTCTGCAGATTTCAAGGGAGCTTTTAGGCACATCAATGTCTTTAAAGCAAGCTTCAGAATAAAATTCCAGTTTGTTCTTCATGACACCTGTTTTAAGTTTTTTTTTGTTTTTGTTTTTAAAAAAAAATTCCACAAAAGTCCACCACATAAGGGTAAAACAGTCTCATATCCAAGGCTAACTCAGCTGTGGCGCGTCCGGCCCTTCTTCACTCTGGCGGGCTTGGGTTTAGGGATGTACTGGTTATTAGCCTGGTACTCTAGTTCCTTCCGGAAGTAGTGGATGGCTTTGTTCAATCCTTCCTCCAATGGGACCTGTTGGAGAGAGTGAGAAAAAGGAACAAGGTACCATTAACAGACAGGCTTCCTTAAAGCCAACAGCAGAGTGCCTGAGAGATGAGAGGCTGTAGTCAGCTTCCTGCCTCATGAGGACACTGAAAGCCTCACTATGGACAAAGTACATCAAGGCCACTTCAGAGATGCCTAAAGTTCTGAGAGACGCTTTCATAACACATACTGCAACTTAGCAAGTGACCTCAAGCCCTCCAAGCACCTGAGTCTCCTCTTGCAGGCATGCCTGCTACAGTTAGCTGCAAACACTGTTTCTCAAACTTGTAGGTCCACTCTTTGGAGGAAACCCTTCAAGGAAGATGCTCGGAGAAGCTTTCCTCACTTGCCTCACTTGGCCTCTCCAATGACACACCTGAACTTGTACCAACAGCTTAGGTAGGGAAGGACCCACGAAACATGACATTTAAAGCAATCTTAACCAGGAGAAGGGAACAGAAAACAGAAGCCAAATTAGCTGCTGAGTCAAAGGCTAAAGAAAAAACTGTGGAGGGAGGCACTGCCAAGAACTAGAGAAAATTTGCTGGTGTGTGTCAGTCTGTCTTCATTGTGATAATAGTTTTATAGGTGTCAAAATACACCATAGTATAAGCTTTAAATAATGGGCATTTTGCTATATACTCATTGCATGAGACCCAAAAAGCAGAGGAAACATAATTAGACAAATTAATCAAACTAAAAAGCTTCTCTCAGTAAAGAGTAAGCAGACATAATATATACACACACACAAAATACTTGTCAACTATGTATCTGGTCAGGGGTTAAAAGTAAGACTATATAAGAACCTCAACTCAGAAAAACAAAAAACCCAATAGGTTTAAATAAGAATTTTTTTCAAGGGAAGGCACAGAAATGGTTAACAGGTATATGAAAACGCTCAGGACCACCAAATATGAGGGGAAACGCATAACAACTCTTCACCCAGTTACGATGTCTCCTCAGTAGGTTGCCCACACGCACATGCACACTCACCAATCATGTCTGAGATGAGCATGAGTCTGGATGATACTCTACTGTATTTCCTATCAATTAAGACTCTTACTACAAAAGATTCAGTGGCAAATGTCTTCTATTCTGTATCTCCATGTCTTTCAGATGATGTGTGATAAGATACACATTCTAAATACATATCCTGGCTCGATATCTATCTATCTATCTATCTATCTATCTATCTATCTATCTATCTATCTATCTATCTTCATTCTCCAAAACCAAGAGTATTTATTTAGTAAATATACATTGAATATTTTCCAAACATAGTTTAAAACACATGCTTTGCTAATAACAGGACAAATGATAAATTCCTTCAAAAAATTAGACAACCTGAGGCGGGAGAACAGCGCTGGCTCGGCTGCTGAGGCAGGAGAACAGCACTGGCTCAGCTGCTGAGGCAGGAGAACAGCGCTGGCTCGGCTGCTGAGGCAGGAGAACAGCGCTGGCTCGGCTGCTGAGGCAGGAGAACAGCGCTGGCTCGGCTGCTGAGGTGATTTGTTGCTCTTACAGAGAACCAAGTTTGGTTCCCAGCACCTACACAGTGGCCCATAGCCATCTGTAACTCAGTAGCAAAGAATACAACAATGTCCTCTTCTGGCTTCTGTGGGCACTGTATGCATGTGGCATACATACATACATGCAGGCAAAACACTCACAAACATAAAATAAATGAATAAAAACAGAAAACTCAGGAGAACCGGGACCTCTGCTTCCGTGCTTTGCTTTGTTCAGATGGGACTACTAGGTTTTAAGTCTGAGCAAACTCAGTTTTATTTCATTTACCAATTTTCTGTCCTTCGCAGATTTCTCAGACTCAAGGTATCACACACCAGCACAAGAGTTGAACTAAACGTCTAACATCCCAACAGATTCTGACACTGCTGAGTCCACCTCCTTACATTTACTATGTTACTCATTTTTAACAGGTAAGCAGAGCTCTGGGCAACATCCTTCCTCCGGATGAGCCCTTTAATACAATACAATGACAGCCCCATCTACCTTATGTTTATCCTCCATTTAATCCGTCTCTGCTTCTCTAACAGCTGTTGGAATAATAGCTGCCCATGAGGTAATAACTGCCCAGAAAAAAAATCTCTCTCTCCAGAGGGGCTCAGCAAAGAGCAAACAGCCAGACAGTAGATAAAAAGATGCATCTTGCTCCTGCAACCTGGCTGGCCAGAAACATTTCCAAAGATAAACCTATAAAGGACAGACACACACAGTCTGGGAGATGGGTGTTCAGGGACAGGAGGAGGGCTCCACTAACAGATACAAATGCAAAATATGAATGCAGCCTAGCACTGAGGGGGAGAACTTTGGACAGATTTCAATGTCTAACACAGTGACCCTTTAATACAGTTCCTCGTGTTGTGGTGACCCCAACTATAAAATTATTTCATTGTTACTTCAGAACTGTAATTTTCCTACTGTTGTAATACAAATATCTGATATGTGACCCCCCAGGGTGTGTGTTTAGACCCACAGATTGAGAACTGTTGGTCCAGTAGGTCAGACTGTGAAGAGCCTAGCAGTATAGGAGTCCCAGGAAGGTATGGAAGCCCACCTTCCTCCATGTCTTTCAGTCTTCACACTTTCCAGTTGGCGTTCCATCAGCTTGGGGACTTTATGACTAGACCGCCTTTGTCTACATGAAATCTCATCTAATCCATCTCCAGACACCAGGGCCCTGCAATGCTGCTGCTGTCATCCTCTGATGTTCTGAATCTGAAATGTCACCTGGCTCATGATACTATTTCCAGGCCAGTGGGACCTTTGGAGGTCACATTTGCCCCAGGTTCTTTGCTTCCTATTGCTCAATGTGAGAAGCAACTGCCATGGCCTCTACAGCTCTGGCTGCCATGCCTTCCCCACCACAATGGACTGAAATCCTGTGACACTGTGAACCAAAATAACCCTTTCCTCCTTTTAAGTTGCTTCTCTAAGGAATTTTATTACAGCAATGAGAAAAACAACATATACACCTTAACACTGCCTTTGGAGACTGATGCATGTCATAGTTAACAGTAACTTTCAACCTGACGGACTAGGACTGCCTGTAAGAGTCTCAATACAGTAACTGTCTTTATCAGGTTAATCTGCAGACATGTCTGTGAGATACTACCTTGGCTGTGTTAACTGATGTATGACAGTCCAGCCTACATAGGACAGCACTGTTTCCTTGGCAGGCTGTCATGAGATGTACAGGAAAACTAGCTAAGGATGAACCACTGAGCAAATCAGCAGCATCTTCCATGGTGCCTATTTCCAGGTCCCTGTTCTGACTTCCCTTAGTGAAAGACTGTGACCTGAAGTGTAAGCCAAATAATCCCCCCTTTCCTCCCCAAGGTGCTTTTGGTCAGAGTGTTTTATCACAGCAACAGAATAAAAAAGGACAATGTGTTTATATAATCTTGAAAAAACAGAGGCCATATGAGAAGCCCAAGCCATTTTCACTAACGGAGGATCCCGTACCACTGAATGGCCTCTGGAGAAAACCGTGTGCTTGCCTGGATGTGCAAGCTCTCCCTCTTCACAGGAAACCTCCTAACAAGGGCCAAAGCTTAGGAGGAGAAGAACAAGGGAGGTGAATGCCTTTCTCCCGAGGCAGTGGACCTCCTTGAAACTTACCACAGGTTCCCACCCCAGCATCAATTTTGCTTTTTTGATGTCAGGTTTTCTTTTCTGTGGGTCATCCTGGGCTTCAGAGAGAAACTGAATTTCACTTCCACTACCTGAGTTATGGAAAAAGAAAAAAAAAAAAGGTAAGGCCAAGTGCATCTAAGGCCAGTGTTTTACCATCCACAGATGCAGGGAAAATGATCGTACCTGTAAGCAAGGACCCTATAGTTCTAACAAAGCCACACAGGACAGTCCTCACAAACCCAGAAGTGTGCCTGCATGGCTATTACTAAGCAATCACATGCAGGTGCATTCTGTCTAGACTCCGCCTCCACAGTTAGCTGGCAACAGCCAGGTAGGCCTGACCCACTATAAAAGGGGCTGCTTGCCCCCTCCTCCCTTTCCTGCTTTCTTGTTCCTCTCTTGCCTTCTTGCTCCCTGTCCCCTCGCCCCTTTTCCTCCCCAACCCCCCACCCCCTGCAACGTGCTCATGGCCTACCTCTACTACCCTCTTAACTTCCCTCCCCATGCCCTGAATAAACTCTGTTCTATACTATACCTTCATGTGGCTGGTCCCTCATGGGCAAGGGATGCCTTGGCATGGGCCCACTGAGACATCTCCTTCCCCCATACCTGACTACACATCCATAGAACATATCTCCCCTCTCTCCTTATCTTTCTATAAACACATCAGGTGCCATGGTTGCTTCTGGTCCCACAAAAGCCTTTTAGGAAAGCAACAGGGCTTGTGCCAAGAACAAACCTCCACCTCAGGTAATAGGTACAGATGTGCCTATGAGGAACAGTCCCACAAACACACATGTATAACTGTGGGTTGGAGCCATCTTGGAGGTAGATGTTCCAAATGGGCTACACCTGGCTGTCCAAGATCTGGGAATCCCTCCTCATGGAGATCAGGTGGCTTATGCTGCTCTGTTCTTAATCAACAGCATGTAGATGGTAACTTGGAGCCCATGAAAACCTGGCCATCGATGCTCCAGTCAGAGCAAGCACAGAACCAACTCATGTCATATGAGTTGTCAGCTCTGCTGCTGTATAAAGTATGTGGAGGACAGAAAAGCCTGGCTTAGCACCCAGGGGTGGGGACTAGACCCTAGTGACCACAAAAGAGACCTACTACAGTGACCACCAGGCAGACCTGGGTAAGTCATATAGCACAGTCACACAAACAGAGTCACAAAGCACCAAGATGGAATCCTAAGTCCTTCTTAGTTTGTAGATCAGGGTTTTCTAAACTCTGAAGTGCACCTGGATCACTGCTGCGCACACACACACACACACACACACACACACACACACACACACACCAGCAGCAGCAGCAAGGTAGAAATCCTAAGTCCTCCTTAGTATGCAGGTCAGGGTTTTCTAAACTCTGAAGCACACCTGGATCACTGTGCACACTCTGATCCAAAAAGCTAGAGTTCATACCCACAGTGTCATGCTACCAATGAGTCTGGCCCATGCTTTCCATCTGGACAGTAGAGGTTTCAAAGGCATGGTGAGTGGAGGCACATGGGGAGTGGCGCAAACCTTGCCTCAACAGTGGGAATGAGTAACTGGGAAGCTAGTCTGAATGGGATTACTGAAACCATGCAGTTTATGCTTATGTGGCAGAAGACTTCAGTCTCCACTGTAACAAAACAGCTGTACACAGCTGCTCACCACAGCCCTGAGCCAAGAAGGAGGAGCCCATTCAGCCAAGGAGATAGCAGGGTCAAGTCAGAGCAGCCTGAAGCACACATATCATATAATGATGCAGGCCAGACTGGCATGTCCTGAAATCAAATTTCTGGATTGGAGACCAGGTTTCCCAGCGCCCCAGCAACCCTGAGGATGAGGTCAGGGAGTACTTTCTTGGCACTTGCAACCCTAGTCAGACCCAAGAACATCCTGTTCCTTGATGGGAACACTGTTCCAATGTCACACAGCCTAATCTAGCCTGGCCAGAGCTAATGTCACTCTCTCCATGCTCCTAAACTTGGTCTCAATGGAAGTAGCACTTGTTACACCAATGTCACACCTGAAGGTCTAATCTCTGCCCCACACTCCATCAAGACCTGCAACTAGACCTGGGAGTCAAACCCATCTCATTTCATCCTCCCTTTAATTGCCAACTCAGAACTGGAAATGTTCCTCATTAAACTTACTTCTGATACAATTAATCAGCTTCTACTTTCTAAGGAAGGTGCTACTAACACAGGGTAAACACAGATGAGTTCTTTCCGAGTGGTGTAGCCTACTTACCAACAAGGTTTTTAATTAACTGAGCAAATTCCAGGATTGTGTGTTCTTCTGGATTTCCCTAAAACAGAAATGGATTCTCTTATAAATGTCATGACAATGGCAGTACTTCCCTACTTAGACACACTTGACTTCAGAGACATTTCCTGCATCAACCACCAACTCCCAGACAACCCTGTCTCCAAGTAACTTCACCCCAGCTTCTTGTCTCACTGACACAGTCTGGAATGGTTTCATCCCGGCCAGGTACAAAATATACTACCTTAGACCTTCATCTGTCTGTTCTGAAGAAGGGCCTTTACGATCACTTTTAAAAAGGGCATACTCACTGGTGAGCTTCCAGGACAAGCAACTCTAATCTAATTTTCTTTCACTTTAGTCACTCTGCATATTTGGTTTCACAATACTGGCTCTCCAGGACAACATACTTCCTCTATAAGAACTGTGCCAACACCGTCCACAGTGCAGGACGAATGGTCCCCCAGAGAAAGCTGCATCAGCAATGGATGCTGTCATAGACCAGTGTTCTGGGTGAGCCACAGGGGCAGTCTCCATGAGCTTGATGATGTCACTTATTGGGGTGGGGTGGGGGAAGTTGTTAAAATCTGTTCTGCCTTTTTTCCATCACACTTTCTAACAACTGCTGCCTTCATTTTTTTTTTGCAGTACTGAAGATGGAATGCAGGTCTTTGCCCATGCTAGGCAGTTGCTCCACCATTTCTCTAACCTATTACTCTTACTTCAAGTATACTGCCCTAGGCAGACACAGAAAAGCCTGAGAGCTGTGAATTTTAAATTCCCCCAGCTCCCAATTTCTGAGGCTATCCTGGACCCAGAGATCAAAGTTTCAGGAAGGCCCAGGCTTAATTGTAGACACAAAAAAAGGCAAAGTGGCAGAGCAAAGTGATGGAGGGAGACATGGAGAAGGGCCTTTGGGCGCCTCCTGGCAGACAATTTTGTGATTTAAGGGAAAGCAGATTTCTAAACAGATTACAGTTCCTAAATGTTCTTGTATAAAAGCTTCCTTAAAAGAATAAGGGAACACAATGTATAGAGAATGTACAGGTATAAAAAACTGAGCAGGAACTTTTATCATAAGCCTCATCCACTGTGGGGAGCTGACAGAAGGCGGCTATCATCCTTGCAGCCATCTTGAGCCCTATACCCTGACAAGAGACTTGTTTACAACAGCCTGCAACAGCTGAGCACACTCTGATAACATCTTGTTTTATATACCCAGGATTTTCCCTTGGGTGTGTGAGACTTAAAGGTGTGAGACTTAAAGGTGTGATTTAGAGACAAGACTTAAGGGCATGACTTAAAGGCGTGACTTAGAAGTGAGACATAAAAGGTGAGAGGCAGACAGAAGACAGACACTTAGACACTTGGTGGACCGGAGCAGCTTGGGGCAGTACAAGCCGGAACAACTTAGCCCCCAAGGCTTTTGGCAGTGCGGGTTCCAACATTTGATAGAGCGATCCTTACATGTGTGATCTTTACAGAAAGCCTTTCAGGCAGAGGAAGTTCACTACACTGCTCGTGAATGCCTCACAATGATCTTCTCTCAGTCTCTCAACTCTGCTTTGTTTCACTTGAGTACTTCAGATGCCCTACACAAGCTGGTCATGTGCAAGGAGAGCCTATCACAAAAGACCCTTTGGAAACTGCAAAGCAGAGACAAAACGGTACTCACCAAGTTGACAGGACTGCTAACATTGCTGTTCATCAGTGCTACTAGGCCGTTCACCAGATCACTGGGGAAAAAAAGGAGAGTTAGGTCAGGCACTGTCCGCCAGAGTGCAGAAGTACTGAGGCCATGTACCAACCCTTCCCAGACAAAAACAAAACCCAAATGGAAAACTGAATGTGGAAATAAAACCCTGTAAATTAACATGGTACTTGTAATGCTAGCATGTTCATGGATGGAATGAGTCCTGTCACACTGGGATTTGCTTTTAGTGGGTGTGGTGGGGTGGTGAACACAGTGGGAGGACAGTAATGGGTTAAATCTACCCTTCCTGTGCATTTCTGAAAACAATCAATGACCAACAAAAGTAAGTTAAAGTAGGTATATATCCCCCGAGATGGCATTTGCAGGGTCTCTAATGACACCTCATGGACCCACAGTAGTCGACCAACACAAAAGTTGTGACTGTTTATACAATAAGCTCCACAGAAATGAATGGACTTCAGTATGCAGACTCCATACTGGCAAATCACAGCGACAGCCAAACAAACTGAGCACCGAAATCAATAAAAGCTGCCGCCCCCTCCCCAAGCCTCCAGCAGCCCACCCTTAACACATCCTACGAAGCTGTCAGGGGCATCTGGATGTTTCGGATGAATTGTGATCAGCTGAGCCATGAAGGTGAAGAGAAGTAAGCAAACTTCCGCTTACCAAGGTTTGGTTCTTAGTTTCAGAAGCGTTAAAGTGTAGCTCTGTTAAAGAAAAGTTACTTCGTAAAAATGACACCTCATTGGGAATGTAAGTGCTTGCTCTACGCCCATGTCCAGCAGCTGTGGTTCTGAATGAAGTCCACCTGGAAACCTCTCCCTCTTCCTCCAGCTCTACCACAAGGCGAAGGCCACTATGGGTCATGATTGGCTTCCAAAAGAAAACCCAAGATTGTTTTGTTTTTCTTTTAATTGGAAAAAAGGTTTTGTTTTTTTTTTTTTTTTTTCTTTTTCTTTTTTGGTGTGTCACTTAGTAAGGTTATTTCTGCTTTTAAGTTTTCAACAATGGAAATTTTATATGAATATGCTTTATGTTCTGTTCTCACAGATCAAGTGCAAATGCAAACCACCTTTGACCTTTAGCGATTGTTTTTTTAAAGAGAAACTGGCAAAAAGTCACTTCATCACCATGGCAGTAGTCATTAAATCCACAATGCGTTCTTCTGTGTGTTTGTAAGGAGACATTAAAAGCTGCCATTCAGTAGCGTCCGAAATGGCTCTTATGTGTTACAGGGTAGGGTGATGTGCTGTCGGAGGATGACTGTTTCTTAAGGAGTCATCCTCTTTGGGAGAGGAGGGAGGGCCATGCACCTTGTATGTAATGGGTTGGCAACTTTTAAAGTCAAAATTGTGTAAATCATACTCATTCAGCCTGAAGCTCTTTCAAAGTGTCATTTTGACAAAGTGACTTTTAAGAAATATAATAACATGCCTTTGTTATGTGAATGAGGACACAACCCAGCTATGAAAAATCAGACATGTCATGCCAGATGTCAATGCAGATGACCATGTAGGCCTTGGGTCCCTGTAGTACTGCTGAGGTAACTGTGGCTCTGGGGACAATTAACAAAGGAGAGTAAATACAGATTGGAACACGGTACTCTTCTACTGTGAAGAAAAAAAAAATCAGTTTCTTAAAAGGGTAGGGGATGTGTTAAAAATAGTCAATCTTTGGTCAGTTCTCTACTAAACAGTGTAACATCAAGAAACTGACCCATAACATGGCTACATCCTGGTGATCTCAGATACGAAGACAATGGCAGCATTGCAGAAAAAGGCTCTGCTGAAAAGGTTCACATCTATGAACAGGAAAACTACTTACATCCTCTTTCCAAGGTATCAGGTGAGTATGGGAGGAGACCATGCAGGACACAGCAACTAGGTGTGAGCTGTGGCCATGAGAGGCCTGATGCTCTGTGTTTTATTCTAGCTGGGATGGTACACAGCACAGGCATTGATGAATTCTTAAAGTGTTTTAATCATCTACCTTTTTTCCCCCCACCAAATGCATCAGAAGCTACTTTCTGTATGAGATGTCACTGAAACCAGGAAGAAGACAGGTTTCTAACCAGTGCCCCTTGTATTACATCAAGTCTTAGGATGGCAGAAGATGAGAAAGTCTGGGGCCCTGATTATGTAGTTCAAGGTTGAATCTCTGTACTTGAAGACATTAAGATCTCCTTGGAAGTACATGACTGAGGGGTGGGTGAAGGGGGATGGGATGAAAACACATTGTTACTATTATTATGAAGAGATGGTTCAATACACAGCTACAGAAATGAGCCCCAGTACATTTCTCTGAGTACACAGTCCAAGCTTTACACTCCAAAACAAAAACTGTCCTGAGGGAGGGATGGTCAATTTTCCCCTGTGAAACTCTTAGAATAAACTAAGCTCCTAGGCAACACATGACCAGCTGACTGCAATTTCAGGAAACAAACACTGACTGTAATATGCATTTATCAACAGCTTCTTCTGCATCTCATTTGAGAGTTTACATACTTACAGGGAAAAGTCTACTCTGGTTATTTTAACTTTCGGGAAAAAAATAAAGCAGGATTTCCATGTTTCTAAGCGACTTCTATTAAGCTCCTTATTGAATGAGACATGCTCGCCCAGGCTGAGGCTGGAAGGTACTCAGACCTGCACCCTACAGCTAACATCTTACTCTACAGTACCCTTGGAAGGCATTTTCTGGCCAACAGACACTTGAGGTATTTGCAGTTAAGAGCAAAAGTACATGTATTATAATATAGAACTAGGTTTTACAATGACCAAAGGTGTTGGAAATTTCCATAGAATTTGTAATAGCTCTGTATAGGTAGAAGGTACTTCAATGTGGTAATTGCGTTTAATTACCAACTGTGTTGACCAACAAAACTTTAGGTAGAATTCCAAAGACAACTATAAAAGTCACCAAGTATTAAGAAACATGAGCCTGCCTCAGCTTCAACACACAATCACCATTAAGACACTCTTACCTTACATTCTTAAAGACTCGCCATGATAAAGAGCCATGTTTTCAAAAACTGGTTAGACATCTGAATCTGCAGGCGTGATGAATGACCAATTGGCCTGCAGCATTAATTATTCAAGCTCCCCTCAGTGCTAGATAACTTTTATCTATGCAACACTAGGTGGCAGTAAAAGATTAGCCAGGAATCACAGAAATAGTGAGTAGATGATAGTCAACCTTAACTTCTAAACAGAGACGTAAGAGCTTCCCAATCAAATATTAAAATTAGCTTAATGCATAGGTGAGCTGTGGAAATAACCAGGATGTACAATATGAAATGTACAGTGAACTGTTGCTGCTGCCTTCTACTCAGAACCAAGGATAATGACAAGAGCCTTACCTAACGTACTGGAATGCCCGTGTCTGAGACCCAGATCCATACACCTAGAAGGAAACCAAGAGTTAGACTTGAGAAAAACCACCCTGACACTATTAGTGGGGCTCCTTGGAATTCTTTGGGTCTGACTTCAGAATCAATCCTTGAAGAGGCACTGACATGGACTTATGATATCTTAAGGCTTACACACCCTCTTTGCCTGGTATATCTAAAGTTCATCCCATCAAAGAAGCTTCTCATTGCATCAGACAGAAACTATCACAGAAAACCACAACTGGCCAAAATACAGAGAACTGATCATGGAGTGCTCATCCTCAACATATATCTACAACACAACTCCTCTACTCAAGGCTCAGGGAACAGTAAGGAAAGGGGGTGGGCAGACTTCTGAGAGCCAGAGGCAAGCTGCTGTGAGATGAGTGTGTCTCCAATAGTACCCATAGAACTGCAACAATGTGGCTGCTGAATAAGACCCAATGCCAGCATGCTAACAAGGCTTCAAAGCTAGAAAAAGAACTACAGGTAACCAACAACTACTCAGAGCGGGACAATTAGTCTTCCCCAGGGATGGACCACGTAACTGGTTAGACCATACCAAATGGTCAATCAACCCTGAAATCATATACACATAAACAACACTGGATTCAGCAGGTGTAGTTATATATTTAAATGCTTGTGTGTATAACAATAATAATTAATAATAATTATAATCATTATCAAAGGAAAAACGGCCATAAATTTAAAAGAGAGTAAAGGGGAATGGGAAATACTGGAGGAAGAGGATACAGGAAGGGTTGTGGGAAGGGAATGAAAGGAAATTATATAATTGCATTTTAATTAAATTATTAAGGAAAATGAAAGTATCGTGAGGACATCTTATACTCTGTATGTCAGTACTGATACTTAATATGAGTGTGTACACATGTATCAAATTTTTCTTCAAAAGACTGTGTCCAAGAACTGGCTTCTATCTATGTCTTACTGTTTGTCAGACATGTAAGACCCTGCGAACTGCAATCCTAGACTCTATTTGTACAACAGACACACCTCACAGACAGAATAATGTGAAGAATATTCAGTGGGAGCTCTCCATCATGGATGTTCATTAAAAGTGATAGAATTCTGCCTAGATAGGTTGATAAACTATGGAGCAGACTCGTTCACAGTTGTATGCCTGGCTCTAAGGGAATTCCAACATGTGGCTAAGACCAAGCTAAGATCCTCTAGATGTACAGTTATATTTCCACTGCCCTAAAAATACCAATTCCTGAGTACCCACCACAGCTGGACTTAGTTTATGTGGGGAACAAAGCTTATTACTCTTCAAGCTCCTAGAATGATTCTGAGGTATAGCCAAGGCTCAGAGCTACACAGTACATACCCAAAGAGACCCCCAAGTCCTCAGGCTTACAAACAGATACTTCACTTCTGATCTGCAAGATCTTGGTTCAAGACTGAGAATTCGTCCTTCCATTCTGGGCTCTGGCACAGGGCAGATCCCAGGCAGCAGCTCTGCTCCCAATCTCACAAAACCCAGAGGAAGCAGGCCTCCCAGGAGCTCTAACCTGGGCAGTATCTTATATAAGGAGACAGAAATACCCGCTCCAAACAAGGAGTAACTGGTACCCACTAGGTCACTAAGTCACTCCTGGCCCAAAGCACTGGTTCCTTCCAGCCTGTGCCTGTGCCTGAGCACTGAGCAGATCTTGGGCCCCAGCTCTAATCCTAGTAGTAACACACACCCCACACAATTCTGATACCAAAATAATAGGAAAGACAGGCTCCAGTCAGAGACGGGGCAGGTGGCACAAAGGAGATACAGATGGCGAAAGGCTAGAACAAGAACATAAGCATCAGCAACCCAGGGTACTTGGCATCATTAGAACCGAGTTCTCAAACACAAGAAAGGCCTGAATTCCCCATATCACCAGGAAAGCAAGATTCAGATTTAAAATCACTTCTAATGATGATGATAGAGGACTTTAAGAAAAACATAACACTCTCAAAGAATTTGAGGAGAACACAGGTAAACAGGTAGAAGCCCTTAAAGTGGAAGCACAAAAATCCCTTAAGAGAATTACAAGAAAACACAACCAAACAAGTGAAAGAATTGAACAAAACCATCCAGGACATAAAAATGGAAGTAGAAACAATAAAGAAATCAGAAAGGGAGAATACCCTGGAGATAGAAAACCTAGGAAAGAAATCAGGAGTCATAGACACAAGCATCACCAACAGAATATAACAGATAGAAGAGAGAATCTCAGATGTAGAAGATACCATAGAAAATATTGACACAACTGTCAAAGAAAATGCAAAATGCAAAAGGTTCTTAACACAAAACATCCAGGAAATCCAGGACACAATGAGAAGGCCAAACCTAAGGATAATAGGTATAGATGAGAGTGAAGATTCCCAACTTAAAGGACCAATAAATATCTTCAACAAAATTATAGAAGAAAACTTCCCTAATCTAAAGAACAAGATGCCCATAAACATACAAGAAGACTATAGAACACCAAATAGACTAGACAAGAAAAGAAATATTTCCCGTCACATAATAATCAAAACACCAAATGAACAAAACAAAGAAAGAATATTAAATGCAGTAAGGGAAAAAGGCCAAGTAACATATAAAGGCAGACCTATTAGAATTACACCAGGCTTCTCATCAGATACTATAAAAGCTAGAAGATGCTGGACAGATGTCATACAGACCTGAGAGAACACAAATGCCAGCCCAGGCAAAACTCTCAATTACCATAGATGGGGAAACCAAGATATTCCATGACAAAACCAAATGTATACAATATCTTTCTACAAACCCAGCATTAAAAAGGATGATAGCGGGAAAGCTCCAATATAAGGAGGGAAATTATACCCTAGAAAGAGCAAGAAAGTAATCCTCTTCCAACAAATCCAAAAGAAGATAGCCACATAAAGATAACTCCACCTCTAATAACATAACAGGAGACAACAATCACTGCCCCTTAATATCTCTTAACAACAATGGACTCAATTCCCCAATTGAAAAACATAAGCTAACGGACTGGATATGTAAACAGGACCCAGCATTTTGCTGCATACAGGAAACCCACCTCAGTGACAAAGACAGGCTCTACCTTAGAGTAAAAAGCTGGAAAACAATTCTTCAAAGAAATGGTCTTCCACTCTAAAATCTCCAGCCTGAGAACACAAAGGGAGGGACTCATGGCTCTACCTGTATAGGTAGTTGAGGGTGGCCTTGCCTGGCATCAGTGGAAGTGGAGGGCCTTGGTACCTGAAAGTTTGGATTCCCTAGTGTTGGGGAATTCAAGAGCAGGGAGGTGGGAACGGGAGGATGATGGGAGCACACCCTCATAGTAATAGGAGAAGTGGGGATGGGGTAAGGGGTTTTGAGGGGGAATAGGAGGAGATACATTGAAAGGTAAATAAATAAAATATCCAATTTAAAAAAATAGATAATGGGTCTGGCAATTGTAGTTGAGCAGTCGAGACTTTTTGTCAACAATTTATTACGGGGATTTCATATAATCCTCAAGGACAAGATATTGTGGGAGAGGCCCATGGAACTTTAAAAAGATTGGTGAGACATACTATTACTGAGACAAAGAATGATGCCAACCTGTGAGCTTGCTGAGTGCCCTGACAAGGGTGACTGGGGAGCTGTTTTGGACATATATATGTTCCTGACCCATCTTTGCTTGACTATATCCCAGATGGGACAAGCTGCCTTTCCTCAAGTTTTTAGATCTTGTAAGATAGGGAATCGAAAAGAGAAACTATGTCTCTTGTATTCTTCTTAAAGAAGCAAGAGGGTAGCAGGCTTGATTATTGCTGGTATAACAGCTTTAGTTCCATTAATTGCTAGCACCACTGCTTCTGCAATAGAATTGACACAAGGAGTTAAGACAACTATTTTTGTTAACCATCTAGCAAAAAATGTTACTAATGTATTGATTGAGTATACAAAAGGATTTATATAGGTATCTGGAATTGTTATAGAGAACAATGATGCTCTATAACCCATTCAAATTATCTGAAGGAAGTTCAGGGTTCAAGAGTTAGGAGCAATCCCAAGTGTCATGACAAATATTATTGGAGTAGTGTTACTTTTGAAATTCACAATGATTATCATTATAAGTAGAAAAAAGTTTAAAGGTACCTGTAGGATATTTGGCATAATCCTAACACCTCTCTGGGTGTGTTAACTTTGCATAGTAAGATTATGAATTTAAAGAATGCTGCTCTGTTGACCATTGGTACTGCAGATAATGCCAATAAAATTATCCATGGCCTGAGCTCAGTATTTCCATTTTGGACAAAACTCAGGAATGTCATATATAGCTTGATCATGCTAGCCCTTCTTGTCCTGGGAATAATTTTGTTCCTGCCCGTCATGTTAAAGCTTATCTTTAACAACATCAACATGTTGGCAGCCTAAGTACATGGCTTAAACCTGAAAATGGACCCCCAGACAAAGCTATTAAATTAACAGGCTGGCAAACCAAGGATGGGTAAGATTCTGCACAGAGCCTTACCAACCTAAGACAGAACTGCATTGCCTTTGATAATGCTTATTCCAGGACGGGTAAGGAAGGCATTCTTGTCATAATGACCTAAGTCAGGCTGAGTCTTGTTAACAAAATAAAAAGGGGGAGAGCCTTTGGGGCTGCTTGGCAAGAAGCTGACATGGGCCAAAGACAAGGAAAGGAGCCACTTGGCAGGAATATGACATTGGCCAAGGACAAGGAAGTAGGCTTCAGGCAGGAATCTGACATTAGACTAGAACAAAGAAGTAATTTCAGGTAGGAGTCTAAATTGTAGACTACAACAAAGAAGTAATCTCAGGCAGGAATCTAAATATTAGGCCAGAACAAAGAAGTAATTTCAGACAGGATTTTAAATTTTAGGCTAGAACAAGGAAGCAGGCTTCAGACATGAAAATGACCTTGGGCTAGGATAGGGAAGTAGGCTCAGATACTTTGGTCATCCTGATAAGCCCTTAGAAACAGTGATCACGGGAGTGTTCAAGTAACTGGGTTTAATGCCTTGCTTTTTCTTTGACTATCTATGTTTATTGTATTGCTTTTTCCTCGACTATTTGCATCTATTGTATTGCTAGACCCTCAACCTAGAACTGACCTTATTACATGCATGTTATCAAAATGATATAAAAGCATAAAGGAAGAGGGGATATAGGATAGAGGGTTCTAGGAAGGAAAAAATGGGGAAAAGGAATGACATCTATACTATAAATAAATAAAATATTCAAATAAAAAAAGGGAAAAAAAAGACTGAGAATTCACCTTTCTGAAACCTCTGATGTGATGTTGATGGTTCTGGGTTAACCACTGAGCTAGAAGATATGAATGCTTACAAAAATTCCATAATGACAGAAATGTGGCTACACCAACCGCTGTGTCCATGTTTGTCTTAATTTTTATATATTGAATAAAGACTATGAGAAATTTCTGTTCCAAACATTTTAGGGCTTTAGGGGTACTGTAGGATGAGGTGGTGGCTATGGGAATATAGGATATACAGATCTGGGTGGTCCTCAGTTCTGTCTCAGTTAAAACAACTATGGATCTTTATTCTGATTAGGTGAGGGGCCTGGAGAAGTCCCTTAGAAAAACAAAAGTGAAACAAAAACAAAAAAAAACATCAAAAGTTCTAACAGCCAGTGCACATTTTTCCAAAAAGTAAGAAGCAGAGCCCAGACTGCTATACTGTAGTGATGCAATTAAAAATCCTGCTTGCTCTGTCTCAACACTGACTACACAAGCAACACTGACCACAGAGATCTATGTTTTTAGGATAACTTGAGGTTAGAAGGCCCATGAGAAAAGGATGAACAGGACTACATATGGAGATGTCTGCTGATAAGATACAGAAACTGTAGGAGCAAATCTCAGCAAAGGAATAAAGAGGACAGAGCCTTGAAAAGCACTTACTGCCTTGTTGATGAGAGTGAATGTGCCCTCTTAGCTCACAGACCTACCTGCCTGCCTGCCTGCCTGCCTGCCTGCCTGCCTGCCTGCCTGCCTGCCTGCCTGCCTGCCTGCCTGCCTGCCTGCCTCAAGGGCAGAAGCTACTCCTTGTCTACAGGACAGGCAGAACAGGTGTTCAGCTATACTCATGAGTCTGTACAACATTGCATTCTGGTGTCTATGTGGTTCCTCTGGCTCCATTTTACAAGATGAGGGAGATTTAAGGAGATTCTGGAGACTCAAATTTATTTTCAGGGGCTTAAGTGCTGTCTATGTTCAGGTCACAGCAATATGGTGACCTAGGAGTTAACAAGATGTTCATTCAGGGAGTAGGGGGCAGCAAAAATGCCAAAGGGAGCTGTCTGAATGCACAGCACTGTCCTCTACAGTGTACATTAAGTACTTAAGCTATAACAACCTCTGCTAAACCAAGTCAGTTTCTTGTTCAGTTGAGTATTTCTCACAGAAGTCAACAAAAAGCCCTGCTTAGTGGATTCGATCCTCATAGCTGCCTCGGTTTCTCATCTCTTTCCAACCCCTCAAAGCTGTGGGGCCATTTGGCCTTTTTCAGCAAGAATCCTGTTAGGTCAGTTCCATCAGGACCCTCTTCCCCAGATGTTTCTTCCTCTTTGTCTTTTCTATCCACTGACTTCCACTCTACTCCTTGGCTGTGAGTTTCCACTTGCCCTCTATGCTCAAAGTTGTGCTTGGTTTCCAGCACACGTCTCCCCACTCCACCCTGCTGACTTCTAGACAGAATCACCTGACAAGGCAAAGAAAGGATATTTCAACCCAAGAGAAAAGCACAATATGTTCATCAGGTCCTTGATGGCCAACAGAATTCTTTGAAACAAACCAACAAATAAAACCCCCAAAATACACTAAATGCCTCCACGGGCCTTCTGCCTGGGTGGCTAAGAAAGAGGGAAGTCTGGCAGTCTTTGGATTAATGCCAGTGATCTCGCCCCACATTTCTGGGACAGTCATGCTGGGCCTGAAGATAACACATGAGACATGACCTGTGCCAACAATATGTGAATGTTTGAGACTGCCAGTGGACTTGCTTCTGTCCTTAATATGGGGCCCTTGAGGCCATCAAAAAGGCAATAAATCAAAAAGCTTTTTCTTCAAAGGCTGTTAACAGTTTTCAAACAAGGTAGTCTGACCCTGGGTAAGTCACTGTGCATGGTGGCTAAAAAGCCATCAGGAATATCTCCCTTCTCAATAGACATCATCTGAACCCCAAATATAGTTATCCCTTAGTTTCCATGAGGATTGGTTCCAAAACACTCCACAGATACCAAATTTCAGGATGGCAAAGTCCCTTGTGTGAAATAGCTTTAAATCTGCATATAAATCATGAACATTCTCCATATACAAAAACAACATCTGTCCATGTTACCACAGGCACCATATTCTCCAACACTTTTTACTTTGAGCTGGCCGAATCTGCATCAGAGAAATCTGTGGCTAGAATCAGATGCAGTAAGAAAGGCTATGTAAGACAGGTTCACCTAGCAGTTACAACTAAAACTCCTGGCTTCTGTGGCTAACCCCCAAGTCACTTTTCACTTACTGCAACGAAAACCAGCCACCACATTACCTAATCATATGTGCTTGGGGCCAGAAACACAGCTATGAGTCGAAGGAACAAAGGTCCTGGTTTCCAGAGTTAATGCTGTGCTGGGGACCTAAATATTAAGTACTGCACTGGTACCAAGCACAATGAAAACAAAACTACATAGTTAGTGGAATCCAATGGTGCCTTCATGTAGAGAGTGGTCCAGTTAGTACTGTTTACAGAGAATGGGGGAAAATGCCCAGGAAACACTCCCAGAACAGGCAAGACAGAAGCTGAAGGAGTCAGTCTAAGAGTAGGGAGTGGAGAGGCAAAAGTCTGTGGCGTATGCTGTCCCTGAGATGAGGGATCTTTGGGTTTCTCCTCTTCAGAAGGCTGGCTTTAGGACAGGCAGAAAGAACATGACAAAAGAACAAGAATGGGACTACTTCAAAAATAGGACACTATGGTGGGAGGGTGGGTCCAGAGCCAGGCCACCAGGAAGAGCTGGTGGAGTCCATAAATGATATGGAAAGGGAGGCCAGGTATGACCATAGAGCCTCCATCAAGGAGCAGCAAGGTGCCACTTAGGAGGAAAGCAAGCTTGGGCCATTAGGAATCCATAGGAGAGGTTTAAGCAGGCTAGCTGGCACAGGTAAGAGTCCCGGAGCCTAAGGTGAATGAAACAGGACCCAAGGTTCACTGTAAGGCTATTTCTGCGCTGTGTTCTACCCACATACTTCTCTTCCTTTCATGAAGGTAGCAGAGATACATATGGAAATGATATGTCAACTCGAGAAACATCAAGTCCCTAAAGCAAGTCACCCTTTGTTTACTGGTGTGAAGAAAGGTTACAGGCAGCCTCTTGGCAGTACTCACTGTCAGTGGCTCCCCTTGTAGTGCTTGTAAGATGAAGTTGCTGACCACCCGCCCATCGTTCATGTGCATTCGTGGCCCAAAGGTGTTGAAGATCCTTGCCACCCGTACTTCCACACCTTCCTGGAACAGAAAGAAGGAATACGATGTATGCTTCTCTGCAGTGTGCAGCCATCTACTACATTTCTAGTGCCTTGCAAGGATGGAGAACAGGCTGCTTTCCGCTTTCAAAAGACAAGACTTCTATTCTGATTCTGTAATGTGCTCATCATAAAGCAACTAGGTGATGTGGAGCGACATCAAAGCCAAAGCTGCCTCAGATTTCACGACGGAGGGGCCAGTAGTGTGGGCATTCTTGTGGGGGAAGCTATGAGACAGCTGTGTGAGGGTAAACTTTACACAAATTGTCTCAGGTACCTATTTTCCCACGTGTGGTCATGCCCTAAAATTGATTAGAGAATCTTTTACCTGTGACACTGGTGACAGAAAACAGACACGTGCTTATTATGCACTTCAAGTGACAGCCAGCATGCTGTCTGGTTAAGGTGGAAAGGGCAATGAATTAAACAGTACAGGCTTGTCTGTGGTTCCAGGAATTCACCAGAGATCTCAGCACCCATCTCCTGGGGATGGCAGGGGATAATGTACTAAAGAGGAGAGGACAGGGAAGAGCAGAGATGTGGCTCTCAGTAGAAGATAACTCAAAGGTTTCCACTTGCATTTAATTGATGAGACGAGTAAAGAATCAGAAGAGCATGAATATGTCTTTATTCTCTGAAGAGACTGGAAAACATCAGCAATTCTACAATACTCAAACACGCATGCCCAGCAAAGGAAAGCTCAAATCAGATGCTTTTACCCTCTTGTTCTCCTCTTTCTCAGGAACAACATTCCAAAGCATGGCCTTATTATACACTGACTTCTGTAACCATTTACTGCCCAACATATAAATGGGCAAGCTTGTTGATTCCTCCATTGGGACCTGAAACCATTAAGCAAGCTAACTGGAATGAACTAAAAATTAAGAGGGTGCATGAACTCCTGAGGTAGCTGTAGCCACTGCTCCTACCTCTGTCCACAGCAGTCTCATGGCTTCCCAATGAACACCCTTGAGTCCAGACAGCACAGCAAGATTAGCTACATGGAGAGACATACACCTGAATCTCCTTTCAGCTGAGATCTGTTCTCTTCTTAGACACTGGCATCTTCTGGAATAAGTATGACCAGCTCTTTCTTCACAGTGTCAGCAAACCTTTGCCCTGACACAAAGGCAACACTGGTCCATTGTGTACAGTTCATCTGACACTCATCCTCTACCCTCACAGCAGGATAATAAAGGTAGAGCCAACAGGCATCAGCAAGCTATTTATGGTGGCAGCTGGACTGCTTCCCTAACCAAGCTTGGAAAAAGGGACAGGAGGAAAATTGGGACAGTGCCCACTAGGGCAGTATCCTATTGAAAGCAGAGCCAATTTCTGAAGGATCTAAGCACATTTGTATGCCTCAGATCATGTGACATCAATCTGCATGGCCAAGCCCTGCCACCTACTACACTGCTGAGTTTCCATCATGCTGTGGTGCTGACTCAGCATGCAAAAGGCCAAACATTCACAGAACTAATTAGTGATTCATTCTTAGCCACAGCTTCAAGTCACTGTGTGCTCTGTCCTTCACGGGAACCTTGAGTCATTCACCCAAGACTCAGAGCACTGAAAACAAGAACGTCTCAGGAACTGAGTTAGGTCAGCATAAAACCAATGGAAAGTTAAGAGGAGAGAGATTAGTGTGAACCCCCATGCAGAGAGTGCGAGTTCATGGGCATAGTGGGAACACTCCAGGTTCATCCCAGCAGTCTCCAGTTACACTTGAGTTTCTAAGACCTATGATTCTGATGTTTGAAGTGGGGATAACTGTCCATTCTGCTATGTCACAAGAATTACAAAACAGGGATGCCACTTTGAAAATTGACCATGTCATAGTTCTGAGCCCAAGACAAATAAATAGGTGTCTTTTGGTATTCAGTACCCCTTGGATAGAAAATCTGAGGATGCTCACATCCAGAAGAGGAGGATTTGCATATAACCGTCACAATCATGCATGTCATCTCTGGATGATTTCAGTTCCTACTACAATGTAAGTGCCCTGCACAAAGCTTTGTACTGTATAGCTCAAGGGAAGAGTACTTAAGAATTTAGCTGAGCTTTTACTTCATAACTGATACTCAGCCCTCAGTGAAGGACCTTTGTCTCTGTCTCCTGATCATGCTAACTTACCTTGAATTGGTTACCACCAACCCAGCTACAAACGCTGAGATCTACAATGGTGACCTACTGACATGGTAAGTTAGTACAATAGTGATACAAATATTGTGGGAGCAACCAACACTGGATTTAAAACCCCATTCAGAGAAGAAACCCATGGCTGACAATGCTCAGGTGGCCAAGAACCTGAGATTGGATCGGACAGGGGTCTAGAGGGAAAGCAACCGCTATTGTTCTGTTACAGGAACATCGCAATGAAATGGCTCCTAATGACATACAACCCTTCCTCAGCCCTCATCAGTGAAGTTGCTTCTTGCAGTAGACGGTAATTAACAGAGAGACTCTCAACTGGATAGTGTGCAGAGACTGAGAGACCTTGAAACATGAAGTCCTAAACCGGACTTCATCTAATCCCTCCCCTCAGGGATCAGGGAGCTATGTGGAAGAATAGGTGGAAATACTGTAACAACTAGAGTAAGTTCAGACACAACAGGACTGACCTGCACATGAACTCACAGAGACTGGCAGCATTCACAGGGCCCCAGCACTGAGACGGCAAAGGAGCTATGAGCTCCCACCCCTAACCAAAAAGCTATCATCAACAGACATATACTTGAAAGGGAAAAGTTACTTTTCTTCAATGGAGCCTCACTGGCTATATAAGCCACACTTAATGGCAGGCCCCATGCCCAGCAGTAGACATTCAACACAAAATGACTTGGTGGTTATTTTTGTAGACTTTTGTTTCATATTGCTTTGTCTAGGCATTGGGGGGGGGGGGTTTACTGGTCCTTTGCTTGTGCATTATGGTTTCCAATTTTGTGGTTTTGTTCGTGTGTGTGTGTGTGTATGAGTATGTGGATATGTATGTGGATATGTATGTGTGGATATGTATATGTGAGAGTATATACGTATATGCATATGTGTGTATTTCTTTTTTTAAAACCTGGTTGTTTTGTTTTGCTTTATTTTATTTTCTAATGAGAAAAAGAAGGCATGGAACTGAATAAATAGGGGGGACCTGGGAAGAGTTTGAGGAGCAGAAACTAGGATCAGAATATATTGTTTAAAAAATGATTTTCAATCTAAAAAAACAGTGATTATGTACAAGTTTCTCAATATCTGTTCCCCACCAGAACGACAGGGCTACATGGTGGAATCCCACAGCACTCTGGGGAAGATTAATCACAGGCTTGAGGAAGAGCAACTGGTTGGGACTAGCGTACCACCCACAAGGGTAAGGTGGCATCAGATATCCCACTGCTTTTTTATAATGGTCAAGTCCTGAGGTACAGAGTAACATGGGCTCTCCATCAAGACTGCGCCTACATGTAAGCTATGCCTTGAAGAATGTTCTACTAAGTCACAGATGCTGTAGTTTGATCACTGTTCAATGATGGGAAGTCCTCAAAGGACAGAAGAGCACTACACAGATTGAGGAGCGGGTCTATGCAGCAAAGTGTCACCCTCCATTACACAAAGACCTGTCCTGCAGGAGAAGCCTAGGTTATACTGACCTGAAAGCTATATATGGTGCTCCCAGGAATGGTAGCCCCACTCTGCCACACTTCCAAGTCTTCTTGTACCTTGAAAATGTGTGTATCAATGGGGACAGGAAGTTGAATCATCTCATTCTCTGTTGCTTCTCACACACCTCAGGTCTTGCCTTGTGGAGTGCAATTCACTAGGCTGAGTGATGCTCACATTCCTTCTGGAGGGTGGCAGAAAGCCACATAAGGCTGGGTGACAGCAGATGTGCCTGTAGTTCCCTGACAATCCTCTTCAACACATCTACTGTAGTGAAGAGGGTCCACTAGCCATGGTTTCAGTCCCCTACAGTCAGCAAAAAGTACAAGTGTAGTACTGGGAACTATTACGAAGCAGCATACGCCTGTGAGTTTGACCACAGCATATTGCTACAACCGGGCTGTTTTGTAACTGCAAATGATCTCTTACTATGGCTAACTTATAAATTAAATTTTAACATAGTTATACATGTTCAGAAAAGGCATAACATATATAGATTCCTGCACTTTCAGTTAGACATCCCTTGGGGTGTTGAAGTATATATCTCCCTCAAAAATAACAGCGACTACTGCATTAAAAGGTAGACTTCTTACAGTTGCTATGTGACAGAATATGCCGACACCACTGCAAGACTAGTAGGGAGTGAATACCAGACTGCAGATGCCTGTGTGGGGTAGCAGGATGTGGGCAGCAGACACCCTGGGAACAAGGCCAGGGCCAGGAAACACATCAAGCCCTGTAGTGTCATATACATAGCAACTATTTTTTTAAGTATGCTAATGCCAAAAATAAGTATGTCCTCAAGGCTACTGCCCCAGGTGACTTCTGAGTTCTCTTTCTGCTCTGTTGATCTGTGGGTTTGTGAATGGTAGCCTGTTATGCAGACTCAGTTCAGAAAGTGGGTGGGCCATGACTTCAGAAGTACATTCACAGGGGGCTTGGAGTGCAAATGTACTCTCAGCCCTGACCACAGCCCCAGGGCAAGCTCCCACATTATAAACTCCCCATGCCCACAGGCACACAGAAGCAGCAACCTACTTCCTCACTGACAGATTCAAACTATTCATGAAGGATGCTCTGTTCTGCCCTTTGATCTCCAAAAAAGATGTGCAATGAAATAAAATTTGTATTGAATATATTTGGGTATTTCACTAATTATGAGAATCTTGAAAGAAAATCATTAAAAGGCAACATTGTATTTAATAAAAAAGGCAATTCAGACTTCTATTTATCTTGTTTACATTATTGTTCCTTTCATTAGATTTATTTACACAACATGTACAGCCTGAAAAAAAAGATAATCATTAACAAAAAGGGTACATTCTTGTATGTAAAAAGCTATAGTTATCAAAATAGCTAAATCAATAATCTGCTACTATAAACCTGACTCAGGACCTGCTGAAAGCATAAATCCGAACAATGAAAATACTTCTCTCTAAAACTGCTAGAAAAGGCTTTATATTTAGAACTCAAAATTGATGCTACCACGTAGTGTACTAAGCTCTGGCTAAAGAACAAGTGACACCTAGAGTAACACTGCTGTTCTGGGCATTATCAATGACTGTGCTTACTGCCCAAGACTTGATGCTCTTGGATTCAGAGCTGTGCCTCCTCACTGGATACTTCCTTACTGTGGTGGTTTGATTATGGCTTGGTCCAGGGAGTGGCACAATAGGAGGTGTGGCCTCGTTAGAGGAATTATCTCACTGTGGGGTTGGGCAGTGAGACCCTCCTCCTAACCACGTAGGAGGTAGTCTTCTCCTAGTAGCATTCAGATGGAGATGTAGAACTCTCAGCTTCTCCTGCACCATGCCTGCCTGAACTCTTCAATGCTCCTGCCTGGATGGATGATAACAGACTGAACCTCTGAATATGTAAGCCAGCTCCAGTTAGATGTTGTCCTTGTAAGAGTGCCTCAGTCATGGTGTCTGTTCACAGCAGTAAAACCCTAACTAAGACACTTATCCACAGCAGCCTGTCAAGACAGCAGGACAGAGCATGTTATATAAGTAGTTCAAGCTCCACTTAGGAGCTAGGGACCTGGGAACAAGTTTGGAATCCACTCTCTTATCTCAACAACAGGCAGCCAATACTTACCTCAAGAATGCTAGGTGGAATGAGGGAAGACTAAATAGACCTACCCTCAACAAAGCTAAAGCATGTTGCTGTCACTCTAGCCCCAGCTCCTGATCCTTTGGGCACTTACTCTAAGTATGCAACGTAACCCTCATGTACTATGTCATCTCTAGCCAGTAGCATATCCTGACAGGCAGGACACCATGGTGGCCAGCAAGGCAGGGGGCTTGGTAATCAGGTCCTGTGGGTTACCTTCTCTAAAGAGGTTACCTTGCATGCTTAGAGTAAGTGCCCAAAGGCTCAGGAGCTGGAACTAGAGTGACAGCAACACACCCCTGTGTGGGAGCCTATTTACAACAGGGAGAATAGGTACAAAACGCTGGACGCTCACACCATGACTTAGTCTAGATCTGTAGAATTCAGGTCTACCTCTGACAGAGAAACAGACAAAGAGGTCTAGAGCCTGGTACCCACATCAGTTATTTTGCATTAAAAAAACTAAGGAAGCTAAGTGTTCCAGGCCCACCATAAAATGGGAACTTCAGCTTCATGCTGTACTATCATCCACATAAAAGAATGACTGATGATCTGCAACAAATAGCCAGGGGCCAAGAGTATTCCTATATTGCCCTCCTCTCTTGCCCACAGGCTAAATGTGGGCCTGACAACACTACTCCCAGGGTGGACAGCGCATCTATACACAGCTGTCCTAAAACTACATTCCATGCCCATGGTTATTTTCCTACATGTCCTGCTTCAATTAAAGAAAAAGAAAAAGGAAAGGAAAGGAAGGGAAGGGAAGGGAAGGGAAGGGAAGGGAAGGGAAGGGAAGGGAAGGGAAGGGAAGGGAAGGGAAGGAAGGAGGGAGGGAAGAAGGAAAGGAAAGGAAAGGAAAGGAAAGGAAAGGAAAGGAAAGGAAAGGAAAGGAAAGGAAAGGAAAGGAAAGGAAAGAGTTCCTGAGGACCAGAGAGTGCTGGTCTCAAGCACAAACAAATTAGTGAGAAAAATGGAATAGCACAGGGCTTTCACTTGGCCAAACAACCTGCCTTCTATTGCACTCCCCAAGGCAACAGCCCAAAGCTACAAGCCCATGGTAAACCTACAAGCCCAGAGTTAGAGGTAAAGTTACCAGAGGCTAGAGGTAAGAGCTAAGTGTTCATCCATCTCCAACTCATGGTATGGTAGAGGCAGTGTGGGAACCTCTGCCTCTTGGTCTATGGGTGAAATGATGAAACACCCATGATGGAATTGCCTAGTGTAACAATGAATAAGAAAACATGTAGAAAAGACAGGGAAATATATAAAATATAATATGGACCTCAGGGAGGATGATTTTTAAAATCTAACATGGCTAGGGAGGTGGCTAGGTAAAGTGCATGCTATACAAGGATAAAGTCCAGAGCCCAACATAAAAACCAAATGGCAATGGCAGCCCACCTGTAATCCTAGCACACAGCAGGAGGACACAGGATCCCTGGAGCAAGCTGGCTACCAAAGACCGGGTGATCTGCAAGTCCCCTGTACCTCCACAAACATGTAATGTAGCCACACTCAGGAACATAAATACACACATACACACAATAAATAAATGTTAAAAATGAACCACACCAACTTGAAGGCCTGGGAAAAAGAGGCAGACGTTAGCTGATGGGGACAATGACAGTAGGGAAGCATGCTGTTCCCCACTCTCTCACAGTACTGGAAATGAGTTCATATCATTTTGAAAACAAGAAGATATGTAGAAATGGCTGGTAATAGCATTCATCTGTGACAGTGAACACCAAGTCTTCCCAACACCCACTGGCAGGCATCAAGCCCTGGGGTTTATTCCTATACAATAACCATCCACATCTCTGTACAGTGTCCTGTGGTGTGGAACAATACCTGCTTCATGTAGGCATAGCACATGGTCTCTGCAACACGTTTGCCCTCATCATAGCAGGCTCGGGGTCCTATGGGGTTGACATGGCCCCAGTAGTCCTCACCTTGAGGGTGGACCTCAGGATCTATGAGTAAGCAAGAGAGAATAAGACTTAATTTATATCCCCCAACCAGCCCTCAGTTCACTACCAGAGTCAACATTTATTTATGATGAACCTAGGCAGACATTTAAAAACAGAGAGAAATGCCAGTGAGAGAAGCTCAGAGCTCTGTGCCCCTCTGTCCTAAGTTCCAGGGCACCTGGTGCTCTCCCTACACATATGTATATGTCCAACCACGCTATAAAATGTATAAATCTCTCCCAAGAAATGTGGACGAAAACATACAGCAACTCTGTGTTATAAATTCACAGGCAATTTATTTGGCACATGGTTTGACACCAGACTTGTGGGGATAAGGGAGGGGAACATATATGGGTGGACCTTTGGCACATCCATCTGAGCCAGCCAAACCTTTAATAAACAGCTACAACTCTGCAGTCATGTACAGTGCAGAGTAAGGCCTGTGATTGTGAAAATTCCCCCCAGTAAGAGGGCAACACATGAGAGAAGAGGTCTAAGGCAAAGACATACACACACACACACACACACACACACACACACACACATACACACTAATGATTTACACACAAAAATATGACCAACATCAGGCTTTTTCCTAGCTTCTGACAGGTCAGATCCCAAAGGAGACAGTAATGTATTTCTGGCACACAAGAAAGTCAAGTATAAGCAATTCAGTCTTGGCGCCATTCTGGGTTGGAATGCCCAGGGAGCCAAGCTTCTCAAAACTCTCCTTCTCAAAATTACCTCAGAAAACCATGGAGGTGGGGTTAGTGAGGGACGGGGGGCTGCAGAAGTAAAGGGCCAGGATTGAGAAGGTGATTCCGTAAAGTATTCACTTTGTAATCACAAGGATCAAGTTCTATCCCCAGGACCAACTTAAAAAGAAAAAAAAGGCTCAGTACAGTGGTACCCAGTTTGCAACCTCAGTACTAAGGAGGCAAAGACTGGTAGATTCCAGGGATCCACTGGCCAGTTTCCCTACCCTACTTAGTGTGCTCTGGACATAGGTGAACCAGACTCCAAAGTTATTCTCTGCCCATTACAAATACATGTGCACCTACCCACACATGGAATACCTATATGTGTTCATGCTTTTATCAGTGAGTAGTCCTATGTGTCCACATACATAAAGGTCTAGTAAAAATTATTTCCAAAGTCAGGTGTGTCAGTGAGCATCTATAGTCTCAGAACTTGGAAAGCTGAGGCAGGAGACCACAACTGGAAGCCAACCTAGGCTATATAGTAAACTGGAGCCCAGCCTGTGCTACATTCAGTTTCAAAAGACAAAATAAAACAAGAAAAAGTTTTCCAATTCTTACCCTCCTCATAAGCATCTTGTGATGCTGCAAAGGAAAGGCAGATGCTTCACAACACCCAAATGTCCTAGCAACACTGGTGCAGAAAGTACCAAACCACAGGAATCACGCCATCCTCATTCCTTAAAACTCCTAAAGACAACAGCTCTTAACAAATATACAAATAAATGCTGGCAAGGAAGGAAACCTGTCACTGTGCCTTTTAGACAGTGAACAGGGTTGGGGCTAGGGCACCTACTTTGCCCTTTTAATTGTCAAGAAACTCAAAGAAGAGGAGTATGTGTTACACTTTCATGGCAGTTACAACTACTTTCTGTATAATTTGTGTTGCTATGTTGTCTTCCTACTTGGCAAACTTACTTCAAAAATGGTCTCTTCCAATTTTACATCTTAACATCCTCATTTCCCTTGTCCAGAGGAATAATGTAAAAAGAGAAAAAAGTACATCATGTCAGGGTGTGGTTCCTCACTGTGTATGAACCAGACAAGAATTAAAAATCCCCTCCAAGTTCCTGGATACTGAATAGCTCAGGAGGGACCATGGTGGTGGTGGGTAGGTAAGAAGTGAGCTGGCGTTGCCTGGCACTGTCTTCACTGGTTCCTTCAGCAATCTTGCTGTAGCAGGTAAAGAAATGAGCATGTCACTAGCTAGCTCTCAGGTCACCGTAGTCACTGCTCTCGCTGAAGAATTGCACCAGCAAAAGGGACAAACGCAACTTCATGTTGATACCTCTGAAATGCTTTCAGAGCAAATAAGAAAAATTCCACCTCTATGAAATCACAAAAACCTCGTAACAGCAAAATAAGAGGCTGTGTCAACAGGCTGGATCCTCTAAGTGGAATCCTGAACTCTGGTTCCCTCTTGGCTATGACAGGATATAAACAGTCCCATGGGTTGGTGGGCTTCCTTCAGGGGCTCCACCACTCACCTCCATATACCTCAGACGTGGAAGCCAGGAGCAGACGGGCACCCACACGCTTTGCCAGTCCTGTAGAAAGCATAAATCATAAGAGAAACTGTCAATTTACTCAGGCAGGCACATTTGTGTGTGTGGCCAATTTAAGGAATGTTTTGGTACTGAAGATGCCTTAGTATCTACCAAATTATCTACTCCTAGTGCATCTGCCATGGAACATGGAAAAAAACACCAACAACTAAACTGTAAATGAGCCCTTGAAACGAGGAATATTTAGATGAAACATGGTAGCTGAAAACAGGGCCAGATCCACACTCTGTTGAGCACAGTGTGATTCCAAGGAGCTTTGTACAGACTCTATGCCCCCAAAATGCTACCTCATATGATTTTTAATTGAAAAACAATTTTTATTCACACAATATATTCTGATCGTGGTTCCCCTCCCCCAAATCCCCCAGCTCTTCCCCACCCTTCCCATCCATCCATTTCTCTGTGTCTTTAAAAAATAAAGCAAGCTAATGAAGAGCAAACAAACAAGAATCTAAAAAAGAAAATACACAGATATTGACACAAAAACAAAGCCAATATCAACAGAAAACTGGAAATAATACACAAGCAAAAGACATGTAAAACATAAAATGCCTAAACAAAATATTAAACAAAAAGTCTACAAAAATTTTTGTGACTTAATTTTTGTGAGTTAATTTTGTGTTGACCTTCTCTGTGGGGCTTTGGGTCTACCCTTAAATGTGGTTAATATATCTAGCGAAAATCCATTGGAGAAAAGTAATTTTTCCTTTGCAAGCAGATGTCAATTAGCTTCCTGGTTGGGGTGGGAGGTCAGTGCTGGGACCCTGTCTGTACTGAGCCTGTGCAGGCCCAGTGGATGCTGCCACAGTCTCTATGAGTTCATATGCATATCAATCCTGTTATTTTTGGAATTCTGTTTCCTCTGAATCATCTTTTGTGGCTTTCTCATATTTTATTAAGTAACCACACTGGCCGGTTACCCAGCAAGATAACCTCTCCCAACTGCTTCTCATCTTGTCTTCCCAAACGGCACACCTGCCACCTCTTCTGCATACCCTACCTGGGCAACTACCTGTATCCTTCTGTCTTCCAGGTTCCACACACAGGCACCTTCTAGAATGCAGCCACTATAATGCCCAGTCCTGCCCCAAACCACTTTCCTATACTCAACACCCACATATAGAACAACTAGACCATTACTAAGTATGGGCTCAAGCAAACATGGAAAGTCCTCCAAACTTTTCCTAGACTTCCAACATATAGTGGAGAAGCCCATCACCCTCACTTAACTCTGATACACCCCACTGTAGCCCACTATGGCACACCAGGACAATGAAAGTATCTGGCCCTGGCATGGAACAGAAGTCCACACTGCTGCCCAAGAAGTACAGCCAAGTGGGACAGAACAGGCATGCATCCATGGCCTGAGGCCAGTGCTGGGGAAGTAGGCTGAAGGGCAACAGTGGGAGAAAGACAGGGGCAGGAGTGTGTCAGCAACTAGGGAAGGAAGCAGGAAGCCTCCAGGTCAAATGTTAAGAATTAAACAAGGGGGGGGGGATAATGAGACAAATGGGCTGGGGTATCTCGATTATGGGCAGCTTTACCAGCATGTGATAGACACTGGATGGCAGTACCTTTTAGTAACAGACTGAAAGGAAGGAATCAAAGAGTGAGAGCAGGGGCTGCTCTGAAGGTGAGGACAGAGACTGCTCACTCCCATGTGTTTAACAAGAAAATGCTATCCTGAGGTTGTGTAAGATGCTACCTCCTGGACACATATGTCCCCAGACTTTATGATGTAGCACTGTAGAGTCTTACGCAGTAGCTGCAATGAAAGGGGTTTTTTTTTTGTTGTTTTGTTTTGCTTAGTCTTCTTCTTTTTTGTTTGTTTGTTTGTTTTAAACCCTTTTGATTTTGAGATAATTGTATGTACAAATTCAAATGTACATAGGAAGATCCTGCTGTCTGCCCTCCACACAGCACCCCAATGGTACAACTAGATGAGATGCCACAATGGCACCATGATCCGGACCCAATCATTGCTCCAGTCAGACTACCTTACTGACTGATTGGTGGGGGCCAGTCCATTGTGGATGGTGCCACCTCTGGGCTGGTGATCCTAGGTTCTATAAGAAAGCAGGTTACATAAGCCACAAAGAGCAAGCCAGTAAACAGCACCCCTCCATGGTCTCTCCATCAGCTCATGCCTCTAGATTCCTGTTCTGTTTGAGTTCCTGCATAAGCCAAAAAAAAAAATTGTCCTTCCCAACTTGCTTTTGGTCATGGTGTTTCATATAAAAACAGAAAATCTAAGGCCAAGGCCAAGGCTGAAATGTCAACATTCCCCAGTTCTCAGGGCTCTGTACTATATACATCATAGGCTTTCCTGGGTCTCCAATGTGCCAGAAGCAAATGCTGGGGGTTCTTGGTCTCTGTAATCACAGAGTCCACTCCTCATAGAGCTTTCTACTTGTCTAATTATACCACACGGCTTCTGATGCCCTGAAAATCTTAGCTAAGAAATTCTCCAAAACATTCAGCCCATGAGACTTGAAACCAACCTCCAGCTCTGTCAGACCCTTGATTCATGCTTTGCCTAAATTAAGATTAGGACTATTTCCAGATCTATCCATACAACCTGTTTTAAAAATTTCTACTAAGTCCTATTTTTCCCACTCAACATTAAAATGTGGCTTCTTCCTTCCACTTTGCAAATCACCAAAACACAAGTCTAAACTAAACATAAGTATGTAAGTCATCATCCCCAAACACATAATCTACTTCTAGGCATGCAGTACGTGCCTCTGCGTGTGGCCACCTTCCTTCATACTTCCCCTTTCACCTCCTAAGTCTAATGTGAATTCTCAGGTTAGTTTGAGCAAGAACTCAGTCTCCAAACTCCCATGCAGGCCCCATCTCCCCGGCCCCTTCCAAGTGTTATCAGTGAACCTTCCTAGGTGCAAGGCCATCCCTAGACCAGGGCCACCAGCACCCTCTGCTCGTCTCCCAATAATCCTAGATGCTGGTGACCAGCTTCAGAGACAAAGAAAAGGAAAACAAGCTGGCCCTTGAATTAAGTACCTGTCCCACTCCCTAGGAACTGACAAGAGCCATTGGAAGACTGGTTACTACAATTCAAGAAAGAAAGGTGCCTTCCCCATGTCAAAAAACCATACTGTGAAACTAGTGAACAGTATCCACAGAGAGGTGGAGGAGGGTGCAAACACCATAATCAAAGCAGCAGACTACCCAACCACAGAGCTGAGCAAGGTTCAATTACCAGTGTAGATACTCAATATCAATCCAAAAATCTTACATTTAAAACAAAGTCATCAAAATAGTTGGTATCCGTGCACTGTTATGAAGAACATATTTAACGTGTACCATCCTGCTTTATCCTGTCCATGGTATGAATTACCCATTTGTCCCTTTGTCAGACATATTCTTGCAGTATATATTCCCCGCTTGTTAGTCACTGTCCATATCAAGGACTGACTTTTATGGCATCAAAAGAATCATGTTTAAGTTAAGAAGTTAGTAATATTCCAAAGACCTAAGAACAGTGACTCTCTGTGACTCAGTCAACAAGTCGCCAGGAAGTGCTTCCTTTCTTCAGATAAGAAGTAGATGTTCTCAACTCAAGAAAGAGAAATAATAATGGCGAGGGTGAAAGGAGCTATGCTAAGAATGAATTTTATATCGGAGTAGATAGAAAGGAAAAAGATAGACATACTAGCTCTGCTGGTGGAGAAGCTAAGGACACAGGGTTCAAGTGCTGACTTAAGATGGAGAAGACATTAGGTCACAGCATTTGGTACAATCCAGCTTTAGGGAATCACAGAGACCTTGGGATATAATTATGGGTGGAAGGTCCCACTGCTGTGCACTTTTGAAATCTCTTAAAATATCTCCACAAAGAGGACAGAAAAGAAAAGAAAAGAAAAGAAAAGAAAAGAAAAGAAAAGAAAAGAAGAGAAAAGAGAAAAGAGAAAAGAGAAAAGAGAAAAGAGAAGAGAAGAGAAAAGAAAAGAAAAGAAAAGAAAAGAAAAAAAGGACAACTTACTGACCCAACATGTTTAGTGTTCCAATTGTATTAGTCTTCAGTGTCTTGATGGGGTTGTACATGTAGTTTGGCGGGGAGGCTGGAGATGCCAGATGGTATATCTGGTCAACTAAAGCAAACAAGAGAGAAAAATGTCATTTCCAAGAAAAATGGTTTTGTTTCTAAATCATAAGCTCTTAGGCACTACAGTGTAACGCAACAGTGCCAGTTTGCGTTACGCTGACATTCTACTTGCTGATATATTGTTCTGTTTGAAAACCAATCACACTCTTAACAACTTCAAACAAATCAAACACTAACAATAAGTCACAAATAAATTGCTTTTAGAATAATTCTTTAGTACATGTATAATTATAGCATTTATTGAAAATAAAAGCAAATCTAAGATGAATGTGCTTATCTACTGAATATTGCTAGTGTGGGGCATAAGCACCTTCAATGCTTTACAGAGTTGATGGAGATTCTGACTTCAGACTGTCAATGCTTAGAACATCACTTCATGTCAGTGTGTACTACAAACAGTAGAGTGTGCTTAGGACATTTCAGAAACTTTTGGAAACTCTGGCTTGACTCTAAGTCAAAATGTACTTAAATATACAATATATATTATATATTTACAGATAAGTATATAGAACTGTATATATAAATATACATACACAGCAACCCATATAGCAATTTTTAAAATCAAGCATTCTATTATAACCCATAATATCTGATAATTCTGTATTGGGGATAGAAAAATATTATGCCGTAAAAGTAGAAAACTGGACAGTAAAAGAAACATAGTTCATAGCATACAACAGTGTCAAATCTGAGCATCAGCTGGCAGTGCAGTGCACTGTGCATGCTGTGTGTTCAGATCAAGGCTACAGTGAAGCTGCATCACAACACATGGGCGAGCACTGCCAGAAACACCTCAGATTCAGGATAAATTTGATGTTTCATTTGTTTGTTTGTCTATGGAAGGTGTGTTTGTTTGTTTGTTTGTTTGTTTTTGACAGAGTCTCGTGCAGCTCAGGACCTTGAACTTCTGATCCTCCTGCCTGTTAACTCCCAAAGGCCTGGGTTATCAGTGTGTACCTCAGCTATAGAAAAACGTAAAGTTACCCTGGGCTGTGTAAAACCATGTCCTAAGAGGGCAGTGCCTGGGGAACTAAGAAGGAGTGTGTATCTTTTGAGCCCAAATCATTTCTCTGATATCAAACTGAAGTCATGAAGCTGCCCTCCTTCCTGTCACTTGAGCCCAGCTATCTTCAAGGCTCACCCTTATGCCAGTTTATATGATGCCAGTTTGAAACTTCCTGCTGCAGAAGGCAAAAATGGGAAGATGGTGGGAGCACACCCTCATAGAAACTCCCAGAATTATATGGATTAGACATGACAGAGGCAGGCTGCCAGAAGATTAGATTCCAGAATTCAAACAAACAATTATCTTGATACTAAAATTTGTTTTGAGAATTGTATATTGCAGAATACATAGCCTTGGTGTATCTACTCATCAGGCAAGCTGAGCAGACCTGCTCGAACCTCTGAAGTTCTGGAATTCCAGCTGGATGCAGTGAAGACACAGTGTCAGAGGCTTATCAATTTACTCTTCCTCTAACCCCTCTTCTAATATCTCAACACCCATAATCAGCTTGAAGAAGTTAATGAAGAGTCAGTGCCCCTATTCCCTGGGCTTGGGGACTGAGGTGGTTAATATTAGGCTGTCTTTCTAGGGAAAAGTAGCGGTTTTGATGGAACAGGGAATATTAGCTAGGATTTATTGCATAGCCATAACCTACTGGTAGAAATATGTGTAATTGTTATTAAGATGAAGTTATAATTTCTTAAATGGTACAAAATTTACTTTGATTTCAAATTTAAGGTTTTCATTGGTACGAGCTTCTTATTAATATAAAAGTGAGATGAATATTGTTACTTTCATAGGCATTGTGCCTGTATAACACATTTAGGAATACAAGGCTTAGACCCAGTCCTTCTTTAACTTTTTTAACTGATTTGAGATGGTTAGCCTGTGAGTTAAGGGCCTATAGCAAATTCATGGCTTTGAGTTTATTGTTAGGGTGTTTTCTATATTTTCTTTAGAAATAGCTGAGAGGAGTTAACAGACAACAGTCCAGATTGCCTTACATAAATAGTTGGTTTTCAAAACATCAGAAATCCACAGAATTGACATTACAAACATTTCTGTATTAATGTTCATTTTGATTAGAGACCTGTCTGCTCCTGACAGCTTCCTGTCTTGGATTCTAAGAAGAAATTGAGCATCTTTGGAGTTATTCCAATTGTGGTAAGTCAGCCACTAGGCAAGAATTGCCTCTTTCCATCTACAGACAAATCACTGTCCAGAAAAGGACACACTCGCAGAATAGTCGACTGATTATATCTGCTAAGACAGAGTAATCAGCCCTTAATAATTCTGCATCACTAGGTCTGTCAGATGATCCTGGGCCAGAAGGCTGAAGATCAGATGCTCCAACATTCTGTAGTATAGGGACTGTCCAGGTGTTCAGCGGTCTCTATAAATTGGCTATTTTAGGAGCTATGCTTTGTGCTTCCCATAATTTCAGCCAACTCAGTCATTCCAGATTTCTGATGGGGTTGAAAACTTATAGTCTCATAGCCAATCCTTGCTGTTTACTTTGAGAGAAAAGATTTGAGAGGATAGTTTTCAGCTGACATTATTCTAAAGCCAAGAAAAAAAAAAAAAGCCAGGTTTAGAACTAAGTCTTTTATTTAGGAGAGATGACAGAGGTTCTGCTTAGTCAACAAAATGATGGACTGGGTATTAGGTCTATCTTGCACCTTACTGACATAAATTGGCATAGTTATGCTCTAACTGTATTTTGAGAGAAAATTTTTATTTTAACAGGAAGGGTGATATGTAGGAGGAGCTAAGGTGGGAGGAGTAAGGAGAGGAGGAGAAGGAGAGGAGGAGTTAGGTGATGAGAGAGAAAGAGAGAGGGGGACCAGACATGGAGGCAGATGTTCACAAGTCTCCGCCAGTCAAAGATAGTTGATATATCTAGGTTGGGTATTAGGTTACACTTCTGATTGATATTGAGCATTACCAAATGTATAAAGCCATTGGTTAACATTTAAAAAATTGTATAAAAGCAAGCCAGCAGTGGCGCAGCAGCTAAGGTAGCCGCCTGCAGAGGGCGAGCCCGTGCCCTCTGCTCTCTCTCTCTCTCTCTCTCCCCCCCCCCCCCCCCCCCGCGCTCGAATCCCGCTTTCCCCGTGTGTCTCTGCCCGAGTTTAATGGGAAAAAAAAAATGTATAAAAGCAAAAAGGAGAAGGGGGTATAGGATAGGGGTTTTCTAGGGAGGGGAAATGGGGAAAGGGGATGACATCTGAAATGTAAATAAAATATCCAAAAAAAGAAAAAAAAAAAAAAAAGAAAGAAACTTCCTGCTGCCCTTAGTGGGATATAATCCCTCCTGTGGCTGGCCACTCCTGCTGCTAGCCAGTGACTTCAACTGTCTCTGATCTGTCTAGCAGTCTACAAGCTACTTGAGCACTGTAGTTTGTTTTCCCATCTCCACACAGTAGTGACCTCAGCCTACAAATGCAGAGTCCTAAGCTCCACTGCAGGGATCAAACAATCCCTAGGTGGTCCTGAAAACAAATAGTCCTCCACAGTGCTTCAGCCTAGGGCTCTGGGAACAGCAACCTTAAGAGAGTGGAGATATGAGACATAAATTGAGTCTTTTCCTCACACCCCAAAAGCTAGTCTATCTGGTTTATTTTTCTGCCATCTGACAGGTTAGGCCTCGTGATTTTCCTGGAAAGATGAGGAGTGCCCTGCACAGTTACATCAAGACCTCTGATTAAGCCGGACTTAGATGCAGTGGCCCACTTAAGGAGAACCTGAAAACTGCATGAAAATCCAGGTCACTTCCCTGTGCAAATGTGTTCTGCCGCTCACTGTCTGCAACACTCCTGCTCCTATCCTAAAAAGGGCATGGCACAGACTCTGTTGACTTACTTAATCTGCTGAGGAATTAGGAAGAGAAGGAAACTTCAGAGTCGGAGCAAACAAGTACAAGTGTGAAATGCCACAAGTAATATTAATAGCTGGCTCTGGAATGCAAATGAAGCTACAACCTTATTAACCCTCAACGTCCAGAGAAAAAGCCTGAAAACATATTAGCTGTGAATTCAATGCATAGTAAAACTGAGCTCGAAACTCGGGCTGGAAGTGGGGAGTCGCCTCCAACTCACCCCTAAACCCACTGCTCTATGTCATCTCTGGATGTGGGCTGCCAGTACCCTGACCCCTTTGCATTCACAAGGCCAAGAACCTGAAGAAAAAAAAAATCTTGAGAGACCTCTAATCATCAGGCCTGCCTCCCGAAGGGTTAGGCTGGGAAGAGTAGAGCAGGAGGGCACTGAGGTTGCCAGGGGATGGGAGAAACAAATGGCAACAGAAGGAGCTTCCTGTATGTCCTGCAGATGAAAGAAGAGACACTGTGCATCTCAAAGAACACCTGAGAGAACCCAGAGCCATTTTCAGAAGTCACTGGAGAATCAGGCATTAACTCTCCCCAGAGACAGATCCTTATGCAGCCAATTAAAGAACAACATGCTCCTCAGACTGTGCTGAGGTGCCTACTATCCCGGGTGGCATCAGACTGTGCTGAGGTGCCTACTATCCCGGGTGGCATCAGACTGTGCTGAGGTGCCTACTATCCTGGGTGGCATCAGACTGTGCTGAAGTGCCTACTATCCCAGGTGGCATCAGACTGTGCTGAGGTGCCTACTATCCCGGGTGGCATCAGACTGTGATGAGGTGCCTACTATCCCGGGTGGCGTTAAGGTTCCTCTGAGATAGTGCCCATGCTGTAAGAGAGGAACTGGTACACACTAGTTACAGATTACACCATGACACTGAAGACTGAGTCTCTCTGAATATGTGCATAAGGGAAGCTCTCTTTTCAACATTCCAAGAGAAAGACCTGGCAGAAACATAGCCTCATTTCCACAGGTTCTATGTCCACAAATTAGGACAAGCACAGATTAAAACTATCCCCAGGACTGCATCTGCACTGAATACATGAAGCCTTTCCCTGCTATGATTGCACTACAGCAACTGACTCACAGTAATCATAGTGTGTATAATACTAAGTGCCAAGTGAGTTGCACAGCCTCTGTGTGGGACTTGAGAATCTGTGTCTGCTGTATCCATAGAGATCTGGAACCATCCTCCACGGATACTGTCTTATAAAACACTATGACCAAAAGCAACTTGAGAAGGAAAAGGTTTATTTTATCTTACACTTCCACACCACAGTTCATCATTGAAGGAAGTCAGGGCAGGAATTCAAGATAGGAACCTGGAGAAAGTAACTGATACAGAGGCCATGGAGGAATAGTGCTTCAAGTGGCTTGTTCCTCTTCATGACGTACTCAGCTTGCTTTCTTACAGCACCTAAGCCCACCAGCCCAGGGATTGTACTGCCCACAATAAGCTGGACTTTCCAACATTAATCACCAATCAAGAAAATGCCCACAGGCCAATTTGGTGGGGTATTTTCTCAAGTGAGTTTCCCTCTTCTCAGCCCACTCTAGCTTCTATCAAGCTGACAAAAAACCAACTAGCATGGGCATGAGGGGCTGGGGGATGGGGGGTGCTCTTCTGAATGTGCCACAGCACAGCACAAGTGTACAGTGGGACAAAATATGTTTATTATAAATCCTGGGGCAGAGAAAGAGAATAAGCCAGATCCCACAATTCCCTTTGAAAGTATACTACTGACAATCTGAGGCACTGGTTCTCAACTTTCCTAATGTTGCAACCCTTTAATACAGTTCCTCATGTTGTGGTGACCCCCAACCATAAAATTATTTTCATTGCTACTTCAAAATGTAATTTTGCTACTATTATGAATTGTAATATAAACATCTTATATAAAATATAAGTCTTAGGCAACTCCTGTGAAAGGGTCATTTGACCTCTGACCCACTGATTGAGAAACACTGACCTAAGGGCTTCTGTGTGCTACTAATCCCAAAGGCCCACAGTACTTGCCAATAAAATCACCCTGGAAAACAAAGCTTTACAGATGGATCTTCCGCTTATTTTACAATAGCCAACTTCTTATAAGATACTAAAAGTAATGACATGCAAGCATTAGGCAACAGTCTTATCAGAGAGTAAGGATGCTGTCTTAGTTCACTCAGCTTACTGTAATGAAATACCATGCAACGCTGGCTTATAAACAGAAGAAATCTATTTATACTGGAGGCTAGGAAGTCAGAGATAGTGGTGCTTGAAGACATGGGGTCTGAGAAGTACTCATTTCTTAGTTTAAATGATCTCTTCTCACTGTGTCTCACTATGGTCTAAGGGTGAAAGAGTGTTTTGGACTCTAAGGACACTAATCATGAATTGACCATCTTACAAAGGCCCTGCCTCCCAGAACCATTGTCCTAGGAATTAGAACCTCAACATGCAACATTCAGACCATAATGTTCTGTACCTCACAGGTGCTACTTTCACAGACCAATTTCAAGACTAGTAAGTCACATGACAGTCGGCCGGCATTCACCTAGCAACAAACATTCTTCTTACATAAACTAGGATAGCACCTTATATATGATAAAAAAAAAAACAGTCAAAAAATAAAATGTGACAACAATCAAACAATCACCTTCAATGTAGAGTGGCTCGACTACATCATGGTTAATCAGCTCAAAGTTCTCATGGCCAATCCAGTGTTCCACATTTCTCTTCCTGCCTGTGAAGAAGTTGTCCACTACGGTCACCTCATGGCCATCCATCATGAGTTTGTCAGTTAGATGGGAGCCCACAAAGCCTGCACCTCCAGTGATCTGTATTGGGACATCCCCAGAAAAAAACAGTGATGAGAGATGACAAGGAGACACAGCTTTGATGAAGACACAACTAAAAATCTGGCAGTGGGTAAGGTGCAAACAGGAAAGGTTATGGCAGCATCTTGACATACTCACTCCAGAGAAGAAGCCTTCCTACCTGAGTACTGCTCAGCTATCTTCAACCATGACAATATTCAGGGAGTAGCAAAAAAATCTACAGCCACTCGGTTCCAAACATCTCTATCAGCAGAGGCATGCAGTACAAAAACTTGCTTTACCACAGAAGATGGTCAGTAGACCATCCCCCAACATCTGCCATCCCTATCCTTAGGGTCTATATCCATTGATTCAACAGGTCTAGACTGAAAATATAGTGTGGTTTGTGATGGCTGTATCTAACTGAATACACACAGATGTTTTGATCTCTTTCCCTGAGTGATCTGAGTGTGATTTACATTGTATTGGGTACAGCTGTCTACTGCTAGTTTAAAGTGCAGAAAGGAAAGCACAGGTACCCTGAGACTCTGTCACCCTGAGGCCCTAGAAACCACCCTTAGGTGTGGAGGGACAATGGTACACAGCTATAAAACCACTACTGCTAGTGTTTAGAATCACTTCCTTAAAGTGATCAGCAAAGTACAGAGGACTTGGCCAACTAACCAAAAAGTGTATGATACTTCAGTTATCTGAAAAGTTATCTTAAAAAGATGTCATGCAAAGCTAACATCTTCCCAAGTATTTCTATGAACAAATGAGAACCACAGATGTTTTTAATAGAAGAACGCCGTAAGTGGTGTTCCACTGCCTGGTTACATCCACGAGGGAACAGAAACATGAAGGCTGCAGCTCTCCAGAGCCAATGAAGCACTAAAGGGGCCAGCGTAGAGGACCAGCAACAACATGCTTCCTAAATCCTCATCACCACAGATGTGCCATGCTGATTATGTTTAAAAATATTCTGAAAATGAAAAAAATAATTCATGCAAGATGAACATTACCATGGAGTAAAGGAGAAGCACAGATGGCTTCCTTCTGGGCAGAGAATGGGAGATGAGAATGTTAAGCACCAGCTCAGCAGGCAGATAGTGATGGCAGTCACTATTCTGTCCTGTTCTTCCTCCACTTGGACTTCAGTTTACCAATGCTCCCTACAATCCTAGTACTGGGTAGGCTGAGACAGGAGGATCAAAAGCTAAAGGCCAGCCTGTACAACTTATAAAATGAGCTAAGTGAGGTGATCTGAGATAAGGTGAGGTGAGGTAAGTGAGGTGGGTGAGCTGAGATGATAAATGAGGTGAGATAAGGTGAGGTGAGATAAGTGAGGGGAGGTAAGGTAAGCTAAGGTGAGCTGAGATAATAGGTGAGGTGAGGTGAGCTAAGTGAGGGAAGGTGTGCTGAAATCTACCTGCTAGCTAAAGACCCTACTGCTTATCTAGGGAAGGAAACACTTGCCAGAAACTGCCAGGAGAACAGATATCTCTCTCTCTTCCTTTTCGAACTATCTGGACAAACATCTTATCATAAGCAAGGCATATTTTTATTGCTACCTGTCAAGTCTGTAGCCTTTACTACTGCTTGCAAATTTTTGTGTGCATTTATTGATACCTTCAAAACATCTGGCAGCAAAATTTCTATTCTTGCCATTTCTGTTCATGTAAACATGTTTAACTGTGAAGAAATTTTTTTTGGTGGCCAGGAGACTCCGAGATAACCCTCAGGTGGCCGGCCACACTGCTATGTCTGTTATGTGGCTATGAGATATTGTAGAGGGTACTGAACTTTTCCAAAGCATTGGCTTGAGTCACAGCCCATGCAAAGAGTTCTCTTGTCTATCCAAATGCATGGTTGATTCTTCTCTGGTTAGCATTTTGATAATACACACACATAAAACTTTTGTGCTTCAAACACCACCACCAAGAAAATGAAAAGACCACTCACAAAATGTGAAAACAACATGCAATCAAAAGTGGTAAAGATCTGTAGATATATACAAAAAACACAATTATGATCCAATGGTAAGAAGAAAAACAATCAACTTTTTAAAAAGCAAAAAAAAAAAAAAAAAAAAAAAAAAAAAAAAAAAAAAAAACCAGCCAATAAGCCCAAGAATGGTTCTAATACATAATGAACAAATATTTAAAACATTATGCTAAGTAAAGGGGCCCATCACAACTGGAAAAATGTGACATTTCCCTATCCATATGATGAAGTCAATTGGCACAAGTGAATTACATGGTATATGACTGGTACCCCAATAAAGATGTGACTTTAAAAAAAAAAAAAACACAACAGTAAAATCTCTAGGTAACTTCCCACAAAATAATAAGATTCAACTTTTTTTCCTGGAGAGCTTGAGTTAATGTTTAACAGGGAGACTCTTAGTCAGGAAGGCCCCAGGATATTCACCAATGTGGTCCAAGAACCAGGAAAGGTTAAAAGCTGCAGATGTAAAGGTTCAAGGATCTCCTTATAAACTGTATGCTTCAGCCTTGAACTCTGTGGTTAGTTTTAGAAATTCTATTTAAGGAAATTCTTTTTGAGCTTTATAATACAAGATCATGTTACCTTTGACTGTATATAGTTTAATTTGGGCCTTTTCAATGTGGATTCCTTTTATCCCCGAGTACACAAGAAAAAAGCCAAAAGCCTACATAACATCATGTATGTTCACAGCAACACGATTCACAGTAGCTTCAGAGCAGAAACAGCTCAAATGCCCGTCCATTGAGAAATGGACAAACAAGACATGGCACATCCATACAAAAGAATATTGTTCAGCCATGAAAAAAAAAGGTAGTGGAACAATATTAAAAACAGTATTCTCAGTGAAAGAAGCTAGACACAAGAAGGCATAGTGTATCATCATTTCATCTACATGAAAGATTCAAAGGGGATAAAGACCTGAGAATAGAGAGCTGTTTTAGTGGATGCTGAAAAGGAGGAGAAAGGGTACATGGTAGCTATTAATGGTACATGATTTCTTGTCAGTATGTGATGCCATTAAGGCAATGAAAACAAAATATAAAACAGAGAATTGGATACTTAAGGAGGTAGAATTTGATAGCATTGAAATCTCAACATGAAACAAATTTCTTAATATTATAAATATAAATCTATTATGCAAACTTACCAAAATCCTTTTCCGGTCTTTTTCTGACAAAAACTTTACTGGTGGATATTTCTGGGTAAAACTATAATATGAAGAGATTAAAAGGAAAAGTCAGTGCAGTGTGGTTCCCAGGTCAATCCCCAGGCTCTATACAGATGGCACAGGGGAGCACTCCTCAGAATCTTGTGGACAAAGTCTGACTTGACAAACCATGCAGGAAATAACATCATTCCACCGAGGTATACACCAGCACTACATGTTTGGAAAAAAGCAGGCTTGATCTTTTTTGCTGTCAATAAAGATAAAGGGACACTCAAGACAGCAAAAAAAAAAAAAAATAAAATAAAAAAAAAATAAATTAATTAATTAATTAAATAAAGAGACACCTTGTTTAAAAGTATATACATATGTATCTTTTTGTTAAAACATCTCAGTTGAGGCTTTTTTTTTTCCCCATGTACTCTCAAAATAAGGCTTCCATTCTTTCTCCTTCACAAAGGAATAGAGAAGACACTGGCTAGTTCTACTTTAAAATATTCCTTACCTATCCCTGGAGACTGGAGACTCAGGCTGAAGGCAAAAGAAGCTGCTGGCTGTCAGCAGCAGAAGAGAAGCACTATTTGTCAAGCCAGGTCAAAATATGAAATGCAGGAGACATGGTGGTACCACACATTAATCCTCAGCCTGGGGAGGCAGAGGCAAGAGGATCAAGAGTTCCAGGCCAGCATGACAGTGAGAAACTGCCTTCCCTAGAAAGAGCTGAGGATGTAAGAGTAATAAAACATGGAAAGACCTTGAGTCCAATCCAGTCCCCCCCCCCCCGTCTCTCTCACTCATCTCTCACACTCACACACACACACACACACACACACACACACACACACACTCATACACTAGAGTACAGGAGCATTATAAAGTCACAGGTCCATGTGAAAGATGACTCAAGACAGTGAAGAAACAGAACAAAACTGTCTCCTACTCTAGAAGTTTCTGCAATTCCTTTCTTGCCAGAGTCTCTGGCACAGTGACTGGGCATCTGTACTTTCTATCTGCCATTTGCTCTTCCAATGCCCTCCCACCCTGCAAAGGCTCTATGGGTCGGTCCCAGTGTACACTGACATCCTAGAAGGAGAACAACATAATTAGCGTAGAAAGCAGCCAAAGGAGATGAATGCCGACTTAAATGTTCTCTCTTATTAATGCCATTAGGAGCTGAGTGCTTTAAACAAATCTTTGTGCAGCTTTATAGTTATCGTTTTAACAGGGAGGAGTGAGGCTGTCTGCAACCTCCTTGTCCCCAGAAAGCAGAGTTGGTACACAAGGCACATGATAATGGTCACTGATCTGAACATCACATCCAGTAGACAGAGGCCCATTCCCAGAAAGTAGGAAGGCAAAGATCTTTCTTTTACAGTACAGAATTACCCTAGGAAGAGATTCCATGTTCTCAAAAAGGCAAGCTCCCTTGCACACTATAAACACAGTCAGATGGAAGGGCTAATAAAATAAGGTAGCAACCCTGGGCACTCAGCTCTGTGTAGCTCAGCACTTCCTGCTTCATCCAGGACCATCTCAGTCACAGACTGTCTTTGGCATGTACTGCTCAGAGCCAGTACATGTGGAATGTTCTCAGTGCTGTGAAAAACAAATGCCTTTGGCCTTGGGGCAGAGGTTATGCTGGAAGACCTAGGAAGGCTGGACAGATGCCCAGCTGGCCAGAATGATGCTCTGCTACACCATCTCCTCCATTTAGGCGCATTGGAGCTGGAAATAGAAAAGTCAAGTGGTCTACATGCACCTCATCCATTCCTCTCCAGTTTCTGAGTCAGGTCACAGGTCACCTTCATTCCCCACCCTCCAGGCTAAAAGGTGAAGAAGCTCTTAGAAGCTACAAGCTGGCAGCAACAGACACCAGAGACATAACCTCTATTAGGCCAGAAAAAATACAGACAGAACTGGACATGGTAGTTCCTTCCCTCCCTGTGGTTTCTTCTTCAACACCCACTCTACTTTGTTGTCATTCTTCAAACAGTGTTGGGAATCAAACCAACCCAGGAATTTCACTCTCTCTGTCTCAGGGGAGTGGGTTGGCAGGCACACACTGGAAAGATAAGTGGGAGGAAAGAGACATTGTTCAGAGAACCAGAAGCATAAGACTGTAAAGTCAATCCCAAGAGTGAGTGTATCCATCAGCCACAGAACAAACCAAACCTAAGTTTAGCTCTGGATGCAGCAATATCCCTCAGCATTCTCAGGGCTACCTCTGAGACCAAAGAAGATCCTAAAAAGAGAGGAATGTTCGAGTCCCTTACACAAGGGAGTAGTCCTTACACAGAACCCTCATATGCCCCCAGTGTGCTTTTGAGAGACTATCCAGATAGGAAGACACATAAGGGGGGCCACAAATAGATCACAAAAACTTCAAACTTCCTGCTGCTTCCTCATATGACCTGAGACAAAGGCCTGAAAACTTGCTAGGATTTTTCTCTCTCTTGTAGGATCCCTCTGCAATAGACTTGTTTGATAAGTTCAAGTTTAAGGTGGGGATCAGGGACTGTTACCTCACAATTGTGAGTCTATCAATTCCCTGCCATTATCAAGCTGACCAACCCAAAATTAGGGAAGGAATTACCCTCAAAGACTCTTAAAACTCCAACTGTAAAGGATAGGCTGTACCTGAGCCCCCTGATATAGACTGGCAAAACACAGGAAAGGCCAGGGGTTCAAAGCCCTCCATCAGAGGGTCTGTTCTCTGTGTAGTTACTGTGTGCATGTTACCTCTCTCCTAATAACAGGTGCCTGATCTACCCATAATGTCTAAGATTCCCCTGCTGATACTTGTTGCACTCAAGATTTTCCCTGTCTTAAAATCCTATAATGGGCAAGAGAACAAACCTAATCTAGACCCCCTAGACAGTAATGCTTTGAGTCCTCTCAGGTGGAGTCTGATAGTAACACTAAGGGCTCGTCATGTCAATAGTTACTACACCAGATTGTTTGGGGAATAACAACAAAACTGTTCATGTTCGATACAGATGAAAGTCTTCCCCAAACACCTTCCAACTATAGTTGGTCGAAAGTGATGTGGAACCTAAGAATACGGACAGCCAACTATAGCCCCTTGAGGGAAAGTAGATGTGAGCTGTCTCAGGAAGAAAATGGAAAATTGTTTTCTTAGGAGTATACTTTAGAAATTAAGCGGATCTAAACGGTGTACATCCAGAACATAGCACCTCACCAGAAAGCAACTATCACTTTATCAATTATTTAAAGTCATTCTAGACTTTAGCCTTAGGTTTTAGGACACACCTGTAAGAATAGTAAACATTCTCATTAGAAGTCTAAGTTACCACCGGATTAAGAATGAAGCTTTGCAGCACAGTGGTTGCAGGGCATGCAGAAGGCCCTAGGTTTCAACCCCTATATCACAATAAAAAAATAATAATAATAATCACCATTAATTAGTATATTCAATGAACATTTCAAGAAACAGAGATGAATTAAGCAACAACATGCAGCAGGCTCTCTGAGTTCCACTGAATACAGATCAGATAAGCTTCCAACTTCAAAAAAAAGAAAAAGCATAAGGTGTTTTCTGCTTCTGAAAGGCAATTGCAATCAAAAACGCTAATGGTATTGTGGTTCCAGGGGGCCAGGGTCCATCCCAAGGGGCAGCTGAACTTGATCACGTTTTCCATACCATGCTGTCTTTAGAAGCATCAAGAATGAAGGGGCTATAGAATCATCCAATACAGTTTCAGAGAGCCTCCAAAGCCAGTCAACATGTGCCAGGGAAGTCTCTGTGCAAAGGCCCTGAGAAGTCATTTTGTGAAATTGTAAAAGTAAAGTTTTGGGTTGTGTTGGAGATACCAGAGCCATGAGGTACCTGCCAAGGGAAGTGCTATACAGAAAGCTGAACCAGTCCAGGAAAGGTATCAAAGTTGGAGGGGCAGAGCCATCTAAACCCTTTAAAATTAAGTCTCAAAATTTAGACATGGAACTACCAGATATAAAGTTTGCCCTGATGGTTTTCAGTCTTGCTTACACCAGTATTTTCTCACTATGCCTTCGTTCATTTTAAAATAGTAATGTATCTTCTGTGCCATTATATGTTAGGGGTATATAATTTATTTTTTGATTTTACAGGAGGTTGCAATTAAGATACTAAATGAAGTCTCAGAAGAGATTATGGCCCTTTTAACAGTGCTGTAACTGTAAAAGGACCCTTAAAGATCGACAAAATGCATTTTGCATTATGGAGGCCACGGAGTGGACTATGATGTTTTGAATGAGAAATGTCCTGCATCTTAATTCTTGGTTCCCAGTTGTTGGTGCTCTTTGTGGAGGTTTAGGTGGTACGGCCTTGCTGGGGGAGGTATGTCACTAAAACAAAGTTCTGTCAGTTAAAAGACATACTATTTGTAGTTCTCTCTCTCTCTCTCTCTCTCTCTCTCTCTCTCTCTCTCTCTCTCTCTCTCTCTCTCTCCCCTTCCCTCCCTCCCTCCCTCTGCTTCTTGACTGAAGTTTAAGACATAAGTTATCAGCTTCTGTTCTTACTGCTGTGTCTGTCATTTGTTGCCATCATAGATTCATATCTCTAGAACCATAAACCCAAATAAACTCTTCCTTTTTCTAAATTCCTTAGATCAGAGCTTATCTTAACCTTGGCCAGAGTTGGCAATAGTTAATGCACAGACTCAGAAGCTGTCCAAGTGCTGAGAACAACTGACTGTTTAGTACTCTGCCTTAACTGTCAAACCCACATCCCTACCCCAAGGCTCATTAGAATTGCAGAAGTGGTAGAAAGACTCTAAGAGCCAGAGGTGGAGGAGGGATGCTTTTTGGGGGACACAACATGACCACTGTACCATGAACTCACAGCAGCTATGGTTAATTGCACAAGATCAAGCCAACAAGATCCGTCAACATTCCAGCAAAAATCACTAATGGGACTCAATGTGTTACCAAAAATTAACAACAAAAAAAACAAAAGAGTGTGGGGTGGGGAAGAAGGAATGTGTATAGGGATGGCTAATCATGAGGAGAAAGCAAAGAATGGGCAAGAGAATCAACTGTCTCAGCAGCATTGCAGGAGCTGCACGTCTGCAGGATTTTCATGTAACTCCAGCCCTCATTCTCACAGGGTAAGCACTTACCACTGAAGTATCTTCCAGGCCTAATTTTAGACAGATTTTTTTTTTTTTTTTTAAACTTAGGATCTCATTAGATTTCAGCAAAATCACAGTAAAAATTAACTTCAAGCAAGTAGCAAACAAAATTTCCCTTTTGTTTTCCTAAAGGAAATCTATTGCTTTCTTAGGAAATTGTCCTTAATAATAAAGGGTTTGAAAATGTTTAAAACACCACAACCAGGACCTGGTGTGGTAGCACATGTCTGTAAATTCAGACGTTCAGAAGACTAAGGTAGGAAGAGTGTGCACTCCAGGCCAGTAAGGATACAGTAAGCTCCAGGAGAATCTGAGCAATAAAAACAGGCCCTGTCTCCAAACCACCAATACTACACTCAAATTTTAAGGACTTATCTTCATACAGAAGAAAAAGATCTCTCTTGAGAACTTGTTATGTCCTCTAAGTTCATATGTAACTTTCCTGTATAATGAATTTAACTGAACATTCTAAACACCAATATTTCCTGTCATATATCTAAGACATTTTTTTAAAGGCAAAACAAAAAATATGTGCATACCTTTTTTCCAAATCTCTGATTTTCTCTCTTAACGGTTCAACAATCTGGAACAAGAACAAGATCAGTTTTAGAGCAAACAGGCTTGCCACTACCTTTGTCCTGGCTTACCACTGGAGGGAGCATAAGCAGCATAGATTTTACTAGGACAAACGGCCTCGAGACTAACAAACACAAAGTCCCCTTACAGAACAGAGTGGTAGTCTGAGTTTCAGAAGCACTAAACAGTATCACAAAGGAAGGAAGATTAACAGATACACAAATGAAACAGAAGCAAAACAGAAATAGACTAACCTCTTCAATCTTGCTTTCGATCTTTAGTTCACCATTTTCCTGGATAGACCTGTTGAGCAGAAAGCTACAGAAGTGAGATCAGTTGAAAAACTTTGTGCCTTCAAGATGTTAGCCCAAAACAAATCCTACTTACAGACCCTCTGCCCATTTTGCTCAAGATGGTCACCAATAAGACAGTGTGACGAAGTCTCCACAGGTCTATGAACAAGTGGTTTTACCCAACAGATTGTTTCTAATAAACTAAATAATCTCACTTATGTTTCACCCAGCAAGAAATTTTATGATGCATGTGTAGAATGTCTATAGGAATCTGTGTTTTTCTACTGGGCTTCTCAGGGATTTAACACAAAATGGAGTTATTCCAAGTAAAAACAGAATACCTCTAAATGAGACCTGAGCTCCCCACCTCTCCACACACACACACACAGCCACCTTTGTTAGGGGACACACACTGGCAGTGGGAATCAGATCAACATAGCCCCACCCGCCATACAAAACCAATTCCACAAGAAGAGGCTGCTAGGGGCTGGGAAGCAAGCTTGTTTCTTGTGAGAAGCTGAAAGATCTCAAAGCCAACCTCCCCATCACAAACAGCTGTTGTTTCATATACTGATACTAGGAGATAACAAAGTGGAACCAACGTTTCTTTAAACAGAAAATTGTTCTATAGTAACAAATTTGCTTACACAATGAATGCTTATTATTCTTCAGCTGATGTGTTATTTTTTAATTTGGTACACAAGAATTCTTACTTGGATCTTGGATCTTTACAAGTATTCCCCCAGCTTATTTAAAAAAAAAAAAAAAATTAAAGCCAGTTCAGTAATAAATGGCTCTAATACTGGCACTTAGGAAACTAAGCCCAGATAATCATGGGCTTGAGGCAACCTGGGCTACACTGTATGTTCAAAAGTAGCCTGTACTTCATTGCAATACTATGTTCCCCAAACAAAACAAAACAGGATCAAAAAAACATGCACATTCAACCTAGACGGTACCCAGAAAGAAGAGAGGCCTAGACAACTACATCTAATGTAGACCACACATCCTGAATCTGAAAATCCAAACATCCCAAAATGCCCTGAAATCTGAAACACAATAAGCACCAATAAGAAAATTCCAAGCTCATATCAAATGACAAGTCCAGTCAAAATACAGGCTCACCAAAAGTATCTATATCACCTTCAGGCTATTTATGTGTAACAAACACAATTTCATTTTACAAGCAAAAATATTCCAAAATATGAAAAAACAAAATATATAAAGCCCCTTTAAAATCTAAACGCTCTGGTCCCAAGCACTTTGGACATAAGGAATACTCAACCTGTAGCTGGCTCCCTGAGGCAGAAAAGTAACCATGACTGCTCTAAAACATTATCCTCATAGAAGAACTGTGCAAAAGGCCCTGTGTTCCCACTCAATCCACCAGGATGCACTTTACATGTGAGTAGTAAAAGCGAATGTCAACTGTGTACATCTACGGGAGGAGGAGGATGGAGGCAGGCAACACTGAGTGACCATCATTTCCATCTGAACTTTGCCGAGATAAACTCTAAAATCAGTTGTACCCCTTGAGAACACCCACAAAAGACATGAAACACATAAATGTGTAAATAGCATAATAGCTTCATCAAAAAATACTCAATTAACCCATGATCCAACAGAGTTACAAATGAGTCTATAAAACCCAACCATAATGCCCAAGTAATTAAAAACAATTACCTCATGTTAACAAAGTTGCCCCAGACAGCTGCAAGAGAAAGGAGAAAATATATATATATATTAGTATTTAAATCTACAATATTCTGGGATTCCAACTGATCAATTTTAATTTTTAAATGTTCACTAAAAAATAGCATTCACAAAGACAATAAAACATATACTCTATTTTCAGAAAAATGAAGACTATAAAAAGTAGAAAATAAAATTTCCATGTATTCTTGTAGCTCTGGCATTTAGAATTTAAGGATGTACTTTGAAAAACATTTCATCCTCAACATTCTGTTTAAGAAAGATTGACTCCTTTAAAAAAAGAGAGGGAGAAAGGTAGGGAAGAAGGGAGGGAGGGAAAAAGGGAGGGAGGGAGGGAGGGAGGGAGGGAAGGGAAGGGAGAGAGGGCAAAAGAATCACATGCCTTAAAGGTAAAGAGTTCAATCCAAGCTCTTTATGCATGATGCTGATGTAGCCAGGGCCCAAAGAAGCCCACTGGGCTACATCTCATTCAGTCCTAACCCACTTCCTTCAGTTCTCATCCTCTCTGGTCAAAGAAACCTGATAGGCAGGTTATCAGGTGCCTGGGCACAGCCTCTAGTAACTGCATAGAATTAGTCCTGACCCAAATGACATCTTACCATACATGATCTAAACACATAAAAATCTTGAGAATTCCCAATTCAAAATCTGGTATCTGAAATGTGCCCAAATGTAAAACAATGTGCCAAATGTTGAACCTTGGCATGATGTTACTACAATAAGGAAATTTCATACCATGAAAGTCAGTTTCATGCTGAAAATCATTTAGAATACTGTGTAAAATTATCTTCAGACTGCACATGTAAGAAACAAATGAACATTGTGTTTAGAGTCAGTTCCCTTCCTAAGACAACTCCAGGACATATAAATATTCCTTTTTAAAAAAACTCTGAAACACGTCTGGCAACACGTTATTTTAGATAAGGGATACCAACAAACACCAAAACTTCCCAAGGAGAAGAGGAGGGAAGTAGTAGGGGAAAAAAAAAACTATACTAGCACACTAAAGTGGGAAGAAAGTAAGAGATATGAAAAATTAAAATAAGATACACTAAATGAAGCATTTCTAAACCTTCTGTTTTTTTGCTTTTTGTTTTTTTGTTTTTTTTTTCCATTCAGCCTCTTTATGCAGACCTGGATTACAGGTGTGCACTACCACCCTCTACTTGAATGGTTTGTTTTTAAAACTGGGTCTTAGTATGTAGCCTAAGCTAACTAGAACCTGTGGTAATCTGCCTACCTCAGATTCTTGAGTGTTAAGATTATTTGTATAAGCTACCACACACACCTTATTTATATTCACTAAAAACTATCTGTAGGGAAGAAGGGCACTATGCTCATTTCCAAAACTATCCTTGAAGCTAATCCCTTACTCTGATGTCATAGGACAAGTGTTTCAGAGTGTGTTAACCTAAAGGAAGCCCCTGGTGGGCAGGAAGCCTACTCCCATATGGAGGACACTCGGGAAGATGAGCAGCTTTGTAACCACTCAGTCTAATTTAGACCACTTTAATTTAGAATAGGAATTGTACAAACAGAGGGTACCCTAAACTCATTTCAAGTATAACTGGCCAAGGACGCTCCAGAACAATGCTGCTGCACTCATTCTGCTCCGGACAGCTTAGTGCCTGCTCCTAGTTCTTCTGAGTGTTTAATGAACCAAATGCCTCACCTGACCCAGTGCTTCTGGAAAAGTGGTGCCACTGTGTGTTTATACAAAGGGACTTTCAGTCACTACTCTATGGCTGTGAAGAGTCTCCATGACTAACACAAGTCTTATGAAAGACAGCATTTATGTGCAGGCTTGCTTAGTTTCAGTGGTTTAGTCAATCATCGTCATAGTGGGGAGCACAGTGCTAGAGCAATAGCTGAGTTACATTTTGATCTTCAAGCAGAGAGGAGAAAGAATGGGCATGGCATGGACTTTTGAAACATTAAAACCCATCCCCAGTGACACACTTCTAATGAGGCCACGCCTTCCTAAACCTTCTAATCCTTTCAAAGAGTTCTGCTCCCCAGTAACTAAACATTCAAATATACGAGCCTATGGGGTACATTCTTATTCAAACCACCCTAACAACTTACAGAAGAAAGCATTTAATGGGAAGGAGGAGGGAGTACAGTTTCAGAGGGTGAGTCTAAAGACCATCATGACAGGGAGCATGGCAGCAGGCGGGCATGGTGCTGAAGCTGTTGCCAGGAGCTTGTATCTGACTGGGAATGATGTGAGTTAAAACCTCCAAGTCCCACAAACAAAATCAAGAAAATAATCTCATTTACCTAAATAAAAAAGTAAAACATAAAATCAAGAGAATTTACATCTGAAAACTATAAAGCATTGATGAAATAAATAAAAGATGCAAATAAATGACGAAAATCCAGATATCTTGTTTTCATGAATAGGATGAATCACTATTTAGAAAGACTGCTGATTGTTTTGATTTTATGTTGTGAAATAACTGGATTCTTAGATTCATTTTAATGTTTTTTGGTGGAGTTTTGGGGGACTTATTATTATATGTAAGATTACACTGTCTGCAAACAGTCATTTTAAACTTCTTTTCCATTTTGAGTGCCTTTTAATTCTTTTTGTTACTTAGTTTTTCTGGCTATGGCTACTGTGTTAAGTAAAAGCCATTTTCTTCTTATTGGTGAAATGAGGTTAGCTCTGAACTTTTAAAATAAGATTTTTATTGCAAATAGGGCTATGCATTCTATATTTATTTCTTAAGGAGTTGTTAACAGTAAAATTAAAATTTGTTATATTTTCAGCTCAAAACAAAAAAACAAAAACAAAAACCCTCAAAGCCTACCCTCATGTCAAACTTGCACCAACAAGGCCAAATCTCCTAATCCTTCACAAACAGTTGAACCAACTGGGGATTAAGTATTCAAATATATGAGCCTATGGGGCCATTCTCATTCTATCATCACAGGGACTCCAAGACTGCATTTATAATATTTGTCCCAACAGTCTGTAGCTCTGTGCCCCATCTCTGAACTCCATGGACTTTGTGCTGCTTTGACTACAAGGAACAGAAATGACTTCTGAAGCTGGCCACAGCCAGCCTGGTGTTGCCTCACCTGCTAGGATAGTAAGTGTGGGGGCCGAGTCATGGAAGAAGGCTAGACAGGGAGTATGTGGACACACTGACAGCCAGTGCTGAGTGTGTCATTCCAGAGTTAGCCAAGAAGCCATGTGCTGGTGAGTCTTCCCAGTGGCTGTCTGATTTAATCTGACCGAAGCTCCAGACATGAATTCCCAACCCACAAAGGCCATAACCGTAGTTAAAGTGGTAAAACTTCCTGAATTAGAGTAGAGCTGGATCCATCACCCCTGCTAACCCACAGATGTTCAGATATCATTTCCAGCACTGAAACAGAACCAAGTATGAGCCCACCTCCCTCATCAAAAGCAACCAATTCACACAAGCAGACTGTCTTTAGACACAGGAGGGAACAAGACATAGATCTGAGGAGATCTCCACCACCCAGTGAATGAGGTTGCTGACAACCTAACTGCATTACTCCCCTACCACCATAAAACATCAGCTGCTCCTGGAGAAGATGGGACTTGTATAGCTTCGAAACCCCAACAAGGCAAAGACTGTAGTGGTAAACATGTGATTAAAGCCATGGATGAGCTCTCGTGACACAATTAAAATTCTCTCCCCCGGCAGAAGAGAACATCCAACAAGTAAGAGCAACAGTGAGCTTCTGGTCTAACTACCCAAAAGGTTCAAGATGCTGGTTTTCATCCTTCAAATTGAAAAGGGGAGGAGATATACAGAAACACAACAGCTTCTCTTTTCTACTTCCTACTAGAGACAGAGTTGAGGTGCTAAAAGGTCAGGCAACAGGAACCTCACTGAATAGGGCTGCCCACACGCTAACTGCAGCCTCCTCTAACCTCACAGAGCAGGTCTGTGTATATGTGCAAATAGGTTACCTCATGACCGAAGCTGTGCCTGGTATGTTCTGTGTGTTTCCTGTACAACAAAAGACTTATCAGACTTCCCTGTCTCTAGCCTGTCCCTGTAGGTCCCAACCTCTAGCCAGCCCCTGCTGATAAGTCCAGAATCCCACTTACAAAACCATTATCAGAGGCTCATACCCCTAGGCTTACATCATGAACTCCTACTGCTATGGTTTGAATTTCCCTTCAAAACTCATGGTGTAATTTACTATCAGTGTAATAGCAGTCTCCCTAATCGAGAGTACCTTCTGACTTCTTCCATCATACTTACACTTAACATCCTCAAATGATCTGTATCTCAACACACACGGGTCTTTCTAATGGAAAGCAGGGAGATGCCTGCCGAGGCAAGCTCGCTCTGCACCATTCCTGAGTGCTAGAACGTGCATCATCTAAGGCTGCTGACTATGTGAAACTACTGCCCTACACTCAGCACAGCCAAGTCCTGCAGGACCACTACAGTACAATGTTCCCTCCAAACTCAGATTGCTTTTCTGCTGCTGTGATAAAGCACCATGCCAACTTCTAGAACTAAAGGTTTATTTGGGATTACAGGTCCAGAAGGATAAGAGTCCATTAGGTGGAGAAGAGGCAAGCATGTTATCAGGAACAGAGCAGTGAGTGAACATCCTTTACTGTATGCACCAAGCAGAGAAAGCAAAGTACAAGTACCACGACTGTCCATGACATACTTCCTCTAACAAGGTTACACCGCCCAAATCTCCCAAACAGAATCTCCTAATGAAGATGAAATGTTCAAATACTCTAGATTGTGTGGGAGATTTTTTTTTTTTTATCACAGAGGTGAACCCCAGAACTCCCATGTCCCCTATTCCTGAACACCTGTGACAAGGCTCTACCACCACTTCTCTGGCCTTATCTCCAGGGTATCACACACCAAATACTCTCTTCACAAAGGACCACCAATCCTTTTTTTCCCTGCCTCTGGAGTTCCCGGATCCCAACTGACTGACAGATATTCCTTTTGGGTTCTTCTTCCATTCCACTGTACAGACCTCAACTGCACAGGGAAGACAGATCCTTGTCCAAACCACAAGCACATAATATAAATTATATTAGCAAAGAATGAGCCTGGTGTGACCACTGCTTTTAAATATCAACTTCCAAAAGTCCTACTCTGAGCAGAGCGTCAATTGAGGAATTGTCTCAACTGCCTTTGACTGGTGTGGGAAGACCCACACAAATGTGGGTGACACATTTAGGTAAAGAGGTTATGGAAAAAGAAATCATTTGCCTTTTGTTCAGTTGGCCTTGCCTCTTGCTACCCAATTAATTTACTTTGTAATGCTGCTGGGTTTTTTTTTTTTTTTTTTTTTTTCAGATATTAGAAATGAGCATTTCCTTCCTGCCAATGTGGGCTGAAGACGAGTGGATCTCCAGGAATCCTCCAGGTCTTTGGCATCAGACTGGGACTGCTGAGGCAGCAGCCTCGAGAACTAAACAAATGCCAGGTTCTTGGTCTTCTAGTAAGCTGGTCTAATACATTCTTTTTATAATTATAGTGGGGAGTGTGCCTATAAAGAACCCTAATTAGTACAGATGGTAACAAGAACTTTAAAACAGCAGACCTTGGGACCCCTGAGTCAGGCTTTAAGCTACAATTCCACTGCTAATCCTGGGTGCTGTAAGAACCAGTTTGCAGGAGCAGAACTCTCACGCTGAAGCTCCACTCATGCAAAGGCTTCTTTCCATTTAAATGAGGATGCAGTAGGTTTATGTCTACCTGAGTTCTGTGCAGCCATCAGGTGAATGAGATGTGCTCTGCACGGGACGCTTTCCTCCATATAGAAAGATGGCAAATCTCAGAAAAGCTAGTGGTCTAAAGCTGAAACCACGTTAAAAGTGTTTAAAGGTTGTTGAGAGATACAGAATGCAAAGAAGGCTACCTGGATTACTCAAGCAGATGCCTACAGGGAGGGCAACTGAGTTGGCTAGAAGGGAAACAGACTGTCCAAGTAGCCTGGGTTACCTGAATATTGACATTATAAACTAAAGCTAAATCCCAACCTGTCTATCCAAGCTGCAAACTGCCCTTAACCCTAGGAACCTAGATCCCAGACTATCCAACTTAACTCTGAGCTCAGCAGTAACAGGCCTGCAGAGAAAAAGCTTGCTGAAAATGAGCCTTAATAACAGTTACGTGACTAATTCTTAGACCTGGAACTGAGTTCATTCTGTCTGCAAATCTCTGCCACAGAGACATGTCATTCCTGCCATCTGCAGCAGGACATGCATGGGTCGTAGGCACATTTCCATCCTGTGTCATACTCAAAATTCTAGTCTGTGGAATTTCCTCTTAACACATCCACATCCCAAGTCTTTACACCTGAGAGTTTAGAGAACATCATCGAATTTAGTGAAGACAGTGGGAAGAAACAGAAAGAAATACATCTAACATCTTTCCATCTCCAAAAAGCAAAACTACTTTGAAGAGCCAGGTCTTGTAGTTCATACTAAAAATTATAGTGCTTAGGAGACTGAGACAAGAGGATCATAAATTTGTGGCCAGCCATGCTATATAGCCAGTTTCTGGGCTATGTGTTGAGACTCGGTCTAAACAATCAGCAAATAGTTGATTTTGCAAATGTCAAGAGACAAGTATCAAGTGATAAGGACTATAAACTCTCCTTCACCCTATCCAAGATGGCTCAAATACCAGCACAGATCTGGGTGGCTCAGGAAATGCAACCACACTATTTCTCTGGCTTTTGCTGGTTAAACAGTTATAGGATGACCCTAGGACATGAGGCAATATTTTCTCTCAAAGAATGGAAATATACCTCCCTTGATACTAAGGAATATTATCTCCTTAGATTTTCTTATGAAACTGGAAATGTTAAAACGAGAACAAGAAAGGAAAAGAAATTCTCCTCAATCCCCCGGCCAGCATCAGCTAGGGTCTATGGGAGAAGTTATCAAAGCACTGTTCTCCCATTTCTCTGGTGCCAGCAAAGCTCAAGAGAACTGGGCTTAAACATACTAGGGTACAAACTAAAGAGTCAGAAGAGGAAGGCAGTACCTGCGGGGGCCCAGCACAGAGCAAGCCATTCCAGCCTGTCGTCAGGTTGCTGATACAGAAAATGGTGACAAACACTGATGTGCTCCTAACAGTTAACCACCTGCATCACCATCCCACTACAAACAGGGTTTCAAAGAGACAGTTGTAAAATACAGAGGCAAAAAAAAAAAAAAAAAAAAAGAAAAGAAAAGAAAAGAAAAGTAGGGGTTGGGGGTGGGAGCACTAGTCATGAGATTCGGCTGACCCTTACTGATCTAAAGGGGCCCTGCCATCCAAACAGACCCAGAACATTCAGATCAACATGAACATGTTATATAATAATAACATGGAAAAATATACCAAGAACCAGCACAGAAGAGGAGAACTTTTTTTTTTTTTTTTTTAATGTATTAGAGCTTGAGGCTACTGCTCCTGCTTGCTGTTGAAGATATATCAGAATTGCTACTGGATCTTTAGAGGGAAAGCAAAGAAATTCACTGGGAGAATAAAATACAAAAACAAACAACAAAAAAGATATCTACAGAGGAAAGAAATTACAAAAGTTTTTTTTTTGAGGGTCAAAACAGAGACCTGTCTAGATGCAGAACTGAACTGGGCCTTTTCAAGACAGGAAAACATTCCTCTACATGTAAATTACAAGCACTGTGACCATCCTCAGTGTATTTCCCTGTTTCACCTTTCACATGCTAAGCGCTTATTTTTCTATTTGTAGATTTACAGAAAATTTAGACTATAGCCTTACATTTTGAATGGTTAGTCTTTTCCTTTTGAGTTCGTAGGGGCAAAGAGGGCCAGAATGTGGGGAAGGGGGTCTAGGAGAACCACCTCTAAACCAAGTAACCAGGGGCACCATTTGCACCTGTTCCTCATCCCACAGGTAGGACCCTCAATGGGCTGTACCCGAACTGAGGAGACACTCTAGGCTTTTTCCACAGGGGTGGTCATCAATATGGACACAGACTGGCTCCCCAAAAGTTATCCTCTGACTTTCATACACATACCAGATTGTGTACACAATCACCAATATAAATAATATTAAAAGAAAAAAGAATTACGGGGAGGAGTGGGAGGTAAGCATAATCAAATACGATGCACGAATTATGAAATTCTCAAATAATGAATAAAAAAAAATAACTGAAAACAAGTATGCCCGTGCAGCAGCATCTTCAACAGTGTAAAAGTGGAAGCAACCTAAGTACTTATGATCGGATGAGTGGACACACAGATGTGATAAATAAACACAGTGGAGTATCACTTAGACTTAAGAAGGAAATTCTAATGCTACAATGTGGATGAACCTAAATAAATAAGCCAGGCAAATACACACATCCATACACACAGTGTGAGAGCACATGAAAAGGAAGTTCTTTCTATGATCATATTCACATAATAGAAAGCACAACTTCCTGAAGCTGGAGAGAGGGCTGGGGGAGGTAGAAACAGGTTCACAGCATCAGTTAGGGAACATGAAAATGTCCTGAGGACTGGATATAAAATCAGGTGAAAATACATAACACTGCTGAACAGTATATTTAGAAATAGTTAAAATACAGGCTGGGCTAGATCCTAACACATAAAAACACAGCTGAAGTGGTAAATTTTATGTTATACAGTATATTTTATCAACATTTTAAAATAATCCTACCTAAAAGCTAAAAAATGTCAGAAATTTTTTGGTCCCTATGTGATACAACAGTCACTGCCAGTCTAGACCAGAGCAAAATATACACCTGCTGTATGTCTCGTTTCCCCATCTGTAAACTAGAGCACCTCCCAATCCAACTCGTCACTTTAAGACACCTAGGTGACCCAGTGGGCTGTCACTCCTTCTCCAGAACCTATTACTGCAGCTATAGGGGTAAAGAACACAGCGGGCAGGAGGAGCTGAAGAGGACACAGGATGCCTCACTGGGGGAGGGGGAGCACTGCACCATATGTAGAACCTGAGGACAGCCACTGTGGATTTTTAGTAATTAAGGTGCACTGGAATAAGGAGAACAGGGAATTAGAAGTAAACTATACAATCACAAAGGAAACTAAGAAAAGATAAAGATCCCAACTTGCCAGAGTCTCCTTTAGAGGACCCTTCACGGTCAGTCCATGGTCACCCCAGGAGACCTGCCCATCACTAGCTCCAACAGGCAGCTCAGGGTTAGGATTAAAGCTGAGCCACCCCCACACCTGTGTCTGCTGCGGCTGACAGAGCCAAGCTCCCTTCTCCCTTCTTTAAAACAAAGACATAAATGAGACCCCAGAACCTACAGTATTTATGTCAATGAGAATTGTCATGTTCTGTTTTCAGTTTCTGAAAATGCTATAAAAAATGCTCAAAGATACTAAAAATACTACTGCAAGATCTCAACACCCTGACAGCACTGTTTTTCTTTTCTAGCACATTCAAATTCTCTTCGGAAAGAGAGGCTGTTTGAAGAGGCCAAGTGTTTTCAGCTGCTCTTCTACTTTACTTATTTATTTTCGTTAAAGAAACTCAAAATAGCTAAACCAGGAAGGCAAAAGAAACTGGTCAATAAATCTGAAAGTCAATCTCAGCAGAGCTTCTGCTGCCCTTCTGGCCTGCAAGTCTCTTCATGTGAAAACCACCCCAGCAGTGCCTGTTTCCATGTTACTTTATCAGTATAAACCTTCAGTTCTTTATACAAACTGCCTTTTCTGCACAATAGGTTTTAAGTATTTATATATCCCTGGAAAACATAGAGCATAGACACTTCAATTTGTAAAGGAAATAGCAAGGCTTATCCCAAGTTAGAATTTCCTCAAGGACAAACAAAATCACTTTCCAAAAGGAGACAGTCCTAAAAGATTGTTCTTTCCTTCCCTTGATCCTCAAGTCTACTCTCTCAGGTGTTCTTAAAACCATCACATTTGCAGAATATACAGACATTTTTAAAAAGCAAAGGTGTGTTCGGTGCACACAGAGAACCTGGTGACTTGGCTCAGTAACTAGAAGCTTATTCATGAGAGCCTTGTGACTTCACAACAAACATTCCTGGGTTTGTGAGTCAGCTCAGGCAGCTGTGACCAAGTTCCACAGACTATATGACTTATAAACAACTTAGCTGTGTTTCATACAGGTCAGAGACTAGGAACCATGAGGATAAACAGGCTTTTGTCTTATGAGAGCTCATAGATCATGACTAGCATGTACTTAACATGTAGTTACATGGGGACTTGCAAACCAGCTCTCTGGGAAATTAATATTCATGAGACATCCAATGCTATGACCCATCACTTCCCAGGACTCCACTTTCTCATCTGAATTGCAGACCATGGTCAGCCCACAGCTATGGCCTGTAGTGCCAGGGCGCAAACCCTACAGCAGGTCTACCACCACCAGGCAGCACCCATAAGAGGAAACGTTCAAGGTGGGAGGCCAATGTGAGATTCTTCACCAAGCCCACTGATCTTCCATGTGCTGCCTTTGTGGACCCCAGAACTCAGACTCCTCATGCCCTGCCTCCTGCAGCTCTTGCTCAGGTTCCCCTTTACCTTCAACTCCAATATCCAAACGCTGTCCATCATCTGGATGCTGCCCTGAACTGAGAATGCCCTGTTCCTTGGTGGCCTGTTCCTTTGAGGCACTAGGCACTCTATCTTGACCAAGTTCTAAAGAATGACATGAGAAACAGGAAACTGTTGATCGAGAGCTGCAGAACTTAAGTCTTGCTTCTGATATCGAATGTACAGACTTTTTCCACTCCAGGAAACCACTCACCAACTCTCTAAATGTCAACCTGGATTCCCAACAAAGGAATTTATTCTGCCATCAGGACCTCACAGGCAAAGGGCTATAGAGCTGTTCTCATCTGAAAAACCTGTGATCTGAGGCTCCCTGTGCATCTTACCAACTGCAAACCAGCAGTTCCTGTGACCCCCTCCCCTAGTGTAAGAGTAGCTACACAACTCCAAGAGCACTCTGTTGATAATTAATAGTTTGCCTGTTTGTTTATAAAGTATATAACCAGAAAGTCGAATGAAGCAGCAGCATAAGCCAAGGTTAGAAGAACTGGGTAGCGTCCATGCCCTTCCCAATGCCTTCTGCACAGCTTCACCAACCCAACGAGGAAACTCAAATCTCAGTGCACCAAACTCAGTGTCCAGCACCTGTAGGTCCAGTGAGTGGGGCTGAAACTTCTACTTCAATGGCAGTCTTTTTTATGACCAGCCTGTTTTGGGGGAACTTGGGTTCCAGACTAAACCAACTCATTGGCATAAACTTGAGTATGTCAAAAAGGGGGCAGAAAACATTCCTGTCACTCAGAATATTCCAAGGGTTTAGGACGACTGTACCAAGAACCCAGAGCAAAAACAAACATGTCCTTGTGTTCTGTCACACCAAGCTAGAGACACTGTCATTTACAACACAAAGGGCAGCTAACACCCCAATAGAGACCCCAACAAATGAGAGGAAAGTGTATTACAGACTCAACAAGAAGGCATATCAACAGATTTCAAACATCTGAAATAAGAAAAGTACAGATTAAAACTATGAGGAATAGTGTTAGGTTGTATCTTAATTACTGTTCTATTGCTGTGAGAAGTCAACATGACCAGGGCAACTTATAAAAGAAATCATTTAGTTGTCAGTTTATAATTTCGAAGGATGAATCCACGGTCATCACAGTCATCACGGTAGGGAGCATGGCAACAGCCAGGCAAACACGTCATTGAAGCAGTAAGTAGCTGATGAGTACTTACATCTGATCCACAAGTTGGAGAAAGAGAGAGCAAGAGACTGGTGGTGGGCTTTTGAAAGCCCAAAGCCCACCACCAGCCCAACAAGGCCACACCTCCTAATCCTTCCCCAAAACAGTTCCACCATCTATATGGGAGCCATTCCCATTCAAACCACCAAAGGCAGCACTGGCATAACAATCCTGGAAGCCAATAGAAGACGACTTTAAGCCCCATCTCTGGCTCTAGGTAGAGACTTGCCCTTCCAAACTTCTTCCAAATTATACATTACAAAGATACTGTTGCTTGCTTTCTTAAGAGTTCATTCAAATGGGCCTGTCAATCACCTGCCCAGAAGACCACCCTTTCACCCTTCATGAAAGCTGACAACCATAACTAACCCTTTAATGAGATGTATGTACACACATATCCCAGAGCGCTTCCTTCCATACAGGTGCGTATGCAACCTTACTGGTAAGCCCTCTAAGTCAACTAGCTTGCTGGAGTTCTAACTCAAGTGTAACCTGTTCTCCCTCTCTGATTTCTGGATACTGGTCAAAACTCTACAAGCTTTCAAACCAGGACACTCTGGGCCTTTTTTGTTATCTCTGAAGAATCTGCCTCTGCCCCCTAGCTGTCTCAAGTTGCTTCATTACTAAGCCTGCCCACTTTCTGCAGTCTAACTCAAACTGTAACTTCTTTCTCCTCCTCGCTACTTCCAGATACTGGCCCAAATAATAAGCAACTGAAGATACTGTTCACTCTCTAAAGCAACCTCAGCACCGCAGTGCAGTTATGTACCGCCCTCCACCACCGCGCCCACTTACTGTCATCACTTCCTCTTCTATCCCCATCTTCCCAGTAGCTGTGGGGATTTATAGCTTGCCTGCCCTGTTGTTTTTCTAATAAAATGGTCATTGAACTTCTTTTTGAGTCTATTTTAAATACTTTCATCAATGAATCTAAAAGTCCACAAATGAAAACCACCGATTCCCGTTTTCACACTTGCATTTTTAAAAAATGCAAATACGTCCTTGAGGTTAGGGCACATCTCACAAAGCTGGTGGAAGGCTGTGCAGAAAGTCTGTTAACTGAAGCAGCATTGGGAACCCTACCCTCTGGTATGCTGGTCCAGAAAAAATTAACACTGTTCAGAAGATTATTACACATCAATAAAGAGGGGTGGCCTCTACAAATCCTCACACATCTTTTTATTCCCCTCATCCATCTTAAAAAGATGGCAGAATACATTTCTCTTGCTCTAAAACTAACTAATTTTGGCAACAGCAGTCACCTACTGGAAACTAAAACTTACACAAAGTGTAAGAAAAGGGAAGAACACAAAGTTCGATCCAGAAAGATAACAGTAAGTGAAAAAGGATTAACTAAATTAGAAAATCACCACCTGCAAACCTCCCATATAAATACTAGACCAGGCAGGAGAACCAGATACTTGCAGCCTCAAGAATCACCCTGCAGTTATGTTTGGGACATGTAAGTGAAGCAACGTGACAGCTAGCCCTTCCAGTCCATCAGGTTTGGATCACAGAAGAACCAACTCAACATTATGTGTCCCCTGATGGATATCAGTTAGTAAACATTAATTAGGAAAATTGTTTTTGGTGCTAGACAACCACTATGCCACTGAGCTATATCTTCAGTCCACAATAGAATGTATAGCCAAATTTAATAACAATGGAGCAATCAGATAAATCCAAAATTCGAGTGTTGTATAGGACAACTGAAGTGGGCTTTAAATTTCAGAAATTGCAAATGTCATGAGAAATACTAATGTGTGTGTGTGTGTGTGTGTGTGTGTGTGTAAGATCATTCCAGAAATTTATAAGACATACCAACCAAATAAAATGCAGCACATACATCTTTAGTGGATTCTATATTTAACAAATAAAAACAAACTGCAGAGATAGCTCAGTGGATAAAGTACTCACCACACAAGTGTGAAGGGCCTGAACTTGTGTTCCCAGAACCTAAGTAAAAGAGCTTGCACAGTAGTGCAAGGCTATATAATCCCAACGCTAGGGAGGGAGAAACAGGAGGATCCATGGACTTGCTGGCCAGCCAGTCTAGCACAGCAGTGAGAGGCCAGTCTCAAGGACAAGATGGATCGGAAGTGAACTGCTCCATCACCTTAACCATGGCTAATTGCCAAACCAGATGAAGAGGAAACCCACAAGAACAACTTAACTTACTTTCACATCAGAATACTAGCCTAAAGGGGAGGGTCAGCAAGTCCGCCCTGTCCCTGGCAGGCTGTGGACATGGTCACTATTCAAGGCCACCAAGGAGAGAGAAAGAAAGTGCTATCAGGGAAGAGGGAGTAGATTGGAAACAGTGCCTACCAAGGGTATAAGGCAGAGCCTGACATTTTCTAGAAACATTAGAACTGGCTTCACACTTCTCAAACAATACTAGAAGCTGAGAAAGAATAGGAAATGCTTTCAAATCCTGGAAAAAAAAAAAAAAGTGTCAAAGTACCTGATTAGAGGCAGAGCCAGGCAGATGGGAACACTGAGGCTGGCAACCTATCCCCAGCCACACTTCTAGAACAACATCCTTGTGTTGTCACAAGGATGCCCTAATACTTACAGTCTAGACAAAAGCAACTGGAAAAAAAAAAAGTAAAATCAGTCATAATAGAGAGAGATCAGGTATATTTAAAAGGGGACAGGGGAGATAGCCAAGAACAAAGACACAGGACATGGCTCGTCTCCAGCAGCATTAAGTCACACACATAGACACCAAATGATCTCAAATATACTGTGTAGACACAGGGACAGGGTAAGCAAGTGTATGGTGGAGGTAAAAGAAAGCAAACACTCGGTCACTTTCCAAAGAATGAAGTCATGAATTTCAGCTCCATCTGAAACAATCAAGAAGCATAAAATTCAGAAGTATAAGAGCAAGACCATAAAAATTATGTGCCAGAAGTAGGGTGTCTATTGCTAAGTGCAGAGGGGAGGGCAGCCGAGGAGGCTATTGACTAACACATCTTACAGAGGTTATCTGACTACAAGCCTTGCAAAAACTCATCAGAGCTTTTTCAATTCTATCCATGCTGAAAACCAAAAGCACTATGGGTAAGCATTTTGAACCTGTGCCAGCTACATGGAAGGTTGCAATGAATTTCAATTCATTCCCTCGGGGAGTTACTGGGATATTTCAATGTGTACTGCGTTAAGTACTACACAGCCTGACGCAAAGGCTAGGAAAAAGAATTCCAGTGCGACGTCAAATCAGCCTAGGGTGACATATACAAACTACCCTGGCACAGAAGTCGTATGAGAGCAAGGATAACAGGTCTACTACAGCAAGAGCAAAGGCTGGGAAAAGAAGAGGGCTCAGACAACCTGAGCTCTAAAATTATAGAAAGCAGACTAAAGGTGAAGGTGTTATAACTGGGAGTATTTGCATACCGTTACACAGAAACGTAATAAGTACGTAGTAAGGAGAAACAAAGATTAGAAAAAGCACAGGCATACCAGAACTAGACGATCAAACCTCACTGCTAAAGACAACACACTTTGGCTGCAGGACATGGAGAAATCAAGCTGGAAACGATATGAAATCATCCTCCCTATTAACTACATTTCATAGTGGCAAAGGGTGTTACACAGGCTCCTAGGGAAGATACGTCCAGGATGGTATCCTTGCAGGCAACCCTCATGCTATAATACCAACCTTCCATGTAATATGTACCAGTGTTGCAAGGTCACAAAACTTATAGAGGGTAACTGCCCTGGCTTGGTTTGAAGCCTGCCCCACAATACTGGAACCTGACCTAGTACTATAAACCTGGTTAAAAGGCCGTGGCTCAGAAGCAGGCTCCAGGGCCAAACCTACTACTGTGTGCGGTTCTGCTCTGCTAAGACATGTTATCCAACTGCTTCTCAATACGTATGCTCAGACCCACAGGTTACACAGGTTAGTGTTGCCCTCAACCTTGGCCAGAGCAGCTTTTCTCTGCAGTTAAGAGATCTGGTCACAGTGCTGACAATCAGTCCCTCAAGCACTCAGCTCTAAACAAGGCTATTATCACTCCTGCCCCAACAGGAGGAAAGAACAAACCACAGGGTTGAAGGAAGGAGAGGAGTGCTGTGAAATACTGTCTTCAGGACACAACACAACCACTGTAACCATGAACTCACTGCAGCTGCAGTTACCTATGTGAAACATTGTTTACAGGTGAAATTACCAAATACAGACTTACTGCTACCACTCATTACTAATATTGTCTCCAACCAGCCTTTAAATCCCCACAGTAGACTCAGCACCCATTCTCTGAGCTGCCTGCTTTGGTCCTTGCCAGCCTGGGTAACCTCATTATTGTGTGGCGATGTCACACTCCCAGAACACTGCTCTTCCAGGCATTACTAGAGTACTATTTGATCTTCAGTGCCAAAGGGCTGCTCTTTCTGGAGAGCACTCTCTCCTGTTAACCCCTACATATCCTTCATTCTCAGCTCACATCCTGGCTTCTCGGGGACTCTAACATGCTTGATTTCTAACCCACCCCCTCCCATCACATCAGCTTGTAAACTGAACCTTTTTTTTTTTTTTTTTTTTTTTTTTTACATGAGTACTGGATTCATGACCTTCTCTTTCCAAGCAAATTCTCAAAGCACTGTCTCCCTCAAAAGGACGTCTGGGTTGCTGAGAATCTGAAGCCATCCCAGACTACAGGGTGAAACAAACAAAATAAAAGACAGACAAGAAACTACTCACTAAACCAAGCTATCCAAAAAAAAAAAAAAAAAAAAAAAATGGAAATTATCAGGCCACATCCCAGACCTGCTGAACATGGAACAAAGTATTTTAAAAGTCCACTAGATGATTCTGATGCACTCAAGAGTGCACTCCCTGGGCTGAACTACTGGATCGATGTTTTGTACCATCATGGCAAAACCCTGATGTTTCTGCACTCGATGTCAGTGCCTTGCTGCCACTGACAACAAGTGACAATGTTAAAGACCGAGTGAAACATGCTGGCCAAATGAATGGCTGCTTTAAAACTCTTGCTATGGCTTCATAAGTTCCCTATTTATTAATTAGAAACACCTATGTCTTACCTCAGTATCCCTCCCTAAGTAAATCAGCCCTGAAACTGCTATCCAGAGACCTGACTTCTAGACCAGTTCACTGCCTTTAGGGCTGGAATGAATCTTGGCCCTCTAAGACGGATAAAGGCGCTAATCGCTCATGTTCTTAATTTTCCCACCCATAAAACAATATTAATAATCATATTTACCTGTATTACCCCGGCAGGAGAAGAATCATACCTATACATACAGTTAAGCACTCGGCTAGCTTAGGCATTACTAATAAAACAGTAATAATTAATTAATCGGCTGTAAGCGGTCTTTTTCTTGAATCATCATCTTTTTCAATACAGAGCACACTTGAAGCTAATTCCTCCTTCCTTGCAGAAATCAATCAGATCTACCAAGCAACCCAGATCTAAAACTTCTCCTAGCAACCAGAAGCCTTTCTAGAGCTTCCTGGCTCCTCCTCCTCCTCCTGGAACGGCGGAGCTGAAGCAGGCAGTCTGCATCCTACTAACCCCTATATCCTATGAGTTGAACTCACTTTCCGACACGTACCTACTCACCTGGGAATCAGACCCTGGAAACTCAATTACTTAGCAGTTTTCATTTGTGTATGTTTGCCTGGGTGGCCAGGATTCAGAAGGAGCTCACTCTGAGAGCTATTTTTAGCCCAATTTGGTACTTGGTAGAGTATTAATAGCAGCTGTTATGTCCCAGTTGCACAGCCCAAAAACAACAAAAACAAACAAAAACCAAAAACCTGGATGTTGCCTCCTCTGAGAAGCTGAGGGCCCCTCAAAATAGCCAGGCTGAGGATCCCATGACACCCTCCCCGCCCCCTATGCTGTGCCTCCTTCCGCGACACGCTGGAGGAGTACCTGGGGGTGGGGGGAGCGAGGAGTGTGCCACAGGATATCTGAGCATGGCCACACAGGGCATCCACGGAGAATGGCAACACTCGGCTGCTGAGTAATTTTCCTGCGGAGCAAACTGTCGGAGCAGAGACCCTGCCAATGGCTATAATATTTTTGTCCTACCAGCACCGTCCCCAAGGATGTCCCCGCGCCGCACTCTCCAGGTTCGACCTAACCCTGGATGCTGTGGACAGCAAAGCGGCTCAGGTCAGTAGGAGCTGGCGAGCGCAGCGAGGTTGGCCGAGTCTGCAGTGTCTACAGCTCGGGGAACATGACCACCACGTCCCGGGCAAAGGCCCCAACACCAGCCACCGGTCCGACGCCGGGCCTACGCGGAAGCGGGCTGCAAGCAAAGCGGCCAGCGGCTCCACTGCACAAGTTCAGCATCGTGGAAGCCGTGAACCGGTTCCCGGCCCTGAACAGCTTGCCGCTCGGCCGCAGTGCCCCGCTCCCCGCCGCACGGGAATGAATGGGCTCCCGCCCACCGTGCACGCACTCACAGGCGGCGTAGGCGAACAGCGCGATGCCCAGCAGAAGCTTCATCCTCCTGCGGTTGACTGAAGAGACAAGGCGCAGCAGCCCCTTGCTCACCATGCCCGGGAACCGCAAGGGTCCGGGGCCTGCCGCGCCGGCCAGCCGCAGCACAATGCGCGGCGGCCCGAGCCCCGCCCCCGTGCGCCAGCCCCACCCCCGCGCGCCCCGCTTCCTGCCGGCTCAACTACTGCGCTCGCGCAGCTGGGTCCCGGCCTCCGGCTCCGCCCACAGCTGCGCTCCGCCCTCCTACTCCTTTCCCGCAAGCGCAGTGTGATGCTTGGGTTTTCAGGATAGTGTCAATCAACAAGGGAAAGACCGGCACAGTGGGCGGCGCGGAGCGCGCGTGCGCAGCCCAGTGTACTTGCCTGCTTTCGCCGCTTTAGACGCTTGGCGCAAATCCTGGCGGTTCGCCCGAAACTTGCAGGGCGCTTGCGCGTTCTTAGTCCGACGCGGCGGGCGGGGCTGTGGACTGGCGCCCTGGGAGCTGAAGACCTGGTTTGCTTTCATTGGTGTGTCTTGACGGCGGAACAGTTGCGTTTCTATGAATGCCGGGCTTAGGAAGTTGCCTGGCCTTCTTAGCTGTTCTTTTTGCAAGGCAGGAAAAGTGATAAATCCCAAACACACCACTGAATCCACAACACTTCGCTTAGGGTCGAACGCATTTTCTTTCTTTGAAAGATAGAGCGCATATTATCACGAAGAGGTTGCTAATCATTGGAGTTTAGGCCAAACCACACTGCAGTGGGAACAGCAGAAATGAGCTGGTATCATGGTACAAAGTGTATGAGGATAATTTCAGAACAACAGACATTTTGCCTGATCATAGTTATCAAAAGGGAGATAGAATGCTTAAATAAGACTCTTCTGTCATAATATGGAGATGGCTTCCCCTTAGGCATAGCTCAGTGAGATCGGAGGTACTTTTCCTCTCAGATGTTTGAATATTAATGAGACTCAGTGTTGGCAGAGAGATTCACATTCTTGACAACCCCCGATAGAAAATAGAAACATGAGGGCTGCTTGAAGATCTATGAAGAAAGGGCTGCCATCTTCAGATTGTGGGAGTGTACTGTGATGTCGGGATGTCTGCATGGTTGAGAAGGGAAGAACGTAGACAGGAGACTGTGACTCTGAGTTTTCATGTCTCCATCCGTAAGTCATTTCCAGTTCAGGAATTTTCTGTTGAGTTTTGAGAACTAAAAACTATCAACTGAAAAGTTAATTTATAGCAAAAGCGCTACATCCTATTGAATAGGCAAACTCTTGTCAAAAGTAACTACAGTAATAGTGTAGAGTCATACAACTTTGCTTTGAGCAATAGTGTTAGGAAATAGTGAGTTAATCCGTTGATTTTGGACTGTATCAGCCAATACTGCATTGACCTGTCAGACTATATCCTAAGGGAATACATACAAAGAGTCTTCAGAAACACGTGTTCTGCTAGGCCTCGGGGTATTAGATAGAATCAGAAAAGTCCCCTTTCCTTAAGATACCTTACATCTATCTGTCAGGAAATTGTTAAGATACCTTACATCCATCTGTCAGGAAATTGTCATAATAAATACATACTCTATTGTCTATGGCATTAGCAGATATATGGTATATATCTTAAATGCATTCAGGAAAGGAAATGAAGTTGAATGATGTCACATAAAGGTAAAAGAAAAGGGAGGGGGGCTTCATTCCCTGTGCACTAAGGGTTGTGGAGCTGGGTAGTTAAATTTTGCTCTGATGGGGATTTCTGGAGTACAACCAGGTAATGATTGCTAAGGCAGCTTCAAAGAAGCAAGCTGCTGAAACATGAAAACCCTCCATAAAATAGTCTCTCTCTTCATGTTCTCCCCCATTTGTCTCCAGTGACAAACATACAACCAAGAGCATAGACAGGGGAATGAGATAGGACTGAACTGAGTGAGTCAAATGGAAGGAGGGAATCACCATGCAACTATAAGGCTCATAACATAGAGAGTAAGGAACATCAAGTCATATATAAAGACAGGAGAGCATATGGGAAGAAGAGCAGATTGTTCAGTTTAAGGTGATAATTTTGAAAGACGACATTTATATTTATGTGGACGCATACAAAAGTAGGTACATTACTATCATACTTCCTGTGCTTGTAAGTGACCAGCATAAAACAAAAAAACAGAGTTAATGATGTGGTGGCAGAATCTGCTTCAGAAGATGGTGTGCAGATCTCAGCTGGAATGGGGGGACGGGGAGTATTAATGTCAGTGGAACATAACTACATCTTAGCAGAACGAAACATAGAGTCCGGACGGAGATGAAAGCAGAAGGCTCTGTGCAAGGATATAAATTTGTTCCTGTTAAAGCACAGTGGAGCCAGTTTAATATTCAGGATTTGGGGGAAGCAGAGTACTTTAGAAAAACAGCAGCTCTAGAAAGCACAAGGTCTTACTCCATTTACACACTAAAAGAAGCTATTCCTGAATCAAAGTTGGCCTGGGGAAAATTTGCAATGGAAATGGGGAACTTCAAACGACATCTTTTCAGTAGTATACATAAATAATACTAAAATAAAGTGGCATCCCCCACATGATCCTCAAGAGAGAACTCAGGCAGTAAGTGCCTGCTGTACAAGCCTGCAATCCAGGAACCCATGAAGGAACAAAAGCACCAGGCAGCATGGCCATGGAGCAGTAACTGCAAACTTCCAAATGATCAAAGTGCTGGAAGTTAAGTGGCCTCTGAGAGCTCAGCTGTAGGTGAGGCATCTGTGTCATTTTTCCAAAATTGGGGGGACTTCTAGAAAAGAGGGGAGAAAGGACACTTTACCTTCTAACTCGTTTGTTGAACTGTGCCAGCAATCCATACCAAAGTCTATGACTTATAGACATAAAAGAAATAGAAAAATCTCATTTTAAAGGCATAGAAACCATTTTTAAAAGAATCACAACTTCTCCAGTAAAAGAGATGCCAACTCAGATACAGGACAAGTTGTTCAGAACACCGAACAGAGAGGACCAAAAGACAACTCCTCCATCATATTATAACAAGAACACTAAATATGCAAAATAGAGGAACTGTACTGAGAGCAGGAAGAAAGACACATCAAGTCATATATGAAGGACAGCATATCAGAAGAACAGCAGATTAGGCAAGCATACTTAAAAAGCCAGAAGGACTTGGAATGATGTATTTCATGTTCTGAAAGATAACATCTCCAAACCAGAATACTATATCCAGTAAAGCTGTCGCAAGTAAAATAAAATAAAAGCGTTTCCATGATAAAACAGACTAAGATAATTTATGATCACTCTAAAGCAGATACTTAAAGGAATCTTCCAGACTAAAGGAAAAAGCAAACTCATGGGGTCACATAACAGAGGTGGTAGTCACATCTTTAATTCCAACATTCGAGATTCAGGAACAGGAGGATCTCTGTAAGTTCAAGGGTAGCCTGGTCTTCATAGCAAATTTCAGGCTACCCAGGGAGGCATTGTGAGACCCTGTCTTAAAGAAAGCAAAGAAATAAAAAAATAAATAAAATAAATAAATAAAAATAAAAAAAAACTATGCTAGAATAAAAGTTAAGCAAGAAAGGGAAGACAAATAAAACCACTACAACATAACAAGAATCAGTACACACTTTTGAATTAGAACTCTGAATATTAGTGGTGTCAATTCTTCAAAGATACAGACTAGTATATTGGATCAAAAAGCAAGAATTATCTATGTGTTGCCTCTGAGAAATGGACCTCACCATGAAAGACAGGATGGGAGAAAAATTCCAATCAAATGAGACAAGAGAAGAAGCCAATGTTCCTATTCTATTATTTGGCAAAGTAGACTCAAACCGACACTAATGAAAAAAGATAATGAAAGCCACTTCATCCTAGTTAAGAAAAACATCCAACAGGATCACATTAAACTCTCAAACACAGGTGCAACCAATTTTATAAAGCACATACTTCTAGATGTAAAGTCACAGATTAACCCCCCACAGTAGTGGAGTGGCTTCAATGTCCCCACATTCCCCAATTAACAGATCTTTTCCCCCTCAAAAAAATTTGCATTAACAGACATCATAGATGAAATGGATTTAAAAGACATCTACAGAATAATATTTCCAAACACTGTAGACTTCTATCAGCAGTCCATAGATCATTCTCTAACATGAAACATCTATTAGGAAACGGAGTGAGCCTTAACAAACACAGGAACACTGAAACAATCCCCTGTATTCTATCTTTTCGCAGTGGAACAGGGCTACCACTGAGAAATTTTAGAACGTATACAAACTCCTGAAGATTAAACAACACACTAATGAAAAATGAATGAGTCTTTGGAGAATCCAAGAAGAAAATTTAAATACTCCTGGAATCAAATGAAAATAAGAAAAAAAATAACAACCCCCAATCTATAGGCTGCAAAAAAAAAAAAAAAAAAAAAAAAAATAGCTCCTAGGGTTTGTATCTCTAAGTGTCTACATTAGGAAAAAAAAAAAAATTCTCAAAGAAATAACTTAATGATGCCGCAAAAAGAACACACCAAACTCCAAATAAGTTTGTGAGAGACATTGCCAAGATCAGGGCAGAAATGATTAAATGCAAACAAGAATGCCAACAGGAAAACAATACAAATATTCTGTGAAAAAGAAAGTCAGTGCTTTAAAAAGATGATGAAAATAGTCAAGCCCTTAGCCAACAAAACAGAGAGAGAGAGAGAGAGAGAGAGAGAGAGAGAGAGAGAGACCGAGAGAGCATGAATGTGAGGTAGGAAACATGAGGAGGTTGAGTGGAGAAAGGGAAGGGTGAAAGTGATAAAAATATAGTATTCACATATAAAATTCTCAAAACAATTAAATACAAAAATATCCAGGTGAAAAGACCCAAAGTAAATAAACTGGAGGGTAAGGAGAGCTATTACCAAACACATTAATGAAATTCAGAAAAAATGTTAGGTCTTAGCTTAAGAATCATATGTCTCAATGAATTGAAAAACTCTAAAATAAAATACATAGATTTACAGATGTATATGACCTATCAAAAGTAAATCATGAAAATATTTTTTAAAAAAAGAGTAGCTTTGTAGAAAGCATTAAAAGTGAAACAGTAATCAAATATCTACCAATCAAAAATTACCAGGCCTTCAATGAAATACTAACACAAATGCTTCTCAAAATATTCTATTATACAGCAAAGCAAGGGTACATTACCAAACTCTTTATAAAGCTAGTATTAGCCTGATACTGAAACCAGTTTTATAAAAAACAAAATAAATAATTACTGACCTATCATATATATATGTGTGTGTGTGTGTGTGTGTGTGTGTGTGTGTGTGTGTGTGTATACATATATATATATGAGATATTATTTAAATGGAGAAAACAAGGGTTTCTAATTTTCCAGGTGTTATTCAGGATGGTACTGAAAATCTTAGCTAGAACAATATAAAGCAAATAAAAGGAATATAATAGAGAAAGAAAGAAGTCAAAGTATCTCTATTTGCAGATAATATAATTCTATACATCAGTGACTCTAAAGACAGAACCAAAAAGCCTAAAGAATGGATAAATACTTTCAACAAAATGGCAGAACACAAAAATGACATATAAAAGTCAGTAGCCCTCTTATAAACCAATGAAAAATATACTCTGAAAGAAATCAGGGAAATAATCCCATTCATAATACTTTTTAAAAACCCAAGCAAAAAAACAAAAAAACAAAAAAAAAAACAAAACAAAAAAAAAAAAAAAAAAAAAAAAAAAAAATCTCTTGGATTAAACCTGACCAAGGAAGTGAAAGACCTCTATAATGAAAACTTTAGATACTGAAGAAAGAAATTAAAGAAGACAGTAGAAGATGAAAAGACCTTGCATGCTCATGAAACAGCCATACTTCAATCTATAGATTCAATGCAACCCAAGAGAAATTAAGGAGGTTGTCAAAAACCATTACATACATGCATGAAAACACTATAATAAAGCCCATTATTCTGTATAATAAATATTTATTTAAACATTTTTGAAAACTTTACTGCCACCGCACCTCCAGTAAAGTCTGTGTGACAAGAGTAAAATCTTGGATGCCGACTCCTGAGGCGAGTGCTTCAAGGAAGCCTGTCTCCTGGAGAGCCCTGGCAGCCCCTGAAAAGGATGTGTTCCAGATTTATTCTTGCTACTGTCGGGGGAAGAGTTCTGTGCCACATCTTTTGTATTACTAATCTTTTTTGGAAATATTCAGTTTGGAGAACAGGGTATGGTCGAAGGGTTTATCAGATTGGACAGTCCAGATTTGGCCACATAAGAGGCTTTAGTAAATTCACATCGAGGTGTTTTTAATTTGACCTTTGGACTAAAGAATTAGATTAATTATATAAGAAAATTATCCCCAGTATTTAGGGCTATATGGAGAATCTTTTGGAGAAAGAATTTTATATTAGGCCATGTGTTTAATGAATTATAGTAACAAGAAATAATGTTGGAGAGTTTAGAAAAGGAGAAAGTTTTAACGAAGCAGCTAAAAGGAAAACAATTAGAAAGAACAGACAGAGGTCAGATGAGTTCATTAGGAAAATCCATTACATGTGTATAAAACAACAGCTGTTTCATGGTCACATACAGCGTGTATGATGGACAAGGCACTAGATGGGTAGAGGTTAATGGAGCCAGAGTTCTTTACTAAACTTTAAATTGGGTAGAGAGGGTCTCTGGGGCATAATCACCCTGGTACCTTCTTTTAAGACTATAATAAGAAAGTGTTAAGGGACAACATTAAAAGGCTGGATGTTGATTTGTTAGACAATGGGTTGCAGAGCACTGGGATGGTGCCTTTCAAGGCCTGTGGGGGTTGTTAGACACCAAAGTCTAAGAATACACTGACCTCAGACAATATCATTTTTGTAAAGCCACCGTCTGGGTCTGGCTCCTGACGGGTCTCATGAAAGGTTATTTCCTGTCTGATGTTTAAACTGGCCATGTGTAGCCCGACTGATCTTGGCTATTGTACAATAATTAACTTCCTTTTTTTCTGTTTAAAAGTCTGATGGTTACACATATGAATTACACTCAGATCTAGCACTCTCTTGTGTTTGTGTCTGCTTGTCAGTCTCCAACTCCTTGCTGTCCTGTTTCTGGTTCCCTGGTTCTTCCCGGGTTTGGGACCCCCGACTGGGTCTGCCCGAGGCACTTTACTATAGATGCAAGCTGTTTTTAGAAACACACATACACACACATACACATACACAATCACACACACACACACACACGACAAAACTCCAAAAGTCAGGCATACGATGTTCTGCCAGTAATCCCAGCTCTGGTGAGATGAAGACAGGTGAAGCCCTGGGATTCATTGTCAAGACAGCCTAGCCTAAATTACTGATCTCAAGTGAGAGACCTGGCTTCAAAAACAAGGTGGATATTTCCTGAGGAACAATACCCAAGGTCAGCATTTGGTCAAGAGATGCATGCAAACATACATGAACACACACTATATACAAACGGAATATAATTCAGACTAAAGACTGTGGCATATGCCAGAACATAGATGCCCCAAGGATTTTACACAAAAGGAAATAGCCCAGTTGCCAAAAGATGGATATTATATGATTTTCTTGTACAAGGAGCCTAGAGACATCAAATTGGTAGCAATGGAAAGTAGCTTGGTGGTTGCCGTTATGAGAGGTTGGGTTATGAGAGGGAGAAGTGAAGAGTTAGTATTATTGGGTATAAAATTTCACTTTGAAATGGTAAAAGAATTCTGGAGATAGATGGGAATCATAATCCCACAATACTGTGAATGTACCTAACACCACTCAACTATCAACTTAAAAAGATAAAAAAAAAGATAGCTTTCATATTACATATATTTTACAAGAATAATAAATGAAAGGCCCTCCCTCACCATAAAGTGATAGAGAAGGCTGGGCCCGGTATAGCTGCAACTCAGTAACAGCAATGTTAACCTACTTTGGTCAGTTTCTTAACTGTTTCACTGCATTTGTATACATGTATCTTCAAAATAAAGTAACATTAAAATGTCTACCAAGGTCTTTTCTAAGGAATCTGTTGAAATCTCAAAGGACACTCCTTTGAGCGACTTAGTGTAATGGATGGAGGCAGCTGTTGGCTCAGAAGTGCTGAGGAGAAAGCAGACTCATAGTGAAGCCTGAGTGGCTTGCACAGCACTGACTCACTCCCAGGCAGTCCTTAATTAGTTTACTTTCCTTTCTAAAACTTCACAGAATGAAATTGTATGCCTATCTGTCTGGGTTCATTAATCACATGTACTTTCCCGCAAGAAGTCCAGCACTAGATGCTTCCTTTGTCCTCAAATGTCTTTTTTTTTTTTTTTTTTTTTTTTTTTTTTTTTTGGTATGTCACTGAGGCTAGGGTGTGTGACACCCCTGGCTGCACTGGTGGTGGCCTGCAACATGCAAGGATTTTTTTCTTCACTAAATGTTTGTGTCATCTTTGCCTGTGGAGAGATGTTTAAATTCATGCTGGCATACGAAAATTTGCTCAGTGCGTCTTTAGATATTTCAGCTAAATTTCCACGTAACACATATCGGTTTATTACTCCTAGAATGGCAAGCCACCTCAAGACAAAACAAGCAGTAAACAACGCAACACTTAGCATTCAATATTGAGTGACTCAGATTCCAGCTCTGAGGCGCAGACCAATGGGGTCTGGACAGCATCCTAGAACCTTCCTCTGTAAAACTGACTAAATAGCACATGCCCTTCAGGATTACTGCAAAATTAAAGGTGAAGTGTGTAACACTGTGCAGGCCCTGTCACCTAACGGACAGTAAGTCGTCAAATATTAGTTACTATTTCTGTCACTGGTGCTAGTGTTACTAGAGAGCGTATGCAGGATGGGTGACTAGGAATAATGAGAGGTTGAGACTAAGACAACTCTAGCAGTTAGCATTTTGGGTTGATTTCAATGACACCCTTCTCAATGGTCTTGCTAACTCTGAATGAACTTTGCTAATATTCAACCCACCTTTTATCTGTTTTTAAAAACAAAAAATAAAATCATATAAAATGCAATAGTAAGGCAAGCTGACAACTGCTTTTTCTTTTTTTTTAATTATTTATTTTTAGTATGTGTGTGGGAGTATAAGGACACCCTCAGAGGCTAGAAGTGTCTGGTCTCCTGGAGCTGGAGGTAGAAGCAGTTGTGAATCTTCCAATATGGGTGCTGGGAATGAGACCTTGGTCCTCTTCAATGTGGTCAGTGCTCTTAACCACTGAGCCATCTCCCCAGCCCCATAACTGCTTCTCTTAGTGAAGAAAGGAATACCTGTTTTAAAATTGTATCACATTACCTGGTAAGGACTATCAAGAACAACAGATGCTGTTAAAAAAAAAAAAAAAAATACAGGTTGGGATTTAGCAATTAAGGCTAGAAGACATGCACAGTGCAACAGGTGTCCCTCTAACTGTCCTCAGCCTTCTGTCAGATTTGCATCCGATGGAATAATGGAGCCAGCCCTCAGGTGGGATGTTCTCAAAGACTGGACACAATATTGCTCCCCAAGTTTGCAGAGCAAATACATGTTGTCCCAAACTATTGTATGTTCTTCAAGCCCGTGGCTGTCCCTAAATGAGTTTTACTGTTTGTTCTAATTTGTTTTCTATGTAATAAACATCACAATTTTATTTATTCTGTCTAACAACTCGTAGTCTTTCGTGAAGGGAAATCAGGGCAGTAACCCTGGCAAGCAGGAACCTGGAAGCAGGAATTACAGCGGAGACCACAGAGGAATGCTGTTTGCTTGCTCTCTGTGGCTGGGTCAGCTTGTTTTTTCATAATACCGAGGACTACCTACCCAGGTAGTTGAAGATGCCGAACACATTTGCCCACAGGCCAGTCTGATGGAAGCATTTTCTCAATTAAGAAGCCCTCCTTTTTTTTTTTTTTTTTTTTTTTTTTTTGGTTTTGTTTTGTTTTTCGAGACAGGGTTTCTCTGTGTAGCCCTGGCTGTCCTGGAACTCACTCTGTAGATCAGGCTGGCCTACGAACTCAGAAATCCACCTGCCTCTGCCTCCCAAGGGCTGGGATCAAAGGCGTGGGCCACTACCGCCCGGCTAAGAAGCCTTCCTTGAAGATGAGCCTCACTTGCGTAAGGTTGACAATAAAAACTGTGAGGAGCCACATTCGCCATTAAAAGATGGCGCAGGCTTCTGCTTCCTGGTTCTTCACGGAAGCTTTACTTGAGAATGCGCCTGCGCATAGCGCGAAAACCGAGTAAGACAATTGGATGAAAGATTTGAGCCAATGAGGGATCTGCATGTCTCCCAAAGCTCTATTTAAGCAGCGGGCTTTCTGAGCTCGGCGTCCTTCCCCTTTTCTCCATCTTGAAGAGCTGTTCAATAAATGCTGTCAGAAGAATCCTGAGTGTGGCATGCTCTTTATCGGCGAGGTAGCGCGTCGCAAGTGGAACCGAAACCCAGGATGAAGCCGAACATCTCGGAGTTTTGACCAGTCACGAAGGACCCTGTTGGCTCGCAGAGGATTCAGAACTGGAGAGTCTAGACGCTTTTCTGCAAGGTATGGTGGATCTTGTTTGGCTTAACAACAAGATAGCCTATCAGAAGCAGAAAAGGGAGAGAGCACTAATAAAATAGAAAAGAAAACTAGGATAGAGAAGAAAACTAAGAAGGAAAGGCTAATTTGGACAGAGTCTCAACGTTAGAGCTCCAGTAAGCGGGATACAGTAAGGACACCACGGGAATTGGAAGCGGTCATCCTCACTCCTGCGCTGGAGAACTAGTCGACTGACGGAGCTGGTTGAATTCGGAAGTGACTTCAGCTGGATGCAGTTAAGACAGACTTCAGATGCTTTCAATTTACCCTTCCCCTCATTTCTCTTCTAAAAGTCAACGCCCATGTTCAGCTTGAAGAAGTTAATGAGGAGTCAGTGCCCCAATTCCCTGGACTTGGGGACTGAGGTGGTTAATATTAGGCTGTCTTTATCTGTATAATTGTTACTAAGCTGATGCAAAATTCAAGGATTTCATTGGTATAAATTTGTGGGTACAAGGCTTAGACCTTTCACTTCTCCAACAGGGGAAGTTGTGTGTTGCCTTAAAGAGTGTTGCTTTTATATCAACAGTTTAGATATTAAGTCTCTTGTCTCTCGGGTTCATGCTGTTCAATCTGATGGCTTTGGTTGCAGCCATCTGGAACCATATACCCTGATGAAAGACTTGGTTGTCAAAAGTCTATAACAGCTGAAGCACACTCTGATAAATATATTGTTTATCCCACATAGCTTGTTTTGCTATTTAGTGACCTCAGCTGTATGGTGCATGTGGTAAAGTGTTTTCACCTGTGTTCTCCTGCTTGTGTATATAAATACCTTCATTCAATATGAAAATTTTACTCGGGCAGCTAACCTTTCAAGAACCTTATCTCAGCAGCTATTGCAGAATTGGACGGCTGATTTTGATGAGACCATGCGACGATTGCGGATTGCTATCGTCCAGATCAATTCTACTCGCTTGGATTTCTCCTTGACCCAGGGACTTTCCTCATGGATCTCTTCGGTCTTTTCTTACTTTAAGGAATGGGTGGGGGTAGGGTTATTTGGCTGCATGATCTTTGGGGGAGTGCTGCTTACCCTCTGGTTGCTCTGTAAATTAAAACAACAACATCAAAAGGATAAGGTGGTGATCACACAATGCTTGCCGTGGAGCAGGGAACATCCCCTCAAGCCTGGTTGAATCTGCTTAAACAATGAGACACCATCACTTAACAGGATATCCTGAGGGCTCATGTTCCCATTGCACCAGGTATCCTAGTGGTGGTCCTCCACACTTCCCGGGGCTCAGGTTCCCATTGCACGGGATAAAAGGTGTGGAGGGTCTCGTACTGTTTAACTGCCTTGAACGCCTATCGGTAGAACGGTGGGCTAGATCGGCAACCTAACAGCCCTCGATTGTTGTTGCAGTTTAATAAGGAAGGGGGAGATGTGAGGAGCCGCATTCGCCATTAAAAGATGGCGCAGGCTTCTGCTTCCTGGTTCTTCACGGAAGCTTTACTTGAGAATGCGCCTGTGCATGGCTCGAAAACCGAGTATGACAATTGGATGAAAGATTTGAGCCAATGAGGGATCTGCACGTCTCCCAAAGCTCTATTTAAGCAGCGGGCTTTCTGAGCTCGGTGTCCTTCCCTCCATCTTGCCATCCTGAGAGCTGTTCAATAAATGCTGTCAGAAGAATCCTGAGTGTGGCATTCTCCTTATCGGAGAGGCTGTGCGCTACAAAAAACAAAACAGAAAAGCCCAACAACAAACAAGAGAAAAACCCAGCATGCACAGCAGCTCAGTGGCTTGCCAAAAGCAAATTTTCATTCCAGGTTTTTTTTCCTTTTAAATCTCAGGGGTACAGTGTTTCTGAACAAAAAGAACTGCACTAAGTCCATTATTACACATCAAATAGCTTTGAGAATTATCTTTTAAACGGGTTTGATAATGTTTTTCTATAAAGAACATTTTTAAGACTTATTTATTTATCTTGCGCACATGAGTACACTGTGGTTGTCTTCTGACAGAAGAGAGCGTTGGATCACATTCCGAATGGTTGTGAGCCACCATGTGGTTGCTAGGAATTGAACTCGGGACCCCTAGAAGAGAAGTCAGTGCTCCTGACCCCTGGAGCCATTTCTCCAGCCCTTGATAGTGTTTCTTAATGAATCTATCCTAAAATTAAAAACAACACTTGCTTTCAAAACTTAAACAGTTGTAAAGCCATTCATTCAGTAACAACTAATATGTCATTCAGGGTTTGTCAAGCTGCTTGTGCATGTCTCATGCTGCCATGTTTAAAAGAAGAAAAGATGTTTTTACTTCCATGAAAGTTGTAGTGGATACATTTTATGAACTGAAGTTCTAGCAGTGACTATATTCATCAGATTTTAAGGCAAGGGAAAAGAAGACTATTAGCTTTCAAATTCTTTTTAATACTTCAACTAAGAGCTTTAGTTTAGAAATGGTTAACATATTCCAAGAAAAGACTACAATGGGCTTCAGTGAGTGTCCCCTAAGAAATGGGTAGTCCCATTAAAGTCATAGGCTCACGGATTTATGTCAACATTTTACAGTACCTGTCAGTATAAAATATATTCTAGTGATAAAGTGTATGTCGTTATCAGGTAAGTATTTGCAACTGAGTCATATTTTGACTGTAGATTAAGCAAAATAATTAAGCATTAAGAATCCTGTTGTAACCAGGTGGTGTTGGCTCACATCTTTAATCCCAGTACTACGGAAGTAGAGGCAGGTAGATCTCTCTCTGAGTTCAAGGCCACCTTGCTCTACAAAGCGAGTTCTAGGAAGTCAAGGCTATACAGTGAAATCCTGTCTTGGGAAAAAAATATCCTGGTGCAATAAAGTGTTTACTCAGGAAAACAGAATAAATGGGACACCTAAGGGAAGAGAAACAGCTAACCTAAATATATCCATTGGTTAGAAATCTTCCGCTTGCCTTTTTACCGTCTGTCCCTTTCTACTCTCTACTTTTAGTAATATTTTTACGTTACCTTATTCAGCATGGATTTGTTCAGTTTTTTTTAAATTTACCCACATTTGGGGCTGAAGATATGACTAAAAATTAAGAACAGTTGCTGATCTTCCAGAATGGAACCTGTGTGCCGTTCTAAGTCAAGAAGCTCACCAGTGTGTCCTTGTGATGATCAACAGTGACCACATCCTATGTCCCCTTTGAAAAGACAATATTGTTTTTCCTCTTGCTGTTTACATCAAGTTCAGTGTCTTGTGAGTTATTAGTGTCTGTTAATTCCTGAGGCTTGGGTGAGGTTCTCCCTTCGTGGGGATCTTACAGTAATAGCATAGAACCCAGACACATCCTCCTTACACTGTAAATCAACTTAGATGTTTTACAATATTCAATATAATGTTAATTCTAAGAAAACACATTGGATTATTAGGAAATCATAACAAACAGATAGATCTATATATGTTTGGTACAGAAATAACATCTTTTAAATAGCCTCCTCTTCCTTCTTCTCCTCTCTTCCATTTTTTCCTCATCTATATCCTTCTACATCTCCTTTTCCTTTCCATTTCTTTTTTGTCCCATGAGAACAGTGATGTATTAAGATAGAATCTCACATGTAGCCCAGGGTAGTCTTGAATTGAAAATCCTCCTATCTCTACCTCTTGAAGGTTGAGATTATAGGTGTGTCTATCATGCCCAGGTTTTTAAAGCTGAATTCATGGATGTGGAGCCCTGAGCTACAAATTAACTGTATAATCGTTAGGAAATTGCTAAGGTGATGATAATATTGAGGAATAGACTCAGCACAGCCATGCCTCCACTTCTGTTAGCTCCTGGAAGCTCAGTACTACAGGGATACAGAGTAAGCCTGGGCATTAGTTCTAAAGCAGCCTGTTTCACTTGAGACAATAAGAGGCACCAAAAATGACCAAGAGGGACTAGAGCTTAAAGCACAGTAAAGGCCCTCTCAAGCCAGACAAGGACTCCAGGAGATGCTCTAATAGATTCAATGATCCTTGGCCAGAGAGGACCAACCCCATTGTGTTATGAGGTATAAGAGAGGGTTCCAACGTGCTCCCCTCTAGCTTCTGATAGTGTTTATTTTATTTAAACACAGACACATATTGGATAGGTAGAGATGGGTATCTTTAAGATTCACATGGCAGTCTTTCTAGACCATCCTCCATGTCAACCTCCTTGCCATTCAACAGAGCATCAGAACATGGAATCTGCTGCTGACACATTGAAGCAGTTCCAGAAAGATCACTGTTATGCAACTATTAGTTTTCAAAATGTTTGATTCCAAGCTTCTTCAGAATTTGGAAGGTTCATAGAAAGAACACACCATGACTAGAGTGCCTTTGGCTAGGTTAGTGATGGGCATGGAAAGAAAAGTCCTGCAGGTTTTCCTCAAAGATTTCCCTCCTGTGTTCTACATCATGAAAATCATGAACTGTGATTGGTCTCTGGGGTCTTGCATCATTTCTCCTTGGTAATGTCTGGCAAACAGGTAATGAATTCTGATCTTTAATGTGCATGCAGAGATCATGATTTCCTAATAATTCAATGTATTTTCTTAGAATCAACATTATAATGAATATTATAGGACATCTATGCTGATTTACAGTGTAAGGAGAATATGTCTAGGTTCTCTGATATTACTACGCAATGTTGTGCGCATTGGGTGTAGTTTAACTCAACTACCTGTTGTGGCTGCTCAGTATCACCTCTTGACCATCTAACTCACAGGAAGCACATTGTACAGTAAAACCACCTTTTCAATTTGGTATTTCATGAAATTTGCACTAGCAAACATTAAATTAGAAAGTGCTATTTCTCCGGAGTGTTCTCAGCAATGAATTTTGCATCAGCAAATTAGGAGAGCAGCTTTCAGATGCTCACATTCACAGTTAACAGAGTCTGCTGCTGAAAACTGTCAAGTGCAATGTGTATTTCTTCCATCTAGTCATCTTGATCTACTATAAATTTGTTCATTATCAGAAAACTAAAGTTAAGTATGTTAACTGAATTATGGATATAGTGATACTGGGAAATTGTATTAAGAATAAAAGTACAAAAGCCTTGCCCAAAAAAGGGAGAAGAATTCTCATCTCCTCTCCCTAAGAAGGTAGGTGAAATTTACTTGAGATGGCAAAAGGGTCTAAGGCTATTTGAAGAAGATGGTGCGTTACCTAGATGCTTTAATTAGCACCTAAACTGCAGATCAGAATATTCCGTTTTGTGTGAGAGAACAGCCATGTAAAATACATGTAGTTGAGCAAGTTTGCACATCCTGTCCTTCAGCTACAGTACTGATCACTTCGATAATAGGCTACTGAAAATGTGCTTCAAAGATTCAATCATCTGGAAACAATTTTTCTTGTAAAATTAAAGACCATTAAAACTTTTTTAATTTAATTGTTATTTTAAATCTTGTATTTTTAAGATTTATATATATATAATATGTAATATAGCCATTAAATCAAATTAAATTATTTATAAAAACCATTATAAAATTTTTCAGATAAAATAAGTATCACACATGAACATATGTTTAAAGGAAATTTACTGTACACAGTATAGCACCTTTCTCAGAATTAGTCTTTCATCATTATCTCATTATATGAAATCGGTTCAGTAGAAGCCACCAGGGGTTATCCTCAGCACTGTCTTCCACTTGTGTCCTACTTAAGGTGTCCTGGACACAAAGTGACACTAGCAAGTAGACTTCTCTAGGAATGCTGCACCATGTTAGACGAGTTCAACAGGAAAACATAAACTTTAACAAAGAGGAAATGAACCAGTGGGAATGAGTCATTCAGTACTGTGGAAGAAAATAGAAATAGAGATCCTGGTAGAAACAAGAGACTGTGATTCTCACACCTACCACCCACCAACAGTCTCTTCTACCACATCCACAATCTGTGAACGCCCATATACCTATGTGTAGAGTGACGCCATGACATGTCACTGACACACCGGCTGCTGGTCTATGTCTTATGTGTGAAAATCTCCTTCAGTCACAAGGCAGAGTTTTCTTTAAAATAGCATCCTCGGGAGGAACAGAAAGGACCAGGCCCCACAACATTCCTGTCAATAACACGCCTGTTCTCTGCTGGCAGCCTCCACAGCCCTTCTTCCTTCCTGCCTGCGCCTGTGTGATATCAAAAGAATCAAATGCATAATTATTTTCTCAGAAGAAGCTATTAAAGGATGTGGCTGAAAAAAAAAAAATAAGAGAAAAGACTAGGTTAGGCAAGCATCTACCACAAGTCCAGCACGGCAGTATGTGGGCTCTAATTTCTCTAGAATCTTGATTAAATGTCAACTCTGCATTCTAAAGGAAGAGACATGTGGACATTTGAGCAAACTATTTACTTAAGAAAGTATTTCTAGTCTTGAAGTCATACCTGTTCAGAAACATTCAGTCTACATAGTCCCCATGACGCACCTCCCTCCACACACACCCCACCCCCCAATCTGGACAGTGGCTAACAATCACACACATCTTTTAAAGCTGTGCAGTTTCTTTCTACCTGTGACAGTCTGAATGAAAATGGCCCCTATAGGCCCATAAGGGATGGCACTATTAGGAGGTATGGCCTTTTTGGAGGAAGTTTGTCATTGCGGGATGGGCTTTGAGATTTCAGATGCTCAAGCCAAGCCTAGTTGTTCCCTTTCTCTTCTTGATGCCTGCTAATGCAGATGTAGAAGTCCCAGCTACATCTCTAGTACCATGTCTGCCTGAATGCCACTGTGCTTCCCATCATGATATAATGGACTAAACCTATGAACTGTAAGCCAGCCCCAACTAAATATTTTCCTTTATGAGAGTTGCTATGTCCGTGGTGTCTCTTCATGACAGTAGAAACCCCAACTAAGATACTACGCATTGATTTTAGGGATCTTAGTTAGGTTTTCCCGGGACCCAAATTGAGGGTGAGGAAAAGTTCTGAGGGCAGGTGGACCTCTTGCCTATTCCTGTATTTTATTTTTTTTGAGACAGAATATCACTATGTAGCTCAGGCTGGCCTCAAGCTTGCAATCCTCCTGCCTCAGCCTCTTGATTGCTGTTATTATAGGTTTGCAGCATCGCACCTGGCTAGATTCACAGACCTCACTCTGAAAACTTCAGGGTTTCTGAAGAATCAGGAAATGGGTTGAGGTAGGTTAAATAGACCAGTCTTTGTTTGCATGTATTTCTAATATCCAATTGGCTCAATGTCTCAGTTCAAAGAAGCTTAGTGGTAGGAAATTGTGAGGTGAGAAATAGCCAGTGCGGGCACACTGACAGCCATAAGAACCGACAGCTTAATAGAGAGAGTAGTAGTTAGCTGACTGTGAGTCTTACCATTAGCCATCCTTCACACTGGAGCTGTTTTGTGCAGAAGCCAACAACCCCAGAATTCCTGGTAACTTCCAAAATATTCTTGTGCTCATATCCTTATTATGTAGTTAATATTTATGATGACCTTGGGCCATCAAGAGGAGTAATTATACTCTGTTTACTCTGATCCCTAAGGCAGGCACCTCCATTATACACTTAATTAACAGTAAAAATTACTAACACTTATTGAACTACATGCCAGGACTTGTGTTCCATGCTTTATAGGGATTATCTCATTGTAGAAATATTCCCATATAAAACAGCTTTAACTAAAAATACTTTGGTACTTAGGCTTTAGTTGACTGAATATTGTACATGTATGGAAAACACATTTACTAAGGAGGCTTTGATTAAGTGAAGGTTGCCATGCTCTCCTTTTGGACTGTGTGTGTGCACAAACATATTAAATCTAAGTGTGTTCAGTGTGTATTTTTGTACTGTGCTCTGTCCTTCAGTAGTGCTAGCAATCCCTTATCCATGGGAAATGCATGACGAGACGCCAGTGGAATAGCACCAAGCCTTATGCATGCTGTTTTTCTGTACATGAATGTTGATAAACTTTAGCCTATGAATTAAACACAATAACAGGTCAACAGTAATGTTTAACTATATGTTACAGTAAAAGCAATGCAAACTGGCTGTTTTACCCTTAAAATATTACGTGCACTGTTCTTCCTGTGATGACGTGAGATAGCAATGCCACTCCATGGTAAGATAAAGGTAGCCAGAAAACACAAGCACTGTGGAAGCAATGAACTTCTATGAAAGGCTTATCTGAACACAGAGCTGCAGTGACAGTGGATTTGAGACAGAGACAGTGATGGAGCATCAGATGGGTGGGTGTCATTTACAGACTGGATACAAGACAAAGGGATGGTTTACATCTTAGGTGAGACCAAGAACGACAGCACAAAACTGTGCTGAGGGCTTTTCTGTTCCTAAGCTAGTCATGGCACAGATGTCATACAGCTGTTCAGGGATCACCTACATTGCCCAGATTGCCTTCCACATCCACCTTGGTCCCACTTCGCTTCTCTGAGCTTCTGAAGCTCCCACTTCCTGTCTATTGAGTACCAACTAGCTCTGCTACTTATCTTTCACATTGATAGCCCCTTCCTCTCTGGACTACAAACAGGTGGTACTCAGACTCTTCTGTAGACTCCTCTGATGCTGCTATGTCACTTCTCCATTCATCTTCTGAGAGCTTTACTTCTCTCATATGAACAGTAGGAATTTTACGACTCACATCATATTGGCCAATATGTACATTACTACTCTAAATAACATGCAAAGGGATTGCTACACTAACGTTAGTTATCTGTAGTACAATTTGTATAAGATCCAATGTATTAAAATATGATGTTCATATAACATTTATTTTTAAAGTTTTTGACAAAAATTGTTAATTTTTATTGTGTGTATAATGTATGATGAATGTGTGAGCACATACATATTATGGCACATGTGTAAAGACCAGGACAACTTTGTGGAGTTGGTTCTCTCTTTCTTTCTTTTCCAAAGATATATATATATATATATATATATATATATATATATATATATAGTCACTGTCATCAGATACATCACAAAAGTGCATTGAATCCCATTATATATGGTTGTGAGCCACCATGTGGTTGCTGGGAATTGAACTTAGGACCTCTGGAAGAGCAGTTAGCACTCTTAACTGGTGAGCCATCTCTCCAGCCCTGAGTTGGTTCTCTTTTTACCTTTGCATGGGTTCTGGGAGTCACACTCAGGTCCTTAGGTTTGGATGGTAAGTGCTTTTTTTCTCTCTCTCTCTGAGCCATGTTGCCAGCCCTTGCATAGCTTTCTAGAAGTTGCTTTCAGGAATAAACATGGAACAATCTTTCCAGCCTAAGCCTTGACCAGGGACCCATCTGCTCCTTCTACATTATCAGCATTAGCCCCTAAGCCAGTCTACTCCAAAGACCTAGACACTCAGATTTCTTTCTCAGTTTTGAGATTGAGCCACCGAAATACTAGATACTCCGTGCTGTAGAGTGAATATTTATGTCCTCCTGAAATCTGTGTATGATAACTGGGACCGCAGGATAATGTGATTATGAGTCTTTGGCAGATTATCAAGTCACAGGTATGTACTCCTCATGGAGTATTCATGAGTGTGGTTCTATCCTAAGAAAAGAGACCCCGAGAGCTCCGGCATTCCTTCTGACATGGGAACACAGCAGGAAGATTGCAATCAGGGAGTGGACATCTGTGGACCTCAGCCGACACCTAACATGGCACCTTGACTTAGTATTTCCAGTGTTTCTGTGCTGGAAATTTATGTGGCTTTTTTATAATGACAATCTCTGTTAGGTTCCTGAAGTGAAAATATGCATGTGTCATGCACCATCTGCAAAGCAGTCTGCAATGATGTGTAGATGGCAGCTTTATGAGAGCAAAGACCAATGCCCACATGGTCCTGTAGAAGTGAGGCAATGCCCTCTGTCCCCAATTTCTTGTTTCTAGCTCTATTCCTTCTAGTAGCTGTCCTGCTAAAGTGGAAGATGCTAATTCCCTGTAACTATATTTCTGTTACTATTATCTTCCATCAGTTTTTTTCTTTAAATTAAAAAAAATGCTCTAGTTTCAATTTTCTTTTTTTTTAATTTTTTATTTTTTTTAAAAGATTATCCAATAGCTTTATATATTTGGTAATGCTCAAATAACAACATGACCACACAATTAGAAGTGCTAACCAATTAACTAACCTAGACATAAGTTGTTACCCAGGACTGCTCTCGATACATGCGTGGCTCTCCATGGCTCCTACATCTTTACCCTAGCTCCTCCTCTTCCCTATCTTCAATTTTCTAGTCAAACCATAAATTCTGAACTCAAAAGAAAAATAAAGTTAAGACAGTAGCGTGAGACAAATGACTTTTTATTACAAAGAACACCTCCCCTAACAAGGAACTAATAGGACAGTCAAATTATGTGTTCCCCAGAATTATGTTTATGAGTCTGAAGCATTAAGGAAAAGTGTTTTGCTTTCCAAACCATATTCTGTGTTTTACAAGGACTAGTTACTGGTACTTGTAAAATACAGCAGAGCCAGCCTGTTACAAGAAGTATGTGAGGTCAAACACAAGCCAAATTGCTTTTTTTTTTTTTTTTTTTTTTTCATTCAAATCTCCTATCTTTATTTCGCTTTCATGTTCTTACCCTTTCTGTAAACTTTGACAGTGTGGACAATTAATTTCAACCATTAATTTATAAGAGCTATCTTCACTTAAAAGCAGTCCCCTTTCCTCCCATTTTTTTTCTTTCCTCTTTTGTATCCTTCTCTTTTCTGCTCTTTCTTTTTTATTTTTGAGACAAGGTCTCAGTATGTAGCTCAGGCTGGTCTCAAACTGTCCACTCTTCTGCCTTAGCCTCCCAAGCTCTAGATATGTAGGCATGCCATACCACATGCATGTGTGACAACCTTTTCATTCAAACAGATTCTCTTTTCTGTAGTAGTGATGCCTTTCCCTTTATATAATAGGCTAAACTTAACTTTTTTTTCCCTCTCCAATTTTTTTAAATTTTTAATTTAACTAACTACTTTATTTTTATGATTTCCTTCTATTCCCAGGACCTCTCCTAGGAAAGACAGAACAAAATCACAAAAGACAGAAGGAAAGAAAGAAAGAAAGAAAGAAAGAAAGAAAGATAGATAGATAGATCACAGAACTTTCAAGGCTCAGAATGACTTACAGATAGAAATCCCAAGTGTTTGCTGTGGTGTTCAAGGTCCTTCAAGCCGTCTGGAAGGGGATTTTTTGCTTTCTATCCATGTTTTCCACCCACATGGGGCTGCCTCCTCTGTCTGCCAAGTGCCCACAAGGAGCCTACAGTCACTGACATTCTTCACTTTCCCATTTCTTCTCTCTTCTCCATCTGGACTCTCCCTTCTCTAGGTGCCAGGATGTCCTGTGAAGTCTCCAATCCCCTCTTGTATCCACTAGTTGCCCATCCACTGCACTCTTCTTTCCAACTCTCCCAACCAACACTCCTTTTTTGTTCAGTCCAGTTGTGGGTTATCCTGATACTGTTCATATTCTGATGTTAATTCTGCTTCCTCAAGAGGGCTGCCCCAGGAGAGCAGTCCACCAAGTACTTAGGTGTAAAACTTCCCCACATTTTAACTGGTCAAAAAAATAGAGTCTGTGATTGGGCAGTGGAGGGGAAAGGGGACTAGAGGTTCAATAGTGGGGACAGGTAGAGAAGGAGAAAAGGACAAGAGGGGAAGGAGAGGGAACACAGGAGGAGGAAGCACGATGGACCAGAACCATGTGACCAGGAGAAACTGCAAGTAGAAAGGGGGGTCTTATAGCTGGGGAATAATTTAGTATAGTATTGTAGCTGCCCAATCTAGGCATATAACTTATAATTATAGTAACTGGATTGTGTGTGTTTTATATGGCTTATTGGGGTTGGGAATTCCAGTAACACTGTCCATCTCAAATTCCAGAAGTTTTTTTTTCTACCTTTCTCAAAGAATTAATTATTGGTTTTTCCTAAAGGGCAGTGCCCCCTAATTCCGCTCCCCCTTGTTGCTGTGTTTAAAACATTTTTGCTAGATCTAGAAAGTCACCAAGTGTTATGGTTGAGAGAACTAGGCCCCAACTCAGGTCACACAGTCTTGTAGGAATGAGAAGTTGAACTTACCAAAATAAGTTGCCTTAATAAATCTGCCTGGTCTTATTTTTTCCCTAAACAGAAGGGTTCTCATATGTATTATTGAACTAGTCTATTAGTGTAGAATCGTACAAACATGGGAAAATCCAGTATTTTCCAAATAAAACATGTCCATCTATTCAAATAGAAATCATCTTGTCATCTTGTATGCTCTTAATATAAGAGCATACATAATACCATATACAGATCATATATATTCACATATATAAAATATACCATATATATAATATGGTAAGTGCTTAATATCATATATATATATGTATATATATATATATGGTATACATATACCATACATACATACATACACACATAAATATATAGCTTTCATTTAAATCCATTGAGAATGGACTCAAGCTAGTAATGGATGGTAGCAATAGAAATTTTGTTTATACCCATTACTTGATATGCAATACCTCATTTATAATAAATAAATGATGTCACACTACTTGCTAGAGGAACAATGGATAGAGACAAAGAGATAATGATGACAACAAAATTAACCTGTATGCCTCACCTGCCCAGGAATCAGTTAACTTCCTAGAATGCTGGAAGTTGTAGTTCTTGGAAAATAATGAAGTCCCATGGGAGAATAAGTGTCCTATAGGCTTGTCCTTATAAACCCCAGCAACACATGGCTAGAGGCCATTCTCAGCCGGGAAATCCCAGGAAATGGGCCTGTAAAGGCTATCCCTTGGCCAATATTTAATATTTAAAGTTTGCTTTCAATTTGGCCCAAAATGGTGGAGCTGATTTTTCTGGGCAATCTCAGGATTAACGGTTGGTGTAGAATAGTTCTCCTACCATCATTACAATTGTTCACTTGATTACCAAAGACATCTAAGGTCATAGGTAAAAAGTTCTGTTATCAGGTGAATGATACTATAGCAGAATAACCCCAATTAGATGACTGTAAAGGATAATGCAAGTCAAAATCCCTTAGGAATCCTGAGGAAGGCCCAGCAGTAGCTCCCTGATTTCTCTGATTTTATTGGGAACCAGGAGTCTGTCTTCTCACTGTGCTTGGCTCTGGATGGGTTTTGTCCAGGGCTACGTACCAAGAGGACAGCATCAAAGCTTGACAAGGATGGAGAGGGGGTTCTAGGGAGGGGAAATGGAGAAAGAGGATGACATCTGAAATGTAAGTAAATAAAATATCCAATAAAAAAAGGAAAAATAGGCGACTTGATCAGGTTCATTTTCTGTACCAATTAAAGATTTAAAAGGCTGGAAAAATCTTGAAAGTCTGCTGATGGAAGAATGCATTCTACAAAACCTTTGTTTTAAATTGTCAGGCTTTTGTCTAAGGTCAGCAAATTAAAGGGACAGAAGAGATGAGTCAGTGGTGAAATGATTTTTGTGCAAGCATGAGCACCTGAGTTCAAATGCCCAGAACCCACCTGAAAACTAGGCATGGTGCCAATGTGTTTGTAACCTCAGTACTGTGGAGTATGAGGGAGACAGACAGATCTTAGAGCTGGTTGGAAACCAGTTTCACAGAATGAAGAAGGTGTATACACGTGTGAGTGTGCTTTTTGCTTGAACCTTTTTTTTTTTTTTTTTTTGCTTTTATACCATTTTGATTACATGCATATATTAAGGTCAGTTTTAGGTTGAGAGTCTAGCAATACAATAGATGCAAATAGTCAAGGAACAAGCAAGACAATAAACACAAATAGTCAAAGAACACAGCAAGGCATTAGACATAATTCCATGAACACTCCCATGATCACTGTTTCTAATGGCTTATCAGGATGACCAAAATATCTGAGCAAACTTCATATACCTGCCTGAAGCCTACTTCCTTGTCCTTGGCCAATGTCATATTCCTGCCAAGCAGCCCATTTCCTTGTCCTAGGCCCATGTCAGATTCTTTTCAAGCAGCCCCAAAAGCTCTCTATGTTTCCCCCATTCTTATTTCATTAACAAGACTGTAACTGTCTTAGGTCATTCTGACAAGAATGCCTTTCTTACCCATCACAGAATATGCATTATCAAAAGCAATGTGCTTCTGTCTTAGGTTGGTAAGGCTCTCTGCAGAATCTTACCGACCTTGGCTTGCCAGCCTGTTAATTTAATAACTCTGTCTGGGGGTCCATTTTCAGGTCCAAGCCATGTACTTTGGTTGCCAACATGTTGATGTTGTTAAAGACAAGCCTTAACACAATGGGGAGGAATAAAAGTATTTCCAGGACAAAAAGCATGATCAAGCTATATATGCAATTCTTGAAGCTTGATCAAAATAGAAATACTGACCTCAGGCCAGGGTAATTTTATCAGCAGTATCTACTGCATCAACGTTCAGCAGAGTAGCATTCTTGAAATTCATAAGCTCACTATGTAATGTTAAAACATCCAGAGAGGTGTTAGAATTATATGAAATACACTGTAAGTATCTTTAAACTTTTTCCTAATTATAATGACTACCAGTGTAAATTTTAGAACTAACATGAATTCAGGAACAAAATCCACAGACTGGTTCTGAAACAACCTTATCAAACTTGGTCACAGGCACTTCAGTATTTGCCCAATTTAGATGGATAGCCAAGAGAATCCTAAGGCTTTAAATAAACACAGGTAGCAAAAAAAAAAAAAAAAAAAAAAAAAAACCACCATTGGTGCTACAGATCAAAACCATTGGGTTCTCAAGTTCATTCATATGGAAACAGAAGAATTGAGAGCTGATGTCTAACTCTCCCACAAAGCACTTCTCATTTATTCCTGTCAGAATATTTTGTTGATTAAACATCACCATTCTTCTTTGTAACAGTAGGGAGAAATCTAACATTAGGAAACACCTTCCCAAGTATAGAGCAGGGCAGTAATGAGACTGGTTCCTATGCATATATCCTCCTGGCCATTCATAATTTAGTCCAGAAAATATTCTTGTTACTAAGAAAGTATCTCCTGGTCTGATTGTTTATCTCCTTTTAATGTCCCTGTCTTACAATTTAGAACTGTTGCTATTATCTCCATGAGATCAATTCTGTAAGTCTCACAGGCTTAACAGGCTCAACTCAACCTAGAAGTGTTCCCTCCATTCTCCCTGTAGATAGATAGATTCAGATTACAGATCTTGAGGGTTCTGAGAAGTTTTTATAACATATTTCTTCACTGACTCAGCACATTGCAGACCAAAGTAGATGATTAGAGCAGTTTATCCTGTGCCTGAGAGAGAAGTCAAAGCATACTGAAGGTCAGGACTGATCTACTGTAGCTTAACATAAACATGACTAAAGTAAATCACATACACACATACACACAGACACACAGACACACACACACACACAGAGAGAGAGAGAGAATGACACAAACACACATGCATATATACAAAAACATACACACACATGTCTGCACACTAGAAACTTATTCCACAATTGCTTAAATGACCTTAAAATGTGGGAACAACCTAGTGTCTTAGCAGGAGGGTGAATAATAAATTGTAGTTTAATTTTATAATGCAACACTACAAATTAGTGAAAAATGAACCAGAATTATACATATAAAATATGGGCATATTTCAGTTACATGAAGGACAAGTTTCAAAGAGATGCTGAACATTGTATATGGATACAGAGAAGTGCAAATAAGGGGTGAAGACACACAATGATAAACATCTAAACAGTAAGTCCTGGGAAGGAGCTTGGGGAACAGAGGATTACATTTAGAAAAAAAACTGAAAGCCTCTCATCTTTCTCTCTGGCCTAAAAATACATTTAAAAAAAAAATCAGGAACGTGCTATCTATCATCTGTCAATCTAATCTATCATCTATCCATCCATCTATTTATCCATCCACCCATCCATCCATCTTCTATCATCAATTCATCTAGCTGATTGATTTATTTACCTTCCTTTTTATCAATTCATCCATTTTCCTAAATATGTCTTTGTAATTTCTTTCTTTAGGTAATTATTTGTTCATCTGTCTATCCATTTATTTCTCTCATATACCTAATAATGGATTCTCAATGAGGTGTGTCCAACCTTTGGCCCATAGGTCATGTGCATACCACAGTAGCAATACAAATGAGTGAGGCCCAACACAGATTCATAGATGTACTTAAAGCTGTATGAGATTTTTGTGCTATTTTTAAAAAGCTCAGTTGTGTGGTTCTAGAGTACAAATATTGCAGGTGACAAAAGATTGCAAAATTTACTGTGTGTGTGTGTGTGTGTGTGTGTGTGTGTGTCTGTGTGTGTGTGTTATGGATGTGTGTGCGTGTGCACATGTGTGATGAAATACCAGGAGTTACTCTACTGACCTCAGGTTTAACTTGAATCCCTTGAAATCTCTCTGTTGGAACTACTTTTAAAATGCTTTTTTGGGGAAATCTTTCAAAAAAAGAGGTGAGGGGGATATACCCCTCCACTCCCTGCCTTGAACCTTCAGAGAGACTCAGTACAAGTTAGAGCAAATTCTTCAGGTCTGCTAAGCCTTTGAGTTCTGTTCTGGGCAGAGTGGCTGACAGGCAGATGCAAGTGACCTCATTCAGTTGCTGAGGGGGAGTCACCAGCTGTTCGGTTCATACTATTATTTGCTACTTACAGATTTTTTTTTTCTTCTAAAAGAACTCAGAGGTAGGCTCCTCTCTGACCCTCACTCAGAGCCTGCACCTGACACCCACTGAGGGTGCTTTCTTTCTACTCTCTTCTCACCTTATGCTTAGGGTAAGTTAGAAGCTGGGTCTACAGGAAGCATGAACGGAATCTAAATCCCGTGCAATTCCTGTGATTTCTCCACCTAGGTTTCCTCAGAGGGGAGCAGCAGCTAAAGATATTAATCTTACTGTCTCTTTAAGGCATGATTCAAGGCAATTATCCTGGGGGAGTAGATTGATCTTAAACTATTTAAAGGAGAGAACAAAATGTTTAATTTCCCCCTACATTTGAACAAATGATACAATCAGGTTACTTGGTGACTCAGCTACTCAGATAATACTGCTGGCATATTGCTCACATCTAGGAATTGGGCTTGGGGAAAAAAAGCACAGGTCAGGGCAGCATTGTTGCCAGACCCAGAGCAGCAAATGTCAAGCTATGGCTTTGTTTCAGAAACATATTTTCCCCCCCCCAGAGCAGAAGAGTAAATGTGCTAGAGTCTGTGCAGAGAGGTAATTCTTACTGGTAAGAAAAAAAGTCAGTGGGTGCTCTGGATTTCTGAGATCCTTAGCTTACCCTCCTCTTCCAACTTCACTCCATCTCCTCAGGAGGTGCTAGGACCACTAAGCAGCCGTGAGGACATCCTGGAGATGGGGATGTGAGGAAATTAGCAGTGTGTACTGGAGCAACACTCCCTGCCTTTGTTTTCTTCAGACTAGGGAAGAGGCCAAGCTGTTTTGTGTCTTTTTTTTTTTTTTTTTTTTTTTTTTTTTTACAAAGCAAGAAAATGTATATGATTGCTATTGATTAAATGATCAGTCTAAATCCTGACACTAGGTCATAAAGCTTAAATTTTAGCTTTAAATTATTAAAATACTTTGACGCTGGAAAAAGAGTAAGTGCATTATTGGAGTAGTATAGAAAGCCCTAAAAGCACCAGATGCTCAAGGGAATTGTATTGCAATAACGTCAAAACTGTTGGAGAGGAGTGGCTATTTAAAAATGATTACAACAAATGAAAAAAAAAATCAGAACTCTCTTGACACTAAATCTACCCATTAGAACTTTAAAAAAAAAAAGTCATGTGTATGTGTGTGCCTGGGTGTACACACGTACACCACATGTATCAACAGGACCCCTTTTTAGGTCATTAGAATGTGTAGTTTCTCTACGACTGAAACCTCAGCTGATTGTGAGCAGGCATTTTGATGCTGGGAAGTGGTCCCCTGCTCATAACCTCAGAGTCATCACTCATGCCCACAACTTAGAACTTAAGTGTGAAATACCTACAGGCACGGGAGACTATTTACAGGATACTGAAAGCTGTGAAACTCCCTTTGAACAATACTCAGAAGCAAGCTGGTGTAAAGAGTCAATGTCAGTACCCATGCGTACATTGAAAACGTCTACATGGCTCTGCAGAAAGCGTGCAGAGGGAAGGTGGGATTCCCTCTGCAGAAAGCGTGCAGAGGGAAGGTGGGATTCCACAGGACAGAGGCAGCAGCATTTGCTCTGAGAATTACAAGTGGTCCATGGCTCTGAGACGTGGCATTGGGTGGGACCAGGTCTCAGGACATGGAATGAAGCTCGTGAGCTACAGGAAGCAGCTGTGGATGCCGACACTCCACTGTCCTTCGGGTTTATTCCCAAAGCTGAGTTAGTCTGAATCCCTTCTAAACTTAAGCCCTTCAAAGAACTCTATACCAAATTGGAACCTCTCACTGAGCCACCCTCCCCTTATTAACTGTCTGACACATCTCTGCAGGGCTTCTGTTGTTCTGGACAGGACATACACTGCCCAGTAACTCATGTTTCCCTGTGACAACCTGCTGTCTCAGTTATCACAGAATCATAAATTCAAATTGTATCTCTTTTTAAGGTGCCCTTGACTCCATTTTTAACATGTGGCGTCGGTGCCTGAAACATCACCGTCCTGCAATCCTGTTCCATCTGTCCCTACATCCCATCCTGTCTCAGTTTTCTTTACTGTATGCAACCTTGGAGTAGTTATTTTTCTGTTGCTCTGATACTACATCTTGGCACTACAACTTATAAAATAAAATGTGTAATTGGATTTATGGATCTTGAGGGTTAGAGTCCATGATGACAGCGTGAAGGTGTGGTGACAGGAATAGCTGAGGGCTCACGTGGACCAAAAGCAGGAGGCAGAAAGCACATTGAGAATGTCAGGAGTCGTTGGAAATCTTAATGCCTACTCCAAGTGATGTATACATACCCTCTCCAACAAAGCCATACCTCCTATTCCTTCTGAAGATTTCAAACATAAGAGCCTAAGAACCCATGTGGGCCATTCTCATTCAAACCACCACCACCTGTCATTCCAAGACAAATCTACATGTTTGCTTGCTTTCAAAATTCATGATGTAAAGCTCTTAAACCTCATTTTCTCAAATCCTCCTTACCTAAGACTGTGTCCAGCACATTTTAGAAATTCAAGTGAACATGTAACTCCTTTCCCTAAAGTGTTGTAGCATTTGATAGGAAGCAATGTGTTTTGTTACTTCCTTCCCTTGTTGTCAGTTTTATTCTTAGCACAGGCAGTGCAGAATGGGACTGGGCTTTATCTTATGTTATGATCTTATATTTGTGCTGCAACAGGAAACATAAATATGGGTGACATGGGGACAGGCCTTTTTTTTTTTTTTTTTTTTTTTTTTACAATAGGCATACCAAAAAAATTTTATTCAATACAAGTCAAATATGTGGCAAAGGAACATATTATTCTTGTTGTTGGTGGTGGTTTTGTTTTCTTCAGAGAGGGTTTCTCTTTCTATTTCTAGCTGTCCTGGAATTCACTTTCCGGACCAGGTTGGCCTCAAACTCAGAAATATACCTGTCCGGTATTAAAGATGTGGAATTAAAGTGCTGGGATTAAAGATGTGCACCTTTGTGCCCAGCTAGGAACAGACTCTTAGCCCTAACTGGCAAACAAAAATTTGTTCTTATAGCAGCCGCTGTGCAGAAGGATTCTCCCAAAAAGCAAAGTGGAAAGGAGCTGTAAAATCAAATTCTATTTTTCTGGCCTCTATGCATGGTGGTATAGTCATTTATTAAGTGAATCTATGTGGGGTTGAGGATTTAGCTGAGTGTTAGAGCACTTGCCTAGCAAGCACAAGGCCCTGGGTTTGGTCCTCAGCTCTTAAAAAAAAAAAAAAAAAAAAAAAAACAAAAACAAAAAAAAAACCTGGATCTATGTATGCCTTTCAGCAAGTCTGAAGGACAAACAGTAATTTTACAGTGATGTCATTATTTGTCATTTTTGCAAAAGTAACAGTGGCTCTTATTGATCATTTTGCAATGCTAGAAGATAGTGCCTGAGAATGCATAGTTTATAAAGTGCTTTCTTTTCCCAAAGCAAGGAGCCAGCCTGTACTCTGCCTTTGGTGAGAGTTATGAATGTTCTGTGAGCAGTAGAGAAGAAAGGCGATGTATGGACAAGGTCACATGGTGATAGAGGAAGGCAGATGTTAAGGAAGCTTAACTTTATTTTTGTTTTTACAGCAACCTATTGTTGTCATATTAGCTTGGTTTTAAAAGAACAACACTCATTTCTTTGTAATAACAGAGTCCACATGACCCATGATCATAAAGATACCACCACTTCTGGATGTTGCTACATTGGGTACCAAACTCCAACATCCATTTCAGCAGGGACACACCACATTTAATCAATAGTGGTAGGCAAAGCTACTGATACCTAGTCACAGCATCAGCACTCCATAGCCACATGTCCTTGGGAAGAACCCCTACATGACTGATTTGTCAAACTCTGATTTTCTGTATTAAACACCACTTTTATTAGAAATGGCAAACCATGGCTACTTAAAACTGACTATCTGGCAGATATTTTCTCAAAAATAAACAAAGCATGTCACTTCAAGGAAAACAAGTAGTTATAATTGTTGCCAACAATATCCAAAGGTTGTGACTAATAGCTGAAATCTTGGAAAACTTGAATGGCTCTCCACTTCTTGCAGATTTTTCTGATGAGATCAGTGGTGACTTGGGAGACTGAGTAACTCAGTGAAGTGGACTTTCCACATGACCAGTCCTAGTGTCACAGAATCTTGTGTGGATGAAGAGTCTGATAATACATAAGACAGATGGAGGAATTTTCATGTCACAATATAAAAGTCATTGCTCATAAGGGTTCATTGTGCTATCAATATCCACATATACTTTAATAAGGTATGAAAATATTACTCCAGTGTATAATAACATATCTTGTAAGCCTGCAGGCTTGGGCAGAGTTCATCAGCTTCAATAAAAATATTGTAAATGGAGCCAACTCCCCATGGATGGAGAGGTCATAGACCCTAGAAGAAAACTTAACTACTGCCATTTTTCTATTTACTATATATACCAAAGCAGATATGGGAATCCAGCCATTATTTTTCTTGCTACATTATTTCCTTTTGAAAAAAGTTACGTTTGTAGATATAAATTTTATTTTTTGAAATTAAAAAAGTTTATGCAAATTAACATTTTATCTTATCCAATATTTTTTTTTTTTTTTTTGACGAACTCACAAAGACATCACACAGCTAGATCAAGGTAGCCGCTCACAGGAAAACTTGTATAGAAGCTCACTGAGATGTATAGAATTTTGGACTGTATGACTATGTATCGATGTAGCAGGCTTATTGCCTTTAAACTTAATGCTTTTAAATGTCCACATTTTAAATTATAATAAGGTAGAGCTGGTAGACATATTCCACTTACAAAGATCTTTAGAATTTTCAATAACTTTTTAAACATCTTTTTTTATTGGATATTTCATTTATTTACATTTCAAATGTTATCCCCTTTCCTGGTTTTCCCTCTGGAGACCTCCTATCCCCTTCTCCTCCTGCTTCTATGAGGGTGCTCATTCACCAGCCCACCCACTCCCACCTCCCCGCCCTGGAATTCCCCTGCACTGGGGCATCAAGCCTTCACAGGAGCAAGGGCATCTCCTCCAATTGATGTCCAACAAGACCATCCTCTGCTACATATGCAGCTGGTTCTTCTTATGGGTTGCAAACCCCTTCATCTCCTTCAGTCCTTTCTCTAACTCCTCCACTAGGGACCCCGTGCTCAGTCTGATGATTGGCTGCAAACATCCACCTCTGTATTTGCCAGGTTCTGGTAGAGCCTCTCAAAAGACAGCTATATCAGGCTCCTGTCAGCAAGTACTTCTTGGCATCCACAATAGTGTCTGGGTTTGGTATCTGTATATGGGAGAGATCCCCAGGTGGGGCAGTCTCTGGATGGCCTTTCCTTTAGTCTCTGCTCCACAGTTTGTCTTTGTATTTTCTCCTGTGAGTATTTTGTTCCCCCTTCTAAGAAGCACTGATGCATCCACACTTTGGTCTTCCCTCTTCTTGAGCTTCACATGGTCTGTGAATTGTATCTTGGGTATTCTGAGATTTTAGGCTAATATCCACTTATCAATGATTGCATACCATGTGTCTTCTTTTGTGATTAGGTTACCTCACTCAGGATATTTACTTTTTCCATCCATTTGCCTAAGAATTTAATGAATTCATTGTTTTTAATAGCTGAGTAGTTCTCCATTGAGTAAATGTACCACATTTTCTGTATCCATTCCTCTGTTGAATGACATCTGGGTTCTTTTCAGCTTCTGGCTTTTATAAATAAGGCTGTTATGAACATAGTAGAGCATATGTTCTTGTTGTATGTTAGAGCATCTTTTGGGTATATGTCCAGGAGTGATATAGCTGAGTCCTCAGGTAAAGCTATGTTCAATTTTCTGAGGATACACCAAACTGATTTCCAGAGTGGTTGTACCAGCTTGCAATCCCACCAACAATGGAGGAGTGTTCCTCTTTCTCCACATCCTCACCAGCATCTGCTGTCACCTGAGTGTTTGGTCTTAGCCATTCTAATTGGTGTGAAATGGACTCTCAGGGTTGTTTTGATTTGCATTTCCCTGATGACTAAGGATGTTGAACATTTCTTTAGGTGCTTCTCAGCCATTCAGTATTCCTCAGTTGAGAATTCTTTGTTTACCCCATTTTTAAAGGGTTATTTGGTTCTTTGGAGTCTAACTTCTTGAATTCTTTGTATATATTGGATATTAGTTCAATAATTTTTAAGGAGAAAGGGGGTTGACACTAAGACATCTCTGAACTACTGACCACAGATAGCCTTACATATACTAAAGATTAAAGTGCCCAGTGAGTTTATGCTTATCCTCCCCTGTTGAGGTTATCTCTGACTCAGGGAAGCTGTTTTTGAAGCATAGACCCTAGGGTTCTGGAAGCCAAGAAGAAGGTGGAACAGATGGCCCAGGTCTGTTCTGGGAAAAACCTGGGCTTCTGGTTGAGGCACTGAGTGCCTTCCATATGCCCAGCTGAACAGCATATAAGCCATGTCCTATGGATGCAGAAGTGGTCTGTCACATAATCTCATCCTTACATTTCTGAAATGTTAGCCTGAAAACTAGTCTGATCTTTGATGGTGTAACTTGTTGCCATCTACTAAATTTGTGCTCAAGAAGCACGCAATCCAGTTACAAAATTAAAGCACGAATACACACAGACACACACACACACACACACACACACACACACACACATCTCATAATGTTCCCAGTAAGTTGATGATTTGGTACCCAGCCTACAGGACCAGGGTTGAACATGCCTGAGGACATTTGTGGTTATTAATTTGTCTTTAATACTAAGTTGAGTCAAGATGAATTTGCAATACTATTCATGTTGGCTGGCATTCTCTGGGAAATGAGGGAATGTAGTTAAGAAGCAACATGAAGTTAATAAAAACAGAGAAGCTGGGAACTATAAAACTTCTCCCCTTGATGAGTACCAATGAGGTTAACATATTCACCCAAAGAAATTGCATTTTGTCCATATGTCAGGTCTGATCAAATGATGGTCAGATTACATAACTCCTAACCCCCTTTTAGGTCCAATTTTCTTGTTTCAAGAAAGAAAAAAAAAAACTCATTCAGAAAAAATGTGCACAAAAAGCATTATTCTATAACAGTTTATTTGTCCTTTTTACATGTTTGTCTTGTGTAATTGAATTTAAAATGTTTGCAACTTGACATATCTTAGCCCCACAAACCTTTGCTCTTTCCCAGGAGGTGACTAATTAGATTCTTCCCTGGCTGAGGGAAGAGAAATAATCTCCCAGGAAAGACCCTAAGGTCTGCATATCTGCAACATCTTTTTTGCTGCACCACAGGAAGTAGGAGCACAGAGAGCCTCTGTGCCACATCCCTGGAGCTTACATTCCTCAATGGATGGTTCACCAAAGGAACTCAACTTTCAGCCAGAAATGTTCTGACTTTGCCTCATACAGTGACACCCTGCTAATGGCCTTTTATAATCCTAGTTACTTTTTTAAAGAAGTCTCCCTATTCTCTGAGCAGGTGGATACCATGGGAAGGGCTGCCCATCAGTTACTCTGAACTCTAAAGTCCCTTTCCTCCCACTTTGGGATGTTCTACCATCACTAACAGTGTTGAAATAAATCCTAGGATAACTGGGTTTTTTTGGTAATTACAAATGGATTTATGAAGTGTGTCAAGATAGTGAAGGGCTTCTGATCTGATAAATCCTGAGAAAGAATCCAGGTTCAAAAGATGATTTTACCATATCTTTAATCCAAGGAAAGTTGATTCCATGGCTTGTCTGAAGTCTAGCTAAAATAGCTGAGCTGGACTGCCTAGCATCACCACTGGGAAAGGAGAATTCATATTCTAAAGCTGACATATGCTGAGGACTCTCCCTGATCTGAATAGAGAAAAGTATTCGTTCCTGAACTAACTTGCAATACTTTCCAGGCCCCAGTTCCTTTACAGCAACACTGTTATCCTCACCCCACTCCCACACTCCATGTTTGTTGTATTTTCTCTTACTTTTAGATTGCTAATGAAGGACATTGCTCCTTATCTCTGTCCTGATGTATGGCACAATATATGAGACAGAGAAACCTCTTCAGGTGCTGCCTGAGTCCTCTATCTCCTGCCTTGGGTGCAGTGGATGAGAAGGCATGAAGCTCAGACTCCTGGGGCAGGTGAGAATGGGGCAGCAAGCTCATTTATTCTTGGGGAGTGACCTTTATTCATGTTCCATTGGTTCCAAGCAAGCATGTCCTCCAAGTGGCAGTTCCCGATTGGCTGTCATTGTCTACATCACCAGGCTCTCAGGCAGGCTTCAGTTTGGCCCTCAAGTGAAAGTTATGTCTGCGGCTGTGTGGGCCCCACTCACTGTTTATGTGGAAGTGGCCATAGCCTTGTCAATGAGGCCTGCCATTTCTCCTACATTCGGGAACACTGGCTGAATGCCCATTTTCTTCATATGGTTGCTCAGATTACTTTGAAAGACTTGTTTTCCCAGTTTGAAATGTAGGCATGTTGATGCACTTCCTCACTGTATAGCTCTGCAAATCCAGGTTAGTGGATTCAAGAGAAGAAACTGTGAATGATTTTTTTAAGAAATGTCGTTTGAAGCTTGCCATTACATATCAAACTCTCACCCAACTTACAACCAAGTTGCTCAAAAGCAATGTGCTTTGAGATCTTTATGATTAGTCTGCTTACTAACAGTGTATTCAACCTGTTCAGAATTAATTGACCTTCAAGAAAAACAATGTATTCAATCTTACTATTCTTTGGCCTCCCTAACAAATGATTTGCTCGATTTTTCCTTAATGAGTCATGGATTCCTAGCTCAGAGCAATGTATTTGTGCAGAAGATGTAGGGGCTAGAATTATGACCATTTGCTGGAAGCAGTAAGGTTTGAACCTCTACCCTCAATGTTGAAAGCAATGTACAAGCATAGATTAACAATACCTGGTTGTGTTCGTGGGTGATATTCTGAGTTAATAGTGTCAAGAAACCTATTATTTTTCCTTTCATGAGACCTCTGTAAAAACTTAAGGCAGAAGTTCCGCATTCCTTTTCCACACCGCATTTGCTGTGCTGTTCAATAGAGTGGAGAGAATGGCCTGTGTTCAAGATATCAACTCAAAGGTCTTCAGACAAACCAATTAGATTCACTCTTGGGTAAATGACACCAATGGTCAGTTTCCTTTCTTACCATCTGTGGTATTCCCTCCAAGATGAGTTGGCCAAACAATCAAGTCCCTATGCTCTAGAGGAGTGTAGGAATTTGAGGTACTGCCTTTCATGGAAGCATTTCCTGTTTACCCACTAATCAAAGACTGAGCAATGGCATAGTATTATGTTTGAGGAACTCTGCTGGCTCCCAGAAACAGTAGTTAGATATGTTCCTTCATCCATGCTGTGTGTATGTATGGGGGTGGGGATTAATTATTTTAAAAATACTGGAAGGAACTCACAAGTAAGATTAATGGTTCAATGTTAGAAAGAGTCTGCTCTGTAGAATCTTGGGCTTGCATTCAAAATATTTGATCTGATACTATTAAGCAAATGATCATTAATATCAGTTGTGTTTGTTGTTAACAAACCCATATCAATGGAATGCATCTCCATAGGCATTGATAACAATGTCATGATTTCTTTTCCCTGTGAGCAAAAAAAAAATAAAAATGAAATCCTCTCAGAATCTACTATATGTAAATGGAAATTATACAGATGAAGAGCAAAAATATTTGATGTAACTGCCAGCGGCTACAGGAAACCGGGTTCACCTGAGAGGCTGGGAATGAAAGGGGAATGGAGGGCGAGAGAAGCATAGGGCTAAGACAACATATCAAGGCCCAAAGTTTAATATTTTGCTTTCACATATAAAGGGTAAGCCCCACCCCCCAGAGTCTCTTCTCAGTTCAGCCCAAGGGCTGGGTAAGGAGATAGTAGCCTGAAGGTGTCAAGGCAAGCTCAGCAGGTGGTCCATTCTTCTTAGCTCCTGTAGTAGACTTCAGGGTGCCAAGGCCAGCAATACAATGCATCCCATGTCCTGTTGTTTGGTCTAGTGTGGTAAATGACTTGCAGGCCTGCTTGGGCCTGGGGGAAGGGCACAGTTCCCCCCTTAATTTTTTAAGATGGCAGTGCCAATATCTGGACGGGGCACAATATTTCATCCCGTCTAGGGTCTAGAGTGGCCGGGCGACCGTGCCTGGCTTAGGTTGGCATTTATATTACTCTTATATTACTTTTTCTTTGAGGAAAACATACATAGCATATTGATGTATACCTCTGTCTTGGGTTTATAGGAGCTCAAAACACTCTTACCCATCATTGACTAACCGGCCATTATTGGCACACTCTTTAGACCAAGACAACATTCAGACCAAAGGACCTGTGGGCATGCACTAGATGCAATTCTTCACAGTGATGTGTATCTGCCATGATGAATAGTTGAGCTTGCTGAAATCGATCCTATGTGAGGGCAATCAATCTGCTTAAAATAAAAGGTTCAAAGGTTAAAAGCAACATGATTATCCAAGCAATGTAGAAAATAAGGTTGGAAGTGGGAGTATTCCAGTCTAATCCAACTGGTAATTAGCAGGGATCAGAAACAAGTCTAGCCACCAGGTAGGTGGCTTAATAAAAATTACTTACTCTCCAGTAAGAGTGGAGACTGTTAAATCAAGTTAAATCAGCTGGCTGATTAAGATTTTGAGCCATCTTCATCATTAGAATCATAATTATTAGACTCAAGATCTGTGTCCACTTGACAGACCAGTCTTTTAGGCAGCCATCAGACTCTATTCTCTTTTTCTGAAAAATGTAGACTGACTCATGACCCCAAATTAAAAAAAGGATCAGGAACACACCAAGTATTAGTTAACGGGTCTCTCCACAAGACCCTGGCAAATGAGCTAGAAGTAACTGGATGCCAGTGGCAATCTGCTGCAGACTGACCTTTAGCATCAGTTTGCAGAAAATTTAAAACAAGACAAAAGCAAGGTATGCTTTTGGTGAACTTGGGGGGTATAATTCCCCCTTTCTAGTTTAAAACAAGCCAATTTTTAAAAGTGCGATGTGCACATTCAACAATTCCTTGTCCCATTGGGTTATAAGGAATTCCAGTTTTATGTTCAATGCTAAATTCCTTACAAAATGATTTAAAGTTGTTTCCAGTATAGTCTGGCCCATTGTCCGTTTTGAGGACTTTAGGTAATTCCATAGCATTAAAGGCTTGTAAGCAACGATCAGTTACATTTTTAGAGGCTTCTCCTGAATGTAGAGAAGCAAAAAGGAATCCTGAGCAAGTGTCAATACAGATATGTATATATTTCGATTTTCCAAATTCTGCATAATGAGTTACATCCATTTGTCAAATATGATTGGGCATAAGGCCTCTTGGATTAATGCCTAAATGGGGAGCCAGAGATAAAGTAAGGCAGTTAGGACATTGTTTAACAATCATTCTAGCCTGCTCCTTAGTGATCTTATGTCGGAGCCGTAAAGTATGAATAGAAAGATGAAATTTATTATGATCTCGTCTAGCCAAAGCAACAGGATCCAAAATTAAGGCTTCTCCTATTAAAGCTCTGTCAATACTATCATTGCCTGAAGCTAAAGAAAGGAAGGCCAGAATGAGCTCTTGTATGGCCAATATAAAAGGCATTTTTCCTGGTAAGAATGAGGTTTTGTAGTCATGAAAACAAAGATCCGGCTGGAGTATTAAACTGCAATACACCACAAGTTTCTAACAAGGTTGCAGACTGAGCCACATATAGGCTATCAGTAAAAACATTAAAAGCATCATTTACAGATTGAAAAACATTTAGAACTGCTGTCAGTTCTGCTAGTTGAGCAGAGAGTCTAGGTGTTTCTATGACTACTTGTTGATTATTTAAGAGATACCCTGCTTGTCCTTTAGAGAATCCATCAGTAAAAATTAAAAGAGCATCATGTAGAGACTGCAAAGAAGTCATGTTAGGAAATATAACCTCATGTACATTTAAAAACTGTATCAATTTATCTGGAGGATAATGATTGTCTATAATGCCATTAAATCCTATTTGAGCAAGCAACCAATCTGTACTATGCTGCTTTAACCAAGTATTCTGATCTGCATTAAAAGGCTGAATAATGACATCTGGCTCTTTGCCAAAACTGATTACATATAAGTCTTCAAGGCTTAACACCATTATGAAAAATTTGAAGATATTGAGAACAAGTTTTTGCAATTTAACTTGCATACTTTCTAGAAATGACAAATTGTTGTCTTAAACTATTACCCTTTTGATGTTGTAAAGAATAAGACTGTATGGCCAATTATTTTTGAGAGGCCTATAATCTGCCTAGTATACAAATCTGCTCTGGCATTGTCCTGGGGTTCAGGCAATCCAATGAGCTTTTAAATGTCTTATAAAGTTAAGAAACAGTACATGTTTCTTAAATTAAGCTTTATTTTTTATAAATAACTATAAAATTTGAGAATTAGCAATATCTAAAAAAGGAACAATTTTAAGCAATTATAAATCATGAGCCATATACTGGCTATGAGTATATAAACTGAAAGCTTGATTTTTTTTTTTTTTTTTTTTTTTTTTTTTTAGCATTTCAAACAGTGGCTACAACATATAATTTAATTATTTGTGTTGAAGCAGGGGAAACTTAACAAAATAAACATGTGATTTAATTACATATACTGTCTTTTTTAATAGATGAGGCATCTGTAAATATAGTAAATATAGCAAACATTTTTTCTATGGGCTGTATGTGTGGTAAATTTTAGGAACTATAAAAGCATGTATTGAGAAAAATTGTAACAACTTGTCTTTTGGATAATGATCATCAAATTTGCCTAAAAAGTTTGCCATGTAATAGGCCAAATATCATTATTTTTTAATAACCAATTTAATTGCTATTTGGAATGAGGAATAAACCTTTTATCCAAAATGTTTTTAGGATTCTATCTTATAATCTTGTGTTAACACAATAATAATTTTATACTAGGACGTTCAAACTTCATTTGTAGATGAAGAAAGATAAATCCACATTAATGGTTTCTTTTGTCAAAGGACTGCTGTGGGCATATGAGTAGTAGTAACACAAACAGCCAACAATTTTTTATAGTCTAAATAATTTATCTGTTGATAACTAACAACTTACTCTACTTTCAGCAAAGCTATCTCTCCTTTATAGTTAATTTTCAAGGGGAATTAGGACTTGTATCCCCTTAAGAATATCAAACAGAGGTTCAAATTCTCCTACGGTAAGCTTAAGATGAGGTTTTAGCCAATTAATATCACTTAACAACTTTTGAAAATCATTAAACGCAAATCAAAATTAAAAGCAAACCATTTTCTTTCTGCATGTACACTCACAAGCCAGAAGAGGGCACTAGATCCCACCACAAATGGTTGTGAGCCACCATGTGGTTGCTGGGAATTCAATTTTTATACTTTTAGTTATGAGTCTAGTCTTTAACTGATGAGCCATCTCTCTAGCCCCAACTATCTATTTTTATTAGAATTTTCTGTGTCACAATCTGTTTAGGATATAACTGAAAATATTGAAAAGATACTGCCTTTGAATCTTTTTTGGAGCAACAAGTACTCCAAAAATTTTAAAGCTAGTTATATTGGAGAAAAGGCTTGCAGAAAAATTTCTTTAGAGAGATCAGCTAATAAAGTATCACACAATGAATAACATACACTAAAAGATTCAAACTCTTAAATTCTAGTATCAAAGCAACAACAACAACTATATATATATATATATATATATATATATATATATATATATATATATATACAATTACAACCATTCTTTGAGGCAAACATTTCTAACAATATCGCTTCATGGGCTCTCAAAAATTATGAATAAATTTACTGAATGCAAACCTCCCACTTTTACCAGAAATGTAAAGGAATAGTATAAAAACATCTTCTAGATCTATAATAATTCTATATGTATTTACTGGAATGGCAGCTGGAGTAGGCAAGTCAGGCTGTATAAATCTTAAATTTGAACTTTGTTTTGGATTAACTCAATAACCAATCTGTTTTAGCTGAGTGAGAGTATCAGATTAAGGCCAAGATGAAGGCAAACTTGTCCTCTAAATATTGTTACATAACTTAAGATTAGGTCTCTTGTTAGTAATAAATTGAATCTGATATACATTAGAGGAACCAAAAGCGTCTCATTTTTGACAACTTTGGAAGGAAGCAGACACAAAGGAACAAAACAAATTGAACATTTTTTTTTTCTTTGTCAGCAGGTACAGTTGTAACTCCTGGCCCATAAACTCTTTGTTGTGAATGTCTTTGGGTCTTAGATTTACTCCTCCTCCCCAGCAAGAAACACCTTTCTAGGAGCTGGTCGTGAAGACACAGGACAAAAGGAATGTTCAGCACCTAAACTTCTGCTGAGCTCAGTCTGCATTGTTCTTAATCACGGCCTGTTTTCTGAGGCCTGAACTGTACTGCAAGTTTTTTTTAAGCTTTAATTTAACTCTATGTGCTGTATCTTTTTTTCTATAAACATGGGCAAATCAAAAAATCCCAAACTCACAATTGAACTGTCAACTGTAGCCATTAGCCAGTGGAATATTGACAGTTTAAATATATATTTACGCTTCATTTGCAACATTAGAGTATAACCATAAATTTGAGAAACAAAACCAATTTTTAAGCAATCTGTTTTCTCTAAAATCAACACCAAGTAATTACCTTTATGTTACAAGGTTTTTCTGCCAGTTCTTATATATGAATGCATGATAGTGTAGCTTTTAATATCTCACTAAAGAGGCATTGTTTTTAAATCTTATCTGTATACATCTGGTCTCTGAATGACTCCAACCCTGAGTTACCAATCTTAAGCCAACTTTTTGTTACCAAGGTTGTATATTTTTTTAATCATATCCAATAACTTAGAGGCCCATAATCTATAACCAAGGCATGTAGAACATATTTGTATCTTAAAACCAATCAGAAACAAAAATGAAGTTACAACACATCTTATATATTTAGACCAAAAAAATTTTCTTGTTTTTTCTAGCTATAATTTCAAGATAAAAGGACCTTGTCACAGAAATTTTTTATGACAAACAACTCTTAGCTTCCTTAAGGAATCTAAAAACCTGCTGGTCCCTTTAAAAGCAGCTTATATCAACAATCGACTTTTAGAAAGGCTTTTCCAGCTCAGCTTGGCTCTTAGCTACAGGTGTTAAGAAAACTTAGCTGCTGCTCCACGTATTAAGACTGCCTTTGAAACCAAATTGAACTAGACCAAGGGTTGGATCAAGCAATTTTAACAATCTTTTGAACATCAAACATAGAACACTGATCATTTAGACAATGAAACAAAAAACAGACAACTGAGACACCATAGACATTGGCGTGCCAAGGACAAACAAACAAGGAAGGCAGACTTATGTATACTGCCCAGTGCTCTGCCTCTTTTAGTTTTCCAATTCTTTTTAACCCTGCTCCTCTTGCATGAAGCAGCTCTTGGGCTGCGGGCGAATGCTGAATATTCTCCTATTCCCGAATCACTGTCATCTCCTAGATGAGCTTGTGTTGGGTCAATGCTCACTCAATCTAGACCTGTATCCACCTTAAACACACTTATTGCAAACACAGCCATAACTTAGCTAGCATCGATGCTGTTCGTTGTTTACCAAGCGCTCCGGATACTCTGCTTTTTCTTCCATTTTCCATGGAGCTCCACCAAGACAGTGTTCCTCAGCTGGTCTTCCATTCCCAGGTTCCATGGGTAGGCGCCATTGTGTAGCCACCAGCGGCTACGGGAAACCGGGTTCACCTGAGAGGAAGGCTGGGAATGAAAGGGGAATGGAGGGTAAGAGAAGCTTGGGGCCAAGACAACGTATTCCGATGAAGGCCCGAAGTTTAATATTTTGCTTTCACATATAAAGGGTAAGCCCCACCCCCCAGAGTCTCTTCTCAGTTCAGCCCAGGGGCTGGGTAAGGAGATAGTAGCCTGAAGGTGTCAAGGCAAGCTCAGCAGGCAGTCCATTCTTAGCCTCTGTAGTAAACTGCAGGGTGCCAACGCTAGCAATGCAATGCATCCCATGTCCTGTTGTTTGGTCTAGTGTGGTAAATGACTTGCAGGCCTGCTCGGGCCTGGGGGAAGGGCACAATTTGAGGTTTTGTTGGTATAAAAGTAATAAGCTTAAAGATTAACATATGGGGATATTGTAGCTTCCTGTTGAAGTTGGTCAAGGTGATCGAAAACACTTTAGGTACATGTAAAGGTGAGGAATTTATGAAATATTGAAAGAAATCAGCCATGTCAGATCACTGAATTGAAAGAACAAGAATGATAATAAAAAATGAGTACTGAAAGTTGCAGAGAGAAATCTAAAAGTTTAATCCTATTTGAAAAAGAATTCAGGAAATTCTGAATAAAATGTGCTACAACACTCAATATTTATAAGGAAAATGAAGGGTGTCATCTCATATAGTCTAGATTTCTCAGGTTACCTGTTTCCTAGGTTGAAATCAACTCCTGATCTCATATTATCTATTTCATCTGTGGATGAACTTACACTCTCTAAGGTAGACACAGTAACCACAGCAATTTGTACTCCAAAAAATAGTACACTTTTTTTTCTTTCCCCACATCCATAGAAGCATTTGCTATCATTAAAAAAAAAATCATAGCCATTTTTCTTGGAGCAGTGTGAAATTTCAATGTAGATATTTATCTAATTAATAAGCATGTGTAACTCTTTATTTTTATGTTATTTATATGTATGTATGTATGTATGTATGTATGTATGTGTGTATGTTTGGCCTATACATTTGTCTGTGCAACATGTATGTGTATCTTGCCTGTAGACACCAGAAGTGGGCATCATATATCCAAGTCTTTAGTTAAAGGCAAGGTACATAGTCACATAGGTTCTGGTAGTGGAGCCTGTAGTATGTGGAAGCATACCCAGGGTTTTTAACCAATGTACCATCTCTCCAGATCTTATATTGCAATGTTTATGCTTTTATTTTTTAAAGCTATGAGTTTTATTGCATGTCTTTAAAAAACAAAAAGTGAAACTTGAAGAGACTGTTTTCTGCTATGAAGCAGGCACATTAGTCAAATAATTCAGGAACAAGGAAATTTTTTTATTAATCGAAAATTAGTTAATGATCTCATTGCTCCCACAGACCAAATATCCCAGGCTTATCTGGAGTGCTGAAACAACACTAGCTGCAGTCTCCCTTCCCCCATTTCTACATCTCTCATGATTTCCACAGACAATCCCCTGCTGGCCTCATTTTCCTGCCTACTCATCTCTGTTTTGCACCACCCTATTGAGGCATACATCTCTGCTCAAGACATGTCTGCCAGAAGACCAGGTAACTGGCCAGCAGATTGTGTCAGCTCTCTCTGTTGCCATTGACAACAATCCTTCAGGATTGTCCAGAGCAGTGCAATATATCACCAACTTCTGCATCCCTAAATCCCTAACCACAACCTGATGGATCACATGGTCTCCATCCTTCTACCTTCGCTGCATCACAGCAATGAAAAACAGCATGTATCCCCTGTGAACACACCAGCCAAATAGGCCAGTAAATCAGGAAACACATAGCCATCTTACTAGCTGAAAATACATAGAGGTGGAAAATAAGACAAACCAAAAACACCTACACAACAAAGACAAACTAAGAATCAGCACTTCTATGTAAAATCAAACAGATACTTAGTGACACCCAGTGTAAGAACAGCCTATAACATCCAGGACAATAAGTCACCACTACAGCCAAGTTGTCCTATCATAGCAGACCACGAATATTCCAACGTAGCTGAAATACAAGGAAAAATCCTTCAACTAATTATTGAAAATGATAGATGTTGTGAACCAGGATTTTCAGAAACAAATACTATATGTTAATATATAATAAAAAAAATAGCAACTGTAGGAAAAGTAAAAGGCCCTCAAAGAAATTCAAAACATCAGAAATTGGAAGAAATCTATACATTTGTTCAGAAAATGAAAACAATGAGGGAAAGAAACAAATAAAAATGTATAAGCCCTGAAAATGGAAATAGAATCAATAAGGAAAACTCAAAGTGGAGGAATTCTAGAGATAAAGAATGTAAGAATTCAAACGGACTGGATTTACAGACAGTGGTATTTGGTCACATGAGTAATAGAAATGTAGCCTGAGCTACCTGGAAAAGTATATAACATACTAAACTATGGAAGTATCTCTCTAGATCCTATGTTGGATAATTCATTCATTCATTCACTCATTCATTCATTCATTTTTGAGTTTTAAGACAATAAGCATTATAACTTTTTGGCATGAACATATTATTACTTATTGTCTTTAATTACACATCCCTATCCAAGCTCTGAGAGCTCCTCCCCTATCCCTCATCCTTTATCCCCTTCTCCTCTGAGAGAGTGCCACCCCCAGACATGCCCATTCCCTGGAGCAACAGGTCTCTATAGCCAGACAGGGTAGTCCTCTGCTATACATGTGCCAGGGGCCTGTGGCTATCCCGTGTATGTTTATTAGTTTATGGCTTAGACTCTGGGAGCTCCCAGGGGTACAGGCTAGTTGACACTGAAGATCTTCCTGTGGAGTTTCCATCCCTTTGAGCTTCTTCAATCCTTCCCCTATCTCTTCCATATTAGTTCTCAACCTCAGTCCAATGGTTGTCTAAAAGTATCTACATCTGTCTCAGTCAGCTGGTGGTAGAGCCTTCAAGAGGACAGCCATGATAGGCTCCTGTCTACAAGCAAAACATAGCAGCAGTCATAATGTCAGGGTTTGGTGTCCACCTAAAGAATGGAACCCAAGTAGGACCAATTATTGGTCAGCCATTTTTTTTTCAAGCTCTGCTCCATTTTTATACTTACATTTCTACTATGCAGGAACAATTTCGGTCAGAAAATTTGAAGATGGTTTGTGACCCATCCCTTCACTGGGGGCCCTGTCTGTATACTGGAGATGGTCTCTTCAAGTTCAATTTCTCCAGTGTTGGGCACTTCAGCTAAGGTTACCCACATTGAGTCCCAGGAGCCTCCTCCATACCAGGTCTCTGGGAATTCCTAGTGAATGCCCAACTTAGTGACCTGTGGCAACAGAATATTTTCACTTATTCTCCTGGGCCTCTGGGACTTCTGTCTCCCCCATACCTAATCCTGCCACCATTTTCCTCTCCCCTCTCAGACCCAGTCAGTCCCTTTATACCTCCCTTTGCCGTTCAGGATTACTTTGTTCCCCTTTAAATATGATTGGAGCATCTTCACATAGTCCTTTCTTGTTTACCTTCTTTGGATCTGTGAGGTATATCATACATATTTTGTTCATCTTTCCAATACCCATGCATCAGTGAGTACATACCATGCATATCATTTTGTGACTAGGTTACCTTACTCAGGATGGTATTTTTTTTCCCCTTTTATTGGTTATTTTATTTACTTACATTTCAAATTTTATCCCCCTTCTTAGTTTCCCTTCCACAATACCTCTATTCCTTCTCCCCCCCACCCCCATGTCTATGAAGGTTTTACCCAACCCACCTACCCACTCACACCTTAGCGCCCCCCCGCGCCCCCCCCCCCCCCCCCCGCATTCCCCTATGCTGGGTCATTGAGCCGCCACAGAACTAAGAGGCTCCAATTCCATTGATGTCAGATAAGGCAGTTGTCTGCTAAATATACAGCTGGAGCTATAGGTGCCTCCATGAGTACTCTTTGGTTGGTGGTTTAGTCCTTGGGATCTCTGGGGGGGGGGGGTCTGGTTGGTTGATATTGTTCTTCTTCCTATGGGGTTGCAAACCCCTTCAGCTCCTTCAGTCCTTCCCCTAACTCCTCCATTGGGGTCCACACCCTCAGTCCGATGGTTGGCTTCCTGCATCTGCATCTGTATCAGTCAGGGTCTGGCAGAGCCTCTTAGGGGACAGCTCTACCAGGCTCCTGTCAGCAAGAACTTCTTGGCATCAACAATAGTGTCTGGGTTTGGTGTCTTCACATGAGATGGATTCCTAGGTGGGGCAGCCTCTGGATGGCCTTTCCTTCAGTCTCTGCTTCACTCTGTCCCTGTATTTCTTTTGACAGGAACAATTCTGCATTAATATTTTTGAGATGGGTGGATGGCTCCAACCCTCAACTGGGGGCTGTGCCTATCCACTGGATATGGTCTCTAGAGTTTCTATCTCCCCTTTGTTGGGTATTTCAACTAATGTCATCCCTGTTGGGTCCTGGGAACCTCTTGGGTCCATGGCATCTGGGACATTTTAGTGGTTACCCCCGTTCCCCCTTCCCACTGCTACACACCTGAGTTCAAATTCTGGACCCTCTGTACTTCTCCCTCATCTCCTTATATACCTGATCCTTCCCCCTTTTCCCAACCCCTCCTCTTTCCCTCCCAGATTCCTCTATCTACCTCCTGAGATTATTTTCTTCCCCCTTTTGAGTACGGAAGCATCCAAATTTTGGTCTTCCTTCTTGGGTTTCATATTGTCTTTGAGTGCATCATGGGTATTAAAAGCTTAAATTTTTTGGCTAATATCCATTTATCAGTGAGTACATACTATGTGTGTTCTTTTGTGTCTGGGTTACCTCACTCAGGATGATATTTTCTAGTTCTATCCAGTTGCCAGTGAATTTCAAAAAGTTATTGTTTTTAATAGCCGAGTAGTACTCCATTCTGTAAATCTTTTTGTATACATTCCTCTGTTGAGGGACATCTGGGAGGTTTCCAGCTTCTGGGTATTATAAATAAGGCTGCTATGAACATAGTGGAGCATGTGTTCTTACTATATGTCAGAGAATCTTTTTGATAGATGCCCAGGAGTGGTACAACTGGGTCCTCGGGTATAACTATTTTCAATTTTCTAAGGAATGACCACACTGACTTCCAGAGTGGTTGTACCATGCTGCAGTCCTACCAGCAATAGAGGAGTGTTCCTTGTTCTCCACAGCCTTGCCAGCACTTGTTGTCACTTGAGTTTTTGATCTTAGCTATTCTGACTGGTGGGAAGTGAAATCTCAGGGTCGTTTTGATTTGCATTTCCCTGATGACTAAAAATGTTGAACATTTCTTTAAGTGCTTCTCAGCCATTTGAGATTCTTCAGTTGAGAATTCTTTGTTTAGCTCTATACTCTACTTTAAAATAAAATTATTTGGTTCTCTGGAGTCTAACTTTTTGAGTTCTTTGTATATTGTGAATATTAACCTTCTGTTGGATGTAGGGTTGGCAAAGATTGTTTCTCAATCTGTGGGTTGCGTTTTGTCCTATTAACAGTTGTCTTTGCCTTACAGAACCTTTTCAATTTTGTAAGTTCTCAGTTGTCAATTGTTAATCTTAGAGCATGAGACACTGGTGTTTTGTTCAGGAAAATTTCCCCTGTGCCAATGTGTTTCAAGGTTCTTTTCCACTTTCACTTCTATTAGATTTGGCATATCTGGTTTTATGTAGAACTCCTTGATCCACAGGGACTTGAGCTTTGTGTAAGGAGATAAGAATGGATCAATTCTTCTACCAGTTGAACCAGCACCATATGTTGTTGAAAATGCTGTCTTTTTTCCACTGGATGATTTTAGCTTGTCAAAGATTAGGTGACCATAGGTGGGTAGGTTCATTTTTGGGTTTTCAATTCTATTCCACTGATCTATCTGCCTGTCTCTGTACCAATACCATGCAGTTTTTAATCACTATTTTATTTATTTTATTTTATCACTAATTTTTACACTCCATATTTTATTCCCCTCCTGGTCCACCCTCTGAATGTTCCACATCCCATACCTCCCCACCTTTCCCCTGTCTTCATGAGGATGTCCCCACCACCCACTCTCCACCCACCAGACCTCTAAACTCCCTGGAACCTCCAGTCTCTTGAGGGTGCATCTTCTCTGACTAAATTCAGACCTGGCACTCCTCTGCTGTATATGTGTTGGGGGCCTCATATCAGCTACTGCCTGTTTGATGGCCCAGGATTTGAGAGATCTCCAAGGTTCAAGTTAATTGAGACTGTTGGTCTTCCTACTGGGTAGGCCTCCTCCTCAGCTTCTTCCTCCTTTTCCCTAATTCAACCACAGGGGTCAGTAGCTTCTGTCTATTGTTGGGTGCAAATATCTGCATCTGACTCTTTCAGCAGCTTGTTGGGTCTTTCTGAGGGCAGTCATGATAGATCCCTTTTTTGTGAGTGCTTCATAGCTTCAATAATAGTGTCAGGCCTTGGGACCTCCCCTTTAGCTGGATCCCACTTTGGGCCTGCTGGGTATTGGGTGGGGAAAAAGGACTGAAGTCCTGAGGGCTAGCAGAAAGAATGGAAAAGGCAACCTTGGGAGGTAGGAGGTTGGGAGGACCCTCCAGAATGTACCAGAGACCTGGGAGGTAAGAGACTCTCAGGACTCAAAGGGAGGGAACTTAGATGAAATGCCCTACAGTGGGGAGAGGGAACTTGTAGAGCCCACCTCCAGCAGAAAGATGGGGCATCAAGTGAGGGATGGGGTTATTATTCTACAGTCAAAACTGTAACCCATAATTGTTCCCGTCTGAAAGAACTGTACAGATGGAAATGGAGAAGAGCCTGAGGAAAAGAAGGTTTTTATCACTATTGCTCTGTAGTACAGCTTGAGGTCAGGGATGGTGATTTCCCCAGAAGTTCTTTCATTCTTGAGAATGTTTTTTGCTATCCTGGGTTTTTTGTTATTCCAGATGAATTTGAGAATTACTCTATCTCCATTAAAATTGAGTTGGGATTTTGCTGGGGATTACAGTGAATCTGTAGATTGCTTTTGGTAAAATGGCAATTTTTACTATGTTAATCCTGCCAATCCATGAGCATGAGAGATTTTTCATCTTCTGATTTCTTCTTTGACTTCTTTCTTCAGACACTTGAAGATCTTGTCAAACAGATCTTTCACTTGCTTGGTTCGAGTCACACCAAGATATATTATTTGTGACTATTGTGAAGGGTGTCATTTCCCTAATTTCTTTCTCAGCCCCTTTATCCTTTGAGTAGGGGAAAGCTACTGATTTAATTTTATATCCAGCCACTTTGCCAAAGTTGTTTATCAGATATAGAAGTTCTCTTATGGATTTTTTTTGGGGGGTTGCTTGTGTATACTATCATATCATCTGCAAATAGTGATATCTTGACTTCCTCTGTGGGGTGGTAGGCTGTGAAAGGTATCCTGGTTAATCCCAGTTAAGCTAAGGCTAGAAACCCTGATGACCCTGCAGGGATGGTAGGTATTTTGCCTGTTCCTGGGCACCAAGGCTCCTGTCACGGAGATACAGCCTGCTACAGCCCCCCCCCTCCCACCCCAGAGGTTTGCGGCCATTAGTCACATAGGAGCAGCACCCCAAGCCCTCCCACATGTAGATAAGGTATCACCAAGGTCTCAGACTGAGCTAATACGAAGTATATACTGTCAGACCATGACCCACCCCAAAACTGTATATAAGAAACCTATCCAGAAAGAATAAAGGTGTGCGAGAATTACTGTTGTCTGAGAGCTTCTGTCATAAGAGCTGTAACACTACTGTTTGGGAAAGAGATCTGTTCTCCCCAAAACACCGCCAGGAGCTCCCATACACCCCTTGCTGGCTAGTCAGCCTCCCACTTGCTCATTCTGGCCACTCAGCAGAGTGACCTGGTGCAGCTTCTTGGAGAAACTGAAGTGACAGTGGTGCAGAGGTGGAGGCAGCTGCAGCAGCAGCAGCAATTGAGGCAGCAGAGACAATTCCCCTGCCCTGCAGGGTTCTCTTCCCTTCACCTGAATCCTCACACCTGGCTGGGCCAGAGATCTCTGTGGAAAGTCTCCAGTACAAAGGCCCACAGTCCTCCTTTCCAATTTGTATCCCTTTATTTCCTTTTGTTGACTAAATTGCTCTGGCTTGAACTTCAAGTCCTATATCGAGTAGATAGGGAAAGAGTGGGGCAGCCTCATCTTGTTCCTGATTTTAGTTAGATTGCTTCAAGTTTCTCTCCACTTAGTTTGATGTTGGCTATTGGTTTGCTGTATACCACTTTTATTATGTTTAGGTATGGACCTTGAATTCTTGAACTCTCTAATACTTTTAGAATGAAGAAATGTTGTATTTTGTTAAACCCCTTTGACCACCTAATAAGATCATCATGTTTTTTTTTTTTTTTGAGTTTGTTTATATAGTGGATTTTATGGGTTGCTGGGATAGATTTGGGTATATTGAGCCATCCCTGCATCTCTGAGATGAATCTACTTGATCATGGTGAATGATCATTTTGATGTGTTCTTGGATTTGGTTTGTGAAACTTTTATTGAGTATTTTTGCATCAATATGCATGAGGGAAAATAGTCTGAAGTTCTTTTTCTTTATTGAGTCTTTGTGTGGTTTATGTATCATAAAATGTATTGAGTAGTGTTCCTTCTGTTTCTAGTTTGTGGAATAGTTTGAGATGTATTGGCATTAGGTCTTCTTTGAACATCTGATAGAATTGTGCACTAAAACCATCTGGCCTGGGGCTTTTTTTTTTTTTTTTTTTTTTTTTTTTTCCGTTGTTAAGAGTTTTAATGACTACTTCTATTTCCTTATAGGCTATGGGACTGTTTAGATGGTTTATCTAATCCTGATTAACTTTGGTACTTGGTATCTGTCTAGAGAATTGTTCATTTCATTCAGATTTTCCAGTTTTGTTGAGTATAAGCTTTTATAGTAGGATCTGATAATTTTTTGAAGTTCTTCAGTTTCTGTTATTTCTCCATTTTCTTTTTTTATCACAATTTTTATTTACTTTTATTTTTATTTTATTTTCCATATAAGTGTTCAATTTTATCAGAATTTTTTTCTATATAGATTTTCAAATTTTTCATAATTTTTTATACTTGTCTTCATTTTTATTGGTAATTTTTTAATGTTTTCAATATTTTTATAAGTTTCTACATTTGTCTTCATTTTTATCAGCAATTTTTCATAAATGTCTTTAATTTTATCAGAAATTATTCCATATTAATTTTCAATTTTACCAGAAATTTTTCTACATATTTTCAATTTTTTCATAATTTTTTTCTATATTTCATTTTTATTAGTAATTTTTCCATGTCTTAAAATTTATCAGAATTTTTTTCTATATTTGTCATTTTTATCAATAATTTTTCTATATTGCTTCATACTTATCAGACTTTTTTCCACATAAATCTACAATTTTATCAGAAAATTTTAAAAAATCATCTTCAATTGTTTAAGTAATTTCTCCATGTCAATTTTATCAGAAATTGTTTTACAGACATTTTCAATTTGTTCATAAATTTTTTCTGAATTTGTCTTCTATTTTATCAGTAATTTTTCTATATATGTGTTCAAATTATCAGTAATTTTTCCATGCAAACATTCAATTTTATCAGAAACATTTTTACAATCATCTTCAAATTTTTAAATTTTTTCCAGTTCTTAAATTTATCAGAAAGTTTTCTACATACATTTTCAATAGTTTTCATAAATTGTATCTATAATTGTCTTCAATGTTATTAGTAGTTTTTGAAGTATGTCTTTAAATTTTACTAAAATCATCTTCTTTTTAAACAAATTTTTTTCATGATAAATTATATCAGAAAATTTTCTACATTTTTAGTTTGTTCATAATTTTTTGTCTTTATTTATATTAATAATTTTTCCAGCAATGTCTTCCATTTTCATAAATACTTTCTATATTTGTGTTCAATTACATCAGTAATTATTTGATGTATGTCTCCAATTTTATCAGATTTTTTTTTCAGGTAAATCTTCAATTTTATCAGAAATTTTTCTACAGACCTTTTCGATTTTTTCATAAATTTTACTTTCTCTTCATATTTATCAGTTCTTTTTCCATGTTTTCAATATTTTCATACATTTTCTATATTTGTTCTCTTTTATTATAATTTTTCCATTAAAGTCTTCAAATTTATCAGAAAATTTTTCTATATATATCTTCACTCTTATCAATATTTTTCCATGTCTTCAAATTTATCAGAAATTTTTAAAATATAAATGTTCAATTTTATCAAAACATTTTCTACAGACATTTCCAATATATTCATAAATTTCTCAGTAATTTTTCCAGAAATTTCTTCAGATATTTCACTATTTTTTCTATATACATCTTTATTTTTATCAGTAATTTTTAAGGTATGTCTTCAATTTTATCAGAAAATTTTCTAAAATCATCTTTTTAAAATATATTTTCTCTGTTAATTTTCAATGTTATCAGAAAATTTTCTACATTTTCAATTTCTCATGGATTTTTTGTTTGCCTTCATTTATATTAATAATTTTTCCAGCAGTGTCTTCAATTTTTATATTTTCTAAATTTGTCTTCAATTTTATCAATAATTTTTGATGTCCTTATCAGAATTTTTCTCAAATATTCAATTTTATCAGAAATATTCCTATATTTTCAATTTATTCGTATTTTTTTCTATATTTGTCTTCATTTTTATCAGTTATTTTTTCATGTCTCCAATTTTTTTCATTCTTTTTTCTATATTTTTCTTCATTTTATCAGTAAGTTTTTGATATATTTTTATCAGTAAATTTTCCACATGTCTTCAAATTTGTCAGAAATTTTCTCAATGTAAATATTCAATTTTTTCAGGAATTGTTCCACAAGTCTTCAAAGTTTTAAGAAATTTTTTCCATGTCAATTTTTGTTTCTTCAGAAATTGTTTTGTAGACATTTTAAATGTTTTCATTTATTATTTTTATATTTGTCTTCAGTTTTTATCAGTAAATTTTCCATGTCTTTAGTTTTTCATTAATTTTTCTATATTTGTCTTTATTTTTATCAGTATTTTTTTTATGTATGTCTTCAATTTTATAGAAAAATTTCCTAAATTCATGTTCAACTTTTTAAATACTTTTTTCCATGTCAATCTTTAATCAGAAAATTTTGTACTTTTAACATTTTTAATATTTATGTATGTTTTTATTGGTATTTCCATAAATATCTTTAATATTTTCATAAATTTTATTTATATTTGTTTTAATCTGTAATTTTTCATAATTGTTTTAATTTTTATTAATTTGTGCTATATTTGTCTTCATATTTCTATTTTCCATGTTTTTCCTTTTTTCATTAACTTTTCTATATTTGTCTTCATTTTTATCAGTAATTTTTTGATGTACGTATTCAATTTCATCAGTTTTTTCAAGTAAACCTTTAATTTTATCAGAAATTGTTCTACATTTTCAATTTTTTCCATAAATTTTCTATAGTCTTCATTTTAATTAGTAACTTTTGTGTAAATGTCTTCAATTTTTTTTTGGATGTAAATGTTCAATTTTGTCAGAAATTTTTCTCCATTCTCAATTTTTCATAAATTTTTTCTACATGTCATTTTTATAAGTAATTTTTTCATAAATGACTTCAATTTTTCATTAATTTTTTTCTACATTTGTCTTCATTTTATCAGTAATTTTTATGTATTATCAGTAATTTTTTATATGTCTTCAAACTTATGAGAAAGTTTTTTGATGTAAATGTTTAATTTTATCAGAAATTGTTCTATAGACATTTTCAATGCTTTCATAAATTATTTCTATATTTGTCTTTTATCAGTAATTTTCCTCAAATGACTTGTTTTTTCATTAATTTTTCTATTATTAGTAAAATTTTGATATATGTCTTCAATTTTATCTGTATTTTTATTTCAGGTAAATTTTCAATTTTATCAATTTTTCTACAGACATTTTCAATTTTTCATACTTTTTTCTATATTTGTCTTCATTTTATCAGTTATTTTTGATGTATCTCTATCACTAATTTTTCCATGTCTTCAAATTTATCAGTTTTCTCCATGTAAACATTCATGTTTATCAGAAATATTTCTACAATCATCTTCAAATTTTTTAATTTTTTCCACATTAGTCTGATATTATCAAAAAATTTTCTACATACATTTTCAAGTTTTTCATAAATTGTATCTATATTTGTCTTCAATTTTATCAATAATTTTTATCAATAATATTTGTGTATATTTATCAGTATTTTCCATAAATATCTTCAACAATTTCATAAATTTTATTTATATTTGTCTTTTTTATCATGTCAATTTTTATTAATTTGTTCTATATTTGTGTTCATGTTTATCAGAAATTATTCCATAAAAGTCTTCCATTTTTTTCATTAATGTTTGTATATTTGTCTTCATTTTATCAGTAATTTTTTGATGTATGTATTCAATTTTATCAGAATTTTTTGTCAGGTAAATTTTCAACTTTATCAGAAAATTTTCTCAGACATTTTCAATTTTTTATAAAGTTTTTCTATATTTGTCTTCATTTTTATCAGTAATTTTTCATATCTTCAAATTTATCGAAAATATTTTAGATGTAAAATTTTTATTTTATCAAAAATTTTTCTTCAGACATTTTCAATGTTTTCAATAATTGTTTTCTATATTTGTCTTCATTTTTATCAGTAACTTCTCCATAAATGACTTCAATTTCTCATGAAATTTTCTACATTTCTCTTCATCTTTTCAGTAAATTCTATGTATTTTTATAAGTAATTTTGCCATATCTGACTTCAAATTTATCAGATATTTTTGCTATGTAAATATGTTAAATTTTATCAGAAACTTTTGTCATAGTCTTAAAATTTTTAAGAAATTTTTTTCATGTCAATCTTCAATTTTATCAGAAATAGTTCTAAAGACATTTTCAATTTTTTCAGAAAATATTTTTATATTTATCTTCAATTTTTTCAGTAATTTTCCATGAATGTCTTTAGTTTTTTCATTAAATTTTCAATATTTGTCTTCATTTTTATCAGTAAATTTTTGACATGTCTTCAGTTATTCAGAAAATTTTCTGAAATCATTTTTAATGAATTTTTTCCATGTTTTCAATTTTATCAGAAAATTTTCTGAATTTTCACTTTTACATAATTTTTGTATTCATTTATATTAATAATTTTTCGAGCAATGTTTTCAATTTTCATGTTTACTATATTTATCTTCAATTTTATCAGTAGTTCTTCCAGGTATATGTTCATGTTTATTAGAAAATTTTTTCATACATTTTTATCTTCATTTTTATTAATAATTTTTCCATGTATTCCTTCATATTTATCAGAAAATTTTTCCACATAAATCTTCAGTTTCATCAGAAATATTTATAAAATCTTCAATATTTAAGTAATTTCTCCATGTCAATATACATTTTATCAGATTTTTTTTCAGGTAAATCTTCAATTTTATCAGAAATTTTTCTACAGACATTTTCAAATTTTTATAAATTTCCTATATTTGTCTTCAAAATTTTATCAGTAATTTTTCAATAAATGTCAATATTTTTATTAATTTTTTCTATATTTGCTTCATTTTATGTATTTTTATCAGTAAGTTTGCCATACATGTCTTCAATTTTATCAGCTCTTTTTTTGATGTAAATATTCAATTTTATTTGTAATTTTTTTTACAATCTTTAAATTTTAAGAATTTTTTCATGACAATTTTCAATTTTACAAATTGTCCTACAGACATATTCTATTTTTTCATAAATTATTTTTATATTTATTTGTCTTCAGTTTTATCAGTAATGTTTCCATATGTGTCTTCCATTTGTTCATTAATTTTTCTGCATTTGTTTTCATTTCAATGATTTATTTGATGTTTCAATTTTATCACAAATTTTTCTAAAATTATGTTCAATTTATTTTTTAATTTTCTCCATGTATACATTTAATTTTATCAAATTTTAGACATTTTCAATTTCTTCAGTTTTTTCTATGTCTATATATTTTATCAGTATTTTTTCCAATAATGTCAATATTTTCATACATTTTTTCTAAATTTGTCTTTATTTTTTAATAAGTAATTTTTCTGTATCTTAATTTTTTGTATTTGTCTTCATTTATATCAGTAATTTTTCCATGTCTTTAAATATATCAGTAATTTTTCCATGTAAAAATTCAACTTTATGAGAAATTTTTCTACATTACTGTTGAAAGTTCTAAGAATTTTTTCCACATAAATCTTCAATATTATCAGAATTTTTCTACATACATTTTTAATTTTTTTATATTTGTCTTCATTTTTATAATTTTTCCATAATTGTCAATATTTTCATTTTTCTGTATTTGTCTTCATTTTTATCAGCAATTTTTTCATGAATGTCTTCAATTTTATCAGAAAGTATTCCATGTCAGTTTTCAACTTTATCAGAAATTTTTCTTCAGAAAGTTTCAATTTTTTTCATAACTTTTTTCTATATTTGTCATTTTCTATAAGTAATTTTTTCATAAATGTCTTCAAATTTATCAGAAACTTTTCCTATTTTGCCTTCATTGTTATCAATAATTTTTCGATATATGGCTTCACATTTATCAGAAATCTTTCCACCAAAATATTAAATGTACCAGAAATTTGTCTATATAAGTTTTCAATATTTTTAATAAATTGTATCGCTATGTCTTCAATTTTATCAACAATTTTTTGATGTCTTCAATTTTATTATAAAATTTTCAATAGACACTTTTAATTTTTCATAAATTTTTTCTATGTTAATCTTCATTTATGTTAATACTTTTTCCAGCATGTTTTCAATTTTTTGAATATTTTCTAGCTTTGTCTTCATTTTTATCAGTAATTTTTTGATGTATGCCTTCAATTCTATCAGAATTTTTTCAGGCAAATTTTTAATTTAATCAGATTTTTCCTACAGAAATTTTCAATTTTTTCATAAATTTCTTCTAGATTTATCTATGTATTTATTAGTAATTTCCCATGTCTTCAATATTTATATATGTTTTCTACATCTGTTTTTATATATTATCAGTAAATTTTTCATGGATATCTTCAAATTTATCAGATTTTTTTCTATATTTGTCTTCATTTTGATCGGTAATTTTTCCACGTCTACAAATTTATCAGAAAAAAATTTTCCTTTTCAATCTTTATCAGAAATTTTTCAATATACATTTTCAATTTTTCCAAAATTTGTCATCATTTTATCTTTAATTTTTCCATGTCTTTAATTTTTTCATTCCTTTTTTTCAATATTGGCCTTCATTTTATCAGTAACTTTTTCATATGTCTTCATATTTATCAGAAATGTTTTGATGTAAGTATTCAATTTTATCAGACTTTTTCTACAGTAGTCTTCAAATTTTAAAGAAAATTTTCATGTCAATCTTCAATTTTATCAGAAATTGTTCTACAGACATATTTAACTTTTTCATAAATTATTTGTCTTCAGTTTTATCAGTAATATTTCTGTCTTCCATCTGTTAATTTTTCTGTATTTGTCTTCATTTTTATCAGTAATCTTTTGATGCATGTCTTCATTTTATCAGAAAATTTTCTAAACTCATCACCTTTTATTAATATTTTTGTTAATTTTCTATTATATCAAAAAACTTTTACAGACATATTCAATTTTTCATGATTTTTTTGTCTTCACTTATAGTAAGTTTTTTTAGCAATGTCTTCAATTTTTAACATTTTCTATATTTGTCAATTTTATCAGAAAAATTTTGATGTCTTCAATTTTACCAGAATTTTTTCAGGTAAATAATAAATTTTATCAGAAAATTTTCTATAGACATTTTTAATTTTTTCATACATTTTTTATATTTGTCTTCATTTTTATCAGTAATTTTTCCATGTCGTCAAATTTATCAGATTTTTTTCTATGTAAATATTCAATTTTATCAGAAAACTTTCTACAAGTCTCCAAATTTTTAAAAAAAATTTTCATGTCAATCTTCAATTTTATCAGAAATTGTTCTACAGACATTTTCAATTTTTCCATAAATTATTTCTATATTTGTCTTCATTTTTATCTGTATGTTTTCATGCCAATATTTATTAATTTCTTCTATATGTCTTTATTTTTCTCAGTAATTTTTCTATAAATATCTTTCATTTTTTTATTAATTTTTCTATATTTGTCTTCATTTTAGCAGTAATTTTTTTTAATGTATGTCTTCAAGTCTATCAGAATTTTTTTTCAGGTAAATCTTTAATTACATCAGAAATTTTTCTATAGACATTTTCAATTTTTTAATACATTTTCTAAATTTTCTTCATATCCTTAATTTTTCCATAATGTTCAATATTTTCATACTTTTTTGTCTTCATTATCAGATATTTTTCCATGAATATCCTCAAATTCATCAAATTTTGTCTTTATTATCAGTAATTTTTCCATGTTTTCAAATTCATCTGAAATTTTTTAATATAAAATTTCAATTTTATCAGAAACATTTTTCCAAATATTTTCAATTTTTTCATAAATTTTTTACATTTGTCTTCATTTTTATCAGTAATTTGTATATAAATGACTTCAATTTTTCATTATTTTTTCTATATTTCTCATTTTTTTCAGCAATTTTTTGTTTATCAGTAATTTTTCCTTGTCTTCAAATTTATCAGAAAATTTTTTGATGTATTCAATTTTATCAGAAATTGTTCTACAGACATTCAGTTTTTAAATAAATTTCTATTTGTCTTCATTTTTATCAGTAATATTTCCATGTCTTTCATTTGTTCATTAATTTTTCTATATCTGTCTTCATTTTTATCAAAAACATTTTGATGTAGGTCTTTAATTTTACAATAAATTTTCTAAAATCATCTTTAAGAGATTTTTTTTCCCCATGGTTTCAATTTTATCAGAACATTTTCTACAGACATTTTCAATTTCTTTTCATGAGTTTTTTCTGTTTGTCTTCATTTACATGAGTATTTTTCAGCAATGTCTTACATTTTAAAAAACATTTTGTATGTTTGTCTTCAATTTTTTTTCAGTACATTTTTGATGTCTTAAATTTTATTAGAATTTTTTTCAGGTAAATCATCAATTTTATCACAGTTTTCTACAGACATTTTCAATTTTTTCATACATTTTTCTGTATTTGTCTTCATTTTTATCAGTAATTTTTAGATGTCTTCAAATATATCAGAAACTTTTTCAATGTAATTATTCAATTTTTTCAGAAATTGTTCTACAATAATCTTCAAAGTTTTAAGAAACTCTTTTAATGTCAATCTTCAGTTTTACAGAAATTGTTCTACATTTTCAATTTTGTCATAACTTGTCTTTAGTTCTATCAAAAATTTTTCTACATTTTCATTTTTTCATACATTTTTCTATATGTCTTCATTTTAACCAGTAATTTTGGCATATATATCTTCAAATATATCAGATTTTTTGATATGTTTATCAGAAAATTTTCTACAATAGCTTTCAAATTTTTAAGAAATTTTTTCTATGTTAATCTTCAATTTTGTCAGAAATTGTTCTACATTTTCATTATTTCCATGTCTTCAGTTTTATCAGTAATTTTTCCATAAATGTCTTCAGGTTTTTTATTAATTTTTTACATTTGTCTTCATTTTTACCAGTTTTTTGATGTATTTTTATCTGTAATTTTTCAATGTATGTCATATTTACTAGAAATTTTTTCGATGTAAATATTCAAAATCAGAATTTTTTCTACAATAGTCTTCAAATTTTTAAGAAATTTTTTTCTATGTCAATGTTCAATTTTATCAGAAATTTTTCTACATTTTCATTTATTATTTCTACGTCTTCAGTTTTATCAGTAATTTTTCCATAAGTGTCTTCAGTTTTTTCATCAATTTTTCTATATTTGTCTTAATTTTTAATCAGTAATTTTTTGATGTATCTCTTCAACTTTATCAGGATATTTTCTAAAACCATATTCAATTTTTTAAAAATATTTTTCTGTGTCAAACTTTGATTTAATCATAAAGTTTTATACAGACATTTTTAATTTTTTTATGAAATTTTTAACATTTTTGTATATTTTTATCAGTATTTTCTTCATAAACATCTTTAATATTTTCATAAATTTACATTTGTCAATTTTTATTTTTAAAATTCAATTGATTAATTTGTTCTATATTTATCTTCTTTTCTCAGTAATTTTTCCATGTCTTCTATTTTTTATTATTTTTCTATATTTGTCTTCATTTTTATCAGTAATTTTTTGATGTATGTCTTCATTTTTTCAAAAAATGTTCTAGAATCACCTTTTTTAAACAAATTTTTCCATGTTAATTTTCAATTTTATCATAAAATTTTCTACAAAAATTTTCAATATTTCATGAATTTTTACTTCGTCATTTATTTTAATAATTTTTTCCAGAAATATCTTCAACTTTTATAAATATTTTCTATATTTGTCCTCAATTTTATAAGTAACTTTTTGATGTATGTCTTCAATTTCTTTTTAGATTTTTTTTTCAGGTAAATATTCAATTTTATCAGAAATTTTCTTACAAATATTTTCAATTTTTTCAATGTCTTCATTTTTATCAGTTATTTTTCCATAAATGTCTTCCAATATTTTCATATATTTTTCTATGTTTGTCTTCATTTATTATCAGTAAATTTTCCATATATGTCTTCAAATTTATCAGAAATTTTTTTGATGTAAATATTCAATTTTATCATAAATTTTTCTATAGTCATCTTCAAATTTTTAGGAAATTTTTTCCATGTCAATCTTTACTTTTATCAGAAATCATTCTACAGATATTTTAAATGTTTTCATAAATTATTTCTATATTTGTCTTCAATGTTATCAGTAATTTTTCTATAAACATCTTCAGTTGTTTTCATTAATTTTTCTATATTCTCATTTTTATCAGTAATTTTTTAATGTATGCCTTCAATTTTATCAGGAAATTTTCTAAAATCATGTTCAATTTATTAAGAAATTGTTTCCCTGTCAATCTTTAATCAGAAATTTTTGTACATTTTCAATTTTTTATAAATTCTTTTTAATATTTGTCTATATTTTTATCAGTATTTTTCCCATAAATTTCTTCAATACTTTCATAAATTTTATTTATATTTGCTTCATTTTTTATCAGCAATGTTTTCATAAATGTCTTCAATTTTTATTAATTCATTTATAAATATGTGACAGCTGTAAAGGTTCACCCATGGGACACTGGCTGGGACAGATACAACTGCAGTGAGCCAAACCCAAGAGCAGATTCAGACACATCCTGACAGAACAAGTATCTTGAGGAAGTTTACAAGCGACTTGATGTAGAGAACATTAGTATGCCCAGCTTAGGTTTCCTACATCTGGTCACCTCTCCTGAAGAAAGACCGGCAGCTCTTCCTGATTGTGTAGCCAGTGCTCTCAGGGGCCTCAAGGACCCTCTCAGTAGACTCCACGTGTGCTCATGGGTTTGCATTTAAGAAGTTCTAAGCACTACCCTTTTTTTGTTCAAAAATTTCCTTCTAAACCCTTCAATTGCTGGCTGTTGCCTCCTCACCCACTGTTTCAATGTTCATGAGGCAGTTTTGCTGAGGAAATTCCATTCCTTAGGAGACCATTGTAGACAGACTTTTTAGGTGTTAGTTCCTGAAGATAATTTCCACAAATACCCCAAAACACACCTTTATATATATTTTTTTCTTTTTTAAAAATATTGTTTTTTTTTTTTTTTTAAGGTACTACTGTCCATTTACATGACAGTGGCTGTTGAGCTACACGAAGGGTTTCGGTTCATGGAGGTTGCTGTGCGGAACGTGTAGACGACATCATCCAGCTCCGGGATCAGTGTGGAGAAAATCCAGTTGCCAGGCTGCAGCCCACCACAGGAGTCATATCCCATATCTACAAGGAAGGCATATGGAGAAGGAACACTTACGATGGGGTCTAATTTCAAAAGTCAGTACTGACAGCTTTGTCTTTTTGTGGCTAGAAAACCTCCTTAGGACTCATATACAAATAAAGCAATGTAGTTTACTAGCTACATTAAAAACAAAACACTCCCCAAACAACAAGAACAACAAACACTTCTAGGTAGCATTTTGAATCCTGAAAACAATGTTTTACTATAATGTGTAAGAATATAAACTATTTGTTTCACAACACAACTAAGTATAAACATTTACTTTCAACTTCTGATTGCGATCTAGGGATTTAATTAAAAAATGTGATTATTCCTCACAAATAGAATAAGATGTAAAGGAACATTTATATTATCCAAGAAGAAAGAAGAGGCTATAGAAAAAGAGTAACAAAGACTCAAGACAGATGGGAGGGGAAACCCTCAGGCCAGCTCAATGTGGGACCCCAATGGGGTCCACAGTGAGTCCCCATCGGGGTTAGGAAATAACAAAATATCTGCTTTGTCATTCAGGGCTTTTAACAGGCAATTAATTGATGATAAAAAGCAAAGGCAAATGACAATGGTATTAGAAATGCCTTGAAGCCCATTCATAGTATGAGGATAGCTCTGTCTCTGCTCAGATGCTAACAAACCAGTTTACCTTTACAACACGATCTGTCCCACAGGTCACCATCAGTCCCCTTGCAATGTCCATGGACATATGGGAAATGTTATGTTTTCCTTCATGAAAGGTTGCTAGAGAAGTCCGGCTAAGAAAGAGAAAGAGAAAGAGAAAGAGAAAGAGAAAGAGAAAGAGAAAGAGAAAGAGAATTGAAATGTACCAACTGTACCCAGGCCAAAGAAAGGCAATCCTTTAGCAATAGGTGACTTACACACAATAATGGTGTTAACATTATCTTCTAAAAGTATAGCAATGGTTTTCTAGTTAAAGGGGTACAGAAAGCAAGATAATAACAAGGCTGTACAAAAGGTTTCAATGGTAGAGGTTTTGGTCCCAAAGCCAGGACCTCAAAAAGATTAAGACACTCAGCATAAAAATAATGTATTATTTCCACTGGAAAGACTGGTGCGCAAACATAAAACCATGAACCTACAGCACAAAGGAAGGATAGCACTGGAAGAGATTATGAGCAATGATGTAATAAACAATGCCAATGAATGTCTGCCACCATCAGAGCCATGGTGCAGCCCTCCCTTCCTTAGTTCACTACCCATCATGGGTGGGGACACAGGTCTCTGCTACTGCAGTCATGGCTCAGGAGAAAGGAAAAATAACAGTGATTTTCTCCTCAAGGATCTGCCCACATCAGGAACGTCTGATGAAGTTATAGAAGATCATCTGAAGAAAGAGCACAGATCTTTCCAGTCTTCTCCATATCTAAGTTGGCATGAGTGGACAAAAGTCAGCCAGCTCAATTGCTGCTGTCCACTTACACAGGGATTATGTCTCTGCAGAGCCCTGTAGGATGAGCCTGTCATCTGCGGGACTACTCCTAGCGACCTCAGAAAAAAATCTGCCCCAGCCAGTCAAGCAGCTTGAGATAAATAGTAGTGGCACAAAGTGGCACAAGCTAGGACAAAAATTTCTCTTAAAACGGTTCATGTGGATTGACGAGGTGGCTCATCAAGGTAAGGTACTTTTCCACCACTCTGATCCTTAAGAACCATATGGTAGAAGGAGACTCCACAAGTTGTCTTTGAACCTTCACACATGCCCAACTCATCCACAAATAAATGTAGTTAAAAACAAACAAATGAACATTTCAAGAGACATTCCAAAGATATGTATATGGGTAGAAATCTCTCTAGAACCTTCTCGGGCTGCCCGTATTTAGATGCCCATCAGACAGAGAGGGCAGGATGCAGTAAGACAAAGACCAGCAGGCACTCACTCCTCATCTTTGATGGAGTCGTAACAGGAATCACAAACTCGAACCTGGAACTCAAAGCCCATGACGGGGTAACTGGACCGCTTGCTGCTGCACTTCCCACAGACAGCCTGCCCACACTTCCTGCAGTGATGCTTCCAGGGTGGAGGAGGGAGACAGGAGTTAGCTTTGCATTCATATAAAAGCAGGGAGAATGTGCTTGATAAATCCCAAAAATCTACTGCATTATCACTGACACTTGGGACACATATTTTCCCAATATGCAAGGGTCTTCAAATAAAAACTTCCTTGTTTGCTAGACAACAGCTGCGTCTGCTGTTCCACACTGTCAGGCTCACAAGGAGCAGCAGTATTCAAACCAAACTCAAGCCCGTTTAGGAACCCAATGGCTGAAATTCTGGCAAGAAAAACCTATTTCTCCTTCAAAGAAAAAATCTAAAGTGAGTTTTAAATAGCCTTGATGGAAGAATAATATTCTTTTGGCTTTTAAAGCTCTGATTCAGGAAATATGCTCCAAAACTTTCTAGGACATTCCAATTATTACTATGGAGTGTAACAGACTTAAACCACTAATATCTATCTATCTATCTATCTAATCTAATCTAATCTATCTATCTATCTATCTATCTATCTATCTATCTCTGTTTCTTTCTCCTATTAATTACTGATGCATAAGAGTAACATTCATTCTTTGGTGTGTTCTTTAGACGGACTACTTCACCAACTATAATGTGCTGATCACTGCTACACAAGCATCACACAGATTCAGCTATGTTAGAGCATTTCAGGGTAATAAGAAATAAAAGAAGCCCAGCATTGACTGCCAGGCTGGATGGGGCCTTACTGAGGAGCAGTTCTTTGAGTGAAAGCAAAGAAAAGTTAGTAACACACACGGATGCTAGGCTAATCCCTCACCAACAGTGAACAATCACCACACTCTCACATAGCCCCCCAAATTCATGCTCAGCTAGATGCATTGCACAGCAGGACTTAGGCACTGAATGAGTGAGTACCCAGTGCTATCAGTGACTCAAACAGGCTACTGGGGACAAGTTTCTCAGTTAAAAAAAAGTAAGCTATTTGAGAAAGTCTTAATGAAAATGGTCCAGGTGTATTATACAGGCCCAACTTAAAATGAGCTAATAGTCACAGGGCCAGAAAGCACCCTGGGAAGGCCATCACTTACTTATTAGTAAAGGTTTAAGACATATCACTAAATTTCCTCATTTATTCTAATTTTAGTCGGGCTACTATGAAACACTGACTTTAATAGGTACTAGTCTTAAATGTAAGCAAGTTCCGCAGTTTAATAAAAAATTCTGTGGGTTCTCCAAGCACCCTGAGTTTTCTAACGTAGGACAAGCAGTGGAGCAGTGAGGGAAGGTCTCCCAGGCCCCAGGCCAGGCCACACTCACTGTCAGTCACATGGCAGTGATATAAAACAACAGAGTAACCACATTTGTAAGAACAAAGTATGATTTTCTAAAAATTCAAGTTAATGATAAAAATGATGAGATGCAAAATAAACGCTGAGAAGTAAAGCTGGCTACTCACCTGCCTCAACCCCAACGTCTTCGTGTCCCACATCTGCTTTATATTCCAGAAGAAGGGCTGCTCACACTTCTGACAGGAATCACTTTCTAACCACTGAGGAGCCTGGGGGCAGCAGGGAGGCAAAGCCAACATCCATGTGTTCACACTTGCATTTCAGGCAAATAGTACAGAGTTCTACAACGTTCTGGAGTTGATGTTTCTTTTAAATTCCACAACGTATTTCAGCTGAGGCTCCCATGATCAATGTTTAGATTTTCTCCTGTTGTTTTTATATGGCTGGTTGGTTTTAGGAGACAGTCTCACTATATAGACTGTCTGGCATGAAACTTGTAGCAACCCTTGTGCCTCAGCCTCTCGAGTGCCACAATTACAGGTGTGCACTACCGTCCCCAATTCATGATTGTTTTTTGACTGTGACAATTTAAGCACTGCTTATAGGGTCGTACAATTTGTAATCTACAAATAAGAGAATAGTTAGAATCTTTAACATATATTATATATTTCTTTGTTTTTGCTAAAGTTATCTGAAATCTATATCCACTTGAATCAAAACCCATTTCTTGTGTTTGTTTTTATTTTAAAGATTTATTTATTTTATGTATATGAGTATATTGTAGCTGTCTTCAGACACACCAGAAGAGGGCATCAGATCCCACCACAAATGGTTGTGAGCCACCTTGTGGTTGCTGGGAATTGAACTCAAGAACTCTGGAAGAGGAGACAGTGCTCTTAACCACTGAGCCATCTCTCCACATCCCCCATCCCCTTTTCCCTGAACTACCTCCTGGAAATGTTTGTAGGATCACTGTAAGACAGAGCAAAAAACCAAACTTCTCATTGCTCTATTTGGTCATCACGTCAGACAGACTCACACCTTCCTCCCCATACTGCCCAGGCCTCGGGAGCAGGTCCACTCCTCCTACCACTGAGCAGTGGGCTTTGCTATTCCCTTCCCCCACACTGACCAACAAGTATGCTGTCTATGTTCATAAACTGCCACCTGCCACACGGCTCTTCTCAATGCATTTTTGTTGAAACAATACACTTATTAGGAATGTAACAATTACTTCTCTAAACAAAAAAATGAGAAAGATAGAAAGTATACTTGCTTTTAAGACAAGTGTTTAAGCACTTGATGGTACAGGGGTAAAATAAAAATGGTAGTAATGACTATTTTCTATAAGCGAATCCAAAGGTCATGGGAAAATCAATCATGGGAAAAAAAAATCATTTTCTTGATCTTAATGTTACCACCCCAGAAAAAAAGATATTTGAAGAGGAGAGGGTAACAGCATCACAGGTCCTGAGCCATGTCAGCTGCTGGGAGAGAGGCAGTGACAGTGATGCCCTAGAGAAAGGTGACCTCAGTCAGGTAGCCTTTTACATCTTTTTTCCTACTTCTTCAAAACTTTGTGCCTCCCAGTTATTATTCTAGATATGCCACTAAAATGTTTCTATATATAACAGCCTTTAGGAAGGGGAGGGTACAAATACCCAAAGGCAGTTGAGACAGAAGACAGTCTTTAGATGCTGGGAATGAGAGAGGAAGGCTGGGAATGATGGACAGATGTGTGCCTGTGTGAGGGAGATCACCACCTGGACATGGAAGAACGTCTGTATGCATGACCAACACAGGTGGTGACAGAGTGGGTAAGGTTTGGGGACACTGTCTGGGGACAGTGTTCCTCTGGGAGGCATAGCATTTAAAATAAGGGAAGACAAGCAGGTACAAACATAAGTCAAGTTCGGGTCTTGCAGTTGTGGATGTGGTTAACGTTGGCTTTATCGCTACAGCTATGTTCAAATCCAGTGAGACCTGTATGTCTGAGAGCCGTTACAGCAGGACAAGTGCACGTGAAAGCTACAGAAAAGTCAATGTTCAACCTCCTTAGTGAAGGGCTGAGTGGGGTAAGAGCTTTGATGGGTGACTTTCTACTGTTCACAGGCTCCAGAAACCTGCTTCATTTCATTTCACAGACAGCATGCTGAATTGTCATTCTCCTTAGCACTAACTGCCAATTTGGCTATTAATGATAAAAGTATATCTCTTTCCCTCCCTCTCTCTCCTTTCAAGACAGGGTTTCTCTGTGTAGCCCTGGTTGTCCTGTAACTCACTCTCTAGACCAGGCTAGCCTCAATCTTAGAGTTAAACAGTAGCATGCAGGCACAAGGGAGGCATGTCCAGTTCGGACATTTCCCTCGAAATCCATCCCTTAGGAGGGCTCAGCATTTGAAGAGCTCTGCTTAGTCACCTGGATATTCCTTTCACATGTTAGTCAAACGACCTGTCAACAGATTCCCAGACATCTAAGTGTACTTTCAAGTGACTCAATTTGAATTCTCCATTTCTTTCTCACAGTCAGAGTGGTTCCAATAGCACAGCCTCAGGGTCAGATCCCAAACATGCCAACCCGAGCATCCCACTTGGTAGCTGTGTCCCGTTTCCTCATCTGGTATAGTCCTTGTAAGGCTGTATGACTAAGAGGATATTAATGTGTATGTGTTCGCAACAGTGTCTGATGTACAGAGGAGCCATAAGTCCCAGCAATACACAGCACTTCATGTGCTTAAACGCACTGAATCTATGCAGTGAGCCTGGGGATCTAGAACACCATGACTGCCATTGTTCAGGCAATGGAACTGTGGCTTACAGCCTGGAGCAACTGTCCACAGTCAGACAGAAGCTGAAGACCACAGGAAATCTAAGAGGCTGGTCCATCTCTCCTGACAGTCCACCATGCTCCCCACAGCCTGTGAAAAAAGGCTCTATTCCCTTTATGACACAGGGTCTCAAAACTTGGGACTGTGAAGTGATAGCTGAGCTCTGGTCTCAGAGAGCCATGGTTAAAAAGATAGCATATTATTTTGTTGAACTAAAGGGCAGAAGAAAGACCACAAGAGAAGGAAAAAATATGCTTTTAATATGTTGAGATATCAAACAATAATCAATGCATAAATAAGCATGTATTTTGGAAAATTTTTGAAATAAGAAAATTCATCATTTTATTTTGTTAATACTCAGAAGCTGTTGTTAAGCCCTAAGTTAGTACGAGCCATTTGGCTCTGAGAGTGCTTTCTATAGAAAACAGGGGTTGTTTGCACTGAGAAGAGCAAAGCAGAGCTGAGGACAAAGCCCAGCTGCTAACTGCTAGCCCAGGATGGAGGAGGCCCTGAGTTTGTGTGGTCCCTAGCACTGCAGACGTCGGGTGTGGTGGTGCATGCCTGTAGATAATTCCATTGCTCAGGCAGTGAAATCAAGGAAGACCAGGAGGCCAAGGCCATGCTCAGCCCACATAGAGAGTCCCAGGCTGGTGTGCACTACATTTCTGTCTTCAGAGACTACAATGAGGGGATGGTGGACCAGGACCCAGCCGCCCACACCAGGCAAATGCTCTACCCCTCAGTGGCATTCTCAGCCCAGAGAAGAGGATATTAACTAAGCACTGACTTCTCTTTCCTACATCCTTATCCATCTGTCTGATATGAGCAGAGGGAACACATTAATAATCCCACTTTATTATTGCCACTAACTGCTAACTCATCTGCACTGGACTGATGGAAAAGTACAGTATTCTACATTCTGAAGTCTGCTTGCTTAAACATTCTCCATAACTATAATTATTTGTTCATTCATACTTCCCAAAAGGAACAGCTCAAAATATACTCTGTCAGGGAAGCAAATATGGTCTATTGTGGGAGGGGGCTAGAAACAGTCCAGAGACACTCCAGGTGAGCAGTGTGGAGCTGGAGAACTGTGCTTTATCCTCTGGCCGCTGGCTAAGGAAGACCTGGACACTGGACAGGTCCCTGACAGGGTCAGACCTCACAGGTGGCAGGCTGCTCACCTTTGCATGACATTTCCCTAGCTAAGAAAAATTAGTATCTACTAAAAATAATGCCTCTTTTGATATAATTTGGTCCCTGCTTTCTTAGAGAGATGACTAACAGGAAGTCATTTCTGCCACACAGGAAGCACCTTGATAGACAGGATTATATTTTTCGTTTCCTAAATGTACAATTATAGTTAGTTCACCATTACATAATCTGAAGAAAGGGTACTGTTCCCACTTTCTGACTGTACTTTCTGAAAGATTGTACAAGGGATAACAAAGGTGGGTGAAAGCAGAGTAGTTAAACCCCTGAGAGAATCCCAACAGCTATGCCTGGCTATGCAGGAAGTGCATCCTCCCTGATGGGAATGATGGACCCAGGACCCAGAACCCAGGAAACAGGAAACAGGAAACAGATTGGCACACCAGCCATTCCTGGTGCATATAGCTAGAGGCTGAGAAACAGAGAACAGAGTCCTAGCAGACCTCTTACAAGGAAAGCCCTATCATGCAGCCACACAGAGCCGGTACTAAGGATGTGGCGCAGCACACCACTCCAAGCCCTACCAAAAGATTTTTAGAACATATAAAACCAGAAGTCAATCAGCAGCCATGTATCCAGAGTTTCCTGTTTGGCTTACCACACAAAGCTGCCATGAAACCTGGTAGTTTCTTTACAGGTTGGCAAGTTTCTTGTGGTAAGAAGCTGAAAACTGTTTCCTATAGACTGAACCCCCTGATTAGCACTTATGGGACATATTAAAAACTAAAGTTTCTTCAGTGAGAATCATAGATATTATGAAGCAACACAAAGCAGAGCCTTACAGGGTGGACTCTGGATTAACGCAGCACCCACTGTGATGGCACAAAGGACACACCAAACCACACAACGACTATATGACAGTACAGGGAATACATTTGACACCATATAACACATACTATAACAACACAGAATCAAAAACAATAGAAAAGAAAAAGAAAACAAAACTCATTTACCAGAAGCATGTAAGAGCCTTGCTATACAAACGTGAAGACCCAAGTTCAGATCCACAGATTTCTTACAACTGCCAGACATAGTCACACACCCAGAACTCCAGTGAGAGGTGATCAAGAGAGAGACAGGATTGCTCGCACTTGCTGTCTAGCCAGCCTAGCCAAAACCTGTGAATTCTAGGTTCAGTGAGAGACCATTCTTAAGGGATAAAGCAGAGAGGATAGATCAGGGCTCTTGATCTATCCTCCACATGTGCATCTGTATGGGCGCATGCCTGCTTGTGCGTGTGCATCTGTGTGTGTGCATATGCGTGTGTGTGCGCACATTTAATTCAACACCAAACCATTTAGCATGTGTTTTCCTCTAAGCTATCATACAGTATGGCCACCCTGTAAGTGCCTGATAATGTTTCTGGAGCGGACCTGTCTTTAGATCCACTTCTGCTTTCACCATTACAAGCCATAGATTTCACTGAGCAAAGACAGACCTCATAGGTGCCAGCAGAGATGAGTAGAAGATCTTGCCTGGAAACCATCTGATAACAGCTATAAAAAGCCTATGGATGTACACATCCCTCTAGCAGATCTATTTTCAGAAATTTGCATGGGATGAATAATTGAAGAACCTCATAATGGCAAGGTCAAGGAGAGTCACTGTGGTGCCACTCAAATGAGCAGACGATTAGACTATACAGAAATGGGAGCACCTTAGACATCCTCTCAAGCAATGATTTCACTTTATAGAAAAGGAAATAGATGTTCAGAGATTAAAACACTTATCTAGACTTATCCACACTAGTTAGTGGCTCAATGAAATTTAAAAACCAGATTGCCTTTAAAGAAAAATGTATCAGTTTGGACTCAGTAGAAGACAGCACAATGCAAACCAGAAGCAGAGAACAGAGGTGCACTTTCCCTGTGAAGACAACTGCCTGGCTATGAATGCCCTGTGACATCCTTCTCAGGGCTTCCAAGCTGCAAAGCTCTGGAGCTACATGAAGACTTCGGAAGGCCGCCAGGAATCCAAATCCATGCATGAGCTAGAATGCTATTGGTTGCAGAGAGTCCTCCAAGCTGCTATCCAATCTAAATGTTTCCCATCTCTTTAGACTGTTTCTCAATGCCAGAAACGCTCACCTAGGACGGAATACTGTACAGTAGAGATGGCTGGAGAGATGGCTGAGTCAACAAAGTGCTTCTTCCTATGAGCTCCTATCTCAGGTGCTCACACAGTCAGACATGGTGGTATATGCCTGTGATCCCAGTACTGGAGAGCTGGAGGCAGGTAAATCCATGGGGTTGCTGGCCAACCAGTCTAGTCAAATCAGTGAGCACCAGACTTGGTGTCCCAAACACCAAGATGGAGAGCAAGAGAAGAAGACACCCAGTTTTGACCTCTGGCCTTCACATGTACATGAAACCTGCATCCATGCATATATACATGAACACAATACATACATCATATTTACATAGATATGTACACACATACACACATACAAGTAAAAGAACTAATTTGAAAAAGTTTAAAAGACAGTTAACTTTGTTAGACAATAATCCGTAGGTGGAGCAGTGGGAAAGCCGGTGTCTGTTCACACCTCAGCCACCTTCCAGCCTGCAAGGTGAAAAACTGAAAAGCCAGTGTGGGCTCTCCTCTGACCTGCCCACCCTCCTGCCCACCCACCAAGATCTTGCTTCTTACCTCTTCTCTGCTAACATCCATGTTCCACACTGCGATGCCACCATCCGCCGAGCAGGAGACGAGCTGCCTCGTAAGTTGCAGGTAGCACAGTGACTGCACCCTGTCACTGCAAATAACACAAGTCACATGTCAACATAGAAAAACCAGAAGCTCGTCCCTGGAGCCCAGCACTCTGCCTTCCTTCTATTACTGGCTGTTGCTTTATCACTATTTATTTGGTATGGTAACGAGGACTGTATCATGAACCACACCCAGCATGCTTTAACACATTACCCATGTAATTACCATGGGTAGAGAGAAATAAACAATGCCACTCCTTTTGGATCTGGCACTTAAGCAACAAGTTGGAGAGGATGAAAAAACTGCAGATATGTGTGTCCATCACCACAATCTATTTACTTATTCAAAACCAAGACGGAATGGCACTCTTACTGAAACTCAGTTCATATGAAGAAGTTCATATGAACAGCCATCTGCACACACAGCCACAGGTGATACACGTGAACAAACAGACAGGGGAACTCTGCCCTCTTCCTGGTGCCAGGAAAGTAATCTCCTGACCTATTAACTTTGGCATCTAGGTTTTTTTTTTTTTTTGGCTAAATTTCAACTTGATTCTAAATTACAGTAAACAGCTATGGTCTGGCCAGCAATAAGGAAGAAAGAAAATCGGGGTGAGGGGGTAAAGGAGGTGCTGCTTTTCAAAGGCTAGAGGACACACACTAAGTATTCCAATGTCAGAGCTTAAGTGGCCATGGCTGCCAACACACACATTACTTTTTGATGAACTACATCTTAGGGTTTAATAAAATGCTCATGCCTCCAGTGCAGGAGGAGCCCAGTATTTTAGTACACACAACCTGCCACAGTCAAAGTTTTCACGTCCAGTCTCGAATCCATGTAGTTACTCACGGGGAAAGAAGAGCAGTGACCTCTTTGGACTAAGAAGGAAGAACACCTTACATGCCATTTTCTTTTTACTCAGGACTGGCAGAAGCAATTAAAAGTGAATTCAGCCCGATCAGGATGCTGCTATCTTACACAACAGGACAGAGTACCAATGCCCTCCCCTCCTGCCTCTGACGCCCCACCCCCAACCCCCTCCAAATGGTGACATACTGGTGGCCCTGAAGGAGGAGTGTCCGGCCTTTCCGTCCCCCGATGTCCCACATGATGACGCTGTTGTCAGATGCTCCTGAGAAGAGTAGCCTTTGGATAGGGTCCCACCAAAGGCAGGCGATACTACCTAGGGATGTGAGAGAGGAGTCAAACAGAACTCAGTATCAGGACACACAGGCGCGACTGTGGGAAACCCCACCATCAGCTGAGCCTTTGAGTAAAACATCTATTTTGGGATACAAAGGGTCATTCAAACCACAATCTCATGTGTCATGGAGAACACACTGTAAATCCATTATCCAAACTTGGAAGTTGAGGATTTCTGAGCCACACAGCTATGAATACAAAGGCCTTCAAAGTTTTTCCTTGTTTTGTACCAAAATTTATAAAGTAGCTAGATATAAAACATCAGTTCACAAAACTTCTGAAGAGGAAAAAAATCCCAATATTCTATGAATAAACATGCACAGTTGGTGGTGCACATTTTATGCAAGATAGAAATCTAGGTTACTCCTGACCCACGAGACTGTATAGACATTTACTCTAAGATGCTTTGAAAATTATTGCCTCAAGAAAAAAAGTAAGTTTATTAAGTAAATATGCCAAAGAAGTTTGAAAAGAAAGAGAAAGAAGAAAAAAGAGAAGAAAAGAAAAGAAAAGAAAAGAAAAGAAAAGACTCGACTCACCCTTTATATTTCACACACTGCTAACTTATCAAATTGAATGCCCTTAGGGAAATCTTTTGTTTCTAGAGATTTCTCTTGCAGGGGTGTCTTCAGTTGGTACTACTAATCTAGGCACTAGCTGCTAACCAACAGTAATTCTGAGCCAGTGATATATGCTAATAATTCTCCTGGAGGTATTCAGAAAGTGAAGAGGTCACATGCACAAGCAAGTAAGAAAAGCCAGCTTCTCACATAAACTTTCTCAAAACAGAATAAAAGTGAAAGACAAAACAAAAAGTAGTTGCGAAATGAGCTTAGTGGCCTTATTTTTTCCCCATGAGTTCTGTTGAGTCCTATGGCCCTCATGTGTCAGTGAGCAGCCTGAATCACAGACACACTGACGCTGAAAACCACTAAGTAGTTTTAGCACCCATTCCACCATCAGAAGCTCAGAGACCCTGGAGGGTCCAGAGCTCATGAGAGAATCCGCCATGCTTGGGAGGGGGCTGCTATGGGAGCCTTGCTTTTCTGCAGCAGAGTTTCTAAGTTTTTTCCAAAGCACAGTTCATTTTCCTTTCACCTTTTCCCCAGAGTCCCTGATAGTGGGTGGACAGTCTAGGTCATCTAAACAGTTTAGCTAAAGTGTGTGATATACCCAGCTTGCTGCACTTGAAAGCCTAAGTTACTAAGTACAAGTACCATCTTAAACAGATCCACAACAATCCTCAACAAGTCTTCAGCAATTCAGTCTAAACTATAGGCCCCCAAAGTTCCAATCTGTGTCACAACAGAAATGGGATCCAACAACCTCTATAAAAACCACACTGCATTTCAGCTCAGTGGTCAATGAAATGAACTTAACACTCATATGTACATAGAAGGTTCACCCAACTCAGCCAACGGGAATTTTACGTTCCTCCACAGAAAGCCACCATTACCATGAGTGAATCTACTCCTGACCCAGAGCGCAGTGACCAAGTCTAAGGCTGACCAGCCCTCGAAGTTTCTCTAATGGCACCACTCTAGAAACTACCAAAATCAGAATGGCAGTAATGAGAATTCTTCCCAAGGTCTGTTTAAAAGAAATGGTCTGGGGATGGAGGCATAGGTTAGTGGCAGAGTCCTCACTTGGCATGAATCAGGCCCTGAGATCAAAACCAGTACTGTGCCCACCCTTCCCAAAAAAAGTTCTTATGGAAACAATAATTTTAAAGGTTATTGGGTATGGTGGCTCACAACTGTAATCCCAGCATTTAGGAGACTGGTGGAGGAGGATTATTATGAACTGAGGCTAGCCTGAGCTGCACATTAAGTTTGGGGTCAGCCTGGGTTAGCATCAGATCTGCCTTAAAACAGATCAATCAATCAACCAATCAATCAGTAAACAAGGTAAGCAATACAAGGCACCCATATGAACAATCCAGACAAGATTTCTGATGTATGAAGCTGACCTGACCCTAAGTTTTCTTTTCAATCTCAGCACATGGAACTCAAACTGAAATACTACGGCAGCTCATAAGGAGTGGACCACTCCCAAGCCCACAGAGCTGACGACTGAATTTGGATGCCTGACCTAGGTGAAAAACACATGAGTGGAGCCTACCTTCATGTCCCTTGAGGGTCGTGATAACCGAACAGGTGTTCTGCTCCAGCTTCAGCAGAGTGATTTGTCCCGAGTAATCACCGACAAAGGCATGCTGAGTATCCAGATCATACCTGAGGAGAAGCAGTCAAGGAAAGGTAACCGGACCCATTTCAATACATTCACACACAGCAAGCAAAGCCAGCCACAGACCGCAAACCTGAAATCACAATGTGACAGGCAATGAGCAAATGATAATTAGGTGATAGGTATACACTGAAAGAAAAATTAAGTATCAGATTCACAAGCAAAGCTAGAATCCATCCAACAGTTGTTACATCGAGGGCAGTATCATAGGAACCAGTAATAAAACTCATGAGAGCCGGTAGAGATGGCACATAGGCAGTGATAGTCAAGTTGTAAGAAACCATTAAAACACACACACACACAAACACACACACAATGGAACCAGATGTTTTATGAAATATCTATAAAAATGATGTCATACTGACAGCAAGTACAGGATATGGACTTATCTTCCTTTTTGCCTAGATAATCCAAATTTAAATGATAACAATGGCTTACTTTATGGGTTGATAGTTCCATAGTTTGGACTCAGCTATCTGTTGTGACAGCCATCTTGAAGCATATTAATTACCAGTAGCAATTCATTTTTCTCTCACTCTGTAACCATGGACACTTATAGGACACCAGTACTGGCTAGGAAACAACACAGTGACGGCTAGTGTTCTACAGCACAGGTCAGGAGAACGACAAGCCAGCCATGGCTGTGATCTTGTGCTGTGCTCTGCAAAGCCAATATAAGAGGTCTTATACGAGACAGAAAAGCTCACAGAATATAATAGATGAGCACCTCTCCCTTGAGCCTAAACTGTATGGTGCTATTTTAAATTTTTATCTTAACTATCTCATGTTGTGTATTCATTTGTAACAAAAATTAGTTAAGTAATGCTACATTTGTTTGTGGGAGAGGTGTACCAGGGTACTATCCATGGGGCACATGCAGAAGTCAGAGGACTATATTCGCAAGTTAGTTCTCTTCCATGTTGGACCCAGTGATCAAACTTGGGTTGTCAGACTTGGTTGTAAAGACCTGCTCTGCTGAGCCATCTTGTTGGCTCATAACAAATGTTTTAAGTGAAAACTTTTGATGGCAGGGCAGGCAGGGAGGGGAGGGAAGGAATTTCGCTCTTCTATTCAACTATAAGAGAGAACTATCCAGGGAGCTGCCTGCTGTTGATCACCCTCATCCATCAGGTCAGTATATCTCCTGTTAGCATTGGTGCACACAGCAACCAGAGGTCACCTGGAGCACAGGTGCACTATGGGTAAAGCTGGAACCTTAAAGCAGGATTATCATCATCTGGGACATCTGAGGCACCTGTGAGAGTACTGTAAGAATTAAAGCCCCCTTTCACATTAAATAAATAAATAACTACAAACATAAAAGGAAGTTTTGTATGCCGCTCCTGACCGGCCACTTGTAAAGCACAGAGTGAGGCACAGTCTTCCATTTTGTAATAAAGAAATGAAGGGCAGGGCCTGCATTAGCCAGGTCCTACAACTTTGTATATATATATAAAAAAATTGACAGCACCCACAGAAAACACATTTATGTCATCATTTTTCACAGACAAGCTCTATACCAAAGAAAAGGAGACACAGAGGTTCTTAGATTTTAGGATAAATCCACAGGGGTCACTGTCTTCGAACAGCTAACAATTCAATTCCAAATTAAGCAGCAAGGTGAGATGGGGCAGGGAGGAGGGGGTCAGGCACTCTGAAGGATACTGCAAACAGGAAGCCCATGATGAGAAGAAGTGACGGCCAAGCATGTTCCCGCTGCGTGTGCACATCCAGCTCACACACTTGTCGTGGCCAGTGCTGATCACCCACTCGGCAGCCAGGCTGAAGATGATAGCAGACACTCGGTTCTGATGGGCTGTAGGCAGACAAAGGGAGGGTCAGTGCCCTTCAGGAAGGATACCTCTCCGCGGACAGAGCTGGGGCTCAGCTTCCCCAGCATGAAAGTGACTGTGCAGGCATGATCCCAGGAAGATTCCAGAGAATCTACCTCTTCCCAAAGCCCTGGACCACCCCAAATGGAAGACTATCAGAAGCCAGGAACCATTGAGGAACCATCTGTTCTCAAGAAAGATTCCAGTAACAAAAAAAAAATTATCTGCCCATCTATGTTCAAAGGAACATTTTAATTTTTGTTCTGACAACATTAATATCCTGTATATATGACAATTATGGGGTTTTCTCAGCAGAGCAAAGGTGGGTTGTAGCTGGTGATTACTACAATGTATGACCCTTCCTGCCATGAAGGATGGATGTACCCTCAAACTTTAAGATAACACAAACCCTCTTTTCTCTCTTAATTTGTCTTTTGTTAGGTCTTTGGTCACTGTAATCAGAAGAGTAAATTATATACCTGGCTAATATCTTTTGTACTTGTCTAGTATAAAATATACCCATTTTAAAACAAATTATTATCAGTAAGTTTTTTAAAATTTTTATGTATAGTTTTTTATTATTATTTGTAAAGACGGACCATCTGTAAAGTTCTTTGATGTAGTAGCTGAGAAAGAAGAAAGCTTTTCTATAACTCAGCCTCTGAAATATTTCTGGCTGATTCCAGGCCGCCCTCAGGCCATGGCATGACTCTGGTTCATCTGGCACACAACTTTGCACACAGTTGGTATCTAATAAATGCTCTAGTTAATGAAGTTAGAGCCGAGAAAGAAAACAGGCGACCTTTGCCTCAGCTGTGTGAGCTGCTCCCGAAGAACTGAGGAACACAGAGAATCAGTTTTGTCATGCACACAAACCACATGCGCCTGAAGACCCCGAAACTTCAAGGGTGCTGCAGCTCTGAGCTCTAGGTGACTGGGTGGCTGAGTGGCTTTTGTTTTACTTTTTTCTGATTTAATGGTATTTCTAATTTCCACAAACACAGGGTGCTTATTAATTTCAGATACAAACACTGAGAGACGTGGCTTTTATTCATAGAATAAATCTTTTAAGTAAAAGATGAGTTTGATTTGACTGACCCCACTTTTTCCCCACTAGATCTGTAGCTGTCAAACTGGGAAAAGACAAGGTGTATCTTGGCTCACAGTCAAGACCTCAGGCTGACTCTCAGGAAGAGCTGTCCTGTTCACAGGCTTAGATCCTTTCTGTTGTTGAAGTTTTTCAATGTTTTCTTTAGGACAGGATGGTGAATGCTTAATCTGCTTCACCCACAGTTTCTAAATTCTCCCTTGGGGTAAAATTAAGAATGTGGCAAACCATATTCAGTCGTCTACATGGCTTTTAAGATGTCATAAGTCACCAATGAAATGCAAACATGAAAACCACCACAAAACATATAGCGCACAGAGAACTCTGCCACCTTAATACACACTTTATAAAACGTGTGTCACATTTGTTCCAAAGAACACCTTTTAACTCAGCTACAGCTACTGCACCTCCATGGGAACAGAAGCACACAGCTCGAATGGACATTCACAGAAAACAAATGACCAACACTAAGTAAAGCTCAGGCCATTTTAAACCTGTGAACTTTTCTATCGCTCTGGTATCAAATAATAAGGCAGTAGTGTTGGGAAGATCCAGCAAGAGGGCTCCCCATGGAGCTGCACTTTTGCTTGAAAAGAATTTGCAAAAACATTTTCGTAGCATTGAAGAAACTTTTTAGTGTCTGACCTGGCTATTCTGCTTGCAGGAATTGGTCTTAAGTAGAAGTCATCAAGATTAAACATCTAGAGTCATTGTCACAGTCGAGGGCACACACATTTACACATGTAACTATTAATTACACTCACAGATATGTGCATGTATACAAAAACACATACATGTATACTGTGCTGTATGTTAACCAAAACCTGGAAACAGTGCATACCTTCTTCCAATAATAGAAACAATGGTGAAATTAACTCTTGCACCACAACCCAATATACAAAAATGTAAATGCCAGGAAGCAGGAAAGGATGATAAATGACTTATCTCTCATATAACTAGTGCAATACAATGGAAATGTTAGCATGGAAACCTACCTTGTATCATAGGAGAGGACATTTCTAGCTTTATGTGTATGTATCTAAATGTGTACACGTGCCAGAGTGTGTGTCATTACCTGGATAGGTCTTGATAAAATTCATTTTATTAAAATCTTCAGAAACGTGAAATTCCTAAAAGCAAGCATACGCAACAAAAAGACAAGTTACAGTTCTTAAAATGACAGGAGCTCAACTTGAAAAATGAAGCAAGGTCCAAAGAGACACAGCGCTCAGGATGAGCTACAGAGGGATGGGAACCTGTCCTAGGTCCCCTGTCCTTCAAGGAGGATTTCAACAGTTGAATTCCTACAAACTGTGGCTGGCCAGTTCAGACTTGAGTGCAGTGCTTCCTCCAGAGACCAGCCACGCTCTAACTGCAAATGTTTGTGTATGTTGCTGCTTCAGCTCTACAAAAATAATTAATAAACCCCTCAAAATAATGGATAAGGAACACAACATTAAAGACTTGTTATCAACAGAGCTGATGACTTACAGAATAGACATGGGAATGGCTCAGCAATTTAATGAGGAAAATATGCACGTTGTGTGCATAAATATACCCTATAAAACATGAGTTTGAGATTGTGGAGGGTCTTTTGCTATTCTCCAAATAACTAGGAGGGAAAAAAAGCAAATACTTTTGTAATGCAAAGAATAAATGAAAGTCAGAAGAGTATGCACTAACTAGGAATCCTACTGGTCAATGTTAAATTGTTAAGGTGCTATGAAACACACGCATTATAAATTGTAGACCAAGAGTGAGAAAAGCACACAGAAAGAAAGACAGACTTCCTGTCCTCTGTCTGGCTTTGCTGGACACCAAAGTTCATGAGCACCGTAAAGGAGAATCTGGAGAATCTAGACAGAGGCGGGCCCACCTGGGGATCAACTGCTGACTACAGCAGGATTAGATCTGCACGGTCCCTTTGTGCTGGAGTCACAACTCCCCGTGTGCAGTAACAGCACCCTGCCCTTCAACCAAAAGCAGGACTCGAAGAATCCCTCAGAAGATGTACGGAGACTACACACCGCCACCTGGAGAAGGTGCCTGCAGCTTACACCTGAGGGTTTCTTATCTCACGGGAGCATGTGCATCATCATGACATCCCTAGAAAGTCTTTGGAAAGAGACAGGCAGAGCTTTGCCACTGATTGCTACTCTGTGTAGAGCAGCCCTTGACCCACAGCCAATGCTGTATGAATCCCAGGGCAGCAGCCTATACCCTTCCTTTTGGCTTTCTTCTTAGTCCTTAGACATAATCAAGGCATTTTTACATTAAAAGACAAATCAACAAAACAACAATGAAGCTCTTTGACCTACACAAGACTCTTTGTCCCTTCTCAGTAAAACCCTTTTCTTATGATCAGCTACACTAACCACTGACAGGCTTCCTACCAAGGTCCCTCTCCTATCGCTGTGCTCCAGGCTTCTGTCTGCAAGGAGAGTGTGCTCCCTCCTATCCCTGCTGGCTGCCTTATGTATTTACTTATCTGTTTTTTAATTAACATGTAAAATACTAGATAATCTTTTGGACATTTTCCAACACACAGTGTTTTTATGGTTCTCCCTGCTCCAGCATTTTGCCACCCCTCTGTGACCTCAGTCCCTTTTCTTTTCTCATGACCGTTGTGTCTTTGTACCCAGGCTCTAACCTTCCCCCTTTGCCAATCTTGATCTCCTTTCTAGCTTTTTGAGATTACCTGCTCTTACATCTGTTTATATATAAACACAGGCAGCTAATTACAGCTTGATCTCAACCTTCTCTGCCAAGCATCTCCTCTCTCCCTTCACCAATTACTGACCTGTCTGTAAATGGCACCACAGCCCACTTAGTTCAAGCACCAAATCTACTGTCATCTGACATCTTCCTTCATCCTCTCAGACATGCCAGGAGGCATGTTAAGTACTCCACTCTGTCCATTTCTGATGCCACTGTCCCTGAGCCCAGACTCCTGGTTGACATAGTAACTTGACTTTTTTTTTTTGTTATCCAATCCAATCTCCATAGAGCACAGAGTCAGTCCTTTAAGAATACAGCCAAGCACAAGAATCCCATGACTGTAGAATCCCATCACTCTACAATACTATTACTCTAGAGGGTAAAGTGGAAGATTACAGGTTTGAGGCCAATGGGGGCTACACAGTAGGTTCTGGGATCAGCCTAAGCAATGGAGTAAAATCCTATCCAAAAGAGGTAGAGGGGGATGTGAAATACACCATAGCATTGGCCTGTCTAAAAATCTCTTGATAGCTTCTCACTAAATTTATAATAAGATATAAAACTTTATCCGTAGGCTTTGCATGACTGGGCCGCTATCCACGTCTTAGGTACGCCTGGGTCCTTCCTCTATCATTCAGTGCCACTCATCTAAGATGCCCTCTTCCAACTCAGACCTGGGCCTTCAAGGGAAAACTCTTACAAGAAAAGATAAGCGTAAAGTATCTGTTTGACAGGATTAGGCACATTCAGAGTAATATGGCCACAGATTAATGTATTCCTATGAAAACTAGAAAATGACCTTGAGTCTGGTAATTAATAGCTTCATAGATAATGTAGCCAAAGTACAAGCAAGTACAGAGAGAGAGAGAAAAAAGAAGACAAACTGAACTTTACAAAACTTAAAAATGACTGAATAGACAATCCTTAGGACAAGAGAGATTTTTGCAAATTGTGTATGTGATTGGAGTCTAGTGTCCAGTACTAAGCAAGAACTTAGAAAGTAAACCCAGCACACAGGATAGTGGCACTTGCCTCCTGGGTCAGCACTTTGGAGGTAAAGGCATGAAGGTGGTAAGTTCCTGAGTATCTTAGGCAATAAAGCATGTATCCTCTATCTCAAAAATAAAAGTAAAGTGAATAAAAGATTTCCTGAAATACTAAATAGTCACCTCATGAGCCGGAAATCCATTCCTATAGAGTCAACAAACTGAAAAACGCAGATTCAGAGACATCCACGATGCTACAGTAGCCATGTTCGAAACAGTCCCACAAGAAAATAATCCCAATGCCAACCAACTTATCAGTGGACAAAGTGAGATTGCTCAATTTAGGAGAATACTAGTCCACCATAAAAAGGTTTGAAGTAATTAATCCAAACTGCAACAGGGAAGACTCCTCAAGATACACTTAAGAAGCTACACACACATGATTCTATTCACATAAAATGTGTGGGATAAACATGCTGAGAAAGTAGCTTAGAGACAGGTGGCTGGGGGAGATGCTCCCAGGAGGAACTGCTGATGGAGCCGAGGGTTCCTTGGGGGATGGGCAGATGTTCTGCAATTCCAAAGTGGTGCTGCTGACTTGATCTAATGAATATACAACACTATAGACTATGAAAATGTACATGTAGAATGATGGTCATTGTGATACAGAGTTATATTTCTTTTCAGGAAACAAATAGGTATGTACACACAACTCAAAAAACACCAGTCAATAACAGACTGAAAATTTAAATATCTCATTCTTCACCAAAGGTGGTTCAAGGTACACTGCTTTTCCCCAGAGTCACGTAAGTTCCTGGATGAATAGCTGAGCCTTCTTCTCAGCTCTGTCTTACGCAGAAACACACATACACAGAGGTTCTCCACCCACCGTGTTAAAGGTGGCAGCAGCTACAGGTCTCTCTAGTCCACTGTAAAAGGGTTGTGCTCTGTGGGTGAACCAAGCACTGAGACTCTAACCATGAGAGCATTTTGAGACATGTGGAAATTGATTTATAAGCCCTAATTAAATTGAACCCATCTTCAGTCTAACATTTATAATGAATTAGACACCACTCATGACAAACAACCTGCTCAGCATAAGGAAGCATGAGGTAGTCTTACACAGGACATACTAAATACATGGACCCTACTTACCATCACAGCCCCGTTATCCTGGCCCACAAATATCCGCCTGCTGTCGTGATGGTAAGCCATAGAAGAGCAAGGAGCTGTGGAAAAGATCAAGACTACATCATGAGAAAAGCTAAGCACTGGAAACCATTGTTTAAAGTACATCGCTATTAAGAAGAGTTATGTGGCTTAGGTTAAAAACTAGACAAAAATGCTTTATGAAAAATAAATTATGCACACTGAAAATATAACTGAAGTTCCCCATGATTTAAATTCTAAACTGGAACACTTGAGTCTTCTCACAGTTACTTCTAGAGTTCTGGTGAAGTGAGGAGGCACAAGGTCTTGTCTGGGTGGAACTCCTACCGCAGCACGGATGCCTGCAGGAACCGGTGCTTCATCACGCTGCCCTGCCGCCCTTCCCCAGAGAAGACCAATGATTAAGTGGACTCTAAAAATGAAGGGTACTGGCATTTGAATTCCAATCCTGTGGCATGTGTGAGCAAGCCAGGTAACCCACCACAGGATTACTTTTTCCCAGTAGAAAAAAAAAGAATTACTCCCCTTTGCAACAGCACACAGCCATCGTAGTGAGCACAGCTATGATTGTATTACCAGTATCGGCCTCCTTCACAAACACACCCATTGCAGCCAGCCCAACTCTCTTCCAGGAATCATGGGCAACTTCTCAAACAAGAGAAACTCCAAATTGTACTCTGAAAATTGGAAGGAACGAGATTCCTAAAACTGACGGTTTGGAGACAGAACTGTTTGAGTTCACTCAGCATAAATAATTTAAGCTAACAATGAAAGAAGCACACACGAAAACACATGCCAGGAGGAAATGAACTAGATGTGCATGGCTTGAATTAAAATAAAAGAAAGACGGGCTGGGAAGTATAAGCTGGTAACTGAGCAGTGGGAAAGCAGAGGGAGGAAGATCACAAGGCCAACTTGCTTACATACACTGCAAGTCCCATGCCTGCTGGGCTGCATGCAGAGCATTGTTTCAAAGCCCAAAAGGAAAAGTCAAAAAGAAAAAAAGAAAGAAAGAAAAAGAAAAAAAACTTCAAAGGAAGTTTTCTCACTTCAATAGTCTTTTTTTTTTTTTTTTTTTTTTTTTTTAATCTAGTCTATCTATCTGTCTGTTTGTTTACCTACCTACCTACCTACCTGTCTATCTGGTACGGTGGCCAGGGGGAGCAGCAGTACATACCTCTTAGTATACATGTATGCACATGCCAGAGGTAGCCATTAGGTGTCGTTCTTTGATGGCTAGCTTTATGTTTTTAAACAGCATCTCTCACTGGGCCTCACAGGCTAACTAGCCAGTGAGCTTCAGGGACCTGCCTGTTTCCACCAACTTTTCTATCCCATGCCCTGCAATGCTGATGTTACAGGCAATCAGCACGTTATGCCCAGATTGTGGGTTCTGGGGATCTGAACTCAGGTCTTACTTGTGTGGCAGACACTTTACAGGCTGAGCAATCTCTCCAGTTCCTGAGCTCATACTCTGCCCACGAAAATATAAAATATAACACAAAACTGTACCCAAAGACAATTGTAGAATTACATTTAAGACTACTTCAGTTGCATTTGGGAGAGCTGTATGTGAAGGTAGATACTGACATTATACAAAAAAGAAAGAAGAAAGAAAGAAAGAAAGGAAGGAAGGAAGGAAGGAAGGAAGGAAGGAAGGAAAAGAAAGAGAGAAAGAAAGAGAAAAAAATTGGTGACAGATATCACCAGTAGTCTCTATCAGGCACAGAGGCACATGACGTTAATCCCGATATCCAGTAAGTAGAGGTAAGAGAATTTCTGAGAGTTTGAGGCCAGCAACATGTATTAAGTTAGGTTGTCTGAATTAAAAGATAATTATAAACACAAATACATTGCTAGACACACAAACATACATGACATCTCACAATTAAAACAGCAGTTGCTATGATGATTTAAGATTCCCCAGTTTTGCTTTCTTATCAGCTAATGATAAATTTTGGTATTGGCTTCAAGGCTCAATTCTTCTGATGCCTGACACTGTCATAAAACCACATAAATATGTAAAATTCCTCATTTTGTAAAAATGTCACGCTAAGTAATTTTATGACGCTAGAGACTTGCTATGTTTGCTGCTGTTGTTGTCTTGTGTGAGTAATTCGGGGCACATGTGAGGCAGTGAACATGTAAAGATCAGAAGACAACCTTCAGGAGTTTTCTCTTTCTACTGAGAGCTCCAGAGACCAAACACAGGTGGTCAGGCTCGTTTGAGATATAGTTATCCCCTCAGTCATCCCACAGACCTACAGTTTTTGAATTAAAAAGCTTCCCTAGTTTGGTTTGGATATAGTAATACCATTGCCTGTCTGTCTGTCTGTCTACCTACCTACCTATCTTTCCTGGATTTGAGGTTTCTACTGGGGTAAGCAATGTTCAGTTTAGAAACAAGGGTGGATAGGTCAACTACTCACACAGCTTTACAAGAAGGAGAAACACAAGACCATCTTTCAAACTACTGGCAACATATACATGAAAGGCACCTGCGAGTCTGAGATCACACAGGTAAAGCTCAGAGCAGACTGCCAGATGCACCCACTGAGGTTCATCCACAGTCTGTGGTGGGGGAGGCCAGGAGAACCTCTCACTGGTCACTATGGCTTTCATACTATAATGTAGAGCTGAGTGAGTGGCTGCCATAGACCGTCTGGTCCATGAAATCTCAATATTGCCACCAACATTGTACATAAGCCATTTGTGGATCCACCTCATTCTTTTGGTCGGCAGCAAGGTTCTACAGTCATAAGCAGTGGTGGATCACAATTACAGCCACAAGCAATTGACTCAAATCTCTTCAGCCTCAATTTCCTTATCCATAAAATGGCTATTGTAATGACATCATCAAATTATGTTTGCCAAGGAAAAAAGGCCTGGTGCATAAAGTAAGACAGAAACTGAGTCATCATCTTTCCTCAGCCACAGCAGATTCTGAAGGTGACTCTTGCTGAGGGAAGTAAGGTTACGGAGCAAGACTGGCCATGCAGGGCAATATGTTGTTACCTTGGTCACAGGAAAGTTGAACTTGGTAGATGGCCACTAAACACCTCAGATCCAGTAATCTGCAGATAGTTTGTAGAAACGACATTTTTTCTTGTATTTTGAACTTATTTATGCAAGAAATGTCATTTGAAATAGCAGTTACTTTTCATAAATCATTTGCTCTATCTTTAGTGCGCTGCTACTGCAGCATAGGCACTAAAGAGTGACTGAGTTGTGCATGGAGGCTCATGACTCAGACCCCAGCCATGAGAGGAAAGACAGAAGAACCGCTGGGAGTTCAAGGCCAGGTTACAGAGTGTCACCTTGACTCAAATAATAACTGCAACAACAAACTGCATCAGCAGCAGCTGAAAACAAGCTGACCATGTACAGAAGCACACTTGACATGCAGGTGCTAGCTAGCATGAGCTCAGAGACTATTCTTTCAGCCCTTCCTTCTGTAACCGGGAACTACCTCAGAAAAGCCAGTGAAGCCCAGTAAAGGATGGATGGGGACAAAGAGCACCATGGTCACATGCTCAAGATCTAACAGCCATGCTTGGGTGCTGGTGCCCTGGGGGGGTTGGGGGGGGGGACATTAATCAGAACAGGGGCCAGCAAAGGGCTCAGTGGTTAAAGGCACTTGCTGTCTCATGGTAGGAGATCAGATTTCCACATGCTGTCTTCTAGACCTCCACACAAAATAAATAGATGAAATGTATTACTTGTAATTCACAATAAAGTTGTAAAAAATAACTGAAGATTGGAGGGCTAGGAACATAGTTTCCCAACACTGCGAGTAGAGTTGGGGTTGGGTGGGTGTGAAGGATACAACTTACAGAGAGTAACAACAATGAGGGACAAAAATATCTCAGTCTATGGCTCTAGGGAGCATGGGCCCCAGTGTTCAGGACCTAAGAGGTTATTATGACCAAAATATAAACTATGGAGAAAAACAGGAGGTGGGAGGAATAACACCAACAGTGCCTGAGAGGTGTCCCGCCATGATGACAAAGCATTGCTGGTACTGGGATGAGTTCCCAGACCATTGCTTCCTTCCAGCTATCAGATCTGTGGCTGGGCCACTGGGAAGTAGAAGAAGCCTATTGGGTGGCTGCTGTAGCTAAGGAGGCCCAGAAGATATCACCTCCTGTGGCCCCGATGCTTAAACAGGCTCCGTGAGTACTTTAATACATCAGGTGCTTCCTATTTCAAGGGGAGAATTTGGTGTAAGAAACCAAGGTTACACAACCACAACACATGCAGACACAGGCAATGAGAAGGTTCTACTATCTGGCGTTCTGTGAGCAGCCTTTCAGGGAGTCTTCCGATAGGCTCCGTACTCCATTGCAAACTTACCTTTAAGCAGGATTTCATTTTTACTTAGTGATGTTATAAACATAAGAAAGTTGACCAGCTGTCTAAAGCTCTTGGACAGTCTAACACTGATAAACCACAGACTTTTGGCAGAGATTATTACAGGATCCAACACTGCACACACAATGAATACATGAGAGAATGCTGAGAGAGGAGAGGTGTTTGGAAGAATGACTCCCACTGTCCATGCTGTGACCAGTGTCACCAGGACTAGGACAAGTGTCACAAGCCCTCTTACAGAGGAACTTCACAGTGACCTTCAGGAACAAACCATTAAGCTCAAAACAAATCGTCTTCTGTTCCTAGGGGGTCATCTGACAGTGGAAGCCCTTAGTTCAAGGAAACCCCTCACTAAGGAACAGTGCCTCAAGCAGCCCCACAGCTGTGGCTGTCCACTGGGTAGTTACAAAGAGGCCTATGTACTCTACATACTCCTGGGGTTTTTTTTTTTTTAATTCTTTTTTTTCTAGTATTGGGCCTGTTTCAGTTAGGCTGGTAGACCAACTGCCTCTGTAAAAGGAGTTTTCCTGTGGTTTATTATAGCCTATCAGAGGTCTTGGGCAACAAAGGAACTCATTCTGAAATCCAGTGGCAATTTTTAGCCAGGTCTTTTAAATTTTAAATCATCCAAGGTGTCAGAAACAAGGTCCTTAATTGGAAAAGTCTATGACTTACAGGCCATTGTGTGATAGATGCTGGGCCAGTACTGGCCGCTGTCTCTCTTCAGCCATACTCGGATGGTTCTGTGGAGACAAAAAAGGGGGGAGGGGTGTGCTTAGTCATTTTATCTTTATTTAAACCCTCCTGAATGGCATGCAATAGTGAACTGGACAGACTTGATCACTCTAACACTGAAAATCAGCACAGACACATACGAGAGCCAATGCCTGTGCCCAGTACTCACAGACACATACGAGAGCCAATGCCTGTGCCCAGTATTCACAGACACATACGAGAGCCAATGCCTGTGCCCAGTACTCACAGACACATACGAGAGCCAATGCCTGTGCCCAGTACTCACAGACACATACGAGAGCCAATGCCTGTGCCCAGTACTCACAGACACATACGAGAGCTAATGCCTGTGCCCAGTACTCACAGACACATACGAGAGCTAATGCCCGTGCCCAGTACTCACAGACACATACGAGAGCCAATGCCTGTGCCCAGTACTCACAGACACATACGAGAGCCAATGCCTGTGCCCAGTACTCACAGACACATACGAGAGCTAATGCCTGTGCCCAGTACTCACAGACACATACGAGAGCCAATGCCTGTGCCCAGGACTCACAGACACATATGGCGTCTTTAAACATCGCCATCAGTGGCCTTGGGCTCCCCACACACATCAGCTCTTACCTCGCGCACACAGCATTCCCATCTCTACAGATTCAGTGCGAAGCACGGCGACTTCGGTAGAGCAAGTTTGTCACAATGCTTTTGGAAAGGCTTATTCTCCAAAATGTGCATAACAGATGTCCAAGTCATGAGAACAGGCACTCTCAGTGGATTCTTCAGCATATAATTGAGCTGTCTTTGTTTGTGTTTTAGTACAATTTTGTTTTTAATTAAAAATTTTAACATCCTCTAATTGATCTTACAAAGTTACTCAAAGAGAAATATATACAGACAGTAGTATATTATAAATTATACACAGTATGACTATTTTAAGTTATATAATATCCAAAAGTCAAGATGTCAAACAATTTTAATAATGTAGAAATGTTCATTGTATAATGACATACAAAGGGAACAGAACTTTCAACTACTTTTCTGGGTAAAACAAACTGTGTCAACATAGTCACTGTCAGTCTCACTAGAAGACATTGGGGAAAGCATCAGGGACACAAAGAAGAAAAGCTGGGTACAGGGACACATGCCCAACAAGCCCTGTAGTGGAGGGCTAGAGCATGGGATTGGTCACCATGGCTTAGAGGCCAGCCTAGGGCACTGTAGCAAAACCCTGTCTCACAGAAGCAAAAACAGAAAAACAAAGGATTATGCTTATGGAAATGCAACAGGGGTGAGGAAGGGGCAGGGGTGTAAGTGCCTCAGTCAGTGAGAGGCTTGGCTTATCCTCAATTCCCAGCCTCCTACCCTGGAGGAAACTGTCCTGCACTGTCTCTGGCTTCTCTTTCATCAGAACACACATGGGCTCTGAGGATATCCTGTGTGTGTGCAGTAGTGACAAAGGAGACCAGAGCCAAAGGGCAGCATGCACATGGACTGCAGAGACGAGCACCAGGGCCAAGCAGGGCCAGCCTGGGCCCCACCAGCCTCCTCAGGACCTCCAAGCCAGGTTCTTCTTCCCCAGTCTCCTGCGGTCCGACATTCTAGTGGTGTCTGCTTTGCCATAGGCTTCTCATGACCCACTGTTGTTCTCAGACTGTCATGTTTCTATTCCTAATAACAGCCTGGCAAGTGACTCACTAGATAAAGATGCTTCCACAAAAAAAAATGAAGCCCTGAGTTCAATCCTTGATACCCAATAGAAGGAGAAAATTGACTTCATGGGTTCTCCTCTGACCTCCATCCCTGTGCCACACCCACACAGACATACACAGAAACACAGAGACAAATAAATGTCTATTTCTAACAGCAACATAACAGTTTGAAAATGTTTAGACCAAATTTCCATCTATTTACCTAGTTATTTCTTTCTGAAGTTCTAGACAAAATTGTTCCATAGAGACAAAACTCAGGAATGGCTTAGGATTCTGTGGAAGGGGGCAGACTGTAGAGATGTGAGGGAGCTGCCACCAAAGAAACTGAGGAGGCTCTGGGGATGGTCACTAGAGCTGTGTCCACACAGCACAGCATGCCCGACTACTCTCAAATCTGCAGACGACTGTGTGTGATTAAAGGGATCTTCACTTCCTAGATGACATGAGGACACAGCACATAACCCTATTTTATTTTATATACGTGCTAAGCCCAGTGGAATCTGACCAGGTTGCTAGATCCAGCTACTGCTTTCAGCACATGGAGAGGACAGAAAGACAGAAGAACCTGCTAAACACCAAAACAAAGGTAATTCAGCAAAAGCAAGGCTGTGGGAAAGTCTACACAGGAAAGATGCAATTCCCTCAACAATAATTTGAAAGGGAAACGAACCAAGACATAAGGGCAAGCTTAAGAAATACACCAAAAATACAATGTGGGAGTCTTATTTTAATTCTGATTTTAAAAAAAACAAAACTAAAAATAATCCATAAAATAATCAGAAATGTGAGCAACAGTAGACATTTGCTGACATTAAAAATAATTAATAAATAATTATATCTTTCTTTAATTATAACAATTGTAATTATGCCACTGTTTAGGTTTTTGTTTGGGAGGTTGTTGGTTGTTTTGTTTTGTTTTGACATGGTGTTGTTACTACTATGTTACTCAGATTGGCTCAGTCAGGATCCTCCTGCCTCGGCCTCTGGGGTATGGGATTACAAGTGTGTACACCATGCCTGGCTAACGTTTTGTCAAGAAACAAAGAGCAACTCCTAAGCATCGTGGTGTTGTTTCTCTCCTGTCTTCAGCTTGGCCACCACTGTCAGGGCCTGTCACTTCCACCCTAGTCTCCTCTCACGGTGTCTTTCGGTTTCATTCCCAGCCCAGAGCTCACCTCTGGTATACCCAATGCCAACTACACAGCCCAAAAGGCCACACTTAGCCCACTACTATTGTACTCAGCATCCAGTCCTGGGGATCTCAAACCCAGGATCCAAGTGACAAACTGAGATCCCATGACGTTCCAGCTCAGGCCCTGAGACTCTCAAGTCTCCATGTGGTCCTCTCAGGTTACGCCCCACGCCCTTCTTCCTCACCACTCTACCATGAACTCCTCTCTACAGACTGGTCCTTCTAGGTAGATGATAGGGTGGATACTATTTCAACACAAATCCTTCTCTTAAAGACGCAATGGAGCATACAAGGATCAGCCTGAGATCTGATTCACCAAAGGGGCCTTACCTGTACTGACTAGACTCCATATAGTTGCTTAAAGCAGAAATATTATGGCTACATGTCAGCACAACAGATGTCACCAAGGCAGTGTAATAAACAAAAGGCCAACTCCAAGTCGTATATAATGTCCACTCAACTATCCGAGTTCCTGCCTAAAGATACAAAGGCCACACCTGAAGATCAAGGGTGCTCCATGCTGCTCTGCTTTAAGTTCACTGGCTTTATTTGCAACAGGACCACCACAGGGTTAACTCTGGCAGCTGACTACATCATTTCTAAGCCTAAGGAAGAAGATGATTTTAGTAATTCACTAAAACTGTTGCCACAAAGGTCATGGATTTAGTGGAATATACTTTGCCCTTTGTGCTCAGAAAGGGCAACATTCAGATATCAGGAAACCCAGTGTTGAGGAAATAATCTTAACAGCCCATCTCTTCCACACATCACTGGACCCTGTAACCAAAACCGACCTTCAGAATGATAGTTAACCTAGCCCAAAGTCAAACTCAGATCCCACTTAGCTAGACTCTAGCATCTGGAAGATGGAATCTTTTTTTTTTTTTTTTTGTAGAACAAACAGCATACAACTTGGTTGGTACAAATCTGACCCAGGTAGGGTCAAACAGCAAGCTAGGAAACTGAAACTTTGACTTTGAGAACCACTCATCACGTAAGGACAGAAAAGGACAACCTTGCTGGGACTAGGATCCAGCTTCATGACCTTTACCCAGACTGCTTGTCTTCAAACCACACCTTTTACTTCCTGTGCTGCTAAAATCTTTCATATCTCTGGCTCAATCAAACCAACATTAAATCTTACCCTGGGATTCTCAAGAATCTACATGTTAAACCAAGTTTTCCAATGTCACAAGTTACCTTGGAATTTGTTCCATATTATGATCAGTGGTTCTCCTTGGCTTAACAGGAATATAAAAAATAGGCGTCAACTGTGCAAGTTATTAAAAGCTTAAGAAATCCCAGGCTTTAAAAAAAAAAAGTGAACACTTAGCAAATTAGAAGCAAGGCCTGCTATTCCATAAGTTGCAGGCAACACTAACAGTTATGTGATATTTTACTAAATGTGAATTACTCAAAATCTTATAACTACATAATAAGCCAGCTGCACTAAGTACTGAGATCTGATGGTTCTGTGGCCCGTAAGCCCAGTGCTTTCTGAAAGACCTGTGTTGAAGCTGTTTCCTCGCCTGTAATGAACTAAACTAACAGAATATTTCTTTACTACCTGACAGCTCTCTACTCCCACACCTAAAGTCAGGTCTTGTTTTCCTCAACACCTTTTCTATTCATTTAGTGGCTGAATCACCTCTGATCCTCCAAGACCTATGAGCCTAAAAGAGAAACTTCCTCAAAGAAACATCTCAGAATCATTAAGAGTTTTTTCCAATGCCTGTTTTCAAACAATAGTCTGTTTTTCCAAAGATACTTGGGACGGAAGTCCATCTTTCTAAGCCTATACAAACAGCTTACAGGTTGACACAGCCCTATCCCTGTGGAGGGCTCTACCACCAACATAGAAGAGGATGAACAGTGCAGTCCTGAGATCCCTTCCACTGCCGTGCAAGACTGCGTTGCTGTGCTGTAAATCTCCCACACTAGGTGTCTGTCCTCCACGGCTGTGGGGAACAAAGCAGGAACAACTCAAACAGTAGTGACTGCCCACTGCAGGCTCCGAGGTTGTGTCAGCATTTTAAATTAGGATCTTTTAGCAAGAGTTTGGCCCGATCATAAAAGGTGAGAAAAAAAATAATGGCAGGATCAACAATATGGATCCCTGGATGGAGGACTTGCCTCTGAGCCGACGGCCGGAGTTTGGTCCTCAGAACTCACACAGAGGAAGAAGAGAAACAACCAGTACAAATGAGTGTTTACTACTTTTCAAAAATGACAAACTGTTAGACTTAAGGATTTTAGGCCTGATAACTGGTTATGAAGAAATAATTGAAAAAACAGACTCAAGGATTTGGGGGGGGGGGGGAAGGTAAATAATGAAATGTATTGGCAAATGACATAGTAATTTAATAGTTTAGTCGCTAAAAATAATTATGAAGACTAGGAGGTATGGGAAAATGTGAATAAAATGTGGTTTTCTCTTTTAATACTTTTATTTGAAGTGTGTGTGTGTGTACATCTGTGGGTCCCTTGTTCTGGAGGGTGTCCCACGAAGATCTGCCAACTGGGGACAGGGTGAGAGCACGGAGGACTCGATACTGTCTCCGTGCTGCTGCCCCCCCCCCCCCCATGTCTCCACTGTCTGTAGATCTCTGGCCCAGCCTGATGCGGGAGGTGGAAGCCAAAGGACACAGAGTGCGAGCAGGAGGGGAGATTGACTGCCCCCACGGCTGCCTCTGCCTTCTCACCATCGCTGTCGATGACCGGTCTCTCCCAGGTGCTGCACCTGTCTCTCCGAGCTGAGCTGGTCCAGGCCCAGGCTGGACCGATAAGGAGGCGGCTAGCTGGCAAGGAGGCAGCTTAGTGTCCCAGGCAGGTTCCGGGAGAGCAGAGCTCTCCCCAAGTGTTACAGCTCTTGTGACAGAAACTCTCAGACACCAGGATGATTCTTGAGCGCACTTTACTTCCCCTAAATAGAGCCCTTATATACAGTTTTGGGGTGGTTAGGGTCTGACAACAGATAATGTCTATTGGCTCAGTCTGAGAGCTTGAAGATACCTCATCTGCATGTGGGAGAGCCTGAGGCACTGGTCCTCCTGACTGATGGTCAGCAACCTCTCTGTGGGAGGGGTTGTTGCAGGGCTGAAGCTAAGTGAAAAGAACCAGGGATTGGGAGCAGAGGGAACTCCTACCGTCCAATAATGGGGTTCCAAGCTCGTTCTGGACCAAGCGCCCAGCTGCTTCTCACAGCCCACCGCCCTACACACATCACATAGGTGGAAGTCAGAAGTAGACAACTTATGGGAGTTAGGTCGCTCCTTCTATTATGTGGATTCTGGAGACCCAAAGTGGTTTCTCGGGCTTGGTGCCAAGTGTTTTCATTTACTGACCCATCTTTTAGAGAAAAATGACTCAGTTTACCTTAAAAGAGCTGAGTTAAAGTTAAATAGCTAAGCACACTCTTTAGCTCTGCAGCTATCAGGTTGACGAATGAGGGATAGACAGCGAGGGAGGGGACACTTGTGAAGTAGCAAGCCCTGACTCTAGATCCTTGTTAGGATATGCAGACAGCAACACAGAGCCCACGGGACCTTCTGGCAAACTCACAAGTACCCACTTTGGAAGGAGTGCCAGGATTGGATTTTGCTTAGTATTCAAGTGTGGCTATCTAAAATAGCAAACACAAAAATACTCCATGCCTTAAGGATGTGTCTGTCAACATCACTGTTAAGAGCAAACACAGCTGAGGAGTACAAACTGAGAGAAGGATTAAGCTGTTTGCAGCCTCAGACACAAGAATCAGAGGCAACTTCAAGTAAGTGATGAATACTTTTTCCCTTCCTAACAAGACTACTCTAGAGACTTCTATGTGTCGGACTAAGAACTCAGTGGTCTGTTGGCCATCAAGGTGAACTTGTGCCTAGGACAGGCTTGGGAGTCAGGGACACCCTCGAGTGTATGAGAGGTTACATTTCCTGCAGGCCACTAAGGTCAGGGAAGGGACCCTGGCCTCCACAAGAAGACATGCATGGAAGGAACAGCTAGAGGTTTGTGGATGGATGAGGCCCAGATAGGATCACTCCCAAAGGAGCAGAACACAGTGCCTACAGACAAAACCTAAGAAACCAGATGCAAGAAGGCTGGGCAATAGATTCTCCCAAAAGGTTGAAAGATGTAAGATAATAAGCTTCTACCCTGTTTGTCTCTGCTGAGCTCCTGTAAGTTCAAAGCACTCAACTATGTAGATAGAGACTTCTTGCTTTCTAAATCCACACATATATTCCCAAAAAGCTCGTGATCTGCAAAGAGCAAGCTACCCTGGCAAAGACGATGGACATTTTTACCTCCAATTTATGCTTTAGGGGACAGAAATAAGCAGAAAGTCACCTTTAAAAATTACAAGCCAATATGTCTGACTATCCAGTTGCCTTGTCCAGTTTTATCCAGCTCTTACTAGTTGATAAAACTCTCACAATGTAAAACTTTTTGTACAAAATCTTTCATAAAAGATACAACTCAATTTTAAAAAGCAGTTTTGCATGATTTTTAAAAAGTAAACAAGCCTTTCTATATATTTCCATATATTTTCCATTAAAGCAGCAACTTCTAAACAAAGGAAGATGAAGCATTGCCGAAGACCAGCTTTGACACCAAAGTATGTCGATTACAATCAGAGTCAGTGCTGATGGCAGTTGACGGTGTCAGTGCCGATAACACCCAAAGAGGGCTGCAGCTGATGGCAGCCAGTGATTAGAGAGAAGAAAAGGAAGAAAATTCAAGCATGCGCACATATATACAGAGAATGGTTGAGGCAAAGACAAGCTCCATCAACTTCACAGATACAGATACACACACACACATACACACAGGTATATACGTATTCACACGCTGGGTGGCTGGAGCAAAGTTCCAACAAGCAGGCTCCAAGCATTTCACATATACATATATACACATATATACACATATTTGGTGGGTAGATAGAACAAAGTTCCAACAAGTGGGCTCCAAGCATGCATATACATACATACATACATACATACATACATACCTATACATAAACACATACAGTTGGTGGATGGAACAAGCTCCAACACAAAAACATGTAAAACAAACTTTATATATACACAGATTTGATGGCTGGAACAGAGTTCCAACACATTCTCCCATAAACCTTACACATATACATACATACATATATACATATACATACATACATACACATACATACATACATACATACACATATACATACCTTACACATATATACATACATACATAGTTGATGGGGGTAGGAGAAACAATGTTCCAACAACTATATTCTTTCTCCCATGGCTTATATATCCCAGCAAAATCTTTCAAGCAGTAAAAATTACAATGTGATCACACTCTAGTTTTCTTCTAGTGAATGACTATGAAAAATAGTATGTTCCCCAATACCTTTACAAAAAATAACATTATATAGTACAGGTAAAGAAAACAAATTATTCCCAAGAACCCATGTATACTCATAACTAAGCAACTTGTTATAGATTAACAAAGTGTGAGCAAGCAAGGTAGTTTTCTCAACCAATTTCTCTTACTGGTAGCCAGCAATCTGCAGTTACAAAGAAAGGATTATTTTATTATTTATCTTTAAAAGTAATCTTATAAGAATCTTAAAAGAATCACAAGTCTAAACTTTTATATAAAAATCAGTCATACCTACTTTAAATCCTCAGAATGCATATCTACTCATCAGCAATTAAATAATATCAGAAAGCTACGGGCAAAATGGATAGAAGGAATCAATCATCACCTGTCTGGTCTCAGTGAGAGTCGGCTGCTGCCACTGTTCTTGTTCTCTGACCACAAAGGGTCCCTAATTTAACTAATAAGAGTGTGCCTTTCTGCCAGGTGGTGGTGGTGGTGGCGGCGGTGGCGCACGCCTTTAATCCCAGCACTTGGGAGGCAGAGGCAGGCGGATTTCTGAGTTCGAGGCCAGCCTGGTCTACAGAGTGAGTTCCAGAACAGCCAGGACTACAGAGAGAAACCCTGTCTCAAAAAACCAAAAAAAAAAAAAAAAAAAAAAGAGTGTGCCTTTCTGAGCTTCATATTGTTTCCTAAGATTTTCTACATCGAAGCCAGTAGCAAAAACATCTTAATCTGACTTCACTATCATTTTATTTTTTTCCAAATGTTTTCTAAGGTGGTCACTGCTGACAATCTACATCTGTAAGTTCTTTCCTAGGGTGGTGACTGAATCATTAATCTGCTCTAGCAACAATGCCTGAAAGAGATCAAGCATTATTACTGTGAGTGCCAGAGATACTGCCTAGTGAGTGGCTGGAAGCCCCTTAGAGTCTCCATACAATTCTTAGATTAAGAGGGATGTGAGGTCAGCAGAGCAGAGCAGAACTCCGTAACAGCATGAAGTCTTCAGAACATGTGGTCTTCAGGGTTGCACCCATCGTGGCTGTGCTAACTGGTGGGCCAAATTCCATGAGTCCTCCTACATGACCCTCAGCAAAGCATTAAATAGTGTGTGTGTTTTTTGGGGGGGGGTCCCCTTTAAAAGAGATTCAGGGCACAGAAAGATCTAGGTTGAACTAGGCTTGAGCTCCAAATCTCAAAGAAAAAAAAATCTGACTTTTGTGATAAACAGGAATGGTGATTCTAATAAAATCCTCACTACCTCAAGGTGTGGACTGAGCTGGACCCAGCATGAGAAGCGACATCTGTGACAGGTAACTGTGTTTGAAGTGTGCTCCACTTTTTACCCCTTTCTGTTCGCTGATTGCACAGCCTTTCCCATGGGGACTGAACCTTTCTCTCTGACTCCTCTTGGTAGGCTGCCTGCTGTCTATAATGGCTGATGGGTTATCTCAAGTGATGGTGGAGCTCTTCTGAGAAAGGCCTTTCCTGCTAGGGTGAGGGTTGGTATAGCCTGCCTCAGAGGAGCAATGACAGATAACAGGAAGTGTGTGTTGGGAGCGGAGGTTGGTGTCCTGCTGAATTACCCTGCCATGCCTGGAACAAGCCTCAGTGGCTGAGGCACCAGGCTGGTCACAAGCATGAGTGAGCCTGAGTCAGAGAAACCATGCCACTGACCCACATCTCATGACAGTGAAACAACTGCTGCTTTAAGCAGCTGTTTTGAGGAGGTCTGTGCATACCAAAGGCTAACTAATATAGATGGACAGAATATATTTCAAAATACTTAGGAATCACACTTCGAAATTTAAAAAAGATTCAAACATACTTTGTGTGCCAGCATCTCAAGCTAATTCTTCACTGGAATACAGAATCCCCACTTTGTACCCATCCAAACTAAATTCTCTCACATCTGAAGAGGACACAGGAAAGCACTTCGTAATACCTGTTAGCCAAGAGAAGGCTTATGTGCATTTTGTTACTTTCCTGTGAACTGCAGACTCAACGCCACAGCCCTGAGTCAGAACTAAGCATTCATACCATGGAGATCAACGTAGGAGCTACAGAAAGGCACACCTGAGGATCAGAGAGGAGGGCTCACTTTTCTTTCCTTCGAATGCTCTCAAAGACTTAATCCAACCAAGGTTAAAATATACATTAGGGAATTATGCAGCCCATGAACTTTCCTCCTTGTAAGCCACACTGGAGTAAGAATAAAGATGGACACAAAGCATGGTTCTCTTCTTCAAGGCACTGACTCTCACTCCAGGAAGCATCTAGTAGAACTAATTAGGATGATTCTTAATGTGGCAACAGCCATGAGGACATACATTTCGGTGTGTTACATATTTTCCAGAACACATTATGACACCTGAACGGTGACCTTGAAGAGCACGTGCCCATCTGTGGCCTCCAACAGAACTTAGGCGTTTCTGAAAAGGCCGACGAAGTCAAGCACACCCCACCTCCAATTGGTGTCTTTCACCAATTTTCCTCCCAAGACAAAAGGGATAAAGCGATTTAACCATTTTAAATTCTAATTTTATGCTGATAACTAGGTAGTGTTCAACCAATTAATTAAAAAGCAATTTTCAGTATATACAAGTTAGTCCAAGGTACCAATTTGTATTAAACACCAGATAAACAGTAACTAGGTAGAAAGCTGATTTTTGTGACCTCTACAAGAGATGCTGGTTCTCTGAGACTTAGGACTCTCTAAACACTTCTGCCACTATGACAAAGGGTATCACGTCCTAGTCTGACTGTACTTCCGGAGGATACAAATAAAAATGTTTAATTCTGGCACCTAAGATGGTTTCTAGAACACTAAGATGTTAGCCTGAAAGGAAGAGGGAATGATAGCATCATCACTTCAGTCTGCCTTTATCAAATAAATAGCAATTTCCTTCCAACCAAGTCCCTAGAACTCTGACCTCTTCATTTCTGAGGGAGAACAAAGTGTCTCCTTTGGTAACAGAAGCAAAACAGTGAACAGTTGTTGAGTGGATCTCAAAACCAAAAGTCTAGGAACTGGCCTCATTTTCACAGGGCTTAGCCTGGCTGAGGCAAAGAAGAATGCATTTACTGGCCTGTACTAAGGAACGAGTAAGAAGAGCTCAAGGGTCTGTGGGGCACAGTCTCACAGCCTGCTCATTTCATCCAGAGAAGACGGCTCTCAGGGACCTCGGTCCCTGTACCACCCCAGCCAGTAGCATCCCCCACCACCAAGAATCCATGGACACTTGGCTGAAATGCCTCCTATGGGTTCTCTGTTAGACTGGAGAAACCAGTCTAGATGCAATCTTTAAAATGATTCTGTGTGACTCCTGTGCTAAGGAAAATGCCAAACTTCAGAAGGCAGTGATAATCTAGACAGGCTGGGGTCAGCATGGGGTCCAGGGAACACTCTTTCTTAAGGTTAAGAACAAACCAACAAAATCAAAAACAAACAAACAAAAAAAAAAAACTAAACATACAAACAACAGAAATCTTCAGCTCTCCCATAGCCCAGCAGAGCTCTCTGGAAACCTAAGACTAATAAACTAACCTGAGTAAGCACAGTTAGTGTTAAATTCTGCTCTCTGCTCCTTTATTGGTTTATTTAATGATTCAATCAAACCAACACTACACACATTGCTATAAGCTTTACAATGCTTTAAACACTGGAAGAATTTAAGAGGCCAGCACTTGATGAGTAAAGACAAGCATGTTAACTGGGAAGAATGTCATGAGGCTGAATCTGTGGGGATGGTGAAAGGTGGGCCGACATCCAGAAACTCAGGATGCAGGAGCAGGATGGATGGCACAAAACTGTACCCCTCAAAGTCCAGACCTTCAAACACCATTCCCGGGGAGTATGAGGAAATCAGTTAAGCACACAAGGAAGGAAATGCTAGAGGAACATAGTAAGGAGGCCCTTTGAGAGTACCCAGGTACCTCAGGAAAGCCCGGCCAAGTGGTATTTTCTACAATCCAATCATAACCTAGTACACCCATCAACAATGACTTCAAGCATCCCCAATCTCCCCAGAAGCCTTTTCAGGTGCTCCTGCCTGCAGGCAAACAAAGAAAATGAGATAAGAAGAGGAAGCTGCCCTGACAGGTGACCTTTCACCCAAAGTCTGTACAAGAAAGTCAGCAGCAAAAGTTCACTTTGATCTTAAAGGGAACAGTTCTGAATAAAGTTGTTTGTCTATGAAGAAAAGGAGTAATCAGACAGATGGTTTTGAGATCACTTGCCTAGCATGCAGCAAACCCTGAGTCCCAGCTGAAGCACCACATACATGGGCGTGGTGGCTCACACATGTGATCCCAATACCAAAGTGGTTGAGCCAAGGAAACTAAAAGCTTTAGACCATCCTTGGGGTAAACAATGAGTCTGAGGCCAGCCTAGTCTATATGAGAGAACTCCTGTCTCAAAAAATAAAAAGAGATTATTTCATCATGAATTATTTAAAAAAAAAAAAACACTCCATAAAGTAAGTCCACATTCATGCCCTCTTGACTTTGAAAATAATTTTCTAAGTGCATTTTACAGAGGGAAGGAAGGATAAACAGCTGGGTTCTAGAAACCACTATCATTCGTTACAATTCCACTTTGTTCCTATGGAAGAGCTTGCAGGTGTTTAAAGTCAACCAGAGGGAGAAAGGCCTACGACAGCGATGTGAGTCTCTGTCCACCAACACAATGATGCCAGTTAGTCGCTAGCTGTATGCCCAGCTCTTTGGAGGTACTGGCCATGTGGGAGGATCAGATGAATGAATCCAATCAACAGCAGCTAGCACCTGCTAGTGGGAGTGTGGGGGGTGGGGGGCAGGGGTTGAGAAAGGCTGAGATGGTAGACACAAGAGTTACTCCATAACTGAAAGAGAAGCAGATGCAGCCCTAAAAGGCTAGGATGTGGGAGGCAGAGAGGGAAAGTGGCTTAAGGAGGGTGCATGTGAACCACAGCATCTAGGTGGGGAAAGGTGTCAGACCTTAATGGGACAGAGAACACACTGGCAAGAACCACTGAGAAGTGAGAAATAGGTGTGGAAAGAAAGCTGGGTACAGAACAGTTGTAAGGTTCCCCACATCCTATTACAGACATGATGCCTCACAGTATTAATGAAAGATCATACACAGGAAAATGATATTATAAAAAGCCATTTTGAGGATACCAGTTTGGCAAGACAGATTCAAGCAGGGAATCCCAAGGCTCAAGAATTCCTTGTGGAGGCTGCTGTAGTGATCAAGGTTTAACAGTGGTTAAGAGACGAGGACAAGCCCAGGGGCGAAAATGGACAGGCAGAGTCAGGCCTGAGACAGTTGTCCTGCCTTCAAGGATGGCCCTCAGCTGGTGTCTCTGACCTTGAATTTCTAGAAGGTTCCCAACATCCCCTTATTCAGAAGAGAGGCTTATGCTGTTTAGTGTTTGTACAAAATATATAGTTTATGCCTGACACTTGTTTTTTTCAAGAGTCCAAAATTTTGGTACATGACATGAAGAGGATGTACATGTAACCAGCCCTTGGCATACTTGGCATACCATCTTGCTCAACTCCTGGTAAACAGTGTTGAACACAAGGGGTCACATAATTCAGCAGTGGAGGCATTTAGACATCTTGTATTACTCCACAGAGGACTCTCAGAAGCTTAGTCTGGTGTCTTCTTGTCTTCCCTGCATATGTTACACATATGCTGTGTCCTAAGACTACAACCGTGCCATGGCTTAGGGGATGGTTGTAAGGTGTGAGTCCTGATCCTGGGTTTCTCTGACACAGCAGGAGAGAGATCTACGAGGGATATGAATATGATTGAAAAGGCTTGTACCTGACCAAATAAGGAACTAAACACAAGGAATGACTCAAAGTCAGTTATAAAAGTTTATATGTGTAATTGACTCCCAAAGGCCTTATTTAGGGCAAGAAAAAATTTTCACTTTATTCATACACACAGGAACATACACACAGTAACACACACACACACACACAAGGCAGGAATGTTTTTAGCTTTTGATGACATAAAAGAAATTCAGTAGGAGTGAGCTCCCAGCTGTTGGCCCTTGTGCCAGGCTCAGCTCTAAGCTCTTTCCCTCATGTTATCAAGCTGTCAGCCCTTCCTAAGACCCAACGGGGTAGACACTACATCTGCACTCTGCAGCTGAGGAGACCATGATGCAAAGAGGCTAAAGTAACTTGTCCAAGGTCACATGACTTGGATTTCAACTCTGGCACTCTATCTCTGGAGCCTCCATTCTTAATTACACTATAAAAAGAGAATGACTACCCCAGCGAGGGTCGCTCTGACATGAGAGTCCCTGCACTTCCGGCCGCCTCCCTCTTCAATGTATCACATAACACAGACTAAGGAATCTACTTTTCAGTCTTGAACAACAGCCGCTCTGGATAAGGAACAGCTTCCATCTACAACAGATTGCCCTTCTAAGCATTTTACCTAAAAACTGGGTTTAGAGTTGGTCCCCATAAATAATTAGGAAATGCAGAAATTTTTCTGCAAACCATCTTAATATGTTTATAAGTGTTCAAAAAAGTTTGGAGACATAGCTCAGTTGGTAGAGTACTTGTGAGACATGCGCAAAAGCCTGGATTTGATCTCCAGCACTGCAGAAACCTGGCTTGCTGGCACATGCCTGTAATCCACAAACTCGGGTGGACGCCAGAGGTCAGTAGTTCCTCAGCTACATAAGAGCTAAGTGCCAGCCTGGGCTACATGACACTGTCTCAAAAAAAAAAAAAAAACAGGTTAAAGAGTCTAAGAGGCAACAAATTCACTAAGAGAGCTGGTAAGTTGAAAAAGAAAAATACTACAAGAATATCTAAACGTTGGAGTGGGGTTTTGGGGGGGGGGGGAGGGTGGAGCTTGGAGGTGATGGGTTCTGGGTTTTTGTTTTATTTACTTTTTTTTTTTTTTTTTTTGCACCTGATAACACAGATCTGTAATTGCTTGACTTAGGCCAAAGAAACCCAAGTTTCCTGCAGAAATCAATGCTAGCCTCGCAGGCTCCAGTGGCAGCAGTGAACAAAGGAGGCTCATCTTTAACCTCGTCAACATGAAGACAGCAGGTCTGTAGCCTTTGCTTAGCTAGAAAGCTTTACAGCAATCGCGTGCATCTTTGAGAACTTGTATCATTTCACCAGCTGACTGTCTGAGTTTTTGTGCAGCCCTAGCAGAGTCCAAAACCAGCCGTGTGTCTGGGGAATCAGCCCCTCCTGCCTCAGACGATTCAGTTCTGCCCTGCAGGGATCTCTTCTGTCACCCTACCCTATCCCAGGCCTGCCTGGCCAGACTGTAACTGCTGTGACTACAGTTCTTGAATTTACCACTGAACCTCCTTTGATGGTGGTCTTCCTTTCATTTCTTCAATAGGAATGCAGTACTGTTTAGGACCCCAATTAAGCCTTATTATCCACATTGACTTAATACTCTTCAGAGGTAGATCATATTCAACTGCTAGGTGTGGTCTGATTTTATGGGAAAGCAGGTTGGGTGTCAGGCTGTGTGTGTGCGTGTGTGTGTGTGTGTGTGTGTGTGTGTTGTATACACATGGGTGATGGGTGTGCAAGACCCACCTGTCTGTGCCCCTCAACCAGGGGTTACAGGCACAGACCATCATGTCCAGCCTTTTATGTCCAGCTGGAGATTTGAACCCAGACCTTCAGGTTTATAGAGCAAGTACTCTTACCTGCTAAGAGATCTCTTCAGCCCCACAGTTTATAACTTGAATGTCCCCCATAAGGTACTTTTCTAAAAGGTTTAGTCCCTAACTGGTGATGCTACTAGGAGGTGCTGGAGGTCTTGGGATGCAGCTGGAGGAAGCCATTGAAGGTGGGGGTGTACCTTTGAAGAGCACAGTGAGACCTATCCCTGCGTCTTCTGTACTTTCCTCTCTGCACTGGAGTTCTCGGTTTCCTGTGTCATGCTTTCCCTGCAATGGCACACTGCCCTGCCAAAGGTCCAAAGGCAAGAAGGCTGAGTGACCACAACTTGAAACCGTGAGCCAAAATAACCTTTTCTTCTTTCAAGTTGTCTACCTTAGGTATTCTGTCACAGTGACGGGCAGAGTTCTTGTTAGGGTGTGGGTATCTATAAAATAACTCTAGAGAAATATATCTAAAATGCTGAAAAGGGGGAGATGGCAATTAAGAGCACATACTGAGGACTGGAGTTCGGCACACATGGATCCAACATCTTCTTCTGAGCTCCAAGCGCACCTGCATTCATGGTACACACGCAATTTAAAAACAAGTCTATTTTAAAGGGGAGGAATAAAGAGCATTCTCCTCCAGTGACTGATGTGCAGCCCCCCTTTCTTGTCCAATGATGCTTAAAGCATGGTCCCTGGATCCGCAGCAACCCTCAGAACTTGACAGCTCTCTCAGGGCCCCCAAATTGAACTTGTACTTAAGTGATTCCAAAACCTCCACCAGAGAACCCCTAAACCTGATAAACAATTTCAGCAAAGTGGCTGGATATAAAACCAACTCAAACAAATCAGTAGCCTTCCTCTACTTAAAGGATAAACAGGCTGAGAAAGAAAGTAGGGAAATGACACCCTTCACAATAGTCACAAATAATATAAAATACCTTGGTGTGAATCTAACCAAGCAAGTGAAAGATCTGTATGACAAGAACTTCAAGTCTCTGAAGAAAGAAATCAAAGAAGATCTCAGAAGATGGAAAGATCGCCCATTCTCATGGATTGGCAGGATTAATATAGTAAAAATGGCCATCTTGCCAAAAGCAATATACAGATTCAATGCAATCCCCATCAAAATTCCTACTCAATTCTTCATAGAGATAAAAAGAGCAATTTGCAAATTCACTTGGAATGACAAAAAATCCAAGATAGTGAGAACTATTCTCAACAATAAAAGAACTTCTGGGGGAATCACCATCCCTGACCTCAAACTGTACTGCAGAGCAATAGTGATTTTAAAAATTGCATGGTATTGGTACAGAGACAGGCAGGAAGATCAATGGAATAGAATTGAAGACCCAGAAATGAACCCACACATCTATGGTCACTTGATCTTTGACAAAGGAGCTAAAACTGTCCAGTGGAAAAAGGACAGCATTTTCAACAAATGGTGCTGGATCAACTGGAGGTCAGCATGTAGAAGAATGCAAATCGATCCATTCTTATCTCCTTGTACAAAGCTCAAGTCCCAGTGGACAAAGGACCTTCACATAAAACCAGATACACTGAAACTAATAGAAGAGAAGGTGGGGAAGACCCTCGAATACCTGGCCACAGGGGAAAAGTTCCTGAACAGAACACCAATGACTTATGCTCGAAGATCAAGAACTGACAAATCGGACCTCATAAAATTGCAAAGATTCTGTAAGGTAAAGGACACTGTCAATAAGACAAAACAGCAAGCAACAGATTGGGAAAAGATCTTTACCAATCCTACATCCAATAGAGGATTAATAACCAATATATACAAAGAACTCAAGAAATTAGACTCCAGACAACCAAATAACCCTATTTAAAAATGGGGGCCGGGCAGTGGTGGCGCACGCCTTTAATCCCAGCACTTGGGAGGCAGAGGCAGGTGGATTTCTGAGTTCAAGGCCAGCCTGGTCTACAGAGTGAGTCCAGGACAGCCAGGACTACACAGAGAAACCCTGTCTCGAAAAAAAAACAACAACAACAAAAATGGGGTACAGAGCTAAACAAAGAATTCTCAACTGAGGAAACTCGAATGGCTGAGAAGCACCTAAAGAAATGTTCAACATCCTTAGTCATCAGGGAAATGAAAATCAAAACAACCCTGAGATTCCACCTCACACAAGTCAGAATGGCTAAGATCAAAAACTCAGGTGATGGCAGATACTGACAAGGATGTGGAGAAAGAGGAACACTCCTCCATTGTTGGTGGGAATGCAAGCTGGTACAACTACTCTGGGAATCAGTCTGGCGGTTCCTCAGAACATTGGAGTGGAGCCCAATAGCCACTGTTTCACAAGAGCTCCAAGTAACTCTGATAAACACTCAAGTTTGAGAACCACTTTCTAAAGAGCAGAAAGACTAGAGACTGGGGTCTGTGTACCACAGGATGTTGAGCAGTCACCGTGGCATTGAAGGATGCTGAGCTGTGGGCCTCGAGTGGGCCCATATGCCAGCAGTATCTTTTGCCTTGCCAAAGTGACTGTGCATAATTTCAAATGTTGCCCAGGGACTGCTACTGACAGTAGAACCGCTGGCAGAGACTTTGGAAAAGTGGGCCTCGACTTCAGGAAACCCCTTGATTCTTTAGCTTTTCCTTTCAGGACATCCTCATTCCCTTGGCTCTCTGTAATAAAATAACTTTAGCTGCATCCTGCTATAAATATTCAAAGTCACTTTTCCTAAGCAGATTTGTGGTAGGAGACAACTGCTGTCTGAACACTCAGTAGGCTGAGGCAAAATGACCATCAGTTCTGGCCTGGCCTGAGCTACGTAGAGCCCTTGTTTCAAAAACAAACAAACAAAAAAAATTAAAAAATAAGGCAGCACATGCCCAGAGTCTTAGCCTTAGGGGGTAGAGGCAGGGGAATTAGGAGTTTAAAATCTCCCCGTAGCTGCACGGTGTATTCAAGGCCAGACTGGGCTACAGAAAATCCTGAGTAAAAAGCAAACTGAAGAAAGAGCTGATGAGGAAGCTCAGCCTGCCTAACCCCCGCCCCCAGGCACACAGTCAAATGCAGACATCCACCTGCCCCAGGCACACAGTCAAATGCAGGCATCCACCTGGCCCAGGCACACAGTCAAATGCAGGCATCCACCTGCCCCAGGCACACAGTCAAATGCAGGCATCCACCTGGCCCAGGCACACAGTCAAATGCAGGCATCCACCTGCCCCAGGCACACAGTCAAATGCAGGCATCTACACTCATACACAAATTATTTGTACATACAAATAAAAGTATACAAAAGGTACTTTTGTAAGTACTGAAGCACAAGTTGCCAAGTTTCATTACAAAGGGGCAAGCCATTTATTTTAATCCTGAAAATTAATAAGAAGGAAGGCTCATTCATGGAGGCAAAAAGGAAGTCCTGTCATTTTGTATTCGCTGCTGGTCACCTGCTGACTGATACAGCCTTGGCTGGTTTCTTCTAACACACAGAGCTGTATGACTAAAAGAACTTGGGCCTGAAGTGGTAGAACTGGGTTCAGACCGCAGTCCTAGCACTTAATAGCTCTGTGGTCTTGGTAATTACTTCAGTGTAGTTTGCACCTCCGGTTTCTCACCTGTCCAACGGCCACCAGAATATGTTACGTTAATTTTATGTTCCATAATGTTCTTGGCAAGACCTGACAGGGCATCTTCAGCTACTGCTACCTTTTCAGTAAAAAAGGCAAATAGCCACAGTGCACGGGATAAATAAAGACCGTACGAACAGTCCATCTATTCAGATCAAGTTTTAGCACCAAAAGAGCTTTGAGAAAACGTCCATACCCAGGCACTTCTTACTTTGAAAATGTACTGAGTTTTGGAACTGCCGATGAGGGAAATGGACTGCACTGTTCTCATGGGGGGGATATGACTTTGGATGTAGTAACACACATACACACACACACACACACACAGAGGCCAATTTTGCACTGGTAGGGAAGGGCTTTCTAAGGGTTAACCATTGCCATTTCTAAAACATAAATTCTGATCATCTCATTTACCTGTCTTTTTAGAACGTTGTCCCTGACTCCAAAACAAAATCCAGTTCCTAAGTAAGAGCCACACCAGAATTCTTTTCCAAACCAGACACTGCCCTTTTCAGGCTCAGCCCTTTACTGCCATGGCCTGACACCTTCCGCTCTGGTCACTTTAACCAGTAGAGAGTTCTTGATGGTTTCACATCCCCTTCTGTCCTTTCTTCTGCCTAGAAGCAATACATGCACCTCCCCTTCTAGAATCCACCCCTTCATGCCTGAGGACCCCCTCTAGAGATGCTTCTTGAATCCAGCCCAGGGAGTTTCTTCTTTCTGTGTCTTCCCAGAATCTGGGGAGCTGAACACACAGGGCCATGTCCTTGGTAAACTGCTCAGCACGTGCAAAGAGCTAGTTTAATGCCAGCTGCCTTTACAGTTTATGGTGGAGACGAATGAATGGGCATGTCTGACATATTCCTGCCTGAATGAGGTAGAACAGTGTTCTAAGTCCTTGGGTATATATACAAGCTTTTTTAGGTCAAGGGCCATAGGAACAATAAATCAGAAGTTATATGAGCATAGGAACTGTGGCTTTTGATCCCTCTTTTATCCCCAGGACCTCACACTCAATATACAGTGTTCCTGGATGAATGGATGGATGGATGGATGACAAGTATGAATTTATCCTATTTAAGGACAGTTTAGAGAAAAAGACCAACAAGAGCAAAACTCATAGCTCATACTTGCATTAAATCCCATGAATTGTAGTACCTACAAAAAAAAAAGTTTAAAATACACATCAGAAGCCTTCAGTAGCAACTCCTTGGTGGTCCAAGCTGAGCAGGAGTAAAAAAAAGGGGGCTGATTGGAGACTCCCCTGAACATCTGTGTGGAAAAGCAGCTTAGTAATCATGATCCATAAAATCTTTATTAGCACTGTTCCTACCCAGTAAATCTCAGATATTAGGCAATTTACCCAATATGCATGAGTCACAAATAAAATATTTTACCAAATAAAGCTGGATCACTCTAATAAGCTGTTGTCTCAATTCCCATTTGTATCACGCAAACACTATTCTGCCATTTTCCCTGTTTACATTCCCTGCTCTCTAATCTCAGGTTGCCACTCTTCCCTGACCACTTCTGTTTCACATAGCCAGACAAGGATCTTAGCAGTTCCGCACCACCTCCAGGTCAGTTACATGTAAACTGGAGGGGAAAAAAAAAAAAAAAAAAAAAAAAAAAAAAGAAGCTCACTACCTGGGAAAAAGGCCCTAACAAAGCTCATTCAGAAGCCAAATACAAAGGCCCCCTGCTCTTGGGGAGCTTGGGGCTTCAAGTTTCCATTTCCCATTCATGGCAGGCCCTCAATTTCACTCCCTTCAAAAGGTATGAAGACAAAAGGCTGGCCTCTACCTCCAGCTTAGAGAGCAAAGTAGAATATGCTCCCCAAAGCCCCTTCCAGTTTGGGCCTATCACTGCCTAAGACAGGGAAACTGTTTCCCTCAACTGCGTTTTAAACCTTTCAAGGTTTCAAACTTGCTACAATTTTAAAACAAGGGCTATTTCTCCAGTCACTTTAAGCTGCCTTGAAAATCAGAGGGCTGATGACAAGTCCTGGTTTCAGTCATGTCTTCCTCATTATCTCCTTGACTGAGAGAAACTAGTAACACCTTTGTGGCTTTGGGTCCCTCTTGGGTAAAATGAAATCACTGGACCAAACAAATCTTTTCCAAAGTGTGGCAAGTGACCCGGCAGACCGTAGGAACATTGATAACGGCTTGTTTTAGTCTTGTGGTAAATGACATTCTGTTTCTTACTTGTGGAGATAAATTACTTGTAAATAAAATTACTTACTTGTAAATAAATTGTCCTTTTAGAATAAGTACGCCTGGCCTTTTAAAGAACGAATTACTTTTATATATATAAAAAAAAAAATTGAAAACTATTTGGTCAGTAAGAGTTCAGATAGTTCTAGCAGCTGTGGGAAAAAGAAAAAACAAAACTGATCCTGAGGCCAGGAGGAGAAGCATTGGAAAATATACACCCTAACCTCAACCCCCAAACAAATTAGAAAGATGATGTGAATGCCCCTGGGGTTCCTTGTAAGGAATAAACAGCCACACTAGGTCCCAAGGTAATCAGCTTCTAGTCCTCTGGGACTTGGAACGGACCCAGGAGAACTCAAGAAACTCTGGAGCACCAGGACAACTCCAGCGAGGAAGACACAGGAGGCAAAGGTCTTGGAGCAGCACTATGGGACAGGTTTCAGGCGGCAACCGGGCAAGAGGCTAGCTAGAAACGCAGGACGACTAAAGTACCGAGTTGTAGGGGTGTGCACTGAGAACCCTGGACTGCAGGCCAGCGGTGGGAACAGGGGTTTTGTCTGGATGGGGTAGGGAGGGACTAGGTCCCAGGTTAGAAAGGTGTGGCGAAGGTCCTGAACTAAAGACGTTTAGAGGAAGACCTTGGACTAGAGAGGTCCCGTGAGATCCAGGATCCTAGGATGGGTGGATGCCTGAGCTGGACGAGCCCTGAGAGTCAGGGTCCCGGGCTGGAGGTCTCGAGACGGGGTCCCGAGACTGGAGGGGACCTGGGGGGGGGTGGGGGGGGGGAGTAGTGTTTTACGGCGCTGTAGGACAGGGTCCAGGGACGGAAGAGTCTGTGGTTCAGGGTCTCGTGATAGAGGGGGCGCTGGAGAACCAGATTCCGAACTGAAAGGGCGCAGGGGGACGGTCCAGGGCTGTTGGGGTTCCCAGGACGAAAGGCGCGCGGAGGGGGGATAGGTCTCAGACGACAGGAGTAAGACAGATCCGCCTGACAGCACTAGGATCTCGGTGGACTACGGGGACGTGGGAAAGCGGGTGGCGGCTAGATCCGGGATGACAACAAGAAGGGAGGCAGAGCCGCGGACCCCACCATCCCCACGCCTCGTGGTCGTCACCACCTCACGCCCTGGCCTCCTCGTGCTCCCAGACTCTACCTGTCCTCGCTAGCGGTGATCACGCCGTCCTCCTTGGGGATGAGCAGCGCGGCGGTGACGGCGTCCTGGTGGCCCTCTATCTTGCTCAGCAGCACCGGGCGGCTGCTCTGCGGCCTGGAATGGATCTCGGCCGCCATGTTCGAGCCGCGGCCTCCCCCGCGGGCGGCCCATCAGCTGACCGCCGGGCGGGGACGCGCCGGTTGCTTGTGGCAACCCGGCCGCGTGTGCGCCACGCCGCCGTAAACTCGCGAGCACCACCGCAGCTTCCCGTATTCCTTGGTGAAGCCGCACAGTTATAATTCTGTGACCCCCGGGGGGGGGGGGGGGAAAGAAGAAGAAAAACCCGGACCTTGGTGAAGGTTAAAAAGCCAAATCTTCCTCCCGGAAACGGATTGTGTTGAGCAGTAGCCGATCACAAGCACCTGCCTCTCAAACAGTACCACACTGCATCCACCCTAAGAGGCCATTGTTTGAAAGACACACCCCAATTCTAGGCCTGTTAAAAGGTGGAAAACACACACACACACACACACAAGCAGTTATAACTCCTGGGAGCTGGGGCTGGTACCATCATCCAAACGCTCATAGCCTGTGCATAATTCTACTCTATGATCATTGTACTACATTGTACAAACTACCATGATGCAACACTCTCCTGTCCCGGAGATTGTGACTATCTCCCCATTCCCCATCCCCATCCCACTCCACCCACACCCGTTACAGCTTCTCCTCCATCTAGTAAGATGATAGAATATACAATTTTGTATTTACCTCCCCCACCATCACTTCCTGCCAACTTTCTGTCCAGAGAAAGGCTTTTTTTTCCTTAAACCTTCTCCAAATCACCGAATACCAACCCATATTTTACAGTTGCCCTGTACCCAGATGCCAAATGGCTCCCTCCCCATGAGGCACCCTCTGCCAACACACAGCCAAGGTCACTCGTTCAACTAACTGCAGGTGGATTCCTGGTGGGTTTGGGCTGGACTACACTGATAGTATGTTTTAAGGGCCGTAAATGAGAGACCCAGCCATAATTTCAGACAGTTCCCTTTTCAGCCTCCATCCCCCACACATCGTTACCACTATTACCTAATCTGTAGTACACACAAATCATGGGTTCATGACCCACAAACCATGAGGTAAAACAACCCCTTCTTCCTTCAGTTGCCTTTAGTCTGGTAGTTTGAGTCACAACAATGAAAAAAGTAACTAATCCAGTGGTAAAATTCTTACTTAGAAATTACAAGGTCCTGAGCTCTGGGTAGCAGTTTTCTCCAAGGTTAAACGTGTCCATCTGAGAAGGAAGCTCTGTAAGACAGAGGGTCCTTACGGGGAGGTAGAAAAGGGTGTCCTAAGAAAAGGCTAATACACTGCTGATTTGGGGAAGCTCCTTGAGCTCAGGAAGTGTACAACTCAAAATAGCTCGAGGAAGTTCCTGAAACTGACCAGATAATCTAGTCTCTTCCCTAAGCGTGTAGAAGCAGTAAGAATGACTGAGAGACTGTCAGATAAGCCAAGCTGACTGGGAGGAGCCCAGACCAACCTAGCTGCCTGGAAGAAAGAGATCAGGCAAGATGGTGCCTAGAAGAAGCAGAGACTGTGTGCTGGAAGAGTGCATAGCAACTAAACTGCCTGAGGATGACACACTCTCCACCTGTGGAGCTGTCTGCAGGCTATGCAGTGAGCTCCAGGGTGCCAGTTTGCGTGAGCTGTCACCCGTGCTCAAGTGAACTTTGGGGTGATAAAACTGTCTTCTGAGTCATTTCTGCTCCTGAAAATAACCCCTTATCTATATGTTCTTGTAAGTAACCCTGATAAAACTCATTGGTTCATCAAACTGGATTTTAGTGACGTCTCTAGTTTCTTGTGTTGTTGGTTCCCTATCTGGGGTATTTAGACATTTGTTCATGTGTCCTATAACACAGAGCTCTAGCTACAGTAATAACAGAGAATCAGAGACAGAACAGAGCAAGAAAGGGCTGGCATTCCACTGAAGGAAAGGAGTAATAAGTGAAATAAATTAGATCATACCTTACATTAGATAATTTCAGGTGCAGTGAAGAAAACGAGAGGTAGCAGAGACTGTAAGAGCGTTAGAATTCAAACTAGGGTGGGATGGAGAATGCATAGATGACCAGAGGGAACCACCTTCAGGGAAGAAGTAGGACCACAGTCTCTAGCTTCAGGTGCTTCTGGTTCTGCTTCAGCTGCTGAGAGGCCCCAGGTGCCAGCCATGTCCTTCGCAGGGTACCTTGCAGTTCACAAACTGATCAAGACGAGAACGTAAAGATCCGACTGGCCATCAGGACACATCGCTAGGCAACACTGTCTCCAGAGCTTGGCCTGGGTAGGGATTGATCAGCCCTCTATTACTGACAACTATCCCTGCCTAACAATGCTACCACCCTTCCCTTCACAGGTATTAGGCTTGAACATCCTGGGTGGCAACCTCTAGCTCAGTTTCTGCTTGGAGAGAATACAATCTGAGACAGGTGACCAGGCCTCCCATGTCAGTAAGAAGTAATGAAAGATCCAAGAACCTTGAAAGACTTGGAAATAAGAAATTTCAATTCCCCTGGAAGCATACTGTGCTCCTTGGAGGGAGCCACTGACAATGGATCTTTAGTCAGTGATGACTCTGACTTAGAGAGGATAAGTGTGGACCTGAGTCAGTTCCTAGGACACCTAGTTGGGAAAGATAACAAGGCCAGAGCTGAGCTGGTTTCCAAAATTCTTCATGGTCTCACCAATTATAATGAAACGAACTTAGCAACCAATAGAAATTGTACCAATCTCTCTGCTTTGCCTGTACCAATCATATTAGAGGTTACCTAATCTTTCTGGAAAATTCCCCTAGCCTTACATAAAAGGGGGTCTACGAGTCCCTCTAGTGGTTGCCATTTTGATGAGTGGTTGACTCTGCATGCTGGTAATTTCTGCAGAATAAACGCTCTTTGCCTGTGCATACTATTTGAGTCTGGTGTCTTCCTTCAAGCGATTCTTGAAGTAACAGTAAACCTAACAGTAAACCCTGTGGAATGTGGGCAGAATGCTCTCCTAGACAAGGAAATAGCACATGCTATGCCCCAGAGGTGAGCAGAGTTCTGTGGTGACCCGACAGCAACCTGTTATGCTCTGGAACAGCAATCTGTTATGTGTGAGGAAGAAAGATAAAACAGACAGAATAGATAATACTCAGCAGGGAGACCTCGTAAAGATTTTGGTTTTGATAATCTTGTTAAATAGCCAAGATGGTTTTGAACTCACAGTCCTCCTGCTTCAGATTCCTTAGTGCTGGAATTATAGGTGTGTGCCATCATGTACAGCTACTTCTAATTTGAGTGATTGGTTGGTTGGTTGGTTGATTGATTGATTGATTGATTGATTGATGATTGGTTTTATGTTATAAAACCAATATGTAGGACAACATGTGTATATGTGGAACATGTCAGTCATGCCTACTACCACTCAGACATATCCTCAACTTCTTTAATTCTACTTTCTATTTGGAGACTGGTGCTCCATAACCTGCCCAGGTTGGCCTGGAACCAACTCCATCACTCAACACTGTCTTCAACTTATTGTCCCTCCTGACTCAACAGCTGGGATTCTAGGCCTCTATCACCAAGCCTAGCGACTTCAAAAATTTAAAAGAAAGAATAGTAGCAAGGTTGTCCCCCAGAAAGTTAATGGAATAGGTTAACTTGGAGATAATGGTATTCCAAAGATAGACAACAGAGGATAGATGTATCTACAAGGGGAAGCCAGTGAGATCTCTTAGACACTGTGATGGCTCACATGTTGTCAATCTGGTGCGAGTCAGAGTCATCTGAGAAGAGGGAACAGCAATTGAGGAATTGCCTCTATCAGACTGGTTCTGTAGACAACTGGTTTTGGTGTGTGTGTGTGTGTGTGTGTGTGTGTGTGTGTGTGTGTGAATAATGATTGATGGGGAGGGCCAAGCACACTGTAGATAGTGCCACCCCTTGGCCATAGTCCTGTGTGATACAAGAAATATAGGTGAGTGAGCCAGGTGGGATAGCTCAGTAAGCAGTACATGACCTCTGCTTTACTTTGTGCCTCTGGGTTCCTTCCTTCAGCTCCTGCTTTGATAATTTCCCTCAGTGATAGACTGTGATGTGGAAGTGAAAGATAAATCCTTTCTTCTCCAAGTTTGTTTTGGTCATGCTGTTTATCACAGCAACAGACAGCAAGTTAGGACAGCCCATGGACTCTGAAAGAAAGATCAAAAAACGAGGGCCTCATAACTAGAAGACTGGCTAACGTTACCACCTTCCAAGATGAAAAGATGAGGAAGAAACTGGTGTGGGCTTCAGTTTACATTCATTTACAGGACAATGAATGAGGATATCATTTGGATCTCCAGGCGAAGGCAAGAAGTGGACAGATACAGGCTGTCCACACGGTATGGAAGAGTGGCACTGTTTCCTGACCCACAGATGCCACCTCAGAAGGTCAAGGCATACGGATGGAGTGTGTCTTGCAGACACTGGCAGGGCCAGAGTTGCTAAGTGGTTGGCAGCAAGCAAGAGGAACCAAGTTTATTCCTGTTCTGAGGGCAGTGAGATGGTTCAAAAGTAAGTAAGAAAGGCAGTTAGTTAGTCTCTAAGTCTGCTGTGTGGATGTAGTTTAGGCAGCAGAGTTCTTTAGTAGTGAGTGTGTATGAGGCCCAGGACCTCACAAAATGGCTATGGTGGCACACACACTTGCAATCCCAGTTGTAGAGAAATGGAGGGTTCAAAAGCATCCTTAACTACATGGTGAGTCTGAACCCTGCTGGGGCTACATGAGACCAATGTTTACTTGGGCCTGAAGACTATGAGAGGACATGAAGCCAGTTAAACCTTTTCGAAGACCTTAACCCTTCTTGATTTGTAAACATGAAACTTAACTTGACCCATTTCTTGTGGTACATGACTCATGCCTGTAGTACAGGAAAACAAAACTTAAGCTCAGCCAATCAGAAGCAGCCAACAAGACTGTAATTATACAACTAGAATCTTCCCAGTGGGACAGATCAAACAAGGCCACTTAAGAGCTATGACTTACCATTTTTTATGATTCTTTGGCATTTATGATTCTTTGTTTAGACTCAGGCCATGTTGGGTTCAAAGCTTTCCAATTTATTATTTTTCATTTGCTTATGTGCACTTAAAGCATTTTAATTATTCCTTGAAAGCAATTTATGCAAACAAATTAAGTTTTAATTTTAGCTCCTCTTTATATCATATTTCATAAAATCAGTGTTCAAATTCACACGAACTTGGAAGTATACATCTTGTTTCTATGGATATGAGACTATAATTAAGTCCAGAAAAAATTTTATTCTATATATATGTGTAAGTCAGTGGTTCTCAACCTGTGGGTCACGACCCCTTTGAGGGTCAAACAACCCTTTTATAGGAGTCACATATCAGATATCCTACATATGAGACATTTACATTACAATTCATAACAGTAACAAAATTACAGTTAGGAAGTAGCAATAAAATCAATTTTTGGTTGGGGTTCACCACACTATAAGAAAGTATATGAAAGGGTTGTAACATAAGGAAGGCTGAGAACTGTATTAACTGAAGAAGATAGTTGTATACAACATCATTTAGAGGTGATCAAAGAGATAGGGGTCCCAGAAAGAGAACAGAGGGGTGTGCCCAGTGATTCAGGAGAAAACTAGGTGAAATGTGTGTTAGTGTGGAGCCCATGGAAGAAGACATTTAGTTTAAGGAGGTTGGAATGATTGGCTGTGGCCAATGATGAAGATTAGTCAAAAAAGTTGGCTGGAAGCCTCTGGAAATGTAGAGGCAAGACCAGAAGAAAATGGGTTCAAGAGGTGGCATTAGGCAACAATTAACAGTCTCTTGAAACTGACAGACTCTGGATACACAAGAGGAATTGATTTCTGAGTTGCCTTGTTGAGTTAGCATTGCCTGTTAATAACGTTCTACCACTGATGGCCAGCCATGTGCTCCTGGCTGTCACTTTATCCCAGAGACAAAAAGAACCCAATCTTTAGAATCAGATCTGCTGTTCAGTGACAGAGACATCTTTGGCAAGCAAGATCGATTTTCAAGGAATTGCATTTCTACAGTGAAAACAGTATTAACTTGTTCTGCTGACGTAGGAAGCAGAAATTATGTAACAGAAGTCTCCATGGTTAACCCAGGTTCCTGACCTTGGACCTCACCATGAGTTATCCATTTTATCATCACTTTTTCTAAGGTCTTACACTAGATTCCTTGAGGGAATGTCTTGATAGTTTTATTATAATGGTAGTGGTACAAATGGGTGCAATTATCAAAGACTGCCAGTTTTAAAAAGTCTCTACATTTTACATTTGGATGAATTAAACATGTGTTGGCTTAGTAGGTCAGCATGCTCCTTTGGTCTTGGCTTTCACCTTCATATCTTTGCTTCTTGAGTATAATTCCCTGAGGGTCATTCTCCAGTTTGCTCTCCACCCTTTCCCTGCTCAGTCTGTGCCGTAGAAGGCTTAGTTCTGCAAACAGTCTTCCTAGACTCTTGTGACTTTGCTACCAGGTATGATTGTACAGAGGCAAGCAGCTGTAGAAGACTAGAAGATGGGAAGAAAGGGAAAACCAGAATATTTCGCCTGCTTTCTCTGCTCATGGAGAAGTCTTTCCTTCCCACTGGATATAGCTCCATCTCTTGTCCTAGCTCTTGGCAGGCAGTCTTGGCTAGGATTCCAGGCTTCCTAGAGTGCTGTGATGGCATCTCTCCCCTCTTCTTTCCAACCCTGCTGTAGCCAATCTCTAGCTCCCCTGTGATCTCCTACAGACCTTTTGGTTCTTCTAACAACTTTTGAACCCCAACCAAAATAAAATGAAATGAGTTCCTTTTATTAATTTCCTCCATGAAGCCATCTGATATGGGTCTTTTTATCCGATGATTAACCCCAATTGATACAATTACTGTGATGGTATAGGCGTGGTAGCTAACCCAGTACTACCAGCACTGGGAAGCTGAGGCAGAAGGAAAGCCATGAGTTTGAGGCCAACTGGAGTGACAAAGTAAGACCCTGTCTCAAGAAACAACAACAACAACAACAAAACAAAACACACACACACACACACACACACACACTATAGAGGGGAGGAGAGACAAATGAAAACAAGACAAAATGGAATCAACACTGTGATACTAATGAATTACCAATAGCATATGAGGACTATATGTTAAAGACACTGAACTGTGACAGCATATGTTTTCATTATAATACATTAAGTATTAAAGTATTTATAAACAATGCAATTCATATAAATGACGGGCATCTAAAGGAAAGCGCCTTTGCATAAAGCATTGGGGTCGTTTGTCATTTGAGTGGCTATAATCTGGGTAGTTAAGAGGAAATGTTTAGCATTACCAGCATCTCCCTGAATTTGTTTGCTTAAAGATTCATTTATTTTATGTATATGAGTATTCTGTCTTCAGACACACCAGGAGAGGGCACTGGATCCCATTACAGATGGTTGTGAGCCAACATGGGGTTGCTGGGAATTGGACTCGGCACCTCTGGAAGAGCAGTCAATGCTCTTAACCGCTGAGCCATCTCTCCAGCCCCCTGAATTTGTTATATGGACCAATAAACTTTTATCTGTTCGAAGCATGTTAAATCTGTGGCACAAACTGAAAACAGAATCTCAAAGTCATCTTATCCCTGGGCGAACACGTCTTAGCTTCACCCAAAGACCTAATATCATGGTCTGTCCCAGAGAGGAAAAGAAATTGATTTTATCTACCCATTTTGCCTGTTCATAAACTGTACTCTGCCTAAAGCTCAAACCACTTCTACATGTTTATTTACTAAAAATGGAAATCAGCATAAATGGAGTTGGGAGCTTTGAGATTATAGCCAACATGGTCTTCCATCTCCTCGTTTATCTCTCCAGCCACCTGGTTTGGTTTCTTGTTGGGATTCCTGTCACAGCCATTGTTGATCCTCTTACTCAGGTGCAAATCCTGCTCTGTTTAAAGAAGTATTGAGAAGGTGGGGACACTGTACCCGACATCCCCTATTTCTCTATTTTTAGAGTTTTTAGTTCTTGAATGTTTTTAATAATAGGAAATAGAATCTGCAACTATAGAGACTTGAAAGGCAGCACTAATTTCACTATATAGATGGAGATTTACTAATAATCCAAGGGCTTCCATCTCAAACTACACTCTACCCTACCAAGAGAGCAAGAGGGCGCCTCAATACATGGTGGGAGAAACTGCTCTGAGACTTCCTTGTCTGCCTAAAGTCTGAACCTCCAATGAAATAAATACTTACCTTTGGCCCTTCATTAAATGCCTATCTCTGGGGGGAAAGACTGAAGTCTGGTAACACACCTGGACAGGCAGATCTCGTAGGTCCTTGTCTTCCAGGGCACCACTCATTATTCCAAAGAGAGCCACTTGCTCTCTCTTGTCTTCATTTCCTACTCAAGAAACTTCACCCTGTGCCATTATGTTTCTCTACACCCAGGGAATTCCCCTGCACAACATCTACATTTCCCTAAAGTTGTGATTGTGCGTATTCCTGGTGGGAAGGGACATACAGTCTGAATCATGCTGGGCTAGTGGGAAATTATGCTTTGTGATTTGCTTCTATGAACATAATAAATTTGCGTGCCCTCTCAACTGTTGAATGTCCACTGTTAGTTCACTCCACTTAACCTTCCTTTCAGCTCCACCAAGTCTTAATAGTTCTTGCCTTTGTGACTTTGTACGAGCTACAGAACATTTGTTTCTTTTCTCATCTCTTCCACATTTAGCAAATCTGTATCCATCTAGAACCTACCTTTCAATATATTTCTGAAATATGGAATTGTGGGGAAACCATGCTAATTAAGGTGGAAGTCTACCAGGTCCAGACAGCTCTTCTGTGCTCAGTACAAAATGGAGGACTCCCTTTACCAGCATGGCTTCCCCTTCTTTGACCTCCTTTGGGAGCTCCATCCCCCATACCTTCTACCTGGGCAAGGCCAAAATAGACCTTGGCAGACTTACAAGTTCAACTTCCTCCCCCTAAACACCATAAAAACCTGCCCAGCAGGGATTACTGGAATACAAAGGAGGTAGTCCTAGTACTTTAAACTCTAGCCAATGAAACTTCACCCGAAGAAGAACCCTGGTCCACTCTCCAAGGTTCATACATAGCACTGGTTCACTCCAAATAAGGAGTATGTGTACAAGCCCACCCCAAATAAAGATATGCACACAAGCTAAGATTGTCTAAGGGAGCGGTTTCATTGGAGATCATTGGAGAAGGCTAAAAGAGCTCTAACACTAAGATTCTCAGAGAAGAATCCCACCCCCAGTTCTGTCCCCTGTCCCCTTGTGTCCCCTGCGCCCCCCCCCCCCCCCAGCACTCAGGCACTCACTCCCAGCTAAACAGTGATCCTGCAGACCCTACCTGTTCGAGATTCCCCTTCATCCTTCCAGTTGGTGCGCAGCCACATATGAACACCCTGAGTGGGAGGAAGCTGAGGACTCAGCTGGCCCCTGACATGTTACCACAGCTGTCACTCAGCACAGGGTATAGCCAGCTGATACATACCATGTGGAATATTTGTTATGTTGCCTTTTCACCCAATTGATTTGACCCCAAGTAACAAATTACACTAAAATGTATGAGGTAAAACATAGCCTCTGAAAGTCTAGGATGTAAGAGCAGAGTGTCTGCTCCTGCAGTTTTACTCAGGATATTACCTGGCACTGGTCACCCACCCCCTCACCCCCCACCCTGTCAATAAGGGTTCCCTCAACACAGCTATTTCATTCAGAAGGTCTCTGTAACTGCTACCACATCAAGACTTTTGCAGTATAATTATATATTAAAACACTTACATCAGATTTATAGTGACATTTATAGGTTTTAAAAGATTTATTTATTTTATCCTTTTATGTGTATTGGATACTATGGTTGTGCCTGCAGAGACCAGAAGAGGGCATCAGATCCCTTAGGAATGGAGTTCCAGATCATTGTGAACCACTCACTAGTGAGCTTTATTCGTTTTCCACTTTGGCTACTGTATCTAGAGTTAACTTTCCTAAAACTAGATTTTACAAACATAACTTAAGGAGAATAGACTTAATTCCTTATCAAGACTGAGTTACTCTTGTTTTTTAAGCAGTTTTAACTCCAGTCTTTTTTTATTTTATGGCAATTATATCTATCTGCAATTTTCCTCATGAAGGAGTTTAAAGAACATTTTGGATCTGATTCCTTAGCTGATACAAGGGATTTACTGACTTCAAATGGTTGAGATTGCTAGTTTGCAGGCAAGCCAACTACAGACATTACCTCCTTTGTTATTTTTTATCTTTTTGTGCACTGTGTACCAACTGCCTACACCATCACTGAAGGACCGAGTGAGCAAGGTCCCCAGTATAACAACACCAAAGGGTAAAGTGAATTCTCATTACCTCACTCCCTCTTCTTCCTCAATATGACTCTGCCCACTGTTCACCTGATGTTGACCAACTGGAAATCAGTGTTGACACTGGTAAAGCTTGGATCAAGCCGGGATGGTTTTGTATGTAAAAGCACTGGCTGCTGCTATTCCAGAGACCCTGAGTTCAATTCCCAGCACCCACATGGTGACTTACAACCATCTATAACTGGATTCCCATGGGAACTGATGCCCTCCTCTGCTGTGCAAATGTGCATACACACCAAACACCCGAACACAGAAAGTGCATAAATAAATAAATCTTTTAAAAATTAGGAACAACAGTAGATTATTTTCTTAATGAAGTTTTTAAGAGAAAAATGCAACAAAAAATGGGTTTTTTTGTCCTTTCAAGTTTTGGGGATTGGATTATGGATCCAAGTATCTGTCTTCTTGCTATGTTCATTGAAACAAAAATTTAAAAATGCAAGTTTTCTATGTTGAGATTTGTAATATTCCTCCAAAGCTTATGTGATAAAAGTTTGGTCAGTAGTTGATTGTACTACTAAACAATAGTGGAACCTATATTTGTTGAGATTTTCAATCATTAGGGATGGGCCTTTGAAGGAGATTCTGGGTCCTCAGCCCTTTTCTCCTCAATAAACTCTCTCTTATGTCTTAGGCATGAAATGAACAAGCAGTGTGCCATTATACACACTTACTGCCTTACCATGGGTTCAAAAGTAATTGTTGTGTCTGTTCATGAACTGAAATCTCAAGAAAAACAAAACAAAACAAAACAAAACAAAAACTTACAACAGAACTTAGAATGGATCGCTCTATAATAAAGAAGGGGGATCTATTAGAATGTTTTATAGGCTGTGGTTCAGCTAATCCAATAATAGCTGCCTATGAACAGAAGGCCCGAGAATCCAAAGGTGCTCAATCCACAAGGCTGGATGTCTCAGCTGGTCTTCAGTATATGCTGAAATCCCAAAGAAGTGGGCTCTAATGCCAGTGAAAAGGTTGACTTGCCAGCAAGAGCAAAAGCAATCAGACAGAGAAAGTGAGGTTCCTTCTTCCTTGTCCTTTCTATAGGCTGCCAGCAGAAGGTGTGGCACAGATTAAATGTGGATCTTCCCACTTCAAAACTCTGGATTAGAAGTGGAATTTCTCATTTCAAATAACTTAATTAAGAAAAAAATTCCTCACAGAAGTGTCCAATCATCTGTGTTTTAGCTAATTCCATATGTAGTCAAGTTGACCACCAAGAATAGCCGTTACACCAGATTAGCCTTTACAGGTCTTAAGTGATTACACCAGTGGAACGACAGCAAGCTGAATGCAGACGTTAATTTTGAGTTTCATTTGGGGCATTAGTGGGAGAAACTGCTTGAGACATTACAAGTTATTTTTATAGTTGTCACCGAGAGCCTCTGGACATAGAGACATCATTTAAACTGAAAGGACTGTCACCAGCCTGGCTCTAGCAGGCCTTGCCTTTTCCTCCATTCCCTCTGCCTTGCTAAAAACCATTAGATTACATTCCTAAAGCTAATTTGGTCACTTCCTCCTCCTGAGACTGACTACCAGGGTCCAGCTACCTAACTATTAAAGTCCAGTAATCATAAGCCCCCTTTGGCTCATCTAATTAAAATGCCCAATCAAAATGTATTATCTATCCTAACACAGCCCTCTCTTTTTAAAAATTAAACTACAACATTTGCTACTGTTTTTCTGCCTGAGTCAGAAAGCAGCGACTTTAAGTTTTCTTCACTTAATAAAGGATCTCTCTGTGAGAGCAGGTGTTTGGGTGTGGTTTCTTCCTGATCTGGGGTCTGAAGGGGGAACTCTTGTTGTGTGTGGACCTCATTCATTAACATTATGAGGCTTGAGATTTCTCTTAATCCACACATGTGAGGCGAAAGACCCCCAACTCAAACCATTATGGCCAAATTAATTAAAGAAAGCACCTAATTAAAGAAAACCTTAAAAATTTGTGTACATTGGCTGTCTCTCAATAAAGGTGGGGTTCAAGAGATCAGCATTAGATCTAGGGAAGATAAGGGATTTTTTTTTTTTTGTAGTCCAGGAGTTTCCAAATGGGGGGGGTTGGCAGGCAAATAGGCTGAGTTACAGAAGCAAAACGTGAGCATGACAAATTGGTTGTAATAACCTCCTGAAACAAAGATATGGTTGCAAGGTGGTCATAGCAAAGCAGTCATAACAACAGGTGGTCATACTAACCTTTTGAAACAAAGACATGGTTGCCATTCCTTGGAACAGGCAGTACAGAACCATTTGTAGTTAAGGTGACTGGTGGGGCATACCCCATCCTTGAGAAACAGAGATTTAATCATAAACAGGTTCAAAAGTAGCTTGTGTTTACTATAAGATGGCTTTCAAGGCTAAGGTGTAGGCAGGCTGGTTCATTAGTTACATCAACCAGCTTCAGATTATTTCTACCAATAAATGAAACATTGCAGAAATGAAAAATTCCCTGTGGTTTCTTTAAACCCACTTATCAGATGGTCCACAAACTTTCAATGCCTTTAATACCATTTTTGATCTGTTTTGGAGAATTTGCGTCAACCGGTTATCTATTGGAAGCCCTTTCATAGGTTTAAATAAGCCATTCAGATTCTTCGTCTTGAAGAAGCTCAAAGTGGCCGCACAGTCCTAGCATTGAAGGTTCTAACTAGGCAGTAACACATCTCCATCTGTATTTCATAGCAGGTGAAAATGCATGTCCTGGGCAGAAAGAGAGATACTAGTCTTGTTTGGAAACCAATTACAATAACCAGAGAGAGGAAAGGTGATACCTACCATGGAAATAAATTAAAAAATAATTTAGTAACCAGAACAAGCTATTTGTGAAAGCAGGTACAATTAAAGACCCTGGAGTCTAAACTGGGTGACTGCAGGGGCATTGTTGCCTTTGTATTAAAACAAAAACCAAACTAGTTTTTGTTTTGCTTTAATGAGAAATAACACAAGAGAGACTGACAGGGCCAAGCAACTGTTTCCCATGTTTCCCAGTAATTTCTGCACCCACATTTACAGAATGAAGAAAGGAAAAAAAAAAAAAAAAAAAAAAAAAAAAAAAAAAAAAAAAAAAGCGCTTGCGCATGCGCATTGGACTAGCCCTCTTGTGTGTCCTTTAGTGCTCAGGCCTTTCTCTGCTGCTGCACCAGTTTCCAGGGAACCGCGTTCCGGCTACACCGCTCCGGCTGTCTTCCTTCCGCCTCCCATTGCCTGGTTTTCGCCATGGCTTCTGTTGTATTGCGGCTGTTGCAGCCGGGCCCTCGCTGCCTCTTGGCTCCGGCCGTCCCCATTCTGGCGCCTCCGGTTCGGGGAGTGCTGAAGGGATTCCGTGCCGCCTTCCGCTTCCAGAAGGAGCTGGAGCGATGGCGCCTGCTACGCTGCCCGCCGCCGCCCGTGCGACGGTAGGCGTCTCGGGAGGGTCGAATGGCTAAGGTGGCGGTGAGGACACTGCACTGCAGCTGCAGTGGGGACGTGTCCGCAAGTGACCTGGGGTAGAGGAACTGGGCGACAGGGGCCGGGCTGTCCCCTGCAGAATCTCACTAGCCGAAAATAAACAAATGAGGTCTGCCAGAGGGTAACTGCTTGGGATTGGACGTGGCCCACTTTTGTCACTTCCTAATCCCAGGCCATTTGGGTACCTTTAAGAGGAATAAGATCATTCATTCCACAGCATTGCGTACCAGGGCAGAAAAATTTAGTTCTGTGTGGAACTGAATTTCGTGTCCACTGCCCAGAGTAAGAGGGTAAAAGTTTAGGTTTTTGATTAATTAATCTGCTGCTTGAGGTGGGAGGGCAAATTAAAACAAAACAAAAAACCCACACATTTTGATAAAGTGCATCATGCTTATATGAACCTGCATCATGCACTTTCTGTATACTCTGTCTTTGTGGACCAAAGTACAAGATACAGTTACTCTGACTTCCATTAGCTTGTTAGTACACCAAAGAAGCGGGAGCTGTCTCTAGTTAGCTAGTTATTCCTGAGCTGAAATTTTGATTACTACTTTAATACTGCCTTCCAGGAGAATATTGATCTTGTTCACACTAATACCAGTGAGAACACATCTTTTATTACAAAGTATTGTGGCTTAATAAGCAAAATTCAGAATCATATCTTCATTTACATTCCGTTGCCCAATAGACAGGTGGGTATTTTAAGATTCATGAATTAAGATTGGAAAAAAAAACCCCACAGAAAACACATTTAGATTTATGATTTTCCACCTAGATATCTCTATTTTTTCTTCTCTCTCTTTTAACTTTAAAGGGTTTTATTGTGGCTTTATTTTCCTCCAGGAAAAGACATTTTAATTCCTGGAATCGTGTGTGTGTGTCTGTATGGTGTACCTGCACACACCAGGCTTTTGTGTCTGCTAGTTAGGCACACTGCCACTGAATTACAACAGCCCCAACCCTCGCCTGTGGTTATGAAATTTTCACACACTCGTAATCCTGATACTAGCTTATATGACTGGAAATTCCAACTGGACATTTCTGAGGTTTAAATACATAGGATATAAACTAAGTATAATTACTTTTAGTTTGTGGCCTGGATTTGTGTAGTTATAATTTGTTCATACTTAGGTGGAAAGCATAATCTCACTGTTAGAGCAGAAAGAAGGAACTTAAAAGCTAGAAGAGAAGCCTAATTTGAAGTGAGCAATCTCTTTGATATGGCCGTTATGCCAAAGGGAAGAAATCCACACCTTATATGTAGACTGTAAGAAAGAACTGCCAGTGTTCACCTGTATTACTTTTTGTATTTAAACTGTCAGAACCTGACAATAAAAGAAACAAACTTTACTGTGTTCCTTTATGTAATAAGGTTAGAACACATCGTACATGGTACCATGCCATCCTCCTTACCATCTCTTACTGTCTCTGCCTCCTCAGCTCAGAAAAGCCAAACTGGGATTACCATGCGGAGATACAAGCCTTTGGACCTCGCTTACAAGAAACCTTTTCGTTGGACCTTCTCAAAACTGCATTTATCAATAGCTGCTACATCAAAAGCGAAGAGGAGAAACGTCAGAACCTCGGCATAGGGAAAGAAGCTGCTCTTCTGAACCTTAAGGACAATCAGGAACTGTCGGAACAAGGGCTGTCTTTTTCACATCGGTGCCTCACACAGTTTCTTGAAGATGAGTTCCCAGACTTGCCCACTGAAGGCATTGAGAGTTTAGTCAGCTTTCTTACTAGTGAGGCCGTCGTCTGTCACGTGGCCAGTAACTTAGCTGTGGAGCAGTTGACCCTCAGTGCGGAGTTTCCTGTCCCCCTGCCCGTATTACGTCGGACTTTCTTTGCGGTGATTGGAGCCCTGCTGCAGAGCAGTGGTCCTGAAAGGGCTGCACTGTTCATCAGGGTGGGTAATGGTTAATTGCACTTGTTCAGACATGCTTGATGTGGATAGACGGGGAAATTTCTTTTTCTCATGCATTCCTTTGCTAGATCTTGGTAGAACTGACTGTTCCTAACCCCAAAACTTACAAAGACCCAAACTATCTTTATGGTAATCGGTGGTTGTTAGTTCGCTTCTCTTTGGCCAGTATCCTGAAAGCAAAGAATAAATGCGGGGTTGTGAGTCCTGGAGAGTTACGTTATTTTCAGCTTTTTAAGATTTTTGTTTTGGTTTGGTTTATTTTTAAGGAGAAAATGTTTATTTTAGTTCAGGGTTTAAAAGGGGATGTAGTCCACCATGGAGGGGAGGCATGTCCTCGTGGGTGTGTCCTTAGTAAGTAGACAGATACATGCTTTCTTCTATTTTAAATTTAAATTTGACTCTTGATTTCTAAGGCAGGAGTTTGTCTCCTGAATAATTTTCATAGGTTATATTTGCTTGACATAATTATCTCGAGGTTTGAAATTGAAGCATTTTAAACTCTACTATGGTTTTTATTAAAAATACAAACCAACGGCAGCCTATGGGGACATTTGGGTATAATTCTGGTAAAGTGTGTGCATGGCCTTGCCTGTGGGGAGAAGCTCAAACTGGAATTCCAAAGCCAGCAACTGAACATCCGCTATAGTCTCCACTTTTGCAAGCAATGCTTTAGTACAAAAAGTTTCAAGTTTTCGAGCATTTCAGATTTTCGGGCTGTACATGGTTAATGTGTACATTGGCCATTCATTCATTCTCTTTGCAGTTTTTATGATAAAAAGGGATTTTGAATTCTGGCCATAATATTCTTTGTTGTAATTTAAGTGTATAACCGTTCATTTTATGCACAGGACTTTTTAATTACACAAATGACGGGGAAAGAGCTCTTTGAGATGTGGACCGTCGTCAATCCCATGGGACTCCTGGTAGAGGAGCTGAAGAGGAGAAACATTGCGGCTCCCGAGTCTAGACTCACCAGGCAGTCTGGAAGCACAACGGCTTTGCCTTTATATTTTGTTGGCTTATACTGGTTAGTAAAAATTCATTCTTCGCTTTTTAATTTTGATTGAAAGCCTTAAAGATAGACTTCCAGTTTTTAAGTGTTACTTCTAATAGCATTAAAATTGTATCTCTGAGCTGGGCATGAAGGTCCATGTCTTTAATCCTAGGCTAGCATTCAGGAGGTAGAGGCAAGCAGATCTCTGAACTTGAGGCCAGCCTGTCTATATAGAGAGGCCACCCAGAGCTACACAGTGAGACCTTGGTGGATCAGGGTGAATAGGGTCATTATCTGGTTTCTATTATTGATGGTGGTGGTAGGTTTTTTATTTTTCCCTTTCTGCTACTAATAGACAAGTTATCTGTGTTTTGCTAATAGTAACTTTTGAAGATTTTATGTGTGTTGGCCTGCGTGTATGTCTGCACCATATGCATGTGGAGGCCATAAGAAGGTGTCAGTCTTGGAACTGAAGTTACAGATGTTTGTTAGCTGCTGGGTTTGCCCTGAGAACCAAATTTGGGTTCTCTGCAAGAGCAGCCAGTGCTCTTAAGCACTGAGCCTTCCCTCCAGCTCCTGCTAAGTCACTTTTTGGCAGCGGTTTGCTATAGAATTTCATGGGATATAAGCTCATCTTATATTTTTTATATAAAAATATAAAAAAATTATTTCTATCTTGATCTGTTCTTGGCAGCAGCTTCAACCGAGCCTCAGAGTGGAAGAAAGGAGCTTTGCTGTCTATCAAAGCATCAGCACATTTACAGTCTTTCAGTTTTGTTAGAAATAAACCTGTCTGAAATTGATTTCGGGTTTTAAGATTAAAGTGGGGTAGAAGTGTAGCTCAGTGGTAGAATGCTTTCCAGATACATACATACATACATACATACATACAGACAGACAGACAGATAGATATGCTTTCCAGGTACATACATACATACATACAGATAGATAGATAGATAGATAGATAGATAGATAGATATGCTTTCCAGATACATACATACATACATACAGATAGATAGATAGATAGATAGATAGATATGCTTTCCAGATACATACATACAGATAGATAGATAGATAGATAGATAGATAGATAGATATGCTTTCCAGATACATACATATATATATACACATACATACATAGATACATAGATACATAGAGATAGATAGATAGATAGTAGATAGATACACAGACAGATAGAGACAGACACAAAGAGACAGAGACTTCAATTAGAGTGGTAGATTTGGACATTGAGTATCTAAGATAATAGATGAAATTTTCTGCAAATATTTTTCCAATCTTTGTATGAAGATTTTCTCATCTAAGGAACTTGCCGTGTAGATCTAGCTGTTTCAAACTCAGAGATCTGCCTGTCTCTGCCTCCCAACTGCTGCCATCAAAGGAGTGTGCCACCACCCAGCTCTAGTCTTTGTGAACTCCTGATCCTTGTGCCGCCTTGTGCTTTGCCTTGGAGGAGCTGGGCCTCATAGGTTATTGTATTTATATGTAATGAGATGGAAGGCATAACTGCCTCATGTGCTCTGTCTTCCTGGTGTTCAGATCCCTGTCTGTTTTCTTCCTAGTGACAAAAAGCTGATTGCAGAGGGACCAGGGGAAACTGTACTGGTTGCAGAGGAAGAAGCAGCACGGGTGGCACTCAGGAAGCTCTACGGCTTCACGGAGAGCAGGCGGCCCTGGGACTACTCCAAGCCCAAAGAGAGCTCGAGAGCAGAGAAGACCAGTGTTGCCAGCTAGGCAGTAGGGGGGTGACATCATCACCACTGTGAACAAAGTCATGAGATATGGCCAGAGGCAAACAGCTCAGAATATGGGAGCAATGCCTCATTGCTCTTACTGTGCCCTACAGTTAAACAGGTGTTTGTCAGGTGACCGGTGTTTGTTTCATTTTTTTCTGTTTCTCTTACATCCTGCTTTATTACTGTGTATAATTTGTACAGCTAGAGGTATCTTATCCCCTCCAGCTTTGAAGTATAGTCAAATATATATCATATGTGAAGTTTGTTGTAATATAAATAAAAACCTATTCTTTGAATTATCTTTCCTTTTCATATTGATGCAAGAAAGGCTGAAGCAGCAGCTATGGTTTGAGTGCAAAGGTACAGGATGAGGGCCAGGCTGGTCTACCTGAGGAACAAGACAGCTAAGTGAGTGCAGGTGGCGGCTCAGGCTACATGATGATCGTGTACTGAGCTGAGCCCCAGGGACAGTTGGGAGTCCTGCCTATTGGTCCTTGATGCCTATATTTGGTAGTCAGATGCTAGGTATGGGGACTACTGTAGCAAAAAGTGTCTGCCTCTTCCTAGTGTCCAGGTGAGTTCTTTTGGGCTTGAAGTTGATTTCAGCTACTTTGAGCCCCAGAAGAGTAACAGGATGAGATCAGGGTTTTTGTTCACCTACTTCCCTTCTGGCCTAGGCACCATGGACTGGCTGCCTGTATAAAAGGCTGTAAATCCTGCTGGCTGGCCATTTCCTTTGTCTAGTGTGTACCAGTAGTCTAGGCTGTTGTCTGGACTACCTGTTTCCGGGTTCTTAGTGTTTTGTTCAGTACTGAAGTAAAAGCCCACCTTGATTGCAAAGTTACAGGAAATTTTATTTAAAACAGTAGAAAAGATCAAAATAACCTACAGGGAGCAGCAGGCCACATGATACTCAGTAGTCATTCTTGTTTGGAGTTTTCCATTAAGGGGTCCAAGAGAAGGAGGAGCTGAGTTCCTAAGGGGCGTGCTTGGGTGCATTGTACAGAGGGGTGTGTGGGTAGTACAGTAGGTAAAGGGGCTAGACTAGACTACCATGTGTATCAGGAGAGGGGCTGTTCATAACCCACCCAAGTAGATCCCAGGTTGGCTCTCCTGCCTCCAGTATATCCAGGAGGTTCTTGGTCTGGTATCCCTGATACAATTCCAATATGCCAATATGCCCCTAGTGTCTTAATTCACTCCCAATAAATTATACAATGGTGACTTCTCTGTTTGCAGGAATAAGCTGTCTTATTCTGTGTGCGTGGTGGTGCCAGACAGATGGTGCTATTCATGTTCACACAGGTGTGTAGTCACACTGTATCCTCAAAATGCAGTCGAAATCTGCTTGTACAGTATCTCCCGAGAACATGGAGGGGTGCTCTTCAGTTAAGTGAGCTTACTATTGTAGAGGACCCGTTTTGGTTCCCAGCATTGATGTAATGGCTCACCGCCTTCTGTAACTCCAGTTCCAGGATGTCTGACACTCTCTTCTGGCCTCCTTGAGTATACATGCATATACACGTTCATATACATTAAAACAATGAATGTATCTTTTAAAATACACCTGAGTCTCTCAGGACTAGGTACAGTCTTTGAAGCTTTACTCAAGATGGAGTAATTTACAGGACACAGCCTGCTCTCAGCAGGACCCCTGCTTCATCAGTTTCCAGGCCCACCTGTATCTCTACACTGCAAATTTTGTGTGAGAAAGACTGATAGGTAAAGAGGAGGGAGGGAAATACTAGTGGGCTTTCAAGTGCTTTATGAAAGGGAGGACGTTTTCCGTGCATGGATCGGTTTCAGTACTTGGACAGGGCCCACAGCGAGAAGCCTATTTCCACCTGAGAAAGCCCAGTTGTTCTAATGGCTTTAAAACCAGGATAGTCCTGGCCTTGTATTTTGATGGTAATTCCCCTTTCCTGTGAAGTCTTTACACAGATGAATTCTAGTGAACCTTCTGCCCATCTTAATTTGTAAGATAAAGGCTGGAGCCAGTGATTGGGCAGAGGAAGGGGAGGTGGAGAAATAAAAGTTGGTGGAAGAGAGCAGGGGAGGAAGACAATGGAGGAGAGGACTGGGAAGCAGGAGGTAGAAGGACAGACGCAGGGTCTGGAAAACCCTCAAGTTATAAGGGTCTCATAGCTGGGGAACAGAGTAGTGTAGGGGTATCTGCCCAATCTAGGCTTACAGAATATATTCATAATTACTGAGTTGTGTTTTCATTAACCTGTCCTGTTCAGGTTCGAGATTTAAATATCTCCCACAACAAAACCTTTTCTTGCTTTTCCCTCTGTCCTATTATTTGATTTCTGGTTAAAAAGAAAAAATAGAATCTGAGTTATCTCTGGCATTGGGTAGAGACATGACTCTGCACTGCCCTAAGTGTCCTAAGATTCCTATGTAGCAGAGATCTCTCAAAGAACAGAGACAACATTCCCTCCCCCCCTCCCCTACACACAGCAAGAGTTAATTCTGTTGATCATATAAACTGGAAAACACGCCTCAGGAAAACTGTTCTAGACACTAGAAAATACAGTATGTAGCCTCTTAAGTGATACAGTGTCATATAGTGTCACCATAGTGGTCTCATTAGCCAGTCACCTGTGACAGTGTTTTCTTCTTCAGTAGCCACTTGAGTTATTGCCCATATGTGACTCTGTGATAATCCCTGTCTTCTACGTGAAGCCCTATGTTTCTTCTAAATTCATTCCACAAAGATTCCAAGGGTAGGGGATGACTACGGATTGCAGTAACATTCTGTCCCCAATTCATAAAACCTTGAGTTTGTTTTGTATTGTTTCTGGTCTCTGTAGGTCTGCCCCACTTTGAAAATAAGAGCATGGGTCCCCAAACCTGTGACAAAAGAGTCTACCCAGCATTCATTCTGAAGCAAGAAAGAAACGCCTTTGAGACAAGAGACAGTATATTTTAAAGCCACTGTCTGTTTTGAGCAAGGAAGGTCTCAAACAGTGGGGTGGAGAAGCCTCAGCAGCCTCATCCTCTGCTCAGTCACATCTCAACCCACCAGAAAAATAAAATCCTCTTGCTGAGACTGGCCAGAAAGGTACAACCTGTGTCTTATATAACAGACGCAGTATCATGGATAACAGAGACTGTTTCCAGAGGGCACTTGAGAAGAATCTGGTTGGCTAAATCAGTAGGTTTAGAAAAAATGTTGATTTTTAAATTTGTTTTTAGCTGAGGCTGGCCTGAAGCTCATCTTCCTGGTTCACTGTTTCTGTTTTTCTTTAATTTTAGTGTTTTTGGTTTTGGGGTTTTTTGAGCTTTAACTTCAGTTTCAGTTAACCACAAGGGTAACAGACCAAACCCAGCAGTGCAGATGTCATTATGCTTGACATCTCCATGAGTAAGCTTCACAAAAGTAACACCATGGAGTCAGTTTTATCATGTAACACAAGACAACAAGCATGTTGAACACCCACCCAGCATGTGCAAAATGCCAGACTACCTAGAATCTGTTGCGGGTTTCTTTAAGTAAACATTCTTCTTAGTCTTTGGCGATGTCACTGGCAAACTTAGTAATCCCTTTCTGACTTCTTGTTTAGGAAAGTTTGCAAGACTTTAGCCTACAAGGCTGATGGAGAATTCAGTCCCCAGTAGCACCTGGTGACCTTGCTGAACTCTAAGCCACACTCACCTTGCCTATCTTTGGGTACAGGATCTCTGTTCACTTAGAGTGGAATGATTACCCGTCTCTAATTTCATTATGATCCCATCTGTGTGCTTCCAGTGCCATGTCTTCTGGTACCGTGACAAGTGATAATGGCTATGGAGATGACTAGAAAGCATAACAAATAACACCTGGGTATTTCTTCTCTTAGCCTCCCTCCCTGGTCTTTGCTCTATAACGGTGCTTCTCAGTTGTGGTTGGAGACCTTTTTGACAAACCTCTGTCTCCAAAAATATTTACACAACGACTCATAACTATCTAAAGTAAGGTTATGAAGTAGCAATGAGAATAATTGTATGCTTGGGGGAATCACTACAACATGAGGATCCAGCATTAGGATCATTAAAGGGTCACAGCATTAGGAAGGGTTGAGACCACACTGTTCTTTAACTTCCCAGTCCACTAGGGATGAGAAGTTGAATTCCTAGTTTACTTCCATTTGCTTGATACTGACTGAATTCAGGGAGAGGCAAAAGGAAGCAGTTTGGGTGTAAAAACTGGCTTGTGACACTCTCCTTCAGCTTTCAAGCTTCTAAACCCTGTATATGGGTGGATAGATTTACACAAGGAACGAATGTAACTTTAGTACATAAAATAGCCTGTTAGTAAAAAGATCCATATTTTTCATAAGGAATATACTTTCAACACACTTCTAAGTAAAAATCTTTGAACTCAAATTGTTAGGCTATGTTTTTTTTTTTTTTTAAATCTTTTTTTTTTTTTAAACCACTGAAATGTAGCAATGGGCTGGAATGTAGGAAAATCAGCATGTTTTCACAGTTCCAAATGAAATCACTTAAAACGTTGGCTCCATCTCTGCACAACTTTTCCTGACCCCAGAAAAATAAACTTTATACATGGGCAAGAGGAACATGCAGGCTACAAGGATGCTGAGTAGAGCACGGGACTAAGTTTATCCAGTGCTCACCCAGAGTGCTGGCTTCTTGACCAATGCCTTATCCACATTGTATAGACAATCATAAGAATGTAAGGGAAACAGGGGGTAGTGGTGCACGCCTTTGATCCCAGCACTTGAAGGCAGAGGCAGGCAGACTCCTCTGAGTTTGAGGTCACCCTGGTCTATGGAGCAAGTTTCAGGACAGTGAGGGCTACACAGAAAAACCCTGTCTTGAACCCCCACCAAAAACCTACAAGCATAAGGGAATTAAGAGAATTACTGAGCTATAAAGACAGTGTTTGTTTGGCATTGGAGAAAGATATTATACCTTATTATATATTATTATACATTATTATACATCTCCTGTCTTTTCTCACTCTTATTTTTTTTTTAAGCCAGAAAGGTCTTACACCAAAAATGGAAGCTCAAACCTCTAAGGATACATACATAAGTCATGTTATTTTGAATATTCATATATGTGTTTATGTATGCATGTTTTACTATATGCATCATAAAATGGAGAACATTATTCTCAAAGTCTTAGGTAGCCACAAGAGACTGTACTAGAAATATAGGTCTGGTTAAGAAAGGTACAAGAGCTATTTTTAGAGTACTGGCCTGAACTTGACCACAAGGTGGTGCTCCAGCCCTACAGCACAACTTAGGATGTCACAAACCTAGTGGAGACCACTGTCTTCTTCTTTGAAAAGAAAGGATGTGTGTGTACACAGGCACATGATTATGTCACATGACTTTTCCAGGCCCCCCACAGCTTTACAATTCTATGGAAGTGTCTGCCTGAGCTAGTCCACCTCAGGCTTCCCCTCAGGATGCTGCCATTAGGAATCTGATGTGTGCATACTTCAACATCATCGTTGATACCAGGATGTGTTTGGCTTTTCATTCTCCTTTTCACTGGGAAAAGGGGAAACTGCAGGGATGCTGAAAATAAAAACTTTAAAAGATTTTGTATTTACTCTTCTCCTGGAGCATCCACTCAGACGTCACGTGCTCTCTAGACCTCATCCTGATGTCTGCTGTTTCCGGTCCCTTTCAGCTATCCTGTACCATTTTTCCAATCCACAGTTTGTAAAGACCTACCAGCCTTGTAGCTGAAGACCCGAGATCCATGACTCTTCACTTGGGGTATGAGAACACACAAAGTCCATGGCTCTCAAAAGAACACTGAGGATGGCTTGATTTATTCTCATCTTGCAAACTAACACCCTCCAACCCCTGCCAACGCCAGAAGAAAATTCATACAGTCAAAAGCTTTGGGTCAGGAGTAGTACTGTAAGACTGTCAACACAGCACCCGGAAGGTGGCGGATCTGAGTTCAAGGCTAGCTTTGGCAATACAAGTTAAAGGCCTACCAACTCCAGAAGACTCCAATGTACTCCCTCTCCATTTCTTACTCCTCTCCCCCAAAGTCTTTATCACAAAGTACAAATTGATTGTGGTGAATTGAATCCCAGCACTCAGAATGAGAAATGCTGAGGCCAGAAGTTCACAAGTTCAAAGCCAGCCTGGGCTATACAGTAAGAGCCTATTTCAAAAGAACAACAAAAAAGTAAGTCACAGGTACAAACTTCTGAAAAAGGAATGCTCCATTGGTGTTCACATTTACCACTGATACTTGTGTATTCAGGTGCCTGACATTCACTAACAACATAAAAGTAATGATTTAGAAAAATGTCCTTGGAGAAAAAAATTAAGGGAGAAAACTAAAAACTATAGCCTTAACTGTCCCTGCCATTGAGGAAAGCCCTTCATGACTTGATTATTCATAAAGTAACTTTTTGCCAGAGTCATGGTATATTAAAATTGCAAAGTGTTCTAGTAAGTTTGATTCATTCTTATCCTTTCTCTGCAGACAAGTTGAGGTCATCTGCAGATGGAGAAAAGGTTATTTTAAAACCTGAGAATGGCTTGCTGAAGATGCTTCCTCTATACAGGTACCTTTGCATCAAGACATCACAAAGGTCTGGAGACATTCACAGTGACCTACAGCTAATGAGACAAAGGAGACATTGGCTGACCACACCGATGAACTGAGACATAGAGGTGTTTATGGGGAGCCTTGATGGGTGGCCACGAGGATTCAGTTCTTGATTCTAAGACAGTTGTCGAATCCTGGAAGGGCTGTTCCTAAGCCTGTCCCATTCTTAGCTTAGAGCTAGGCTCACTGACTCCAGATGAAGGCTGGACTGCTGAAAGTTCACTTCTGTCTTGACACATAATATATTCGGTTAATCACATTTGCAAGTGTTAATCAAGAGTTTTGTGGGTATTATGAAGAACTGTGATTTCTATTTAGCAAGCTTCTCATTTAAATCACATCTGTATCTTTCCTCAAGTCTCAAGAGAAAGAAGAGGAAAGTGGTTTGGCAAATGCTGAAGGGGATGTGGTTGGTGGGATTGCAGATTGGTCCAGTTGCTCTGGAAATCAGTGTGGAGAATTCTCAAAAAAAGTTAAAAATAAAATCTACCATATGATTTAGTTATACCATTCCTGGGCATCTGCCCAAAGGACCAACATCTTACTCCACAGATACTTGCTCAGCCATGTTCACCACTGCTCTGTTCACAGTAGCTAAGAAGTGAAGACAATGGCCTTCATCCAATGACTGGACAGTAAAGATGTGGTGCAAATACACATGCACTTTATGGATACCATTCAGATGGAAGAAAATGACCTCATAGACAGGTAACTGCATGCAAATGAATGGAACTAGAAAATCATATAGAATGAGGAAACCCAGACCCAGAAAGACAAGCGCTGCAGTTTCTCTGTCATCTGAGGCTCCCGGCTCCAACTATTGATATGTGAATATATAACCTGGAATAACTGCAGAAACCAGCAAAGTAAAATGGAGGCAGATGGACTGAGGAGAGGGCGATAGCAGGGTATAGGGGAACTCAAGTGGGAAATGGGGTGGGATACTTAGAGACAGGGGAGGGAGGTAGATGAATACAGAAGGGGGAGAGTAAAATAACCATAAAGATGGCTGAAGGTTATGAGGAATCATTGTTCTCTAGCTACCTAAGAATACCTACAATACATATGAGTCTGTCTGTCTGTCTGTCTATCTATCTATCTATCTATCTATCTATCTATCTATCTATCTGCACACACACATACATACATATTAATTAATTAATTAAATGTATGTGAGTACACTGTCAGTATCTTCAGACACACCAGAAGAGGGCATCAGATCCCATTACAGAGGGTTGTGAGCCACCATGTGGTTTCTGGGAATTGAAACCAGGACCTCTGGAAGAGCAGTCAGTGCTCTTAATTGCTGAGCCATTTCTCCAGCCCACTTTTATCTATTTTTGAGATAAGGTTTCTCTATGTAGCTCTGCCTGTCCAGGAATTCTCTCTGTAGACTAGGCTGGCCTCGAACTTAAGAGATTCACCTGCGTCTGCCTGCCAAGTGCTGGGATTAAAGGTCTGTACCACTATGCCCAGCCACATATATAAATAAAATGTTCTCATGTAGGCATACCTTGACAGTAACCAACAGCTCTCTAATTGGAATTAAGAACCACTCAATAAGAGGCAAACCATGCCTGGTGCTGGAAACATAGCCAACTACCTAGGCTAGGTAGTTGTGATGTTGTGAGTCTTGGAGAACCTACAACTGTTACTTTACTAAATCATTATCCCCAACTAGACCATAAATACTATTGTAATACCCACATATAAGTGGAGACCTCCCCCCTCATCAAGGAAACATTATTTTTTTGCAACAGGAAACCATTACAGAAAACAACAACAAAACCAAAACCAAAACCAAAACCAAAAACCAAACCAAAACATTCAGAGCTCTGAAACCCAGTCCCAACTGATACAACTTTAACACAAGTCCTACATCTCAGACTTCGTGAACACTGTGGAAGACAGAGCAGAAAGAGTAAGAGCCAGAGTACAGGAAGTTTGCTAAGCTAGTTTGTCTCCTGGAGATGAAGCTTCAATACCATGGCTGCCTAAACATGAGCTGAACAAGGAAGGCACCAACAGACAGGTTAATGGAGGCAGAGGAAAGCTAATAAACTCTCAACCCCAGACCAAGAACTACAGGCAACTGAGGAAGGCTGAGTGTGGGAGAAAAATCTTCCCCAAGGAAGAGCACAGTATTCAATACCAAACAATGAGTCCTGAAACATACATACAAGTAACATTATACACACCAAGCAGGTTGTGTTTACATATGTATGAACACACACATTTCTAACACAAATCTGAAAGTGAGAAAGGAGGGCTGGTGGCACATGGGAGAGCCTGAAGGGAGGAAAGGAAAGGAAAGGAAAGGAAAGGAAAGGAAAGGAAAGGAAAGGAAAGGAAAGGAAAGGAAAGGAAAGGAAAGGAAAGGAAAGGAAAGGAAAGGAAAGGAAAGGAAAGGAACAAATGACATAATTATAACATCAAAAAAATTATAAGCACTTTTAAGAGTACAGTAGTTTGGGAGTCTTCAGGGAGGGCTTTGTGCGCTGGAGATGTAACTGGAGGGTACCTGCCTAGTACACAAAACCCCAGTACCACATAAACTGAGCATGGTGACCCATGGCTGTAATCCTAGCACTGTTGAGGTAGAGGCAATAGGCCCAGATGTTCAAGGGTATCCTCAGCTATATTATAGAGTTTGAGATCCTGTCTGAAAAAGAACAGTAATGGCTACCCACTCTGTGGCATCTTCTCAGTAGGCAGAGAACACAACATTTCAACATTCACAGGAAATTTAAGAACACAGCTATCACCCACAGCTTAGCCAGATCTCATCTCTCCCACAAGTCACCGGTGATGGGTCCTGGAAGGAAGTGTTTGGTACCCTATTGACTCATGGCGCCACTGTAGTTCTTCAAACCCCTACATATGAAACTCAGGAGTCACTCAGTTCTTCATTTCAGGAAAAAAAAAAAAAAAAAAAGCCACCACCACCACCAACATAAAAAAAACAAAAAAAACAAAAAAAAAACAAAAAAACAACCAAAGTGACAGGCATAAAGGATACTCCCTTGAACCCTTCTGTAAAGTTCTGGATGACTGGAATTTTTTTCCAGGCCACCTGTCATTATTTACTTCATGGGACAAACACTTGATAGGCCAGTAAGACATGAGAGCATCTAGCATATCTGGGTCAGTGTCTGGTCTCATTTTCCAGTGTCCCAGGCAAAATTGAAAGTTCCCATCTCATTAAGTGACAGAGAGTTATTTCACTGGTAGTTGGCTCCATTTTCCCCTAGGTCTACCATTTTGTTACTTTAAGAAAATTGCAGCCAGCTTCTTGCTCAAACTCAGTGTGGCATCTAATCTATGGTAAATCATTCGCTCAACCACGTCTACAGAGTAAAAGTAGTCTCTCGCAGGCCTATAATTTTCCTAGCAGTCTCCGTATCTTAAATGGATCCCAGTTTCCCTCCAGGAAAAAGAGCTTTCAGAAAATTGATATTTTTGAAGACAAGGCCTGCAGACTCATTGGCTTAAATATGTCACAAGGGAAAAGTCTACACATTAAAAAAGATGAGAGGAACATTTCCCTTCTGGGGATTGCAAACAGATTTGATTCCAGAAGTCAGCTAGGGGCAGTGTGTGTGTGTATATGTGTGTGTGTGTGTGTGTGTGTGTGTGTGTGTGTGTGTGTCTGTGTATTGTGTAGAGAGACAGTAGAGCTGGTGGAGTTGGGAGAACTAAGGGAGAAGAGGACAGACAGCCTGGTACCCTGACATCATGACTTTCCAAGTTCTGAGCATCACTGCACTTTGAAACTTCACCAGACACTTGAGAACTGAATGCAACCAGCAAAGTATAGCCAACGTACTCTTGGAGAGCAGCCCATCTCTGTACAGCACACTAGGACCATCCCCACATCCAGTCAATTCTCTGCTTCTTTTTGGAAGGAGCACTGATAGGGGGAGTTGGGAGTCCAAGAACTGGCTCTGTAGACATTTGAACATCTTCTTAGACTCATTTCCATTTTGTCCTGCTTCTGTATCTCACAAGTGCACTTGAAACGGGCAAGCAATTGCTATGCCAAGACTGTGTCTGGTCATCCAATCTTATCTGGGAAAAGGACCCATCCCCAGCATTTGACACCTGGTAGATACTTGTGAGGTTTAAGTTTTAGGGGTCAACCTGTCTGGAAGAAAAAAAAAATGTATGCCCATGTATGTGGTAAAGCATTGCTCCTGGGTTTGTCTATGAAAATGCTTCCAGAAGACTGGCATTTGGATCAGTGGACAAAGGAAGACCTACCCTCACTCGGGGCCAGGGATGGCATTATCCCATCCATTGAGAGTAAGCTAAGGTAGGACAATACAGGAGAGGCAACATTTCCTCTCTTCTGGAGGTGGGACACTCATCTTTTGACTGGACATCTGAGCCCCAGGCCTCTGATGGAGTTACATCATGGTTTCTCCACCTTGGGCCTTAGAATTTAGATTGAGATGTGTTGCCACCTTCTTTGGTTCTCCAGCTTACAGATGGTGTATTGTAGGCGTCTTGGTATCCATAATCATAGGAGACAATTTCTGTAAACAAATCCTCTCTCCTGTGTCTCTCCCTGTAGCATACTAGCTCTTTACCCAGAATGCTCCAAACGACCCAGCACATGAGCAAATGACACACAGAGGAAGGTAGTACATAACTTCATTCCACTGGCACGGGCCCTATAGTTTTAAGTACTTCATATCGTATTAATGACTCAGGGTGGAATAAAACACATCAGGACTGGCTTCAGCAGGCATTATTAACAAGGAGCACATTTGGTAGAACGAAAGAACTGTTCAAGACTGGGTTTGGCATTGACTTCCCTTTCTTCTGTGGCTGTAAATATACACAATTAAGTAGTTGCAAACAACATGGTTTACAATGTTTATAAGTAATGATTATTGTAAACAACGAGATCAAACAGTGCTAAAGACGACTGACATTTTGATGTAGCACAAGGGCACGGAGCTTCTGGGCTTAAAAAATACATTCTTAAGTTTTGACAAGAAGAGCCTTAAATAGTCTTGAATTTTTAAAATTACATTTGGGGCGTGTGTGTGTGTGTGTGTGCATGTGTGCACGTGCATGCATGTAAAGGCCAGAGAAAAACCTGTGGGAGTCAGTTCTCCTTTCGCCACGTGGGGCCTGGAGATTGAACTCAGGTCCATCGGCCTTTGCTCTGAAGTTGTCAACTCTTCTGATGACAGGCTATCCAAGTCAGAACCTCATTTTAAAATGCCCTGTGCACGGTCACATAAATGTGATATTTAAATTCCAGGTGAAAAATTATCCCCCCCAAATGAAACAGAAAATCGTGAACTCAAAGAGCCTGTCGCCAAAAAGCAAAACATTTACCGCAGCTTAGATTTTTCAAGATACAGAAGTCTCCGGGAATTTCTCTCTGTGCTTTATAAAGAATAAAGTCTGTGGAGAATCCTTAGCTCCTGCTCAAGTGAACCGCAGCTGAGAGCAGAGCTGGGATTACTGTAACAGTCGCTGCTGGAGAAGCTCTATAAATGGAGAAGCCTCGAGACAAGAACAGTGACTGCTCGCCAGGTGCAAGAAAAAGAACAGAAAAAGTCCAGGGGCTTTGAAACTCTTGCAAGCTGCCTAAGTTAAAAGGCTTCTTACCAGAAGAGGCGGAGGTAAGGTTTTGAAACAACTGCTTTTTTTTTTTTTTTTAAATATCATTTTCCTTTAAACTGAAAAATGGCCTCTTTTAAATTTTTACTACTTGGAACACTTTACTTTATTTTCTTTTTTTTTTTTAACCTTATACAAAATACAAAAATGCCAATCCAAAGAGTACAGACCAGTAGTGACAGGCACCTGGCTAGACAGCAAATTGTGTCCAGCGAGACGTTAGTTTTCCGACTTTATTTTAGTGAACACATGCAGTATATAAAACAACAGTAGCAACAGCGACAGAAACAACACACAAAGAGGCTACGGCCTGTGCTAGCTCCGCCCCTTACCACCTTCAAGCCTTTGGGTGGAAGTGAGAGGAAAAAGAATTAAAAAGGCAAATGATATTGTTTTCCATAAAAACTACTATAAAATGTCTGTTTCCCCCCTCCTGTCACACTGATTTAAAACTCTCCCGGAAAGTCACATATATAAACAAGAACGAAACAAAAATGCTGAACTTGACAGACAGCAAATACTCGAGAGGGTCGTTAACCTAGGTAACTTGATCAGTAGTTTAAAGAAATCTTCTAGACATCGTGAAACCTGCCTGTTCATTCTTCAGTCCAGCAGCCCAGCCATCCAGCCATTTCTTCTGACACAGCCCTGACCAGAAACACTTGCATCACTTAACTGTCGCTATGAACCAGTTTCAAAAAAGAAAGCAGTGTATAAAAATATTTAACAGAACTATGAAAGATGTGGGGGAAGGGAGTCTTTCTTCAGAGCAAAGTCATCTTGGCTTTGCGTGGCTTTCTTTTGTCCGTCCTTCAGGGTTTGTTCACCTGCCCCAGGAACAAGATGGCACCTAGAGGGTTAAGGAGAGATAATGTCTGACATCATAAAATGAATTAATGGTGTAAGACAGAGGGGCCTGCATACTGGGGAGAGAAAAAGCCATGGCCAACCTTTTGCTAGCTGTGCCATTCCATAGAACTTTCTCCAAAGGCAGAAATAGTCTCCGCCTTCACTGTGCAAGTGAGATAGAACGTAAGCACTGCTCAAACGCAGAGCTGAGTTGAGGGCCGTGTGACTAAGACATTGACATTTTAATTATGTGTCATTTTAATAGAGTTTAGGTTAAGCAGCTACAAGTGGCTTGAAGCTCCAGTATTGGACTTCTCAGCTCTGATACATTAATGAGGACACATCAAATATGAGATAAAAGAATAAGGAACTATACCTTCTGATTAAAATAACAGCAAAAGAGAACACACATCCGCACGCACAGTGCATAGATATGAAGCCAACCTTTCCATGAAGGCAGGCTTATACGTCACAATTAAATAAAAGGGTGGTGGTGGGGGGAGCTGTTACTATCCTTATCTTACTTTTAAAAAGATCTATTCTGGTTATGTATGTGTGTGCCTGTGTGAGTTTATGTGCACTGAATGTATGTGGGTACCTACAGAAGCCATAGGGCATCAGATCATCTGGAACTAGAGTGTCAGTTGGAAGCTGCCTGACGTGGGCACTAGGGACAGAACCCAGGGCCTCTGCAAGAGCAGTAAGCACTCTTAACCACGGAGCCCTGTATCCAGCCTTACTATCCTCATTTTTTAAAAGTTATTTATCTTTTAAAAATATTATCATTTAATTAAGAAAAATTTTCATGCAATATATTTTGATCAGTTATTTTTAAAAGATGACTTTAGTGGGTTGATGAGACAGCAAAGTCGGTGAAGTGTTTGCCATGAAAACATGAGGATCTGGGTTCAATTCCCAGCACCCATAGAAAAAGACAAATGTGGTGATGTATACTTATAATTTATAATCTCACAGAGACAGAAAGAGTCTCTGGGGCTGGCTAGCCAGCCAGCCTAGCCTAATCTTCAAGTCCCAGATCCTTATCTCAAAAAACCCAGGATAGACGGTACCTAAGGAATGACAAACAAACTGAATTCGACCTCTGTTCCTCATACATGAATAATATATGTGCACATGTATCCATACAGCTATCCCTACTTACTCATCACACACACACACACACACACACACTACACACACACACACACACACACACACACAGAGTAAAGATCAGAGCCCAATTTAACACGTCTAAGCTGTGGAGCTAAGATATTTAGAATGGACAATTCCTAAGGCATTATATCTCAATGACCTCAAAGAAGCTGAAGACACAGAGTTTGTTGTAATATTTGAGATATTTTTAAAATTATGAAAAAATTCAATAGATGTCAAGGGTTTCAAAGGGTATGCTGCACCTTTTTTATATGTTAAAAACCACCACCTTCTTCCAAATCTACAATCTGGGCAATAGTTAAAAGATCCCACCAAACTCTGTAACACAGACTTCATTTTCCTCTCTTTTTAAAGTGTGTGTGTGTGTGTGTGTGTGTGTGTGTGTGTGTGTGGTTATAGTATCCATAGTGTCTCCTATAGACAACATGAAGAAGACAGATTACGAGCCACACTGATGGGGTGCTACTATAGCTGCAATAGACCTTTCTGTACACAAACAGCCAGCAATGACATGGAAGAGCCACTCACCTGTGGGATTGTGTCGGATGGAAAACAGGAAAGGCCTGTCTACTATAAACCAGGGAGGCGATGACCTTGCAATTAGGATTGCAGCTATGGAAAGAAGAAGAAGAAGCGATATGTTATCCACTAAGTACCAGGGCAGTGACTGGACGCCCAGAGGCTGGTGTCTGAGGATACGTTTGCTTTGTCTTGTTAAGTTGGCATGCTATAATGGTCTCAGTGACCACCATTTACTTACTGGGCTGGCCTTCTCAGTTACTGTCTGGCTGATTCTGTAAAAGCCTCATCTTCACAATAAATGTAGTTCTCATAGATTTACGGGGACTGAATGACAAACACACTATCGCTCTTGAGACAGAGACTGCCACCAAATGAGCATCCAGAGAATACTTGCTGTTATTATAAGCTATTTTTACTCGTACCATCTGCTGTGCAGATAAAGCCCCTGGACCACTTTAACCTACCCACATCCTTTCTGTCTATCAAAGGCCAGCTCAGAATGCTTAACCGTTGGTTCTGCGCCTTCTCCTCTGGTACATCATTTGGATGCCTTTTGTGACAGCAACATAGAATGATCATCTGCACCTGCTGTATTACATCACCACACAACTCATTAGCTGCAGATATCTGACTTAGAAAACACCTTTTTGTTATTCTTGTGACAGCGGGGATAAGAGCCAGGATAGTGTGACTGCTAAGCATGTCATTTGCTAAGGAACTACACCCTCGCCTGAAAAGAAAGGTTCTTCAGATACCTACGGCTTAGACTTGCCTACTTTGACCAATGGCTGGCTCTGTTTAACAGGACCATGGTAAGGCTAGAGAACGAGAGAAGGGTAGTATAACTACCAGTGTCTGGTACGCTGGCTCAGTACTTAGCTCAAATTTCTGAAAGGCATGAATGGTGTGGCTTGCTTTTAGAAAAGGAATACTCAAAAGTTGTGCTGGGCAAGGTGCATCACCCAGAATTACAATTAGATAACATGCAGTATAGATTGGTATCTCCCTACCATTCCTACATTGAGGCACTACGTTCCTAATATGATTACACATGGAGGCAGGCCCTTCACAGAGGCTATTAAGGATGCAGAAGGACCTAGAGGTGAGGCTCTGACCCAACAGGACTGATATCCTTATTTAGATGGGGAGGGTCTTCAGGGACATGACAAAACCACATGAGCAAGTCTCATGAGCCCACAAAGACCTCAAGAGAAGCCAAACCTGCTGGCACTCTGACCCCAGACTTCCGGCCTCAAGAACTGTGAGAAAATAAACATTTGTTGTTTAAGTTCTCTGGTCTCTGTCATCTTAGGGGAGCCCGAGCTGACTAACTCAGCAGCCACAGAGTGCTGACCCGGAGGCCCAGATTTGGCCTAGCACTCTGCTGTAGCGGTCTTGAAATCCCTAGTACAACTTAGAACAAGGGAGTCTATATTCCCATTCTCACAGGGCTCCTCTACAAGTCACGTAGCTGGTCCCGCCTGGAACGGTAGTTGGCAAAACAGACAAATGATTTTTGTCAAATTTAACATGTAGCAGTTACCTAGAGAAGACAAAGGTTTTTTTGTTTTTTTTTTTTTTAAATCAAAACTCATACTCTAGGTCTTTATGTTAAGTGCTATTTTAAATCGACAGAAAAAAACATAAGCATTTATTCAGGAGGTAATAAGGTGCTGACTTTATAGACTGAAGTGGTAACTTTGTTTCATGACTAGAAATAGTCAACCGTCCAGCAGGATGTTTAGTGACGCTAGTGTATGAGCTTACAATCTCATAGTCCAATCTCCTTATCTCATCACACGGATGACTGATGGGACTGCTGATGCTGGTGGAGACAAGCTTAGGTCTTCCTTCCTTATAATCTGCCAGGAGGGCAGATGCAGATGATGTAATGTCCAAGATGGCTGCCCAGCAATCCTGGTGCAGTCCTGTAGACAATGCTGATTCGTCACACTGTCCTGGGGAGCCTGGAGGAGCTATGCTCCTGGTCTTGCTGTTTTGTTTCGATCTAAAGATGAGCCTTTCCAGCTAGTAAAGTAGCCAGATGTGTTTTATCCTGCTGAGAGCAGGGACCAACATGCAACGGTACTTGGGCTAGGTCTACACTGCCAACCCCTGGTTTGATAAATAAAGCTTTATTGGAAGACTGGGTGAGCCATACCCACTCTGGTTCCTTTCTTGCTGTATTTACAGACTTGAGGAGTTGGGCTGAAGACAGTGAGGACTGCATGGCTGAAGTAACATACTGCTAGCTCTTTCTAAGGGGATGGTGACTCCCTTCCTAGATGAAATTTCTACACGAACATGATTTGTCTTTTCTTAGTGCTAAGTGTTCAAACCCATGGCCTTGTGCATGAGGGGCAAGCTTCTACCACTGAGCTATACCCCTGATGTCCACATTGTCATCATCGTTGTCATCATCAAATACTTTGTTTACCCATATTCACTGCTGTCTGCTAAGGCTACTTCCTACCTCCTCCTCTTCCTCTTCCTCCTCCTCACCCTTCCCACCACCATGATCATTAACTACTTCATCAACCCATGTCACTGCTGTCTCCCAGGGGTCAGCTTCCTACCTCCCCAGTGCTCAGCAAGGAGCAAGGCTCCCTAGGAATCTGCTAGGCTGAAGAGTGAACCTAGAGTCTGCTTTCCTATTAGACGTGGCCTGGCCGTGTGACCCAGCACTTACTTGTTGCGGCCGAAGCTTTGGTTCCATCTTCACTGACTTCAATTTTTGCTTTTTGCAAGATGTGAGAGACATGAAGGCTCTCTGACCCTGTTCCCAGAAAACACAAAATCAGCACTTCTTCGATGAGCATGCCATCTAAGGTTATCACGAGTCACCTCAAAGCCATGGCAAATTCCAGTTTATGAAAAGGGTCAGAAGTAACTCGATAGTCCTGCAGACTGAGGGCCGTGGGTGGCTGTCACTTGCAGTAGATTTCAACTTCTGCTAAATGATTTGCAACTGTTACCTCTGGGATGGATTCCCAGACCCCATGTTTTAGCACCTCTAATCACTTCAACTCAGATGACTATTAATTTTATTTTAAAAATGAAAAGAACAGAGATCTGTAAAGATGCCATTTTTTTTCCAGAAGAAGAAAGACAATAATATTATCCAACTAGACGGTCTATCCCAGAGAGGGTTTCAGATGGGAAAACTGAGGCTCACAAGGTTAAGAAATATGTCCCTAGTCACATGGTTGGTTAGGCGCAGGGAAGTGCTAGCTTTCATATCCCCAGTTACACTATCTGACAGCACAGCAATATGAGAAGGGAACTCCTGGGAAGGGCCAGGCACAGAACTGCAGCTGCATCTTGGGGATGCTCCAGTGAGTTCAGTTCCAAAAACAACCAAATTCCAGGGCTGCTACTACCCAAGAGGACACCAACTCTCATCAGCATGAGCCTGATGGGACATGGGTCTGGATAAAGAGAACAAAAGAACTGTTTTTAAAAAATGCCACCTGACTTTGCATTGTCTGCACAAATAGCCAACTCTAATAATGGCTAGCTGAGACCAGGTACATGTTTATACGGCTCAGGTCACCTGCAAGGTTAAAGCAAACAGCTCAAGAAGATTCAGGGTACCTGGTCCTCCTCCTTAGTATTCAGACGATAACAGGTTTCTCAAACTTTACTAGGCCAAGGATTCCATTAAAATAAAGGTGTGATTCAGGGGGACTGGATCCAAACCAAGATACATTTCTAACAGGTTATGCTAATGTGCTGGGCTGGGGACCAGGAATGAAAAGAGGATGGGAAGATGGATCAGTGGAGCTCCAGTTCCAGCAAGGGTGTGAGGGTGGGCTAAGGGTGACGGGGCAGGTGCTTCTCCCACAGGAGATATTCAGATACTCTTGAGCATACAACTGGGGTTGGTAATAAAACTGACTCTCTACCAGTCAAGGGTTAAAATACATACTGGAGTCCTTTGCATGTCCAAGCTATAGTTCAACATTGGAAACTGTGTTCTAAACATAGATAAAAGTCAGAGACCTGACCCATTCAAACAATCCCAGGCAGAGTTACATTGACTGGCAAATACAGAAGGATGATGCTAGGTATGTGTTATGAATAGCTGCTTGGGTGAAGGATAGTCTCAATCAGACACATTGAATTCGTTACTTCAGACAAATGGCAGAATACATTTCGGGAAGCAAAGCAAGCCTACAGCTGCTCCGCGGAAGTAAGCTAAATGTTTGAGAATTCAAAAATCTTTTAGTTTTTTTTTTTTTTCCAAACACAATGGAAAAATTTGGATTCAAAAATAAAGAACAATGAAGTCCTAAGTAAGAGGCAAACCCTGGGGTTACAAAGTTTCTCAGCAGTGGAGCACTTGTCTAGGAAGCGCACAGATGTGGGTTCAAGTCCCAGCATCAAGGAAGATAAAAAAGCCAAGTGTTTGGGTAAGAGGCAATATAGAAGTCCTTATCCTTGTGGTCCCTCAGGCCTCACCTGAGATGCAGGAGATGAATACTAACTGAGCCTTCCTTTGGCAATGCAGCAAACTAAAATTTACACACGTTTAGGCTAACATACTCCTGATTTTGCTATTTCTTCTTCTGAGCAAAGAAGGACTTGTAACATTGTCCTGAAGTTTATGTTTTAAACTTGACATACTTGTTATTTTTGCAAAATTTGCCTTTGATGGCTCGAACATCTCAGTAATGCCAAGGGCTTTCAGTGGCTCCTTCAGATCTGTTTGTGCCACAGCTGTGAACCTACAGGAAAGTGGAAAATATAGGAGAGGATTAAAATATGCTGTAAGTGATTCAAACATGACAAAATCAGTGCATAGTTTGAAATAGATTCTTTAAGTAAGACCTTGTCATCACTCTGAACTGCAGCCTGACTTCTAAACCTAACACTTAAATGCCAGGTAAGTAGACAACACACCCTCTACTCACTCACAATGAGCATGGCCATCCAGGTATGATACTCAATATCCATACCAGATATTTAGTTAAACATTATTCAGTCGCTTTCTAGAAGAGTTAGGATGCATTTAAGATTCTTTATCTTTTAGGTGTATAAGTATTTTTCCTGTATGCCTGCATGTGCATGTACATCTGGCCCCAAGGAAGCCAGGAAACAGCATGAGATCCCCTGGAACTGGAGTTATGGATGGTTGTGTGCCACCATGTGGGTGATAAGAGACAGCATCCAGGTCCCCTGCAAGAGCAGTGAGCACTCTTAATCACAGGGTCACCTCTTCAGCCCCCTCAGGAGAAGGACTTCCGATACCTGTAGATGTACTACACTGACTACTCAAGACTTAAAAGTTATTAGGAGTCTCTGTTCCCACTGAGGTGGATTGTGGGAAAGTTCACAGAAAGGAGACAGATTCTACCTCCCCCTGCCCCCACACACACTGGAAAAAGTGTCCTTTGAGCCATTTGAAATCATGATGCACACAGAATTGGGTTTGTCTTTGCCCTAGTCTCAAGTCAAGTCATAACATCAGAAATTCCATCTATAATTTATTTCAGGGGTATTAAAAAAAAAGCTGCCTTAAATATTGATGGAACCCAGCCTCATGGGCCTTGGTCTTTAACAGCTTCTAACGGGTGCCTGGATGATCAGTGACATCTCATCAAGCTCCTTCAACTATTGTGTTCTAATTCATATCATACGAAGATATGTATGTATTTTTAAATTCTCCAATGGAAAGAGATATGTCAGAAGTTGTCACAGAGTCATGAAGACTTTGCACTCTTGGGGGTTCTAAGGCCAGGGCTGCCTTTAGTATCATTGTTGTCTCACCACAAGCAGGCACCACAGGGTCTCAGACAAAGCTTTCAGAAAACACAGCCTGTTTCTCTCTAAACCATCTTAGCACCCTGTTTCAAGTATACAATATGACAGCTATCCCCTGAGCAGAGCATCCTTTCTTTTTGAAGGAAACGGGCACTCACTTGGGTAGGACCAGCTGCATCCTCTTGGGTACCATGGTGTTCATCCAGCTATCGATGGTCTTGGTACTGATGTGAGGGATGATGGCAGACAGTGGGGTGGAGCTCTCTGTTGGCAGGGCAATCAGCATGCTGATGCTTTCGCCATGGTAGGGCAGCTCAATGAAGTTGTACCACAAGCCATTCGGGGTGCTGGTAGACCCTAAAGAAACCAGAGGCAGATTTAGAGTATGTCTAATGACTGCTAGACAGGGGACAAGTGGCTGGCTGTCACCAGGGAAGCCATAGGAGAAAGACAGTAATTCAGCCTGCAAAGTTCCCTTTGCTACAAATAGCTCCCTCAGAAGGACAAAGATAAGGACAATGACTCCTTTCTTCCCTGGTGCAGAATTCTCTGTCTTCAGTCTAGACAGATGCCTCTGGGCATCGCTAAGCTCACTTTAATTCTGCTGAGTAGAATGTAAGTAGACCATTAGATCATTTGGTCCTCACCACACAGCGCTTTGTAAGAACCATTAGATCATTAGGTACTCACAGCACGGTGCTTTGTAAGAAGTTGACCTTTATGTGGGTAAAAGAATAAATTAAAGCTACTTTTGAGTTTTGCTTTGTTTTAGTTTTTACATTCTACTTTGTTTTAGAAAATATGTTGTATGGTATTTAAGGTATACAATATGACGGCCGAGGCAACACACAGCAAAAACATTTCTACCATAGAGCCAATTAGCATCACCATCATTCCGCATAGTTACCAGTTTTTAAATAAAAAAGGAGCGAGTTAGGTGAGTACCAGGTTTCATCTGTTTCCCAAGTGTGGATGCAGTATGACCAGCTACCTCAAACCACTGCTACCATTAATTATAGATATAATAGACTATATCCTCAAACCGTGAGCCAAAATAAACCCTTCCTGTCTTTAGCTGCCCTTGTCAGAAATTTTCAAGGAAAGAAACTCACAGAGCCATAGAGAACAGCCTGAGACAGCAACTGCATAGTATAACCGCACTGTCAAAAGGCCCTGCTGGCATTTCTAAATTGATGCGGGATTTCTAAAGCATGTGTTCAGCACTAAACCTTTAAAGATGCACTCCGTGAGGTTGAGGAGGTGCTGTGGTCTCCCCGTGCCATCCCTCCACACAGATGAAAATGCAGGGATATTAAAGCATGGAGCTCACAAGGTTGCTGGGATAATCACATGAAACAAATAGGCAGGAGTAACCAGGGTGCTCATGGGGTCCCCCTTTCCTCCTCTACATGAAGTACAACAAAGAGAGAAAAGAGGCAGCAAATTCTTATGATTTTTACTGGATTTTTCTTGGTGGACAGCCTTGTTTGTTTGTTTTAGAGACAATGTTTCTCTGTATAACAGCCCTGGCTGTCCTGGAACTCGCTCTGTAGAAGAGGTTAGCCTTGAACGCACAAGAGATCCTGCTTTTGCTTTCTGAGTGCTGGGATTAAGAGCGTACACCGCAAGGTGAAGAACTTTGGACAGGCCATAGCTTCAGAGAAGGAGGACCGTAGGTCACCACCACCACCACCACCACCACCACCACCACCACACACACACACACACACACACACACACACACACACACACACACACACAAAAAAAAGAGGACAGCAAGAGACAGGAAGAGAGCAAGCCTTGTTCTGTCACAAACACTTTCAGCTATAAAACACCAGCAGCCAAAGATGCCGGAAGAGCTGCTACCATCAGATCATACAGTTCTCTAGGAACTGCTGAAATCTCTTCTCCTCAGGCACAGATCGCACTGGGCTGTAGGACAGCCAAGGAATCTAGTGCCATCAGACTCAGTTCAGAATTGCTGTGAGCTCACAGGGGTCTGGATTCTAGGTCTGGACTACCCAAAAATCAAAGTGAATATATACTTTGTTCTTTACTTTTAGCCCGAGTGATAAAACGGTCTCAGTAGAAACTGAAAAAATAATCAATGAGAAAGTGGGAAAATACCCCACTTCCTAATGAGCCCTTTAATCCTCGAAGAAAACATCAAGTCTCTGGTTCTAATGGGGATAATTTTTAGAAACTGTGAAATGCAGGAAATAGTTATTAAATTATTGCTCTGGGGCAGAAAACGAAGCCCCGGAGACAGCACTTGCTGCAGAAATGTGTGTGATTCAGCTAAGGAGGACTGAAGCTGTGAATGACAGGGTGTATGAACTGGACTGGGTGGGAGGTGGGGTGGAAAGCAGGTTCACAGGTTGACCCAGCCTTGATGGGATACACCGTTACTGACCAGTAGAACCAGCACAGTTAACCGTTCTGTGTAGTCACGCATTCACTGGACATTTGACCCTTTTCTACCTCTGTATTGGACCCCGTACTGGGTGACCAGTACTGGCAGGGAGGCTGCATCTGTCCATACCTAATTTGAACTTGTCATTTTGAGAAGGCGAGAGATGGATGAACACCTCTGCTCTCTCTTCCATCCCAAGGACTACAGTACTGCCTCCCCCCACCCCCATAGTCTTTTACAGAGGGCAAACACGAGATTGAGAACACAGGCTGGAGTCACAGAACCCTGATTCAAAGCCAATCTGAATAGCTCACTCAGTCAATGACTTTAGTGAAATGCTGCAAGACAGTGTACAAACACCACACTCAGCACAAGTTGGCACATAGCACAGACTTTCATACTGATGGGAGCAGCTTTATAAACACCAAACCATTTTTGAAACAGGATTCCAGACTGACCCCAAGCACAAGATCCTCTGTCAAAGCTAGATGTGGGGATTACAAACCACAAGCCCCAATAATGCCTGGGTGCCTTACTTCTTGAAGGACTGGTTATTCCTCAGAGTGTAGGCACAGAACTGACTTACCATGGAAAACCACACCTGAGGCAGTGGTTTTCTATGGAAGGGGTATGGGCACTGGCCTCTGGATGTCTCATAGCTATTTCTTTTAAAGTGTTATATCCTAAGATGCCTAAACCCCAACATTTGCAAAATGCACTGTGCTCTTCTGTGAAGATGAAGCTGCCCCCTCATTCGGAAAAGGAACAAAGAAGCCTTCTCTCTTAGATGAAAGATATTAATTAGTCAAGAGTCATGTATGAAAAATGTGAATACTTCCCTCAGTATTTCCTCAGAAATATGTGAATATTTACTTTCCTCAGAAAAATGTGAATACTTTTATTCTAGAAAGGTCCTTGCCATACTCTGATTCCCATGGTAAGTCCTACAAGGAAGGACATAACTGAACTCCCTGGAATGCTACCAATGCTTTATGGTCTGTAAAATCAAGGAGAGTGTGTTAAATACGTACTATCAGGAAAGCACTATTGATGGCCATCTCTGTAATGGCCTTGAGTTACCAGTTGAGTGGATTTCTTCATCCCACTTGAATAGAAAGTGAAAAATGTATTTGGAGATGACAAATAGGTCCTCTTGAGCATGGCTGTCTATACATTACAGGCTAGAGTCCAAAGCAGGCCTAAAGACAGCTGACGGGGAAGAAACGAGGCCCAAGGAACTGGGTGAACCAACACAAGTGCTGTGTTGGGAGATCTTGGCAGGCAAGGACAGAGTACAACTCGTCTTGGGAACTACAACTTAGTAGACAGCCAAAGGGGACGCACTATAGGTGGATGGATACGAGCTGGAAACAGAGGAAGAAGGAAACTAGATAGGTGGACCGTGGAAGCATCCCCACCTGGTACAGTGCCTGCCACACAAGCATGATGACCCATACCCATAGAAAAGCCCAGATAGAGTGACAGACTTGTAATTCAAGTTCCAGGGAAGCAGAAAGAGGCAGGTCCTGGAGAGTCAATGACCAGCCAACCTAGCTGACAGCAGCAGCAGTGAGAGACCTTGTCTCAAAAAATAAGTTGAAGAGTGATTGAGGAATATACCCAATGGGGGACTTCTGCCTTCCGTACACACCCTCGGACATGTGAGCATGTGCACACATACACATACATACATAGCAGACTGATTATTTGTTATCCCCCTGACCCCCCTTCCCCGGGTAAGGTCTCTATAGTATAAATTCAAGCATTTATGCTGAACATTTTTAATAACTTTGATCAGCAATTCCTATTTAAGCAAATTTCCTGTAGGAATAGTGGTCAAAGCCTTCACAGATGCATGCATAAGAGAACTCAGTGATTATTTATTAGAGGAAAGAAGCAACTGACTAGCCAGAAAATATTATGTAAGTTTTATACCATGGAATAATGTGCAGCTAAACATTGGTCTTGTAAATCCTAACAAATTGTTGAAAAAAAAGTTCCATGATATAGTAGCTAATGACCACACAGGTTATGGAATAAACACTGCAGTGTGATCCTATGCATGCAAAAAAGGCTTCAAATACATTTCATATATTCATAGAATAGGTAAAAAATGATATGCCTAGCACTTAATAGAGGTTTTTATCCTAGGAAGTGGGGTTACCGGAACCATCTTCTTCCTGTTTTATACATGTGGCAGCTGGCTTTGCAGGGAGCCTGAAATGCCCTTCCACTAAACAGCACTTCAAAGCTTTTTTTTAAATAATTAAAAAAAGGTCTATCCTTGAAGGCTTATTCTTTAAGAGGCACAAGCCAGAAATATTATTCTCTCTCTCTCTTCATTTCCCACCATCTTGCCTTGATGTCGCCAAGTGGGTCTCCTCAGAGATGCTAATAACATCTTGGGAGAGAAGCAAACTCAGATCCTCTCTGAATGGCAGTGTTTCAGCAAAGGGGCCAAGGCTTGGCAGAGGCCCAGAAAACACCCAACAGGCCCTTTGAGTCATGTGGGTTCCACCTCAGCAGCCTCTTAAGTCCTGGCTGGTAGTGTTGGCAGAAGGTGAGTATGTATGGGTTGAAATGGCCAACAGGCTAAGAGGTCTGCAGTCATGAAACTAAATGCCTGCTTGAGCCACTGAAGCCTGCTGGACCCTCCTCACAGGCCCGTGTATATAAGCCAATCTTATCCTGGTAAGCTGCTGTGGTGGCAACCTGTGAAACTAGGGGATGTGTGACAGTCTCACATCACACAACCCAGAAAAAAGCCAGACTGCAAGCTGGGATGCCAGCTAGACCCAATGACAGGCAGATAGGAGGGCAAGAAGGATGAGCCTAGGCTGCCATGGTACTGACTTGTAACAAAATGGGACAGAGGCAAGGAAGAACACTTACACAGTCCGTCCTGAGCTCACTACAGCAGTCACAGTGGGGCTGAAGCAGACAAGCCATCAGGCTGGGTCATTTAAGCAGATTGTAATGAAGGCATTATATAAATTACAGGAAGGACACAGGGAAACTGCTACAAATAGGTTATAAGTGATGGTCACCATTCTCAGCTTTGTAGGGTGGGTGGCCCTAGAGGGAAAGAGCCCCTGATCTCATGCCCAAGCTCTGGAAGGAGCTGAGACCCTGGAGTGTAAGAAAGCTGCAGCCTTGGTGTCATTGTGTGGAGAGACTGGGAAGTTAATGCCACAGCCTTCTCTTCTCTCTCACGAGTCACCTGCTGTTTCTACACTGGTCACTCCCATAGGAAGGAAGCCAGGGACAAAGGGAGCCCCATCAGGCAGCCTCAGGCTGAAGACACTGAGGCGAAGGAGGTGGGAAAGGAGAGGGAATAAGGGAAGGGAGAAGGAGATATTCATTCTCATATTCTCCCCTCTCTCCTTCCCTCCCCTCTTTCTCCTTTCCTCCGTCCCTGTGTGTGAGTATGTCTCCTGTTATTCCTCCCTTTATCTGAATGGACAAAACAAATTTATATCAAGGATGCCGTTCAGTAGTAGAGCCTTTGTCTAGCCTGCCCAAGGTCCTGGGTTTGATCCCCCGCACCACAAAAGGATGCATCTGTACATACCTGTTATGTTCTTAGACTAATCAGTTCCGAACTCTGTATACGCCCTTAAGCGTTTCTCTTTGACAAGAGACTATATAGTCAAGAAGAACATACCGTATTCCTATAAAAAAATTTCATGTCTGAATCTCCTAGAGGAACATCTAAAGAATCACTGTATTTTAATCTTCTGTTTTGTTTTGAATAGAAGGCCGACTGCATAAAGATTTTACTTAAAAATAAAACATTTCTGTCTGGCTATGTACTACGATGCTGCAAGAATTCTGAGGTGTCCTCAAGCAGCAGGACAGGGAGGTCAGCATGACTGGAATGACTTTCAGGCAAAAAAGGAGCTAACTTCCTATGCTCTGGTATTTAGGATGAACCCCCTGCGGTGTTTTAAGTACATGATATTTTTCAATAAACACTTATCGAATAGTACATTTGGAAAATTTGCTCCCAGAAGACTGCTGACTGACGAGATGGAACGTGTTCTGATAATACATTCAGGAGCCATGACTTAACATCTACCACAGGTAGCCGGCACCATGGTCAACTAGATGCAATGGGGACGAATATGAATACGGACATATGTAGAGGCTGGAGAGGTGGCTCAGTGGTTCAGAGCGTGCTCTGTCCTTGTAGAGAATGAGAATTCAGATACTCCAGCTCCAGGGTATCAGATGCCCTCTTTTGGCCATTGTGGGCATCTGCACACACAGAATTAAAAGACAAATCTTTTTTTTTTTTTAAAGGAAGATAAAAAGAAATAAAAGGGAATATTTGGCACCGAGGGGTCCAGTATAGACTGGAGACTTGAAGACTGACATACAGACAAGGAAGAGATTTAAGGTGGGTCAAGAATGTTTTAATGACGTGAAATGTAAAAGATAAGCAGTCATGGTTATCTGCACCATGGAAAGAATGGTATATATGGGAGACTCTTTCTCCTATCGGTAAGGTTGATGATACACACTCACTAAGAAGCAAATTCAGGGGCTGGAGAGAGGGGAAGAAAGCTCTCTGTGTAAGCAAGGGGCCTTAAATTCCAATCTCCAGAAACCACATAGAAACTAGGAGACCACAGGAAGATTGTTAGAGCATTTTGGCTGTTAGCACCAGGCTCAGTGAGAAACCCTGTCTCAAAAAAAAAAAGAACGTAAGCAGAACTCAATGTCTTCCTCTGGCATTCACAGGACGCACACACATACACACACACACACACACACACACACACACACACACACACACATCCCTACACAGGACACTTCCATTTTAAATATGGAAATCTGTGTGAAATCCTACCACTGTGAACATCTTACTGAACCACTCTCCAAGATATAACTGTATAGACAAATGTACAGAAAGTATTTTTGTAAGCATGGTTCCTCAGCATCTGCTGTTTTATAACCTGCCTTCGGAAATCAGATACACACTGCATAATCTTCCTATTTCTGTAGTTGTAAATCTAATTACCACCTGCGTTCCAGAGCACAGTCATGTCTCAGGATTTACAGCGCTTAGCATGCTAAAATCCGTAACACTCAGTGCGGTCTTTCCATGTAGCCTATATCAATCCCACTGAATATTTTAAATTGTCTGTTACTCATAATACTTGATGCAATGTGGACTGCCATTGCATTATACTGTTTAGGGACAATGACAAGAAAAAAAAATCTGTGTATGCTTGATGTACAGCCAACTTTTCTTTTTTTAATATCTCCCATCTGAGGTAGGTTAAATCTGATGATACTGAACCCAGGGCTCTGAATGTAACTTTGTATCTGGCTTCTATTTATTTTCCAGTGTGTGATTATCTTTGGGCAGTCAGCTCTCTGGAGTGGGGCTGCTGGGAAATGACATAGAGAAAGTCCTTCAGATAACAGGTCCCCACCACCAGTAATGCTCAAGGGGCCTGCCCATCCTATGCAGTAGCCATAAGAGAGTTTTATTAGCCTTCCTAATTTCTGTGAGAAGTAAAAAAGAAACAATTTTTATTTGGCAGTGTAAGTTTGCTAATGGTGACTTGATAGAATCATTTGTATGTTTAATGTACATATATATTGATTTTGTTAAGTATCTGTACATCATACATTTTCAACCCAGAAGCCTACACAGGTGACATATTAATACATAATGTTTTTACATGGTTTTAAGAAATCTTGCCTCCCAGAAACTTCACCCACTCTGGAGTTCTGGCATTCCAGGTGTGAGCCATGTCTCCCACTTCCTCGACCCCACCCCCCCAAAAGATCTGCTCTTGAGGACAGGGTATCCAAGTGAAGTGGGTGTGGCCTAATGCTGTTTGTGTTATAATGTTAATTTTGGTTCCCAAAACTGCTTACAGGAGTGTCTGTACGTAAGACACTGAGGGACCCTACCCCTAGTTGGCTCCGATTGGCAAACAAAGATGACAGCAGCCAATGGCTGGGCAGGACAAACAGAGGCGGGACTTTTAGGATTCCCCTGGCTTGGGCAAGGGGAGGAGAGGAAGAAGCAGATTCACCATGAGGGGGCATAGGACGGACCAACCATGTAAGAATCCAACTGGCTCTAGTGGCTACTTCGCTGACTGGGTCTAGGGTAGCAGAGATAAAATATAGATTTTAAGGATGTTACCTCTGGAATACCAGAGGGGATTGTGTGTTAGCTCGGGAAAGATTAGAAGTGCCTAGCCATTAAGCTAGTCAAGGCATATTAAAATTAACTGGTGTGTGTGTGTGTGTGTGTGTGTGTGTGTGTGTGTGTGTGTGTGGTGTGTTCATTCTCAAACCCAGATAGCTCTAGGGCAGGTGCACGTGTGTGACCCATGGAGGGCACAGGGCAGGCTAACAAACTCAAGGATACACCAGGGACCTTGCCTTTCAGCTACTAGCACATTCGAGAATAGACTTCACCCAAACGGCACTCACCGGAGCGGAACACAGAGAGCTGGGCCAGCATGGGTACTTGGTAGGACTTCCCATCACCTGCCACGAATGTCCGTTTCTTTGTGCTCTCTGGTTGAAACCGGGATTTCCACAAACCCTTGAAATACACTGCATTGACGAGGACCAGCCTGGTAAGGGCACTATCGATCAGATTTGGGGAAAGCAGGTTGTCAATCATGCCTGTGAAGAACAAGGGGAACATATCAGCAATGGAGGCCACACTGAGGGCAAAGGCAGCTGCGAAGACACAATGAAAGATTTTTTTCTTTTATTGGATATTTTCTCTATATTTCAAATGTTATCCCCTTTCCTGGTTCCCTACCCTCCAGCAACCCCCTATCCCATCACCCTTCCCCTGCTTCTATGAGGGTGTTCCCCCATCCACCCACCCACTGCCACCTCCCGTCCTCGAATTCCCTACACTGGGGGATCGAGCCTTCACAGGACCAAGGGCCTCTCCTCCCATCGATGCCCGACAAGGCCATCCTCTGCTACATATGCAGCTGGAGCCATGGGTCCCTCGATGTGTACTCCTTGGTAGGTGGTTTAGTTCCTGGGAGCTCTGGTTGGTTGGTATTGTTTTTCTTCCTATGGGGTTTCAAACCCCTTCAGCTCCTTCAGTCCTTTTTCTAACTCCTCCATTGGGGACCCTGTGCTCAGTCCAATAGTTGGCTGCGAGAATTTGCCTCTGTATTTGTCAGGCTCTGGCGGAGTCTCTCAGGAGACAGCTCTATCAGGTTCCTGTCAGCATGCACTTCTTGGCATCCACAATAGTGTCTGGGTTTGGTAACTGTATTTGAGATGAATCCCCAGGTGGGGCAGTCTCTGGATTGCCTTTCCTTCAGTCTCTGTTCCACACTGTCTTTGTATTTGCTCCCCTGAGTAGTTTGTTCTCCCTTCTAAAAAGGACTGAAGCACCCACACTTTGGTCTTCCTTCTTCTTGAGCTTCATGTGGTCTGTGAATTTGTATCTTGGGTATACAATCTTGGTAATCATATCTTCTGAGACTTAAATAAGTCATTCTGATCTCATGTAGCCCAGGCTGGCCTCAAACTCTATGTAGCTGAGAATACTTGAACTTCTGACACTCTCGCCTCCTAAGTGATGAGATTTCAGGGTGTGGCACCGTGTCCAGTTTATGTGACATTGCAAGTTGGATTAAGCAAGCACGCTACCAACTGGAACTACTTCTCAATTGGATTTCCAAGGCACATTTTATACTATTTTTTTTCCCGCTCAAATTTAAAAATTTCAAATAAACTGCAACTTAAAATTGCTTAAAAAAAAAAAAAAAAAGACTTTCACTGGTTGGTTAAGTTTACCAAACTTCAGCTCAAGAATTCACAGCTAATTCTGTAAGTCCCTTGTTTTAGAAAATGTTTATGCATCTAGAATAAGCTATATTTAATTTGGAGCTGTTTTAGATGTTTTTATGGACAACTGTCACATGGCTGTTGAAGAGGGTCCTAGGTGTTCATGAGATAAGTGGTTTTGGCTTTTCTTTGTTTTTAAGCCAATAGGCTCATGAAGTATCCATCAGAGTAAACATTCTAGCCTGTGAAATGTCAGAGTTAAACTTCATTTCTTAGAGTTCAGGAATCAATCCTTGGGCCTCACAAGCCACCTGAGGACTCCCAACAAGAACTGCAATGGAATACCAAGTCACCATTTAAGGGCAGGGCATGGAGCTAGGCTCCAAGAGTATAGAGTAGGAAATGACTTTGAAGGCAAGTGACCTCCTGCTGGGATGCTGGCACATAGGATGCTGCACCTCATTGCATCATTAGTGAAGGAATAAACAGAGTGTTGGAGGGTTCCTTCCTTCAAAAGCCATCCATGCTTGAAGTCCAGGTTCCTTTTTGATTGATGTTGGAAGGTTTAAAGGTGTGTGTGTGTGTGTGTGTGTGTGTGTGTGTGTGTGTGTGTGTGTTGAACAGGGATTTCTTATACCCAAAGCTATTAAAATTTAATTCACTTGATTTTGGTCCATGTATATATATCAATACATAATATACATTCAAGTTATAATACATGAAATGGAAAGAGTAAAACCAACAGCTTCCAGAGATGTGAGCTGTCTAAATTAAGCACAGAACTCCATGTGTCTTAGAATGAAGCTCAAGAGTGAGGAGTCCTAACACTCTACACAAAAGTCTCTGGAACAAGCTGTGTGATGGTTTGTATATGCTTGGCTCAGGAAGTAGCACTATTAGAAGGTGCGGTCCTGTTGGAGTAGGTGTGACTGTGGGTGTGGGCTGCCTGGAAGGCAGTTTTCTGGTATCAGCCTTCAGATGAAGATGTAGAATTCTCAGCTCCTCCTGCACGATGCCTGCCTGGATGCTGCCATGCTCCTGCCTTGATGATAATGGACTGAACCTCTGAACCTGTAAGCCAGCCCAAATTAAATGTCGTTCCTTATAAGAGTTGCCTTGGTCATGGTGTCTGCTCACAGCAGTAAAACCCTAACTAAGATAGGAGTTGGTACTATGGACTGGGGTATTGCTGTGACAGGCCTGACAATGCTTTTGTTTGGAAAAAACGTGGATTTTGGAACTTTGGATTTGGAAAGCAATGGAATGCTTTAAATGGGGTTTAATGAACCATCCCAGTAGGAATATGGAAGATGTTGTTACTGAGTGTGATTTGAATGGTGCAGACATGGCCCAAGAGCTTTTGGTGAAGAAGTTCAATATGTAGCTTAGAGACCTTTTGTAGTTATTTTGGTGAAGAGTGTGGCTACGATTTGTCCTTGTTTGAAGAGACTGCCTGAGGCTAAGGTGAAGAAACTCAGATTAGCTGCAGTGACAAAGGAAGTCTCAGAGACGCCCATCACAGACTTTGTTCTCTGATTAAGTCTCATGAAGAGCATTTTAGTGTAGCAAGCTGAGAAAGGAAAAATATAAAATATATGGTTCAAGTATTAAAGGGGCACCAGGGAGTGAAACGGAGTTGAATCCTGTGTTCAAGGAGAAAACAAATTAAGAGAGTGGGACTTTGGGGCAAGATCCTCCCCAGCTAAGTTTAGATCCAGGCATGGTGGTACACACTTTTAATCCCAGGAGGTAAAGCCAAGCAGATCTCAGAGTTCAAAGCCAGCCCGAGACAGAAGAACAAGTTCTAGGTGAAGAAAGTTCCCCTGTACTGGTACCAACTTCGGTTGGCATTCTTACAAAGCCTGCAGCTTCTGTGCCTCTCATGGGATGGCAGAGAAGTGTGCAAGAGCTCCATAGGGAAACAGCATGAGAACAGGATGGGAAGCATTCCAGGCTGCTGCTTAGCCGGAGGTCTGTGATGGGAGGAAGCCTTTGTGGCAGGGAAACACTGAAGCTGCCCGTGGGCTCAAAGTCAGCCCTGTCCCAGGCTGAGCAGAGGATCCTGGTGCTAGCTCTCTCTGCAGGAAGTGCATCTCCCTAGAGGAGTAATTTGGGGACAGAGGTTGTTTGGGGATCTGTGGGAGTATTTTGGTTGAGCTGGCGGTGGTCAGGCATGCCACATGTTCTGTGGTGTTCAAAACAGTCCCACACAATGAAGCATGCCTCACTTAAATATATATGTATATATATTTATACTATTTTAAACATGTCTATATGTGTTTGTCTCCGTATGGCTATGTGCACATGAGTGTAGGTACTCATGGTAGTGGGTTGTTGGGATTCCTCTGGACCTGAAGTCACAGGTGGTTTGAAGCCACCCAACATCGTTGCTGGGAACTGAAGTCTGACCCTCTGCAAGATGGATGATCCTAAGTGCTGAGCCATCTTTCCCAGCTCCTACTTTTTAAATATTTCCATTTTTGTTTGCTGTGGGACACACATTTAGAAGTTTACCAGGGATTTTTACAAGTTGCATCAGGCGATGATGACAGGTGGCAGTAAGATCCGGGAGTCACCCTCTTCGCTAAGCCCCATGTGGCTCACTGATTTCCAATTATGTCATGATAATTGCTAATGACAAGAGGTGAAAGAGAGGTCTGTTTGTTATCGTAGCACAAAAGTCTCGGAAACAGCCCGTTTGGGGTTATTATAACTGTGACATCAGCAACGGTGGCAGCTTGCAGTTCCCGGTGCCATGGCACAACACACCTGACTTACTCAACTACTGCCAGTTCACACTCATCCTGAGAATTTGGCAAAAAATAATAATAATAATAATAATACCGAAAGGAAAGCATGTATCATGTATTTGCATGTACTTGGACCCAAAGTTAGAGCTATTTCACCACAACTATAAATTCCTGTTGCTGCCATGACATTGTTTAATTTTTTTAAAAAGCAAACTGTTTATGTGTGCAATGGGAGTGTATATGTTATCTGTGAGAATATCTATAGATAGTAGATATTATCTATGAGTTTTGTCTCAAGGTAGGTGGAGGGGGTTGAAGGCTAAGGATGTAGCTAATTGGTTGAGGGCTTCTTTACCTTGTGCAAAGCCCTATGCTCCATCAGGAGCACTGTCAATAACAAAGGAACAAATTAACAGAGGGAGCTGAGTCTGATAGAGCTAAAAACCCTGCTTGGGGTTCCCAGCACAGGGGGCCAGGGGCTCCACAAGATGGTACACTGCATGATATACTGTTATCTTTTTATGATTAAAGAAGGCATAGGGTACAATGACATGATGTCATATAGCCAGCATCAGGACCAGGAGTCATTTTTGTGTGTATCTATCTACTTGCCAACCCCTACCACCAGAAACACAGGATCCAGCCCTGGATTGATATGCTATTGCTCTTCTGATAGCAGCATGGTTTTGGGAGTGGACTCCAGACTGCAGAGCAGTTGAGAAGGTCACTGGTTCTCCTCCGCTCCCTGTACATCTTTCTTCCCCCCTTTTGTTAGCTCCTCTGAGGTGATCACATTTTCACACGTGTCCATGTGTGACGATGGGTGATGGAGCCTGAATGGAGGTACCCTGCGCATTTCTCGGAAATTCTTCCATTCATTTTTTAAAATGTTTTTTATTTATTTATTTATTTTATGTACATGAGTGCTCTATCTGCATGTATACCTGAATGCCACAAGAGGGCATCAGATCTCATCACAGAGGGCATCAGATCTCATCACAAGAGCTACCACGTGGTTCCTGGGAATTGAACTCTTGACCTCTGGAAGAGCAGCCAGTGCTCCTAACCGCTGAGCCATCTCTCCAGCCCCAGGAACTGTATTCTAAAACACACCTCTGGGTAACCCTAGTTCAGGTGCACGGGAACAAGGCCCTGAGATGCTTGTTCCCGAAAGGCAGGGTTTTAACCTTACCAAGTCTCTGCCTCTCATATGACTCTAACCCCAAGAGCACATTTCCAGTCTTAGTGACTCTAAGGGTTAGTTTCAATGTCACCTGAGCAGAACCCAGAATCACCTGGGAAGACTGAATCAATAAAGGACTGTCTTGACAGATTTAATTGAAGCAGGAAGAAGACTCAACATGAAAGTGAACAGCACCATTTCCTGGTTTTATGGCCCCAGACTGTGTGGGAGCAGAGAAAGCTGAGTACTACGCACACCTGCATTTACTTCTCTCTGCTCCTGAGTGGGGACTTGATGAGTAGTTAGTTTAAACGTTGGCCAGACTTCCCTGCAATGATGGCCTATGATCTGGAATTGTGAGCTAAACTAAACCCTTTCCTCCCAAAGCTGCTCTCTGCCAGGACATTTTATCACAGAAGTAAAAGCACTACAGACTTGCTTTGTTGTGGTAGTCCCCAATCTCCTCCTGAATATCTTTGAGCTTACAAGTCAGAAGGTTGGAAACACCAAATACTGGAAAAACTCCTCCATTTAGTGAGAAGAGAAATCTCTAACAAGCAGCCATCATGTGATGCTGGGAACACCATAATGGAGGGGTTCAAAATAGTGGAATCACAGACCAAACAGAGCCAGTGCAGGGCACCCACTGCTGGGCAATGGTAGATGAGACTGGGGTCATGAGAGAAACAAAGCCAAAGCATGAGAGGGCTGTTCCAGGCCAAGGAAACACTAGGTGCAAAACCAGGCAACCCAAGCAAGGAAACCAGCAAAACAGACATGAGCCTGTGGTTGAGGGCACGGCAGTCTGAGGAGAGAGGTGGAGGGCCCACCCTGTAGGAGGAAAACCTAGACAGTGAGCAGTGGCATCCATGGGAAAGTAGACTGACTGAACCTGGCCCAATGAGAATGCCTCAATCCAGGTAGTTCTTGGTAGAGCAACCGCTGGTCTTGAAGACTAGAGCCAGAATCTCTGTGTCCCATTCTCTCATTCACCAAGGGTGAGCCCGCACAGAATAGGAGAACCACTTACCCCTGGTCTCGTTTTTGACCCAAAAATTGATGGAGTCACAGGCAGAGGCTGGGTCCTGGAAGTTCACATTCTGCACTTCACACTGAAATACCTCTTTGTTCCTTGCTGCAAAAGGCACTTCCATTTTAAAGCCATTCCTGACAAACACAGCGTTGGCCACGGTCACAATGTCTTTATTCTTTTTGGAGACAATCGCCTTGTTGATCTTCTTCAGCACTTTACCAACTCCTGAGGGAGAAATCAGAAAACATGGCAGCATTTTTTAAATGAGAATTTACATATTTTAAAAAACATCCTCTTGTTGGGCAGAGTGGCTCACACTTGTAATCCTATGAGTTGGGAGGCTGAGACAAGGGGATTGTCATGAGTTAAGGTTGAGGTCACCCAAGGCTACATAGCGAGACCCTGTTCAAATAACAAGGCTCTACGGAGATGGTTCGGCAAGTCATGTGCTTGTTCTACAATCTATAAGGACTGGTGTTCAGATGCCCAGCACCCACATTAAATGCTGGGCAGGCATGGCAGCCTACCTAAAATTCCAGCCTTCAGAAAGACATGGAGACAGAAGATTCATCAAGTAGAACTGGCTAGCGAGACAAGCCAATTTGGTGAACTTCAGGCTCAAGTGAGAGTCTGTGATGGTGTGTATATGCTCAGCCCAGGGAGTGGCACTATTAGAAGGTGTGGCCTTGTTGGAGTAGGTATATCACTGTGGGTGTGGGCTTTAAGACCCTCATCCTAGCTGCTTGGAAGGCAGTGTTCTGCTAGCAGCCTTCAGATAAAAATGTAGACCTCTCAGCTCCTCCTGTACCATGCCTGCTTGGATGCTGCCATGTTCCCGCATTGATGATAATGGACTGAACCTCTGAACCTGTAAGTCAGCCCCAATTAAATGTTGTCCTTTATAAGAGTTGCCTTACCTTGATCAAGGTGTCTCTTCACAGCACTAAAGCCCTAACGAAGACAGAGACTCTTCCTAAAATACTTAAGGTTCAGATCAGTAAAGGAAGACACTCCATATCCACTTCCAATCTTCACACAGATGCACATGTGTGCTCTTACACTCATACACACCAGTAGACATAACACACACACACACACACACACACACACACACACACACACACACCAAGGAACTTATTGTTTGTACCATAGCATGTAAGAAACAACGAGAGGGGTTACAGGAGACTGAATTTGCTTTGTAAGGGGCCTCTATCTCCAGAGGGATAGTGTGAAAATAAACTACGAAATTTCTTTTAAGACAATTGTTCCTAAACCAAGCAGGTATGTTATGTTCTTGTGGTCAGCACCAATGCGGGTCTACTCTGGGACTGGCATGAAGAAACGAATGCTGGACATGGAGGAAATGAGTGGCAGGAGGCTTCCTCATCCAGGCTCTGTTGCCTAACGTTCTTAAGCAGCATTTCCTTTTCTTGCCAAGGATTTAACAATGTGATTTTTTTTTTCTATTTGGAGAAAAGAAAATGAATAAAATAAGCATTAGGAAGACTATTACAAATTGTCATGTGCTGCCAACCAGAACACTGTGGTTTTTTACTTGATATTGAGCTTGGAAAGCAAAGAAATTAATTTTATGGCAGCATAAGCTTTATTTTACATGAGCCATTCATTCATGCTCCATTTAGTTTGGGGGCATGAAAAAGAGAAAAAAAAATATGTCATAAGGATGAGATGGGTTTCCACAGGGAGCCAGATTACAGGACTCCACTAATCACCTGGGGGCTCTTCAAAATTAGAGTGTCCTTAAAATTCCTGCCACAGTCACCTTGATGGGGCTTAAGGGCTTTCTTGTCATTCTGAATGTACATCTTCCTCAACTTCCACAGATGCCAGGGCCAGGACATGCCCTGGTCCACAAGGAGGGCTTTACATCATGGACAGGGCTTCAGAAGCTTCACTCACCTACACAGCATGCTATGGGGAAACCATTTTACAGAGAACAGCAAGCTTTTGGGGGGAGGGGGGGTTCAAAAGACACCTCCAAAGCCAAGTGCCAGCCCTGGCACTTTTTGGCTCTACTTTCTCTACATGTACAGTTCCTCCTTGCAATACCCAAGTGCCAACTTGGCAGGATCTAGAATCACATAAGAGTCAATCCTCTGGGCAAGCTTGTAGAGGAGTTTCCAGACTGGGTTAACTGAGATGGTAGGACTCAGCCGACACCCGGGAGATCCCTGTACCTAAAAGGTACCTTCTCCTGAGCTGGCATCCCAGACATAATGAAACAGGAGAAACTGGGCACTGGGAATTTCTTCTTTACTTCCTGACTGGGGATACATGACCAGCTGCCTCCAGTTTCTGCTCTCACCCTTTCCCTCCAAACTGGGAACTGAGCTAAATCTTGCCTTTGTTCAGTTGCTTTTGTCCCAGCAATGAATAAGAGTAACTAATAACACTTTTCAAGGGAAAGGATCAGAGTTCATCTTCCACAACCACATACACACCCCAAATGGTCTCAACTTCTTCCTCGGTGAACATCACTACAACAAATCCTCAGAGTCTGAGCTTCAAAAATAGCCTCCGGCATGCATAAGTATATACAAGCCCTGACATCATGTTCTCCATATGACTGTTGGCAGTTCTGGAGGGAGGAAAGGTAGGGGTGGACTGGTAACCTCAGTCAGTAAAATGCTTGCCACAGAAGCATGAGATCCAGAGTTCAGATCCCTAGTGTCTATATAAAACCTGCCTGTGTGGGGATATATGTCTATTCTATGATCCAAGCACTGGGAAAACATAAGTGGGTGGATAGCCAGGGCTCACTGGCCCATTTGTCTTGCTGAATTGGTAAATGTCAGGTTCAGTGAGAGACCATGTCTCAAAAAATAAGGAGCGTGTTGGAAGAAGACAGCCAACATGCACTTCTAGTCTCCATGCACTTCCTCACACATATACACACACATGAACTTACCCACACCAACCCCACAAAAATTAATGAGCTTTTAAAAATTTAAAAAAAAAAAAAAAAGAAAAGGAACATTCCTTGTGTTCTTCACCTAGTTTTTCAGAGAAGCGTGGTAACTGTATCTGGAAATTGTCATGGGTATAGTCTATAGAGTTAATTCTGATTTGACTCAGTTTTCATTTACACTTGGTGCACGTGTGTGTGTGTGTGGGGGGGTGCAGTTTTCTGCACTTATATCAGTCCTGTAGACTCACTTCACCCCATCCCCATCAATCCAGGGCAGCGCCACCATCATAAGGGTTCCACATAGCCAGTCTCTAGTGTGGACTTGTTTCATAAGGACACTTAAAACACAAAGGATTTTCCTTAAGAGAGAAAACATTAGTGTTGGTAGATAGAGACCACGAAGCCCAACAACTACAGAACCAAAAGCATAGCTCCTCATGTCAGGCATGTCATCTTCCCTTTAGAAGACTCTGGCCCCATGTTCCAGATGGCACTGTATGACTTCTCTTAGCTACCCTGCTTCTCTGCTTAGGCAGATACCAAGCCATGACCCTTTCACATGCCGGACGTTGGGCAAGCCCTCATTGATGAAGGAGAACACACACGCACCGTTTACATTGTATCGCATCACCGTGGAGAGCTGCTTCTTAGTCCTGCCGTCAGCCCCCAGCTGCAGCATGCCCAAGATGGATGCGATCCCATGTGGGGAGATGACGATGTTCTCATGAGGCCGTGACTTGATGAGCTGATTGAAAACCTGGATCCCTGTGTCGGAGCCTAGTTCCTCCAGCGACAGAGAGTTGAACTGGGAGTACACGGAGGGAAAAGTCACTGTGGTCAAGATGAAGAAGGGAAAATGCCAATTCATGGTTCCTTCTAGCAAGGACAGCCTAAAAAACAAACAAACAAAAATCAGAAATATATCACTCTTTTGCAAACACAAAGGATGAGTACTCTGTACTCAACTAGATCTGACTTCCTATGCCCGTGATAACTGAGTGTGGTGCTAAGTTAGCTTCTAATGCACAGGGTTTAGACAGACAGGGCTGGAAAGAAGTAAACTTCCATCTGTTAGATCCTTAGTATGCACCAGACATTAGGCTGTAACCATTATTTAGTTCTTGAAACTGTCAATCATTTAAGGCATTACTCCCACGGTTCTTCTCTATGCCAAGCTCTTTTTCTAAGCAGTAGGCAGACAACTGTCAATCTGATGGGTGTGACCCTGGCCTTCTCAGCCTGTCCTTCTAGAGGGGCATGGAGAAAATAAACCAGGAAGCTATTAGGTAACTTCAGAGAAGACTAAAAGCCAGGATCATAAAGTAAAGCAATGTGGGTAAAATGAAGGGCCGGGGGAGGGTCTCATCATTAGGGAATGCTATGTCAGCGGTAGGAACACAGATGAGGACAACTGAAGACTGAGAAAAGAACCAGCCATGCATGGATGCGGGAAGGAAGAGTCAAGTGAAAGGACAGCAGCACAGAGGGATTGGAAGAACAGTCGGGCTGTGTGACAGACGCCAGGGTAGATCCACAGCAAGGATCACAAGAGACAACTAGGAGGGTTTTAAACAGAGGGGATCTTCTTAGAACCACACAGACATGACTCTTTTCACTGTACCACATACAACTTTTTAAATTATAGGCCTGTTAACTGAAACAGCTTTCAGCGGTAGCTTTAAAGCAACAACAAGGCAGAACAATTGGTAAATCCATAAACGGTGCGGATGGCATTGCTTACACCGAGAATTTCAATTACAGCCATTTGGTTTTAAATACACTTCAGTCCTTGATTGCCACTGACAGGGCTTTCTCTGCCTACGACAGGAGGCAGGAGTTTATGTGTATTTATGGGAAAGCAAATACTTCCACGAGGTTAGAGCTCGACACTTAGCAAAAACAAAGGCGGAATTTGTGATGTTACTAATTTGATCCCTACTTTAGAGGCCTGAGGTTTTACTAAGGCACACATCTCTCCAGGGAGCTAATTTGATCCCCTTGTCACCTGTGGAAGGTTACAGAGGGAAGTCTTTGAAGAGACAGATGAGAAGGAGTGAGAAGAAATCAGTGGCCACATGGGAAAAGAAAGAGTGTGGGTGGGGCTGGATAAACTGTGTCTTCCTGCCTTCCTCTCCATGTTTTGGGAACTTCCCACACTATGCATGGCTGATGCTCAAAAACCACTTACAGAATTAAGCCCCGGGGATCAGGGGAGCAACTTTAAATTTTACTATTTTTTCATTGCATCAAACCAGAGTTCATTGACTGTGGTTGAGGAAATGCTTGTAACTGAGTCATGAGCGTCCCAGTGAACTCCAAAATTTGTCCAAGGAAATGCCATCATCTAGGTGGGGCAAGGAACGTTGGCACAAACAGAATCCCCCACCTGGCTATCCACATGTAATGAGCCACTAAGGACATACCCTTCAGGCACCTGTTGTAACTTTCTTATAGGTTGTGAAATAGGTCCCTTCTATAAGTTATGAACATTTGGGGAATCTCCAAAGCTTAGGTGTGAAATAATTGTATAAACTCAGCCTGTCTAAATTCACAATGTGTAACTGACCTACATACGCTCCAATGTAGTCCTCCGCTGTGGTCAGTGGTGGCTGTATTTTGACTCTGGCACCTTGGACTGGTTCTAATACCATGACAATTGCCAAGTTTCCTGGAGCCAGTTGGACCTTGGAGGGCTTCCAAGCACTGACCATGGGAGCTTTGCTCACCCCTCCTATGAGTTTTAGCTCTGATTTTCCGTCTTCACTTTCTCCCCCCCCTGCCCCCCCCCCCCCGGAATGCATTTTCTCTTTGAAACTTGACATACCGCAAACTAATTGCAGATACAAAGGTGTAGAATCCTTGTATCCACCAACCTCATCAATTTCCACTACTGACTCCTAAGAAACTCTGTTGGGTCAGGAAATATGTGAATAAATGGTTGGATTTGTACACTCAGACGGCACAAGAAGACATGCTGTTTTTGCCACTGGTAGCTGAAAGCTCTGGGAGGCCTGGGAGGGGGGCTGAGGACAAATGAAAGTAAAAATCTTAAGAACCCTAATATCTTAGCACCAGCATGGAAAGAGTCTCCCAGACAAAGTTACTTTAGTTACCAGAATTTTGCTCCGTTTTTTTTTTTTGTTTGTTTTTGTTTTTTTTTTGTTTTGTTTTTTTAAAATAAAGAACAGTTTTATTATACTGGGAGTGTTTTTCTTGGTTTCTTTGCTGGGGGAAGTTTTTGAGAGATGTCCACGTTCGGCTTCGTAAAAGTACACTGGGCAGTTTCCAGGCGGTGTGAAACTTGGAATCAGGGCTATTTTTGCTAGATGTTCTAGGCCTAACTTCTGCTTGGCCAAATGCTCTCAAATATAAACTCACCTGGCTTGTACACATATCTAAGTATAAGCTCATGAGCCTGAAGAATAGGGATGGATCTACAAATCACTCCAGGCTTGAGTAAGTGCTAGCAATGAAAGGTACTCAGACCCCAAAAGATACCATTTTCATGAAATGAGTGTTGCTTGCAAGTGTTAAAATGCTTCATCTCAAGACCAGGGAGAGTCCAGCCATGGGAAGGACACAGCAACTCTCTGCTTACTTTCATTTTTAAAAGGAATTACTCTTCAAACTTTGGTATGAGAGAAAGGATAAGTGTTTGGCCCAAATGTTCTGGGAAATGCGAAATACACAGGCTCATAAATCTGTCCTTGACTGTCTCGATTTCTTGAATAATGTTTTTACAACAACGTGTGCTTTAGGCCATCGCTGAGGGAGATCAGACGCCTACCAATAAAGCTGCTGCCACAGGCACAGCCTTCCAAACGCTGGCTTTCTCCTGCTCCAAGACTTTTTCCCTTTCCAGTGAGGGGAACGTTTGTTCCTGAAGCAATTGGGTACCGCTCCAAGTGTTCGGCATGGCTTAGTGTAGTAAATAACGGGCTGCTAGTTTTGCAAATGCCAGACACAAAATGCATACTTGAAAATGTGTCACTTGCTGATGGCAGGCGTGAGGGAAAAGCATGCCACAGACCCCATGGCTTCAGCTGTCATTTCTACACAGGCGGAGCTGAAATTTCTGCTAATTTCACTGTCAAGCTTTCAGCAGCTTGCTACCCATTTCGATCTGATTGTTCATGTTGCTCTTTGGACCTGGGGGCAGGATGGGATCCTCCATTGGTGGGCTATGGAGACCATTAGTTTCCCCGTTCTCCTCTTTGGGGGCTCTTGATGGCCCCGACCTTCCCCTCACTTTTCTCTTGTTCACTTAGAGACCAGCAGAGCTTTCCCAACTCTTCCAGACAGTGTTTTAAGTCTTTCCTGATGCCTCTGATGGGTTATTTACCCCCTTCTCTGAATACATCATTCCTCTCTGCATCTCTCATTTGGCTTCTTTTCAAATTATCCCACCCCTTTCCCACTAGATAGGAAGCTCACAGAAAACAGAACCAGCAGCCCCACGGGTATGGACTAAATCAGAGACAGAAGTGAGGGCCTTAATCCCACTGCTCAGGGTTTGGTTTGGAGTGTAGTGTAATATTTTAGGAAACTAAACTTCTGGAGACAGCACATCCAAGTCTGGATTTAGAGTTACTCACAGGACATGTGAAAAAAAAAAAAAAAAAAAAAAAAAAAGACAGGGCTAGTTCTGCTGGGTCCCCAGTCTCACCTCAAATGTCCTGCTTCTGTGCCGCCCCTCTAGGGCCTGGTCACGTGCCTTGATTTCTGCAGCCCTCTCTGCCTTCTGCCTGAGAAGCTGCTGTCCACTCCCTAGCCTGGGCCACATAAGGACTTGAAAACAGAGCCCTAGATGGCCTGATTGCTGACCTACTAAATAACAGAAGTTGAGATAGCCCTGCAAGCAGTGGTGTTTGTTTTCTACTTAACAAGCTATTTTTTATATAAATTATATCTTCTTTATAGCACAAGCAGATGATAAATACCATGTCCACGTGCTCTACTTAATATAGCAAGTTTGTGAAAATGGACTGGTGTGAAAAGAACATGACAGAGGTCTACAGGCTTTGAGACTTGGTTTCTTATCTGCTCTGGAGGACTCAAGAAAAAGAGAGTAGTCTATCCTCCACCACTCGCTAACAAATGCTGGAAGAGCTAACAATAAGAAACTACGTGTGTACGCATGCACACACAACACATACACATGGATACATAGTGCATCATGGAAGATTTCAAATATACGGAAAATATATGGAAAAATGTAAGTTCACGGTATTCAACATTTAATGATGATAATAGTCAATTCATGGCTTATCTCTTGAAAGTCAAATATTATTCTGAAGTAAACTATTGACATATAACAGCACTCAGGATCATTCTCATATATATCCTAATTAGGATATAAATCCATCATATCATTATCACCTAGCAAAAATCAGTAACTCTTCAATATGCTAATTATCAAGTATTTACACTGTCCTAATTGTAGTGTTATATTTTTAATTTTATTTGATTCAAGATAGCCATAAGCTCCAGTCATTGCAAGTTGATAACCCTCTTGTTTTTGTTTTTTTTTTTTTTTTTTAGAACAATAACACAAATTCTCAAGTTGCTTTATTTTTAGCTTTGGCCCTAATACCACTGGAATTTGATAACTGCATTCCTTTTCCTCTGAGAAATGGGTAGAGTCAGAAAAGGGTTGTTATCAACAGAGTATGGCGTGAAGAAGAGAAAAATTACCACGTGGAAGGCTGTCAACCCCCCAGATCTAGAGGCCGAGCAGTTCAATTAGCTCTTCAGGTACGACCATTCTGTAATTATGTTGTACAAGTATTAGGGTAACTTTGCTTTTGTATCATGATCCTTGCCCAAGTATCTTTTTTCTTAAAGGAGCCAACATGGTACATGCTAGTATAACTGACTTTCCTCCATTCACTGATAGGAATATAAATAAAAAGAAAACCTCCATAGCCGACTACTTTGAGCTTCAGTGTGTGTGTGTGTGTGTGTGTGTGTGTGTGTGTGTGTGTGTGTATGTCTGTGTTACAGGTGCAGAAGAGTTCTCATTTCCAAAAAGACTTCATGATACAATTCTGAGAATAATATTCATTAGAATGTTGTTTTGTTTTTCCTATCATTACAAACTCATGTTTTTCAACATATCTTCTAGGGGCTTGATCCACTGTAAATGTTAATTCTTGTTGATACTCAAAATAAGTCACTTCAAGTTGATTATTGAAACATCCAATCACATCTCATAGTGTCCTCAGCTTCCTTGTCTTCTGATTCTTGGGTTCATACAGTCAGTCACTTTTCTGGCTCCTCTTAAAGTGAGAGTATTTACAGATTGTAGAGAGAATATTTTGTGTATTGTATGGATGCATCACTTGCCAATTAAAAAAACTTACAACCTATAAGAAAAGATAGAATAGAAGGTGAGGCATCTGGGAGGCAAACTGGAATCTGGGATACAGCCAAGCAGCAGAGGTTGGCCTGGATAGATGTGATAAGACAGACACATGGTACCTGAGCACAGGTAACCAGCTGTGTGGCAGAATGTAGGTTAAACTAATTGGGTTATTTTAAGTTATGGTCTAGTCAGAGTAGAGCCTAGCTACATGGCCAAGGTATTTGTATATATTTTGAGTTTGAGTCAAATTTTGGGGGCATGGGGCTGGGAGGAAGAATCTGACCTAACAGATTACATTTCATAAATCCCAAGTAAACTGTGGCAATATTGGGAGACAGAGACAATGAAGAGCCTACATTTATTTATGTTGTTTTCTGTAGCATATCTAATACCTGCTTGCACATGAATGGGCTTGCCTTCCAGGGCCAAGAAAGCCACGGGAGGCTCAATGGTTGAGGCCAAGATGGGAAGTCCGCTGACATAAAAAACTGGCGAGACTGATCAAAATACATCACTGATGGGTAAAAAAAAAAAAAAAAAAAAAAAAATCACTGAGTCTCCTGAATTGTTCCTATCATAAAAAGTAGGGTTACAGCGGTGCCACACACCTGGAATGAGCAACTGACACTAACACAATGCATGTTGTGTTGCCCCCAGGCCCTGTATCTCTCCATGACTTCTTTTCAGCCCGACAGACTGGGAAAGCTCTGTGGTTCTTCTGGTCTTCATTTCTAGGATTTGGTTCTTCAAACCTAGATGCTCCCTTATTGATCTGTCCCTGTCCCCATTCTTCTAAAGGTGGCATGGTTGGCAAGAACATACCTTCAAATAACCCTGCATGAGAAGGATCACGTCTCCCAACAGCCTTCATAGAGGATTTCTCCATGGAAAAGTTTTTGTTTCTCAAACTTTCTTAAACACTAAAACTTTGTCACAGGTGTGTGATACTCAAGCTGTCGGACCATGTATTTCCCAACAATATTTTTGTCAGCAGAGAAATGTTTCAAACTCTCCAGAGTGTTTCACAAGAGGCATTCTGGGTACCCTCCAGCAGTCAAGTGGTGAAGATTTAAGGCCCTCCGAAAAGCAGAGGTAACTGTTTATTCACAAGTAAGTGGAGCTAAGATTATTAAGCCAAGGAGAGGCTAGCCTTCAATATGGTCCCATGGAAGCGAGAAGACTAGATTTAAAACCTTTGTAAGCCATTCCTGAAATTATGCCCCTCCCAGGTTCTGTCTTTGTTGTTGTCCAAATAAGATCACATTTTTTGAAGATAACTAAACCAGAAGATCGAGCAAGCCAGACACACCGTGATGTGCAGCTCTGATAAGTCCCCAGCAGTCCCTGTTAGTCAGCATCTTTACAATTTAGGGAGGAACAAACCAGAGACAGCAGCTGGAGCTGCTGGGGCTTTAAAATGCTTTTCCAGGTCACTAAAAGAAGTTCTCGGAAGTTCTTCATATTTTTTAACCAGAATCCAACAGGTTTGCATATATGCTCAATCTATGACACTAACCAATTGGGTCAAGAACCGACATAAAAATGCTTAGAAAAAACACTTTCAACTGCTGAAATGTACGGAAATGACAGCTTAAATGCAAAGGATATGTAAGGTGAACTCTGACGCCCAGTGCCTTTTGCCCGTATATTTTTCATTCTGAAACTTTTCTTTGGGAAGGGGGAAAAGCTAAAGAAAAAGACAGTGGGGGAATTTGTTTGCTGTCTACTTCCCCAAACACTAGACCAGGAACATGCTTCCCCCCTATTTCCTTCAAGTTTTCAGAATAATTTGCTTAGCACTCAAATCCAACTTCTATGCCCTCACCAGGGGATGCAGAGTGAGTGAGCCTCTTCATCAAGCTTGCTCCTCTAGTGTGTGCCTTCCCTGGATGGTTTAACAGAAGAAATAGAGTGGGAAGACATATTTGGGTATGAGGTATAAAAAAGAAGAGTGTGGTTGCTAGTGGTGGATGATAAAGGTGGTGTATTCCCTCCCCCTGCAAATAAACACTCATAATGGTACGCTATGCCTTTCAGTGGGCAGACTTAGGCCATTAAGTCTATAATGCTTTAGGTGGGTGATTTCCTCATCTCACATCCAAAAGAAGGACCCAGTACTATAATGACACAGACCAGTGACTCACAATCTTTAAAAACAGGGAACATATTTTGTTGCATTTAAAAAAAAAAGAAAGAAAGGAAGAAAGGAAGGAAGGGAGGGAGGGTGGGAGAGAGGGAGGGAGGGAGGGAGGGAGGGAGAGAGAGAAAGAAAGAAAGAAAGAAGTGTAACAGATATACTTTGGGAGATACAAAATAATCATAAATTCATAAGCATTTCAATAAAAATAATTTTTATTATAACATAATTAAGATCCACTAAAAAACTATTTTTACATTTCAATTATTTGTGGGAGGAGAGTTTGACATGACATTCATGCAGAGATCAAAGAGGGAAATTTATGGGAATCTTTTTTTTTCCTTCTGCCATGTGGTTCTGGGTTGAACTTAGGTCATTAGATTTGGTGGCCAGTGCCTGGTTGAGCCTAAAATATACCCCCCCTTGGTCCCCTCATTTATCTCCTGTTGAGACATTGTTTATTCAGCCTATACTCAAAGCCAGACTATGACCATAACGTCACTGGTCCTTTGAAATACTACTGATGCTGTCTGTGGGTCCTGCACTCATTGATGAGAACCCAGCACTCTTTAAATTGATGCTAGCAAACCATGAAGCCCAAGGGTTTTAAGAACAAAATGATTAAAAAAAAATACTTCTGAAATAAAGATGTTTCTTTAAAAAAAAAAAAAAAAAAAAAAGCATACGCCTGTTAAACAGCAAACTCCATCAACTCACTGTAAGACAATAAAAGAGATCCGGGTCCAAAACTGATTATGTTTAGAATCAAAATCATCGCAATAACGTAGCTCACCACCACACTGGCGAGTCTAATTGCAACCTCAGTCTCCAATGGAAGCAGCGCTGTGGGTAGCTTTCAGCAGCTCAGCATACTTGCCCTGTAGCTTTTGTGTGCTCTGTTGCTAACTGTTTGCACCTGCTACCTTTGGACAACTGCCAGTGGGAAGCAAAACCCACTTTGCTTAGTGGGCCTTAAGTGTTTACAGACACTATTTCCTCCCAGAAGGCTAATAGCCATTGACTCCTGGTCTTGCTGTAAATGACTCCATAACGCCCATGAGTTCTGTTGTGGGGCTTGGCCCAGATACATCTCTTGCATAGCTTCTTCCTTTTCCAATACCTCCTCTTCCCACTCTGCCTGCTGGGTTTGCTTGGGAAATGCTTCCTAACCAGATCGCCTTGTTGCTTCTGGGAGAATAAGACCTATGCCACCCAACACTGAGTGGTGGTTAATGACATCCATCCAACAGTGTCACTCACTGTGAAGAAAATGAAACAGTCATATATCAGCAGTAACTGGTTCTGGCTATTTTGGGGGCTGTTTATTTTTACAGCTGAGACACTTTTGCTATTCAGCCCTGGATGGACTCAAAATGCTCGGTCCTGGGCCCCAGCCTCCCTAGCGTTTGAACAGGCACACACCAACTGACAACCAAAACTATTTATCATATAAGCAGCCGTGCAAAAAATTATACCCACGTGCAAACAAGACTAACGGACATTGCTGAGTTAGCATTATACAACCGTTGTTGATGACAACATTTCTCTGCATATTGTTACGTATTTTGCAGTTTCTGAAAAGAAACAGCATACTCAAACACTTAAAATAGGATCTTTTTTTTTTCTTTCTGCTTATAAAAGCACACATGACAGAAGCTGGGATTCTACTTCAGCTGAAAGGTGAGGGCTGGATGCAAAGTGAGCAGAGAAAGCGGGACAGTGCAGGAACGGTACCTAAGTCAGAAAACCATAACAACTGTAACAACATGGTATCTACAGGGAAGGAGAACTGGACACACAACACTACCAGCTCCTCTCTCATATTCCCAGGTGAATGTTACAGGTTGCCCATGTTCTTCTGTCAACAGAGGCTCATCTACTCTGATGAGCAACTCGGTCTATTTAAAGGCAGAGATAATTATTTATTAATATCTTATGCCATGTATTTAGTGTAGTGCTTGGATTATAGAAGGAATTCAATACATGCTTATGAAACAAATTGTAAGTCAATAGAAGTTAACGATTCCGTTCCTACTTTATGTGACAGTGGCAATTAAATTCTTCTGCCCCCTTCTAACTTGCTTAAAAGCTATAGAACACGTTCTTAAGTACTTGAGAATAATAGCCATCATTAACTGGAAACATATTATTATAGTCTAAAAAGTTTATCTTCCCAAAAATCACAGATTGAAGTCCTAACTGTACCATGTGAAGTTGACTCTTGCTATACATGGTAGCAAGAATTCCAGCACTCCTCGGGGAGACACATCTCTAAGGAATTCAAGGCCAGCCTCCTCTACATAGTGAATCCAGGCCACCCAGGGATATACAAGGAGACTGTCTCAACCACCACCACCACCACCACCACCATCATCACCACCACCACCACCACCATCATCACCACCACCGATGGCTAGTCCTGCTTGATGCATGAGGAAAATAACTAGAAGGTACATCTATAAACAGCAAGCCTTTACCAACTACTGTAGATGCCAGTGTCTTAACCTTAGACTTCCCTGACTCTAGGACTATGAGAAATAGATTTCTGTTGTTTGTAAGCTCACCAGTTAATGGTATTTCGTTACAGCAGATTAAACATACAAGACATCTACTAAGAGCCGGACACAGTACTTTATATTGAAAATACAATTTAATCCTCCACTTAAGAAGTAGGAATCAGGGGCTGGAGAGATGGCTCAGTGGTTAAGAGCACTGATTGGTCTTCCAGAGGTCCTGAGTTCAATTCCCAGCAACCACATGGTGGCTCACACCCATCTGTAATGGGATCCGATGCCCTCTTCTAGTGTGTCTGAAGACAGCAACAGTGTACTCATATACATAAATAAACCTTTTTTTTTTTTTTTTTTTAAAGAAGTAGGAATTAGTTGTTCTGTGTTGCAAGTGGTAGAAACTAGGAATCTAAAACAAAACCTGAACAGCATGCGTACTTTGTACAACTCAGACATGGTAAGAGATCCGACGGGGAAAGCTTGAGATGTTGGCTAAGAGGCTACGCGGCTTCCTTTGGTGGAGTTTAAAGGCCGATGGAGGAAAAGGTGAAAAAACACTGTGTTCCTCTACCTGGGCTTACCTCACCAAACCCTTGGAGCAAACAAGTGACCACAGCTTTCAAGAGTGCCAAACTGAACATAATGTTTGTTACTCTAGGGTGGTGGCTCCCATCCAGGGTAGGGACAACTCTGTCCCCAGGGTTTATTTGGGAACACTTTTGGTCATCTCACTTGGGTAAGCACAGCTATGCCATCTAATGGGTGGAGACTAAGGATACTGCTCTTTAGGGGTATGAGCATCCTAGGGTATGGGTCAAGTCCTATACCTCATGCCTCAGGATTCCAAGAGAACCTATGCTCTGCTGCAGGAAGAACACACATTTCCACTCTGCCCAGGTCACCCACAATGATGCTGGCTTCCCGTCATTTAGCATCATAGGCAAAAGCCTTGGCAGTACTGACACCAATCTACAGCATGATTCTCTCTGGAATTTTTAACCTGAAACTTTCCTGGGCGGAAGAGGAAGAGATCCAGCCAATTACTTCTGTGCATCCTAGAAGGGGAGGCTTCTGACCGGCAGTTATAGCTTCAGCCTGATAGTTCCCCCCATTTAATGTGTCAACTCCAGTTTGCTGCAGCCTGTGGAAGAACTCTGAGGCTAGAAGCAGAGATGCAGGCATTCTAATGAGCTTCTGCTTCCAGCAAGAAGCATGGGGAGGTGGTAAGACCAGGCTGACTCACCAGCAGTTATTTCCATAAACTCTCTGAAGAGCAGCAGCAGGAAGACAACTGACATCACATCTTCTGCCCTTGGTCCAGCCTCCTGCTCACTGACTCTCAGCTCTCTTCCCTTGGGTGCCACTGTTTTGCTAATCCAAACCTATGCTATTGCTCAAGTTCAGGAATCGGAGCTGATAAGTAAGGAAAGAAGAACCCGGGAACCCCTGCATGCCCCTCCCCCCCACCCATATTATGTTTCACATCTCTGTACTTAGTCCCTGGTATTTCTGAACACCCTCTATCCAGTACCTGCAGAGCTGAGCCACTCGGAGTCCCAACCCCCACTTTACTCCTTCCTTCATCTGAGGGAACCTGTGTGGTTAGCCAGGAAAGACAGACTACTTGGCAAATAAGTTCTGAATCAGGTCTCAAGATGACCCTATGCCAAATTACCTTAAAAAGTGAAGGTGTGTGTGTGTGTGTGTGTGTGTGTGTGTGTGTGTGTGTGTGTGTGTATAGGACCATCGTCATGGAGAGGGATGCCTTCTTTGGCAGGAGAGACCAGTGGGTGGGTAGGTGACATCTGAGCCCTGTAAAGCACAGAGAGAATTTGTCTGGGCCATGAGGCTCAGCTTTGAGAGCACTACCAGAGGATGTGGGCTTTAATCAGGCAGGAACCCGAAGGCCCTTATGCTCCTATTTTGGTCAGTGGGGGTGGTGAGCAAGGAAATCCACATTCAACCATGCAGAGAGGAATTCAGACTGCTGGGGCTCAATTTCATAGCTAAAGCCTCTAGGCTCCCCTAAAGTCAGGTAGTATTAAGAATTTTTTGAAATTAAGCACAGCCGTCCACTCCTCTATTCCTCAAATACTAAGGTAGTGTGCTGGGCTCAGTGCTGAGTTACCAGAAGAGAATCAGGCCATGGTTTGAGCACTCTTTATCAGCATGTGATAACGGCACTAATGAGGTGCAGTTGCTGTCTCAATGTGCATACCAAATCACTGATGGAATGAGGGTAATTAGCATCTCTCCTCAAGGTTCTCAACCCAAGTGGTCTGGACTCTCGGACATCATCGCTGAAGACATTGGTGTTTTTCAGAAACGTATAAAGATAGGTAGGGAAGTGCTGTGGCATTCCCAGGAGAAGGAAGGGACACTGGTAGCCACAAAGAAAGCCCTCCAACAATCAGGAACTGCATAATCTAATCTGTTAACAGAACTGAGGTGGGTACAGCCTGTTTTTAGAGAAGAAACAGACTTTAACCAAACCATTCATGTTACTGAGGCAATACTAAATTCATTTTTACCTATCTCTGGTACAAATGGGCTGAAAACAAGTAGGCTGTACAGCAAAGGAAGCCAAGACACACATCCCCAGGGAGGGACTGGACTGGAAGTTGTCTGCGAGAGCCTCACCCTCCTCAGTGCAGACTGGAGAATGAGCAGTATGCAACTAGCCCAGGGGCAGTGGGAGAGGTGAGAAAGCTGTTCATTAAGACGCTGGTCTAGAGGGTAAAATGCCTTTGATACTGTAGGCACTTTGTCTTTCTCTTTTCAGGTCATCCTCACCTCATCTTTGCAAGGCACAAGGGACCAACCGACCATCACTTGAGTGGAAACCCTGCTAAGCAGGCAGCTCACGGGCAACACACCAGAGCCCAAACCAGAGAGCGGCTGAGGGAACCGCTTACACTTGTGTCTACCTCCCTGTAGCGCCCTTTTTTAGCCACCAGTCACTGCACATTGTAAGCAGCAGGACCCCAAACCCCAATCTTTCTCAGATTTTTTATTGATAAGTATCCATATCAATAAAAGGGAACACTGATTGTCTCAGGGTTTCCATGGCTGTGAAGAGATACCATGACCCAGGCAACTCTTCTAAAGGACAACATTTGATTGGGACTGGCTTACACGTTCAGAGGTTCAGTCCATTATCATCAAGGCAGGAAGCATGGCAGTGTGTAGGCAGGCGTGGTGCTGGAGGAGCCAAGGGCTCTACATCATCACTGAAAGGAAGCCTGGAGCAGACTGTCTCTCATGTGCAGCTAGGAGGCGAGTCTCAAAGCCCATCCCCATAGTAACACGCTTCCTCCAACAAAGTCACACCTCCTAACAGTGCCACTCCCTGGGCCAAGCATATTCAAACCATCACCCTGATAACCTGAAAAATTAATAATAATAATAATAAACCAACAACCCCCCCCCAAACCCAAACCTTTGGTTCTTCAAAAAAGATCCTGTAAAGACCCTAGGGAGATGACTCAGTTGGTGAAAGTATTTGGTGCTCAAACATGACAACCTGAGTTTGATCCCTAGCATCCACGCAAAAAGCTGGGTAAGATGGCGTGGGCTTGTAGTTACACAGTGTTAGCATTCTGTCTAAACTCCACCCACAGTTACCTGGCAACAGACAAGTATGCTCCTCCCCATAGTTTTTATTGCCAGGTATGCCTGACCCACTATAAAAGGAGTTGCTTGCCCCCTCCTCCCTCTCTTGATCTCTTGCCTTCTTGCTCCCCCTCTGTCCCCTCCCCTCTCCCACCTTCCCTTCCCTCTCTCCATGTGCTCATGGCAGGCCTCTATTTCTCTACACTCTTCCCTCTCCCTCTTCCCCTTCTCTTCCCTCCTCTCTCCCCTCTTATCTGCCTCTACTACTCTCTTAACTCCCCTCCCCATGCCCTGAATAAACTATTCTATACTATACCATTGTGTGACTGGTCCCTGGGGAGGGTGGGGAGGGATGCCTCTGCATGGGCCCGCTGAGACATCCCCTTCCCCCATACCTCACCACACCCCCATATAACATATTCTATATCTCTTTATCTTTTTATAAACACATAATTGGTGCAGAAACCCGGGACCTCGTGCATGCCTTGCATGGGCCCACTGAGACATCTCTTTGCCCCATACCTGACTACACATCCATAGAACATATCCCCTATCTCCTTATCTTTTTATGAACACATCACACAGTGCTAGGGAGGCAAAGATTCAGATTCCTGGGGCTCACTGGCCCACTAGTCAGCCTAACCCATGTAGTGTGCCCCAAACCAGTAAAAGGCCCTATTTCAAAGTACAAGGTGAGTAGCTCTTAAGGAATGACACCTACGATTGACTTCTGGTTTACACACACACACATACAAATGCACACATAGACATACATAGAAATACACATATACACACATGCACACACATACACACAAATATACACATACATATAAATGCACACATACACACGCACATACATGGACATGCACATATACATGGACATAACACATACACACACATACACACACATATGCACATATACACACATGCACACACACACACACAAACACACATACACATCTGTAAAAGAACAAGAAGAAAACTGGAACAATATGAATGACTGATAGACTGTATACATCCATGTCAATTTGCTGGTTGCACCATTGCTCCATTGTCATGCAAAGTATTGTCTTTGTACAGACCTGGTTTAGGTATATGAAGTATTGTAGTAATTTAAAAACACAATGTGTCTTAGGTTCATAGGCTAGCTCTTTTTTTAAAAAAACAGAATTAGTATTTTATTTGTATTTTTTTTTATGTATAGGTGTTTTGCCTATATACACATTTGTGTTCCACTTGGGTGTCTGGTACCCCCAGAGGCCAAAAGAAGGCATTGGATTCTCTGGAACTGGAGTTACAGATGGTTGTGAGCCACTTTGTGCATGCTGGGAATTGAACCCAGGTCCTCTAGGAAGAACAGCCTACATACTTAACCACACAGCCATCTGCTAGAGAGCTTAGGGGTAGTTTTTAAGGGCTGTATCAATGCTGGCTTCTTCTACTGTTTACCACCATGACTACCATAGACAGAGATAATGACCTCATTCTCTGAGCATCTACAGACCACCTTAACCTTAACCTCAACTACAGAAGACTTGAACCGCCCAATTCCTGAAAACAAAAAGGAAGCCACCTTATTTACTTACTGTGGTGTTTCTTTACCACTGCTGATATATTTCCTATATTACTTCAATACAAGAGGGATTCCAAGGTCTAGGGTATGACATCACAAGACCTTTGAATCCGGGCACTTTGAATCTAGGAAGGTAACATAAGGGCCCTTGTCCTTCTTGGGACAGGAGTATGCTTGCTGCTCCGTTGGCGGTGCACACGACAGGGTTAGAATTGACTGCAGAGCACCTGGTCAGCTTGGGAAATGGGAGTCGGGCTCTGGCAATTTTCCTTGTGTGTTTTTTTTTTTTTTTTTTCCAAGGCTGCCAAGCACATGAATACGAAGTGTTTTCCTACCAGCCCGAATCTGAAATAGTGTCCGATTAAACGCAAGCAAGTTTTGAAGGTTTTAGTGTAGTAGGGCCAGACAAACCCTGTCTCAGTGGTCTTGAGATTTAATGGGGGCTGTCTGGATTTTAAGCCGACTCTCAGAACTGTTTTGTTTGTTTGGATGGGTGGAATGACATGAAACAGGAAATGCCTGGCAACCACTCCAAGAGAACAAGTAACATAGAAGCACAGTAAAAAGCCTATCAGGATGACCCCAGAACAATAGGCAGTCTGGGCAAAGAGGCTTAAGTGTTTGTAAGCAGACCCCAAAATACAGTGTTCCAGCATACATATATCCCCTTAGCAATTTTCACAGAAATCCCAAGAAGGGGTAGGGGCTGGTCCTATGCGCTAAATTTTCTATTTGCCAGACCTTAAGAAGCAGCAACCCCTAACACCTAGTCCCCACCCAAGAATCCAAGCCAAAGGTCGGAGAACTATTTTTTCCCTTATCCTTATTAGAATCAGCAATGAATTCATTCTCCCTCTGTAAGACATTTCAAATATCCTCTCCATCTCCTTGTCCCCAGTCTAAGCCACCAGCTCCTCTGGAAGAGAGAACCCACATTGCTCTTGGACTACTGAAAAGAAAAGCAGACCATGACAATGTTTTTTTGTGCGGGATCTGTATCCAACTCTCTAATGGCTTTCCTTGTTAGCAACTGAAGTTTGTCTTGCAGCCTGTAAGGCACTACTTGGCCAGGCTTTCTCCATATACATACGGAACCCACCAGTCTCTTTTCAGCATCCGGGTTCCATGTAAAAGTTCTTCCCAAATGAGATATTTCCCTTCTTGTTTCCTTTCGATCCCTTCACCTGCTCTGTCCATCACTTTAGCCTAGCATCCAGAATGGCCCGTGGATACCCCGGTGTGCAATATACAAACAAGGCATTAAAGAAGCAGCCAGGCCTCTAAAGACCAACTTAATTCCATGGTGCACCATGGACCATTTCATACAGTCTAACATATTTGAAAAGTGCAGTGACTTGATGTGCTGGAGTTGGTAATACCTGGGGTGGGGGGCTCCCACTTGTCAGAGGAGAAAGGGAGGAGGGAGGAGGAAGGAAGAGGGAGGAGGGAGGAGGGAGGGGGAGGAGCTATATGAGGAGAGGACTGGGAGGACCAGGGGGCTGATACTGGAATGTAATATAAGTGAATAAATAAATTAATGGAAAAAATGGGAGAAAATGAATAATGCCTTAGAGCTGGGAATTCCTGTTGAAAGTGCCACGTCACAGCTAATGGTTCTCCTTTCTCTGGTGAGGTTAAACCTAGGTACGAGACAGAAGGGCCAAGTCTCTGCTGAAATCCCAGGCAGCCTATGCTAACTAAGGTACCTCTTCTGGAATGCAAAATGACTTCCTAGTTTTACCTGCCACCCTGCAACAATATTTTCAATTATTGGTTCAATTGCAAATGCCCCACGTGTCATTTAAATAAATCTCACATATATAAAATAGTCGGTTGTTCTCTGAGAAATTCCCAGCTGTAAAAATAGAGCCGTACTGAAGGATTTTTTTTTCTCCTGCAGCTAATTGAAAATACTGCACATATAATGCATGATTTAAAGCACCCAGGAGGATTTTCAATTTGCATTCCCTATTTTAAATGTACAATCAAACGCTGTCTTAAAGTGCTCCACACATTTAATTCAATATAGCTTGCCTGAGGTCTCAGCCACTCCTAAATTTTAGCACCGTGAATTAATGACTGGAGGTTTTGAAGGCTCCAAGTGACTTCTAAAAACAATGGCTTGAAAGGGGCTCTTTTTCTTGAGAAAACAAAAGATTCATAGATTGAACTGATTTAAACCTGTGAGACCCAAAGAAAGCTGAAAGTGGCAGCAGGATTCTGACAGGAGAAAGGTACTGCGTATGAGAACATCCTCACGACTGAGTTCTCCAGGGTGCCCAGAGCTTTTCAATTCAAGATACAAAAGCCTCCAGGATGCTCCAGATCAAGGTGGCTGGCAGCAGCATGCGTGGGGTTGAAGGCAGAGGCTGGAGACTGAAAGTGAGTTATTTGGGGGAAGGGTGTAAGATCACATGCAAGCACCTTCCACTTCTGAGAGCTTTGCGGGTTACAAGCAGCCTGTGCACTTCCCAAGTTAACAAAGCACCAAGGACCCTCACAAGAAATGAATGACAGAGCCCTTAAAGGAAAAATGAAACAAGACAGAAAGTGATATGTAACAAGAAGAATGTCAGACCAATAAGGGGGGGGGGAGGGGCAGCCTCTTGCCTTTATAAATAGCCACACTATTTGATTATTAATGCTTTACCATGTAATAAATAAGTAAGAGACCGTGAGAGCAGGAGGGGAAGCCATTGCTTCCCCTGAACAGACATGAGTGGCCAGCCCTGGTGGCAACTGGCAACTAAGAATTACCAACATAGAATAAAAGCCATTAGAAGCAAAAGTCAGGAAACACAAGAGGCATTAAATATGTATCTACTCAGGCTGTCGACGTCTCGGTCACAATTTACTCCTTATCTTTGGTCTATAAAATAAGAAATGAAAAGCTGCTGAAAGAACTCACGACCTCGAGATTTCACTAACCTGTCCCCAGGGGTAAGGCCCTTGTAGCATCTACAGTTGTACATACGAATGTAAGGGATATAGGTGTGTATAACTTTTGATAACCTAACTAACTACTGGTGTCTACCGACAAGCAAATAGTCCACCTTGGAATTTTTTTTTTGTTCTATGAATTGAGGCACTAACGTTCACAAGCTTATTTTATTTTAGTTTTTAATGTAGACTTGACTGTTCTGGAATTTACTATGTGAATCCAGATGCCCTTACAGGTCCACCTGCCTCTGCCTCCCGAGTGCTGAGACTAAAGGCACACACCACCACACCTGATAACTTGCACAACCTTACCAATCACTGTTCCTGTAACAAGTAGCTTCTCTTGAAGATCTTTTGTTGTTCTGCTTTGGTTTGGTTTTGAATTTTTTAGATGATAGGTCTTGCAATGCAGTCCTGCTTTGTCTGCAGTTTGGTAACAGACCAGGCTGATTTACGGAGATCCTCCTGCCTCTGCCTCACACCATGTCTGAACCATCACACCATGGCGTATGATATTCCGTCAAAGGAATTTGTTTATTAGTTATCTAATAAATGGTGAAACTGGTAACTATTAGTTCTTATAACTCTAAATAAATAACACTGACTGTCCTGACAAACTCCATTTATTCCATTGTTCACGCTGTGGATCCCAATGGGACATGTCATCTAAGCAGCCTCTTTTTCTGAGACACAAGGAACATGTGGCACCCGTTCATCATTTACTGCATGCTTCTTCCTACCCTCTGTCTGGCACCAGATAGTATTTATTATCTTTTCCCCAGGGCAAACCCAAGGAACACAAGCAAAAGCTGAGACGGTGATACAGATGCCGAGAGAAAAGGGAAAAGAAAAGATCCATGCAGCTAAATAAGACTCCTAAGACATCCATATTCCAGAATAGTCGCAGAAACTAAAATCCAGGTAGTGAAGAAAATGTTCCCTAAACTCATTGATGATACCACACTTACAAAATGGATTCTACCAGGAAACATGGAGCCAGTGTTTCCCATTTGTTATTATAACTGCCATGGCTGCTCTGGGGTAAGCTATGGCAACAACTGTGATATTTAGTGTCTTTTTCTTCAGGGTGGTTCTCATCACCAAGTCTCCTGTCCATCCACCCAGGCTTGGTCTGGCCAAACTTCCTACACAGAACTTTCTGGTAAATTATAGGAAGCAAAGCAGTTGGGAAGAAAGTATTACCAAAATATAAGTGGGTCGGAGCAAATTATACAAGCCACCTTTCAAAATAAATTGAACACATAAATAAATATATGTGTCCAAAGGCAAGGATCTAGAAATACTTCCAAATAAAGAAAGAGGGTGAGCATAGGGGAGTGGTTCTTGTAGCTCTGAGGATATATAGTTCAGTGGTAGAGAGCTTACCCTGTGTGGGAGAGGCACTGGGTTTGCCTTCATACTACAAAAAAGATAAGGGAAGGTCTTAGTCTCTTCCAAGTCTTTCATTACAAAGAATGCGTGAACAAATAAATTAGGATAGAGGTAAGAAAGGGAAGGGTAAGAAGCAGGGGAAAGCCATGCTTGTGGTGGTTTGAATCAGAATGTGCCCCACAGGCTCATATATTTGAATGCTTGGTCCCCAGTTAGTGGAACTGTTTGAGAAGGGTTAGGAGGTGTGGTCTTGTTGAAGGAGGTGTGTCACTGGGGCAGGCCTTGAGGTTTTAAAATACTTGTGATTTGTATCCTACCTAGTCTTTACCTCTCTGCCTACTCCCTCTAAGATGTAAGCTCTCAGCTTTTCCTCCTGGCGTGCCTTTACTTCTCCCATCATAAACTCCTAACCCTCTGAAACTGTAAGCTCTGAAGTAAATGCTATCTTCTCTAAGTTGCCTTGGTCTCCATGTTTTATCACAGTGAGAGAAAACTAAGACAACATTCAATGCATAATAAATTCTTGTATGAAAAATAAGAACAAATCTAAACAGAATATATACGTATAAGCTGGAGAGATGGCCCAGCAGTTAAGAGCACTGACTGCTCTTCCAGGGGTTCTGAGTTCAATTCCCAGCAACCCATACATGGTGGCTCAAAACCATCTGTAATGGGATCTGATGACCTCTTTTGGTGTGTCTAAAGACAGTTACAGTGTACTCATATACATGAAATAAATAAATCCTTAAAAAAAAGAATATATATGTATGTATATATGATATATATGTAACTATAAGTCATCCCACTAGGAAAGTGAATAATTCTTCAAGGCTTAGAAACTACCTGAGGTGATGGGAAGCAGGGTCTCACACTCAGTTTCTTCCCTTGGTTTGCCTCAACTTCCCTTGCTACAGTAGACGCTGGCACCTTCTGAAGACATATAGGAGGCAGGAACAAGGGGGACATTTAGTTATTTCCTACAAGAAGTCCAAGTTCACAACCCAAACGTGCAAACAGAGCAGCTGCCTCATCTTGGCCTCCTTTTCCTGGATCGCATACCTGCTCTGTGACTCAGTTTCCCTGCTCTAGAGTGAGTGCTAACCTGCTTCCTCCACTCTGTACCTTGGAGAACTGCTCTGGTGGGAGGGTGACATAAATCTGAGAGCTTTTCCTTGTAGGATTGGCTGCTTCTCTCTGCCAGATCTACTGCAGAAAAGCAAGGAATTCTAAATTTACCAACAACAACAACAAAAACCGCCCCCAAGAACTTAAAGATTACTTTCTCCCTTTATCTAACCTGGAATAGACAGTGCACCACAGAATGGGTAGGGTGAGCAGACTGGCTGAGTTTCTTGTCAAGGTGCATGTTATAAAGAGAGACGATATTCCTCAACAGTGACAAAGGCAAGTGGTTTCACTAGAGACTTATAAAGTCCCTACTGGGTACACAGCCTTGCAGACATGTCATGTCACACATGAGATGTGCAGATGATCTATATCTTGATCAGGTCACACAGCCAGACAGATAGATGCACGGGCACATGTCAGGTGTGTCTCCCTCAAGGCTGGCGTTTCAAGTGCTTCATCCAGAGATGGAAACTGGCCTTTACCCATCTAATCCCTCTGGTTCTTTCTATGTCCTCAGACAGAAACCGTGCTTGTGGTTGGTGAAGATATGGCTCCTAAGCTTTATCTCCAATTTCTCTCCTAGATATCCCAGATGCAGAGCTGATTTTTCCAGTACACCAAACACCCTTCTCCACACTGTTTAAAAAAGGGGTCTTTCTTCCAGAAGATGTACTCTTCCATTAGCAGATTTCCAACTCCCAAGTGTGTATTAGTATCACACATTTCTCAGATAACCTAACTCGGTTTCCTCTTTTCCCAGTGAAAAGATCCTCGCTGCCTTCACAAATGTGGGTCCACCAGACTAAACAAACTTTTATGACTAAGACATGAAATCACATGTATTCTGAGCTGGAAATAGCACTTTCCCTCCACCCCCATCTTCCATGAAGCAATTTATTTTGTTCTCTCCGTGGCTTCCAATACCTGCCATCATTTCTGTTCCCCCCCAACTCTGTTCCCAGGCACTTCATCTTCTTACCAAGAGACACGTCATAGGCACTGGCCCTGACATGTTGACTTGGATCTATAAGAGGCCTCTGAGGGAACAACAGTACAATTTTCTCCCCAGAGGCAAAAATATCCATGACCCCTAGGGCTAATGACTGACTGTGTTGCTGCTAAAAAGTGACTTTTAGTAGTCTTTTCTTCTGACAGAGTAGGCAGGGCCTCAGCTGTGCTGGATAATTTGTCAACTTGACACAGGGTAGAGGCATCAGAGAGGAGGGGATCCCACTTGACACAGGGTAGAGGCATCAGAGAGGAGGGGATCCCAATTGAGAAATGCTTCCATAACACTGGCCTGTAGGCTAGGCTGTAGAACATTTTTTAAGTGGTTGATGGGGAGGGTGCAGCACATTGTTGGTGGGACAACCTTTGGGCTAGTGGTAGTCCTGGGTTCTATAGGAAAACAGGCTGAGCAAGCCGTGAGGAGCAAGCCAGTAAGCAACACTCTTCCATGGCCTCAGCATCAGTTCCTGCCTCTAGGTTCCTGCCCTGACTTCGCTCAGTGTATGGCCTGTTACCTGGAAATGTAAGCTGAAATAAACCCCGTCCCTATAAATTGCTTTGGTCATGGGATTTTATCATAGCAGTAATAAACTCTAACTAGGATACCAAGTGATTTCCCCATCATCATAGTCCCAGAGCTGGATGACATTTCTTGGCCTCTGAAAACTTAAGACTGAATACTTAGCCAAATAGGAAAGATGATATATGCTGTTCCCTGGTCTGACCCATCATGCAATGCTCCATCATCTGCCTACTGCCACCATCTCAGAACTGATCGGCATAATGGCTGATGAGCTATGGTTAAGTGGAGCCATGAAGTATTAGAAAGCTGAGTTCACACAGCCATATCCACTCTGGGATCCAGGCATGTGGAGAATGACCTCCTAAGGTATTTGAACCATGCTATGTATTTGGGCATTATCTGTCATCACAATGGACATGACCATAACTATCAACATTCAATTAGTTGACAATTGTGGTCCTGTGGCTTTAGCATGTCTCTGCCTCCTTTAAAAAAAATACCCCCTTTTCATCGTGTAACCTTCAACAATTCTTCAAGTATGAGATGCCAGGCAGGATGCCAGGCTAATGTGTCTCTCATTTATTCTCAACCAGTTGCTCATGAGCTTCACCCAGCGCTCGCTCTCGCTCTCTCTCTCTCTCTCTCTCTCTCTCTCTCTCTCTCTCTCTCTCTCTCTCTGTCTCTCTCCGTGAATACTGAATAATGGACTTACTGTTGAACACCACATAGAGACGGACTACATTCAATAGCAGCCCCTTTCCCCTGCAGGACAATCTTGGAAAAGTTCTTCACATCCCATCCAGGCAGTCTCTAAGCTTCAAGCCTCTTCCACAGAGGAAGTTTCCATTGTATCGCATGTGGATGACTTATGGTGGCAATGCCTAGGCATGATCTGCTGCTGCCTGTACACCTTGCCCGGAGATGTGTGTACGCGCACAGTTCTGCATGTGCCTGTTCTAGTAACCGTGTGTACCAAATAAAAGTACCAGCTTCCTATGAACAATGCCTGACACTTTCCAACGTCGTCCACTAAAACATTTATCTTTTTGTGTGCAAACTAATGTCTCCTCTGTAAAGGAGTTGTCTACCTGTAGTCAGCCACAGAGAGCCAAACAATTCCTGGCAGAAACAAATCAATACAAAACAACTCTACAAAGTTTATGGCACATGGAATTTTTCGAGCCTACAAGTAAAAGAAATAAAGACCAGTATTTCCCACAGGGCATCTAGACACCCGCATTCATCAGCTATGCACAGACTTACCTCACAGACATCCTGGTGACATTTAAGTCACTTCTATGCTTGAAGGGTTTCTCATGAGCACCAGGAAGCTTCCCAGCTAGCTGGCTGCCTAAGAACTGGTTATCACTTTCCTCATGCCACAGAGGAAATCCTGTCACTTCCCTGTATTTTTCAGGGGGGAGTCTGGGTTCCTCATCTATAGAAACACCCTCAACCACAATCTCCTCCAGACTACTTGACAGACACAGAGAGGTCTTCCCAGCCCATGGTTCCAGGGACATCAGTGGCTTTTCTGCTTCTCTAGATCCCAGACTACTTCATTAGACTCCTTTTATAAGAGACAGAGAAGGGAGAGATTTCAGTGTAGGTGTCTCAACAATTCAATCCATACTGACCACTGCCCAGTCTGACCTGCCAAATATCTCATTAGCACCATTCATTTTGCCAACTTATGACTGACCCAGGTAAGGACTAAGGGCAAGATGAGGGACGTAGGATCAGCTCTGCTCTGGTGAGGGAATACTGATCAGCACAGTACATGATGATAAAAGGCAAACCAACGCCATGGAACCCTCACTGTCTTCTGAGCGCATGCATCTGTATGTATTCATGTGTATTTTTGTGTGGTGAACATGAATGTGTGTGCATCTGTGCTCGCCCGTGTGTCCAAGTATAGAGGACAAAGATCAATGTTAGATATCCTCTTCTATTGCTTGCTGTCTTATTTTTTGGTATAGAGTCTCTTATTGAACCTCAACCTTAACCATGTCCACTAGAACAAGTAGTCAGCTAGCCTCAGGGATCGGCCTATCTGCCTCTCGAATTCTGCAATGATAGAGATACACATTGCAGATTTTACATGGACACTGGGAATCCAAACTCCGGTCCTTCCACTTGTGCAGCAAGCACTTTACTGATCAAGCCATCTTTCCAGCCCCTTCACCGTTGCTTTCGTACCCTCTAGAGTACTCTGTGGTTGCTTCCCTTCTGTCACTGTGATATGCCACTGTCCTCGGTTAACTTGACCACAGACATGTTTCAACATAAGTGGATGAGAACCTCCAAGGTCGAGGCCTGTCCTGTCCATATAACCTGGGTGCCCGAAGTATCTATTACAGAGTAGGTGCTCAAAACCCAGCCCTTAAATTGAATTTAAGTCATTCAATTAAGGACTGTCATTCAATTTCTGGGTGTTATGGGAGGGGCACATACATCAAGAGCCAACTTGTAGAATCTCTTCTACTTCTGACAGATTCCTCTGTAGGATGATGGGAGTAAATACAGACCGGTGGGGTAGGGGGCCTAAGTTGGCCATATATTTTTAGGGAATGGATGAGAACAGCCTGCAAGTCAAAGGGTCCAGTCATGGATAGGAAGCAGGCAGGGCAGTCTATTGTAAAATTGTACCCAGACTTGACATGTGGAAAGTAACAGGTAACAGTAACATGGATTTAAGTCCCTGCATTTTCTAGTTCTTTCAGTATGAAATGGGACAGACATGATCCCTCCCAACGAAAAGGGAAAAGCCCTGACTGTGTGTGTACTTTCCACCTGGGGAAACAGAGAAATGAATACTTGACATGGGCTGCTGCACAGCAATGACATGTAGAGCTGGGATTTAAACCCAAGTTCATCTGACTTCCAACGGGTCTCCCTGCCCAGCAATGTCCTGACCTGTTATCCCAGTAGTCTGACCTTGTTGCTAAAAACAGTGATGCAGAATAAAGCATCCCTTCCACAAGGGATGCTCTTGAGCATCTGAGCAGGCTGCTCTGTCCATCTAAGACTCCTGGTTTCTCACTATAGACTTTGACCCACTCCCACCTTACTGTTAAGAGTCACCAAGGCTCATCAAGTCAAGTTTAAAACGTGCCTAGCAGCACTTGACATACTGATCACCGGTAAGTTTTCACTTTCTTCTTCTGCTTGAAGCTTCTTTTTCAGCTCCTCTATGCCAGGCACAGCACAAAGGAACTCAGAAGGCCACGATAGGCTTGTTGGTTCTCACAAGATAGATAAGACGCACACACACCCAGAACAAGGAAGGCGGGTCATGAAATCATAACTTAACCAGCACACCTACAAAAGGTGTACTTACCTTGCAGAAAAAAAAATTTTTAGTCAAATAGGCGACGCAAACCTGTAGGAACAACTGTGTTTTCAGCCCTTCAATATGTTGAATTAATTCACATTTGTATGATCAGCGCCTTGATATTCATAATTTACCTCTTTGCTGCACAGGAATAGGTTTAATTATGAACATTTGAGCATCTTTGGCCAGTCTTCTAGTTATCTTAACCAGTATGTTGTATTAAGAAACTAACACAGATTTGGCAGTAGGTGATGTGAATCTCGTAGCAAATTAATTTCAGAAAAAAAAAAAAATTCATGTCTTTTGAAAGGAAACTCTTTTTATAATTAAGTTAGCCACCACACCAAACCTCCATGACATCTTCCAAGCCATCATCAGAGCAACAACTCAGATGCAGGCAACATACTCAGAGAGTTGTAGTAAGTCTCAAATGGCTGAGTGCCAGAAAACCCCCAAGACAACCCTATCAATTACAGCAGAAAATGCATGTCTGATCTGGGAATACCTGCGAGTCAAACATTCTTAGCACTCTTGTATATTTAGGGAATCCAAACATAATTAAATGACCATGTGTTCTAAATGCATTCACCACATCTTTAAAATGGTCATTTCTGAGTTAGGGAGACGATCCTGGGTCAACTGTCGGCTACAGAATCGTGAGGAGAAGAGTTCAGATTCCTAGAACCCTCTTAAAAGCCCTGGGAGAGGTGGTCCATGTGTAACCTCAGCACACACTCAGGATGCACACAGAGTATCCCTGGGGCAAGCTAGCCAGCTAGATAAGCCACAATCAGGTTCAGTGGCAGACCCGCCTCAATAAAATGGAGAGAAATAGAGGGAGATCCTTCTGTTGACTCGAGGCTGATCAGAGGGAATGTTGCTCACTGAGCATCACAGGATGGAAAAAGACTAGAGAGAAAGGTGCCAAATACACAGAGCAAGTGACACATCAGGTCAGAGACACACAGAATAGGAATCCTGGGGAAGTCAAACACTCCTCTATAGCTCTGTGGCAAACACAATTCAAAACTATGACCGTGTCTTGTTAGACTCCATTCCTACCACTGTGTATAGCACCCACCTCATGCTCAACCCACAGACACAGCTAGGGCTTAGGAAAGCTTAGAAAACTTAGCTGTGTTCTCCTGCTTGCAGCCAATGGGATGGAGATTCAGACAAGGCTACCAGACTCTAAATCTTGAAGAGGAAGAAGGGAGCAAGTGGGTAAGTAAGGTATCTCTGCTATGTCCGAGTGACAAGTTGTGACTAAAGTATAAAGTTACCCCAATCAATTGAATTAAAAAAAAAATGATGTTACACTCATTCTTTGGTCCTGCAGCATTTTCATCCAGCCCAGGCTAAATTGGCCCTTACGACTGTGTGTAAATACATTCTAGATTCTCTACCCAAAGGTCAGCACTAATTTTAGACTCCAGTCTCGGAGGGGGATGGGGTTGGGGCACATGCCTAAGGAAGAATCTGGGAGGCCAAATGACACCGACACACCACTTCAAACAACATAAAAGTGTTGGCCTCTTCCTCCCTCATGGGCCTGGGAGATCATGCCCTGTGGAAAAGGCAGGAGCTTGAAAGGAAGGGTGCAATTTGGAAGGTTTTCTTTTCAAGAGGACATAAACACTGCCGAGAAGCGGTGTAAGTCTTTGTGATCCATGCTACGAGTTCACGTTCACAGACTTACAGACCTCCCTCTGTCATGGACAGACACAAGTTCTATGACCACGGACACACATGAGCTTTTCCATTCTTCCCTCATAACCGTGTAAGTGGAAGACATATTAGCATCTATCCCAGAGGTAGGCAGCATAGTCCAGGAGTGCACAGAGGCTCGGCCAACTGAAGACAACTTACCTGCATAGCACACCTTACCCCAGCCTGATCCCATAGCACTGAACGCCTGACAGAACTGAGCCAATCAGATTTCCTCCCAGCATCCCCCACCCTGCCCCACCCCGCCCCTCAACTAGAACTGCAGGAAAGCTCCTTTCCTCTTCATGATGGGATTCTGAGGAGATAAACCTGGGGCTAGTTGTAGTCATATGAGGAAGAGGGAAAAAAGCAGAGACAAAGGGTGAACCTCTAGGCCCTGAGTCTCTTGTTTCAATTCCAGAGTCAGATCTGAGGGTTAGGATAGGCAGAGCCCCTACGGAACATCTTTCTGCTGGAGTTGTTTTGATTAGGGTTTTGCACTGTAAGAGAAAGGTAATGTGGGTGTTAACAGCTATTGGTATGATCTGAACAGAGATCAAAACCTCAACTGAAAGAACTTCTCAGGTAGATCCATATTCGGAATATAAAGAAAAAAAACAAACAAACAAACAAAGAACACCTTTTACCAGGAAACATCTCCATTATCCCTACAGGGTCTCCCTGGAAGGAAGATGTAACAACTCCCCTTTGTAGTCACCTTATAGGCGGTTAACTCTGTTGTTCCATGTTTACTAGGGCTCCAGAGGCTGGACAGACATTTGACCTTAGAGCCACATTCCCAGCTGCACCTTACTCAATGCAAGTGTATGTTGTGTTTGATATAAACTCTCTTGCTAGCCATACCCATTTCCAGGACTTTTTCTATAGCTATGTTTGTTGGAATTTTAGAGGGGGATGGGCAGAAGGGTGGCAGGGTCCTGATGCTACTTTTGGTATGCTCTCAAGAGAAATCCCTTAACCCAAATCCTCATTCGGTGCTGTCAGTGAGCAGAGAGGCAAAGGTATAAAGACCAAGTGATTCTACCAAGCTTTACAGCCATAGCAAGATATGCCTGCAGCTTTCGCATTGTGTGTGTGTATGAGTGTGTGTATGTGTGTGTGTGTGTTTTAATGTTACAACTTTGTCCACATTTTCTTCCTTCTCAGAATCTGCTGATAAGAACAGAATAGCACAGTGGATTCCCATTCTCCATCATTTATCTTCTGAAGTAAAGATAAAGTCTAAGGTCAAACAGTAAGAGAGGTCTGGGTGTTCCTCTTCCAGTCATGAACTAGGGTGCCCACCCAACCTTGAGAGAGAGAGAGAGAGATTCAAAGATGAAATGGAGGACATGTTTGTCAAAGTACATCAACAAGATTACAAAAGAGGAAGTTGCTCAGTCTTGCTGGTGCCCGATCCTGGCAAATAGGTATTGACTCCTCCAGCCTGGGTTTAAATCCTGATCTAGAAATCAAACAGTAAAATAAAGCAGAGATTTGTGGGCTACATAAAAGACCCACCCTATTCGGTAGAAGATGGCGCTTCTCTAAAGAATAATAAAATAGTCCTGAGCTTCGGCGTCCTTAAGACAAATTGGGAACTTACAGATAAGAAATAACCTTAAGATGCATTTACTGTGCTTGACTCCCTTTAGTACCCAAGGGTATTTTTTTTTTAACCAACATTGATTTCCACCCCAGGCATGCAATCTATTCCTGAAGAAAGATGGTTTGGAGGAGAGGACTGGGAACATTTATATATGGGGAACTGGCTCACAAAAAAGATCCAAGCACAGCGGCCCTAATTCATTTAACAATTTCATAACTGCCTCCAAGTAGAAACATCAACTAAATCTTCCCCTTGGCCCACAGTGCTATTTCTAAGTTCTAATGCTCAACGACCTCAAAGGATTAGAAAAGAAAGAGATGGACAGGAACCCTGTGCTCTGTAAGCACAGAGTAACGCATGCAGGATCAAAAAGTCACTTGATAGTTATGAGAAAGCTAGACTCGAAAGGAAAGCCAAGAAGTTATAGATTTTAAAAAATCTATAAGACACTTAATAAGACACCGTGAATGTCATTTATTTCAGTGAAGAGCCACTGTATACAGAAGGAAACTGAGTTCTACATGGCTAGACTGTCAGCAGCACAACGCAGCCCCTTTGCAGCCCAGGGTCCTTTTCACCAAATTTGGCTGAAGAGAGCCAGCACCATGATGAAATAAGCAGAAATACAAAAGAAGAAAAGAAAAATAATGTCACCAAGAAGGTGTACACCATCATCAGCAAGGCTAGGGGTTAGTAAACCAGGATGCATCCTCCTTCCTTAGACAAACCATGGAAGGCAGCGTGTAGCCCGGCCAGTGGATCTCAAGGAAGACAGTAGTGAGCCGAGAAGGGTCTGGAGGGTAATCCAAGTGGACACAGGCAGAGCAGGACTTCTGTACTGCCCGTGTTCCCTAATGCTCTCCCTCAAAACACATGGTTGCTCAGGACACTTTAAAACATGAAGACAGAAAGGCTTGATCAGCAAGTTCAAGGACCCAAGTTCAATCCACCAGAGAACATTTTTGTTGTTGTTGTTTTGTTTTAAAATAATAAAAACTGTCAGGCATGGTGGAATACACCTGTAGTCTCAGTTAGGGAGGTGGAGACAACAGGATCCCTAGGGCTCTCTGGCCAGGCAGCCTTTGCCTGATTGATGAACTTCAGGTCAATGAGAGACTCTCAAAAGAATAAGGGGGCTACCACCAAACAAACATCTGAGGTTGTCCTCTGTCCATCGCACACACAAGCACGTGTCCACACATATCCACACAGGAAAGCATAAAAATGTATGTTGAAAGGAGAAGGATCACAGCCAGAAGTTGAGGTCCCATAAAGCTTTCCCCTTTCAGCCTGGAATACAGCCACTGTATTCAGTGGATAGCATACGGTGTATACAGGATAGGAAGCCGACTTCTTAAAACATGATGATGGTTTCATTCACACATCTATTGAATGCCATTAGGTTGCACACTTACTGATGCAAATACAATTAAAAATGGGAGTAGGTAAAGCGTTGGCCTGCAAGGCAACAGCTGGCACCATGGAGCTGTGTATGCACTCTGTGTGTGTGTGTGTGTGTGTGTGTGTGTGTGTGTGTGTCACCAAGGGCTAGAAACAGTGATTACCAGGAATGGCTTTTGGAACAGGAGGTAACTAGAAAAGGTGAAATTAGCCAGACAGTGAGAAGGGAAGAAGGGAATAAAAGGCAAAGGTACAGCAGAGCAGGGCAGGAAGACACAGTGCAGTGCCCTGGTCTGTGGACACCATGAAAGCCAGTGTAGAAGAAACAAAATTCTAGACGAGGACATGGAGGCAGGAAGGGTAAGACATGATCAAGTAACCAGATGACCACCAGCCTAGTGAGCTCCCGGAATATTCTGGAAAGTTCCCTGAACACCATGGACACAGGCTCTGGCTTGGAGAGTGAAAGACCTGTGTGACCTTGGGAACTGCGTATCTCTGGGATGGTGCCTCCATATTCACAGTCTCCTCAGTCCTGCCTGAGGCGTGAGTTAACCAAACCCAAAGGAGTGACATATGTGGAAACAGCAGAGGCTGCAGTGTGGACACAGAGAAGGTGACACCAGAATTCTGTATGAGCCACAGTGAGAGCATTCTAAGACGCTCTGGGACAACCCTGTATGAAGACCACTAAGCACTCATGTTCCAACCTCTGGGATCTCCTGACACAACAATGCTATTCAAGAGTGGCGTCCAGCTCTGAATCTAGAGGGAGATACTGGATTGTGTCAAGAGGAATGCAGGGTGACAGACAGAGGATATAAGTGATCCGAGCCGGTAACAACATGGAAGACAGACAGGATGCAAAACTTGATGCAGGAAACTTATAGTAAGCCTCTGAGACTCCCAGATTGCCAATAGCTGTCCCAGCCTCATTACTAACTCCAAAGCCACAGAGCTGATGTAAGTGTGGAGGCCACAGGTCTACAGGGACCAGAATTCTATCACGACACGTGCTAGAAGCTCAGTATCTGCAGAGGGGTTCCATATTGAATGTAAGCCTCGTGATGTTCCACATCTTCTGCCTTTTATGAGAAGCAACATATTCAAGGTACCTCTAGATCTGTAAGTATCAGTTCATTTTCTGCTCATTTCACTTACTCAGGCTAATACGGGTCTGCTGGCTGAAAGTGATGCATTGCCCACCATTTTGTCATTTCTACACACTAAAACAAAACAGAGGCAAGCAAATAGATTTGGAAGATTATGGGATCTCACAGCACAGAGAAGCAAGCGGACCGTGACTTCCTGGAGCAGGAACTGCAGAAATTAGGCATTTCTGGAGGCTTCTACCTACATGCCTTGAGGAACTAACTACATAGCCATTTAAAAAAAAAAAAAAAGGATAAATTTTGGCTAATGAGGTACATATGGAGTGGACATAAAAAGTCGGGGGCTGATGAGATAGTTTAGATCGGAGGCTCTGAACTTCTCAAGGGTGGGGTGTGGTCAAACAGCCCACACATGGGGTCACCTATCAGATATCCTGCATATCAGATATCTTCATTGTGATTCATAGCGGTAGCAAAATTGCAGTTATGAAGTAGCAACACAAATAATTTTAGGTTGGGGGTCACCACAACATGAAGAACTGTATTAAAGGGTCACAGCATTAGGAAGGCTGAAAACCAGTGGCTTAGATGATAAAGTGCTTGCCACCTAGGTATAGGTATGAGTATGTGAGTTCAATCTCCAGACCAACATTAAAAAAAACAACAACACAAGAGCATGATGGTGTGTGCTTGTAATTGCAGGGCTGAAGGTGGGGGGCAGGGATGAGAGGGTCCCTCAGGCTCACTGAGCGGTCTACTCTGCTTGTGGAGCTCCAAGCTAGTGAGAAACCTTATCTCAACAAACAAAACAAAACAAACCAGAAGGACAGTGTCTGAGGACTGACACTTGAGGTTGTTCTCTGGCCTCCACATGCATGCAAACACATACATGTACACCTGCATAGAACAAGCAAACACAGAAAGTCAGTCTCAGACCTCCAGGCTGGTAACCAGTTGAAATATAGAAGAATGCTCCTGGCTCAGATGGCAACCTGGGACTCATTTCATACTGGTGATAAATGAAATCTGGGAAAGACTCTACAGATAGCCTAGCTAGGGAGATGCAGAGCATTGGGAAGGAAAGCCAGAAGCGAAGAGAGATATATAGGCATGGGAAAGAACGCCTGGAGTCAAATGGAACAGGCCAGCTGGGCACCCAGGAGATGGCAGAGGCCAGCTCAGCACACCTAGGAGATGGCAGAGGCCAGCTGAGCACCTAGGAGATGGCAGAGGCCAGCTGAGCACCTAGGAGATGGCAGAGGCCAGCTGAGCACCTAGGAGATGACAGAGGCCAACTTAGCACCCAGGAGATGGCAGAGGCCAGCTCAGCACCCAGAAGACGGATCATGCAGGAGACTGTAGGTTTTTCTGTTCTGGAGAGACTGGCAGGGGCTGAGGGGGAAAGAAACTGGGGAAGTGGGAACTAATTTAAGAAGCATGGAGCGGTCTGACGATCACCAGGGATAAGGTAAAAATGCCAGGTTAAAGGATGTTAGAGCAATGCAGAATTACAGCTGAAACAGACGGGGTTCCAGCTGAGAGAATGCACAGAACGTAAGAGAGGGGTAAGATTCCTGAGCAGAGGGAGGGCTGGGATTCAAGATACAGCTGGGGACATTAGTCACTGACACCAGGAGCCTCCTCTTTTATCTACAAATTCCCAGTTCAGTTTGATTACTTTCCTGGCTTTTTTACACCACAGTATTTACCATAGATGTGGTTTTTTGTCTGTTTTCCCCCCATAAGAATGATAATCCCAGGAAGACTGAAGTTGCTATATTTAGTAATGGTGAAAAGTGTCCCCCCACCCACCAAATTGAAGGCACATACAGGTCTGGGGAGACAGAGCAGGTGAGTAGGTAAATATGGAAATGCTTACAGGGTGGCCCAGAGGTGACACATGGAATAAGTCTGGTGGCCTTTATTTTCTCAGGAGCATGAGTCATTAGGTCACCTGTAGAACCTGAAGCAATGGAAGGCACAAGAAAAACCCTTTGTGTTGAAGACAACAATGGGAGAGCCAGTTTGCAGCCTGGGGGAGGGGGAGGAGCCTAGAGTTTAAAGATAATGGTGTGTGTGTGTGTGTGTGTGTGTGTGTGTGTGTGTGTGTGCGCGTGTGTGTGTGTGTGTGTGTGTGTGTGTGTGTGCGCGCGTGCGTGCGCGCATGAGTGCCTATGTAGTCCTGGATGTAGATCAGGATCACAGCAATCCTCCTGCTCCAGCCTTCCATGTGCTGGGATTTTGAGCATATATATCATTACATCCAGCAGATGCCAGAGTTTCTGACATCAGAAGCGTGGCACCCCCAGGTGAGGGCGAGTCTTGAACATGTTGAGAGGACTGAGTATGTGTACGTGTAACCACTGCACCTGACGTGGCCACGGAATTGAAAGTCTGCAGCATCACAACCACAAGAGGGGAAAGAAGGCCAAAGTTCTTAACCATGTCGGAGAAGAACTGGCTAGAGGAAGGCAGCAACATGGAGGGGACCAGGAGCTTTCTAACTCTTCCATCTGAATCCATCTCTAACCACTGTCAATTCACCTATGTGTGTGGCTGAAAATTAGCATCCTTTGGAGATTCAGCAATTTCTGTCTTACTGTGCTAATTTGTCAAGTTCATGGGAGAAGATTTCTGCATAGATTCTTTCAAAGAAGAAAAAAGAGGGACGATGACATCGTCTCATGACCTTCAGGAGTCACTTTTAGCTGAACAAAATTTGCAAACACTACTCTGAAAAACAGCTAAAACTGTAGTTGATGAGCCATTATCGGTGGCAGTAGCTCTTGAGATCTCTCTTTCTTTCTTTTTCTTCTTCTTCTTCTTCTTCTTTTTTTTTTTTTTGCTTAAATGTTGCCAACAGGGTATAATTATTGTTTTAGAGCCACAGAAAGTGTTGAAAGCACCTTCAGTTCTTTAAGTGTGCTTCAGATACACAAATCAGTAGCGCTGACATCTCTCCCATTATCTGTATTCCCCTTCTGATACAAAAATCTCCAAAGTACAAAATGATCAAATCAATTGCTCTGGAACAGTTCAGAAAAGTAAACTGCCTCCTGGCTTGAAAGAGAAAAGTTAAACCTTCCAACACCTTTTTATGTTCATGCTAAATATAAGAACGTTCTCAGCAAAGTAGTCAAAGCAAGATCCAGCCGCGTTTGGAGATTTCTCCAGAGAGACACGCGGAGATTCTGTTTTGTTCATTAAAACACTAAAAATCCTCAACAGCACCTTCCCTAATACCTGAAGGTGGAGTGCTGCCTTACGTAAGAGCAGCTTTCTCTCTCTGCTCATCATGGGGGCAAATTAAATACCTAATTCCGCCTAGGGTTTCTGAGTACTTTCACCTTACCTGGAGTCACTCAGCGGCCTCACAATTCCCTGGTCTACAGATGATGAAAATAAATAGAAAATAGCACCGAGCTGCTACTGCATCCCAGGGATAAGCCTGTTGCAAAGGCCAGTGTGAACTGAAGCCCTTCCCCAAACCGCTGCCCAACTCGGCACTGGCTCAGGCAAAGGTTACAAGTGAGAGCCGGTCGCCCGGGACAGGGACTCGCGCACAAGCAAAGTATGGGGTCGGTGCTACCCGTGAGTGCCCAGACGCCTCGGGTTCAGGGTCACGGTTTGCAGCCCTGGTGGACCCACCATAGCCACGCCGAGTTGGGCGAGCGTTCCGCCAGCCTCGGGCACACCTGGACTCCGGAGCCCTCGGGGACAGGGACGCGGGAGCCAGGCGCGCTCGCAGCGGGGGCCGGGGCGGCTCGAGAAAGTTCCCGCCCCAGCACCCGATCGCGGTGCTGCCCCGGGGACAGTCCCCGGCTCCCACTCCGAGCGGCGAGGACCCCGCCGCTGGTACTCACCCGTCCTAGCTTGGATCCCCAGGTGGCGGCCGGGGCCGGGAGGGAGGTCGGCGCGACGCGGCGGTGGGGGGGACAGGCGGCGGTGACGCGTGCAGCCCGCGCTCCCGTGCAACCACTGCACTAGCTGGCCGGGCGGCGCGGGGGCTTTATCGCCGCCGCCGCCGCCGCCGCCCCCGCCCCTTCCTGCCTCCCCCGCCCCCCGGCCCGCCCCGCCCCGCCTTCCCGCCGCCGCCTTTGTGTGGCAGCGGGCCGCAGCGTCTCTGCACCGCGGGGGACTTCAGGACGCCCCCCTGCCCGACCCGCGGTCGCCGGATGCCGCCCTCTCGCCGGGAGAAGGGGGGTTTGGGACCCCAGAAAGCGCCGGCCAGACGCGCCGGGCTCGAGGTGCGGCGCCAACCCGGGGTCGAGCTGCACGTGGGTCGTCCGGATGAGCCCGTGGGGAGTGGAGAGGAGTGGGCGACGCAGAATCCAGCGGTGTGTCCCTGAGACACAGGACGCGTCGTCTGGGGCGTGGGGAGGGGGAACGACAGTGTGCAAATCTGCAGGTGATGGGGATAACGGAGCCAGGACGTGGAGGTCTAGAACAGGTCCTCCCTTCCAGGTGCCCCAGAGCCAACTTATCCCTGCTTAGTGGATGAGCCGGCTGTGGGATTCCTAGGCATATGACAAGCAAGGACATGCAGAAAACTGACCCCTTGCTTGTGGTGACTGCATGAGGTACTCTCAGAGAGCCAGGTGTTTTGAACCTATATCTTCAGCCCATGAGACCTTATCAGTGGGAAACTGCGGCAGACCCGAGGCCAGCAACAGATGGCTGTTCTGTCCCATGGTCTGTCACCTGGGTGTCCCTTTCTAGATTCTTCTGCTCAGGTTAGGTTTGTAGAGACTTTTTCGTGGTAGTTTCTGTTGCCTTTGATGCAACGCCCTCCCCCTCAGGCTCCATGTTTGGCCCCAGTGAAGAAAAAAAACCAACCAAACAAACAAAAAACAGGTAATTCTCCCTAGGGCTGTGAAATAAACTGCACCCAGTGCTAGAGCAACTCAGAACACTGTGCAGCTACACTGACACAGCTGTATCCATGCTAGACACTCCCCCTGCGTGTGTGTGTGTGTGTGTGTGTGTGTGTGTCCGTGTGTGTCCATGTATCCCAAATACGGAAATGCAATCTACAAAACATCATCAACAGCACCCCCTTAGCCCTATGACAGTTTACAAATCATTCATATATATATATATATATATATATATATATATATATATATATATATATATATAGTTCCCTTTGTCCCAAATGCTCCTGAGAGACTGCCCTCTGATTCTTCAGGTCACAGTCAAACCTTACTTCCTCTGGGACAACTTCTTTGAGTTCAAGTCACTTCCTTCCCCATCATTGTTTTCATAAACTTCACTATGATTGGATTTTTTTTCTCCCCTGTTTTTCTTCTTGATGTTTTTCTTCTCTCCCTCTTCACAATATGTCACCAGAGAGCAGCAGCAGCAGCAGTGAGACACACAGAGAGAAAGACAGAGACACAGAGACTGGTTTAATATGGTTCCCAGCTCAGGGCATCCTCTGTGCCCAGAGGGTTGTTCAACACTCAGCAATTGCTCAGAACATGTGTAGATAGAACAAACAGATCAAGGAGACTCTCGAATGTGGTAATGACAGGATTGTAGCGGGTGTTTGCCTGGGAGGGTGGGCTGTGGATATGAAAAATTCAGATGAGGTCTGGTGGGGAGAAGAAAGCCCAGAAATGAGAATAGGTCTCTCTCTCTCTCTCTCTCTCTCTCTCTCTCTCTCTCTCTCTCTCTCTCTGACTTGAAAATCTGAAAGCTGCTTTCCAGATGAAGGCATTAGGAGCTGAGGGTGTAGCTAGGTAGTAGGGTGTGTGTCTCACATACAGAAGCCTCTGGATTAGGGCCCAAGTGCTGTGGCTAGGAGGGGGAGCAGATGAGAAACTACTAGAGCAATGGCTTTCAGTCTTCCTCATGCTGCAACCCTTTAATACATACGGTCCCTCATGTTGTGGTGACCCCCCAACCATAACACGGTTTTCCTTGCTACTTCATAATTGCAATTTTGCTCCTTAATGGGTTGTAATGTAAATATCAGTGTTTCCTGATGATCTTACCTGATCCCCTCAAAAAGGTCATTTGACCCCTAAAGGGGGTCACGACTCACAGGTTGAGAGCCAAGATGGAAGTGTGAGTGAAGGCAGATAAACAGAGCTTGCATCAGCTTCTATCTCACGGTCTTCCCCCAACACTGCTAATTGAGATACTTGTAGGTGTCCGGTTGATATCCCCATACACTTGGTCCAGTTTTTTTTTTCCCTCAGGGCTGACATTTTGTAAAGTGATTTCATAATATCATGTGGATACAGTGGTTTGTATCTCAAACATTATGTGCCATTCTAAATTTTCAGGAAAGCTATCTAAAGTTAACTGTTTTGGGGAGAAATGTACGACCATTGAAGGATTTGAGTGTCTTGTAGCGCAGCTCGTGTTTCTGAAGGAGAAACCCTCCTATTTTCCCAGTTAGAGCATAAACAGGATTCAGTCCAGCCATTCCAGCCTGTGGGTCACTACCCCTTTGGAAGACAATGACTCTTTCATAGGGGTCACAAGTCAGATATCTTTCATATCAGATATTTACATTTTGATTCATAACAGTTGCAAAGTTACAGTTATGGAGAATAAGGGAAATAATTGTATGGTCACCATAACATGAGGAGCTGTATTAAAAGGGTTGTAACATTAGGGAGGTTGAGAGCCACTGGTCTGGACTCTATCAAATACACTATTTGGGAGTCTGTAGGATTTGCTGCTTTTGTTAGAATCACACAACTGACATGCACTTCCCTCCTCTCCCCAGCGGTGCAGAAGGAACATTCTGAGTGATGCTGTACTTGACTTGTCAGTTCTGAAATCAGGCAGGATACAGTGTTAACTAATAGACTAAAATAAGCCCAGCCAGGAATGTTCTTTCTCTCTCTTTGGCCACTGGATGGGACGGATTGTGAACTTCCCCCAGAGGAAAGGATTCTAAACAAAGCCTCATTCTGCCAGTGGGATCTGCTAGGAATACCAACAACACTTGTTACTGAGTCTGCGTGGCTGCCATTGGCCCACCTTCCTTGTGCCCACAAGGCAGGGCAGCAGCAGAAATCCAGGGTACATTCGACTCACCATTCACACCACCAGGCACTTGGCTACCCATTGCTGGTGCACAGGTCCAGAGAAGGTGTGTGCCTACCTCTGCTGGAAGGCTCAGGCTGCAGGGTCTCCACTCCATATCCATCTCTTCTTGCAAGGATATTTCTCAAAGACCTGTGCTTCCATGGGCTACGTCCTTCCCGTCTCTGTCTCCTCTTTGTTTGAGCAATACAAATCACTTAACTCCTACCTGGCTCTTTCTTCCCCAACTTCACATTCACAGTAGAATTTCATTTCATCCTTCAATTGTGTGGCTTGCCTTAATCTTTAGCTACAGCTTCAAGCTGTTTAGTCCTACCAAAAAAAAAAAAAAAAAAAAAAAAAAAAGTGACCTGGCATTTAGCCAGTTCTGGCCAGGCTTCTGAGTTTGGCTTTGTGTCCATAAGCTGCAGTTGGGAGAGACACAAGAAATTCCCAAACAGAATAAAACAAATGATCTATTTAGTCTCGTTTCCTCTCTTGGATGGGGTCCAGTGCCGAGTGCCGTGGAATAAATGTGAATCCCCCACCCCACCTCCACTGCTCCCCGGCAGACCCACATAAAGTGACCTTGTATTTGAGTAAAAGCTGTCCTGAGCTCCCAACTGGGTGATGGTGTTCTGTCTGGGAGACTGAGGGAGATTATGATACCAAGATAGTGACAGTTACCTCTCTCCTATCTACCCTCTATTTAAAAAGATACTATACCGCAAAGCTGCTTGTTACACAACATTACAGATGCAAATCCTGTTTTGTAAGACTGTTCCAGCCTAGAGAAAGGAGACTGATTATAACAGTCCACTTATACAATTACCTTCTGAGGCTCTTGCCTCTGTTTTGTCCCTGTTGAGCTTATAAAAGACATTTGTCTTTTTATTTCCCTTTAAAGTTGGCTTTCAAGTAAATCCAATTTCCTCTTTCTGTAACTTCTGAAACTGATTAAGGCAGAGGGTCGGTTTGCTCTTTCTTATTGTCTACTTTTCAGCAATGGCTTCAGAGCACGGGCATTACGGAGTGCTAGGCTGGGTATTGCTTTCTGCTTATATCACAGCAAGCACAACAGAATGTGCAGGTTTTAAGAATCACTGTGGTTCCCAGCGCTTCAGGGAACCTAGTGCTTCTTTAATCAGCACTCAATGGATGCTACCTGCCTACTTCTATGAATTTCTTGAATCTAGCCACTCAGGCCCATCACTGGTCTCCACCCCCCCCCCAGCAGTTCAGGCCATTGTTCTCTTCCAAAGTTACCAAGAATATTGCTAAACCAAGTAGATTTGTATCGTTCCTCATGATCTTCCAGCAGCAGTGAATTCCTGTGCCTTTCCTGTCTTTTGCTATTCTTCTCATTCCTTTGCTTGCCTGTAGCTTTCCCTCCTCATCCTCCTCTTTCCATAGATGAAACTGACTGCCCTTGGCTGTATCTTTTCTATGCCCCCAGAGTGAGATTCGCACCAATGATTATATAGCCAGCCGTCACCCATTCTTCCTATCTCTGTGTCTATCTTCTGCTTCGTGTACCATCTTGTTGGGAATAGAACTCAAACTGTCTCCACCTCCCCTAGATTACCATACAACCAAGTTAACTGGATTCCCTCCTGGTACTTTGAGTGTTCCAAGGATTAGAAGAGTAGCTAGGGGGTTGCTCATCCCAGCTTAGTGAGACTGTGCATTATCTGGATCTCAGCACTGGTCTCGTCTCTCCCCTTCTAAGTAGAAGCTCAGGAATGTGTGTTTCTGTGAGCTCTTTCTACTTTCTAGGAACATATATTTCTGAAGCATAATTGGGGACCCTTCACTGACTTTCTGGATACTTGTGAGTTCGATAGCTCTGGATGAATTCCAAAACTGTATTTATAAGTAGTCTGGATTATTGTTCTGAGGAGATGTTTATGGATAATGTATATGTGTGATGTATATGTTCAACGTATAGGTTCAATGTATAGGTGCAACGTATAGGTGTGATGCATATGTATATGCATATGTATATGTGTAATGTACAGGTGAAATGTATATAGGTGTAATGCTTAGGTGTAATGTATATATACATGTGTGTATATATATATGTGTATGTATGTATATGTGTATATGTATGGGCACACACACACACACATACACACACACATAGTCACCAAATACCTAGTAGGCAGCTTCACTTACTATTTCACCATCACATTCCACTTAGCAAGTCTAAAAGCAAACATGCTATCTCTGTCCATGTATTATTAATCTTGTTACCATGACAAAGCACTTGACAAGAGCAATGAAAACCAGGGTTTGTTTTGGCTCACAAGACCAAAGATACAGCCCATTATGGCAGGAAAGTCACATCATCAGGAACTTGAGGCAGCTGATCACACTGCATCTGCAGTCAGGAATCAAAGAGCAATGACTGTTGGGGCTCTGATAGTTCTCTCTGTTTTATTCTGCCTGGGACCCTAAGCCCATGGAATGATGCCACTCACATTTAGGATGGACCTTTGCATCTCAGTGAACCTATTCCAGATAATCTTTAACGTGGTCTAAAAGTCTGTTGCCATGGTGACTCTAAATCTCATTAAGCTGACCATCAAGATGAGTCATTGCCATCCCCAAACATATTTCCCTTCACATGCTTGCTAACAGGAGTGACTGAAGCCATAAAGGAAAGAATGAGTTTGTACTCCTCCTTGGACCTTAACCACCCTATACTCTGCTAGTCCGTGGGCATTATTTCTTCCCCAAATTGCACTTGTTCATTCCCCTTCCATATTTTTTCCCCAATGAGTTAACACCCCTATTTCTTAAAACCTAGACTACACCAAGTCCCCCTTCCTACTCTCAAACCTTCCAGAATCTGTCTGCAGCCACTTAGTCTTTCTAAAGTGTTATATCTGTTATTTTCTGAGATAATGCCCTTCTTGTGACTACAGTTCAGTCCTCAGCATAGGCAGACTTCTGCAGCAGGGATAGGTGCATACCCTGACATTTGAATGCTCGTGTTCAGATTTTAGCCTTGTTGCTTAGTTAATGGTAACTTAATTTCTGAGTCTCTGTTTCCTTTTTTTTTTTTTTTTTTTTTTTTTCCTTCCAGGATGTGGAGTAACTATAGAATTCATAGGTTCAAGTGATGACCAGTTAATCCACGAAAATGGTTTAGCAGAACACCTAACACATCCTAATTGCTCAGAATAAAAAAATACAGTGAAAGCCCCTACAGTCTACCCTAGCCTACATTTGTAGTATCTGATTTTTTCTGCTATATTCTTTAACCTTAGCAATCATAGTTATTTACCTCTGATTACATTACCTTTTTTTCCTATCAGTGTGCCATTGTTCAAACTTTTTTCTCTTCCCCTATGGCCCCTTTTCTCATCCAGGAAGCCAGTCAGCCCACATTGCCATAGTTTAAATCACACTCGTCATTTGCTCCTTTGCAGTTCTATGTATTGACCCCAGCAGAATTCAGCTGGGATGGCTGGTGTCTAATTCACTCTGTGTTGTCTGAACATACTGGTGCAGCTTCAAGTTGAAGGTGGCTTCACTCACATGTGAGGCCAGGATGGAGATGACTAGAACTCTATTTTTGTCTTCTCCAAGTATCTCTCACCTTTGTGTTCCTTTCTTCATATTACCACAGTTCGTACTCAAAGGCATCTCCTTTCTGTGTTTTTTTTTTTTCCAGGAGTAATTAGGCTTTGTGTTATAGTTCAAACCTCCAGATGGTGAAAAACAAAGCTGAAAGGTCTCATAAAGACTTGTCTTGGATTTAGCACCATGTCACTTCTGTGGTCACAATTCAAAGCAAGTCACAAGCTATCTAAGATCCAAAGAGGAAAAGTCGGTACCACCTGTCGCTGAGAAGCATGTCTGTCCGTTTATGCGTGGACTGAGTGGGTATATGAATGGCCATTTATTTGTGGTACCTGGGACTCTAAGAACAAGGTGTTAGTTGTGCTGGGTATATGAATGGCCATTTATTTGTGGTACCTGGGACTCTAAAATAAGGGTGTTAGTTGTGCTGGGTTTTGGAGATTGTGTTCTTTACAGATGGCCCCTTTCTCATTGTTTCTCACCTGTCAGAAAGTGGTGGAGAGGGAAAGGGGGAGGGATGGGGAAAAGGAGGGTGAGACGGAGGCAGGGAGACCACACGGGGGGGGGGGAGGAGGAGGGAGGAAGAGAGAACGCTGAGAAACAAGTTAAGGTAGGAATTTTGGCTCATGGTCAGCCATGGCAAGGGAGGCACAGCCATGTTCATGGCAATGGAAAAGCCTTTCAGAATCTTCTCACGTCTCAGTGAGCTAGAACGCAGAGCTCTCAAGCTAGAAGTGGGGCTGGTCCTAACCCTCATAGGTCCAGATCCAGTGACCCAACTCCACCAGCCATGCCTTCTTCCCTAGAAGTTGCATCATAGCCTCCCAAACTTGTAATACCAACACTGAACAAAGTGTACAAGCAAGACCATGTGCAAGCATGTGATCCTCAGGATGGCCCATGTCACATGCAGACTATAGCGCCATTGTTTCTGGGCTAAGACCTCATACTTAAGGCCTCATTTGGTCTTAATTACCATTGTAGCTGTTCTGTCTTCAAATACCGGTGCATGAGTGAGTAGAGGGCTTCAAGATATAAAACTTGGAGGACCAGGAATTTGGTTTATAATAAGGTAAATCACAGAATCACCTTTCCGGAGAATATGTGGCATGAAACAAGCTGCTTTAACCATTTCAGGGCACAATCCATGACCTCTCTCCCTAAGACTGTCACAGTTTTTCTTTCTCAGACAGTATCAATCTCTCTCCTAACTCAGCAGTCCCAAAACTGAGTGTCAGCTACTTATTGCAAACAACCATAGCCTATCGTCAAGACAAGGAAGATTTGGTTCCAGATAGCTTTATTTTTTTTCCATACAGTTCCTTTAACTGAGAAGACTATAGTCAGTTATTATGAAATAATATTATTACAGTAGACTATAATATGATTACTGAATGATTGGACAATCCAATCCACTCCACTGTTGCAAAGGAGGATAACCACTCAGAGACCAAGTAAGGCTTGGCAGCTGTATCACTTGCATATTTTTGTTCCTTCTTTTATACTTGAAGACTTCCATTTTTGTAGCTTTGAATGATGGAAAGAACCCAAAAGACTAGACACTGGGATCTGGAAAAATCTGGATTTCTGTTCATTTTTGTCACTTTCTTGGGATCATCTGGCTGTCATTTAATGTCTTTGGGATGCAGTTTCCTTAAGACTGAAAGAAGAACAAAATCTCTTTCACAAGATTAGGTGAAACATTGTAAACTCCAAAGTACTTCATGTATATATTGTTGTTGTTGTTATTCTATCCAGAAATACAGTTGTCTTTCCTGGTTCAGTTCAAGTTGTTTTTGTTGAGTCTGTTCTACACCAACTTCTATGATCTGTATGTTTGTGTCCCTCTAAAGTTCACATGCTTAAAATTGTTGACCAATGGATGCCATTTAGAGGTGATGTTTTGCTGGGTGGTAAAAGTGCACACCTTTAAACCCAGCACTTGGGAGGCAGAGGCAGGTGGATCTCTGAATTGAGGCTGGTCTGATCTACAGAGTGAGTTCCAGGGCAACAGAGAAATCCTGTCTCAAAAAACAAAACACCGAAAACCAACCAATCAGCCAAACAAATAAATAAACAAAAAAAGAGGCTCGATCTTTGGGACAAGATTAGACCATGAGGATTCTTCATGAATGGACTTATGTGCCCTTATGTAAGAGGCCTGAGAAAGACCCTTATTCACGTGCTCCATAATGCTGTAGATTTCTAGAGTGTGGAGAGGAGATGAATATGGCCATCCAGGAGTCAGGGACCCTCAGCAGACTCTGACTTAATCGGCACCTTATTCCTGGAGTTCTTAGCTTCAAGAACTATGAGAAATAAATTTCTGTTCCTCCTAAGACATCTAGTTTCGGGTATTTCATAAGAGCTCTGAAGCCAACTCTCCTATGTACCTTCTATCATGCCTGGAACATTGCTGAGTAGCAAATGGTAACATTTATTATGGGTTTCCTCAGACCCTATTGACAGGTGTCAGAGAGGGGAGTGGGTGACAAAGTGTCGCAAGATGAGATGGCTAGTTCTTTATGGGTGGAAACTTTCTAAGAATGGTGTCAGTTTGTATATAGATGTTTGGGCAGACCCCATGGACCCTCAACGTTCATTCAGTTCACACAGAGAAGACAAGCTAATTCCCAAGATAGCTTTTGAGTTAAGCAAAGTCATCAACAATGTAGTGAGTCAGTCATTAAGATCAGACTCTTAGTCAGCTCTAGCTGGCCACAGGGCACAGCTGATCTGTGCTGTGTCTTGTGGCACTGGCATACAGCAGTTCTTACTTTTCCAGGCCACTGGGGTCTCAGTTGTGAAGAGGTACCCTGCTCCCATTGATCACCATTTTGGTTTTAAGGAGGGTAACACTGACCCCATGTTTATGAAGCTGGGAGGAAAGACTGGCTCTTATTAAAGAACAGAAGCCAATTATTGTTATACCAGACATAGAGAACCATGGTGACTTTTTAAAGCAATTATCACACAAAAAAGCAGCTAAAGGGCCCTTCTCAGCCTCTCCAGTCTACTTCGGAGACTTTTGCCCCAAAGGGTTTGGGGCTAAACAGCTAAGCATGATCTAATGCCAGTGAGTCACGGAGCAGCTGTATCTGTAACATCTTAGCAATATCTGCAAAGACTTCTAGAATGAGGAGGGAGCCTTACAGATCTTCAGGTGACTGGGTTAGAGTGTATTCTGCAGGGCATCTGTGGGATCATCTTGGAGATTCTTGTTGAAGAATGTGCTAGGGAATCCATTCTTCGCATTTTTGCATGGGGCAGGCATTGCTGTAAATCTCAACTTGTTACCAAGCTTGTTTATGCACATTGATCAAAACTTACATACGTTCCCCATTTCTCCCTGTTCATCAACCTCTGGAACTTGCCTGCTACATAGCATCTCAGACCTACCACACCTACTTCATCATTTTTTGTTGTTGTTGTTGTTGGTTTTTTGTTTTTGTTTTTGTTTTTTTGAGATGGAGTGGTCTCACTACACAGCCCTGGCTGGCCTAGGACTCACTATGTGCACGTGGCTGGTGCTGAAGACATAGAGATCCACCTGCCTCTGCCTCCTGACTACTGGGATTAAAAGTGTGTACCCTCCAGGCCAACAACCTTAAAAAAAAAACCCAATGTTTAAAATCAGTTGAGCCACAAGAACATTAAAGTTTAAGAAAGCTGAGTTCACTTGCTAGGGGCTGCAAACCAACTGACTTGTTCAAGGACTTAGGTATGCCAAGAAAAGACTGAGGTAATGCGATAAGAGCCTTGCTTGGGGCCAGTTAGATCAGTGCTCTTATCTATGCCCTCTCCTAGCCTGCAATCTTAGGCAATTCCCCACACACCTTTGAGCCTCCCACTATTTATTGCTGAAGGAGTAGTCAAACTACCACACAGACTCACAGGGAAGTTGGAATATATATATATATATATATATATATATATATATATATATATATATATATATCACACACACACCATCCTGAAAGCTTTTAATCAGCAGCTATTATGACCACTATTTTAATTTAGATTTCCCTATTCTGTACTGCCTCCTAAGTGTTCCACATCAGGTGCAATAAATGGGAAATACTGCCTTAGATAAATGTGGTCTTTTTGAGGCTATTATATTTCATTTAGATTCCATGGTTTGAAAGAATGGGGATAAGCAAGGGAGTGTCAGGAGGAAGTAAACAGAATGTGGTTCAGCAAGGGTTTCAGGCTCTCGTTCTGTGTCTCTTCTTTGCATGGCTGGTCCATAAAGGCTTGCAGAACCAACCAGCTGCCTCACCACAGACAGGCCCTGTGTGTGATGCTCCTGGCCACAGCTCAATCTCCTCAGCTTTCCAGTGCTGTTCACTGCTGTGGGCTTCCTCTCTGTCCCAGCCTTATGCAGGCACCTTCAAAACAGTCTCCGAGGAGGCCTGAGAAGTGTTGGGCCTTCCACCCAACAAATCTCATGCACACTGAGGCTTCTTCTAGAAAACTGCCCAGCTGACGTGATAAATGAGTGTTAACACTGGCTACACTTCCCTTCGACACTTGCATTTTAATGATACCTTTTCTTGCCTTAAACCCTAAAGGCAAGATGTGTCTTTCAGTTCAATGGTGCAGATTGTATTTGAGTGGGAGTGAGTATAGAATCTTTTGCTATTTTCCTTAAAATTTCAAATCCTGAGGTTGTAAGCAACAGATAATACCATCTTAAATTACATTAAACTTTCTCTGGAGTCTCTCTCTTCCCCTCCCTCCCTTCTCCCCTCCCTCCCTCTTTCTTTTCTTTTTCTCTCCTATTACTTTGTCTCACCCACCCCTTCTCATTTGCAAACTACTTGGCATTACAAGCTTAATAACACTGGCTTCGGAGTCAGACTTTGTGGGGTCGAATCCAAGCTCTGTCACCATTCCTTCTGTACCACGGACAATTTGTATAATTCTCCGTCCTCATGCTCACTCACCTGACCTGTAAAATGGAGAGGAGAGTACTCGAAGTGTTATCAGATTGTTTTGAAGTTTGTAAATACTTGGCGGTTAATTGTTGGAAGGGTGCGAGAGGTGTGTGATAAACACCGCATGGGTTCCAGATGTGAGCCACGCGCCAAGCTGGGCACTGAGGTTCCAAAGAAGGGCCCCATTTCTGTGTGTGGAGAAGAGGGAGCAGAAAGGGAAGATGGTCGCAGTAAGGTCAAAATGGGAATGGTCACAGGATTTGTACCTGAAATCCTAAATCTCCTAGAGGTGTCTGGTGATTTGGCTTTAAACTTCCTGGCAACTGGTGTCTAAGCCGAGTTAGAAAATCACGACGGTCCTGGGCACTAAATCTAAAAAGCATTCCCATGGATCTTCAGGAAGATGGCACTAGTAGATGATGACAAGTAGTGGATCAAGTTGATGTTATGATGTCACCGAGACCCTCTACGAGTTGATAACATTATCCCCAGGCACAAACATAGAGTGCTGTAACGGACGGAATAAAAGCAGGATAGTGGAACCGTTCGGGGGACCCGGACAACTTAGAGCCTAAATACTGCTGCCTAGACCTAGGGTGTATGTGATATTTATTTATCTTAATTGCATAAAAGTCTGTCTGTTGGGGGAGGGGTTATGTGCTCATCAGTGCAGAGGTCAGAGGATCCCCTGGAGCTAGACTGCCAGGAGGGTGTGAGTTGCCCAACATGTGTTGGGAGCTGACTTTAGTAGAAAGCGGCTAGATCAACTTTGCAGCCATCTGGAACCATATACCCTGATGAAAGACTTGGTTGTCAAAAGCCTATAACAGCTGAAGCACACTCTGATAAATATATTGTTTATCCCACATAGCTTGTTTTGCTGTTTAGTGACCTCAGCTGTATGGTGCACGTGGTAAAATGTTTTCACCTGTGTTCTCCAGCTTGTGTATATAAATACCTCAGAATTCCCTTCAATAAGAGAGACTTGAGAAAATAGAAGAGACTGAATCATACCCTGTCTTGTCTCCATTCTTCGTGTCTCTTGCCCCAAGAGCCACACTCTCTCTTGACCAGAGCACCTAGCAACCAAAGTGTTGAAGCAAAGTGTTGAGGCAGAGTGTGGGCCTCACAAACATGGGTCCTGGGAACTCTTCATTGATCAATCACAGCTCCAATCTCCCAAACAGGAACTTTAGAACATCAGTTCTCGGCCTGTGTGTGTGTGTGTGTGTGATCAACAATTAAAAATTTTGTACTCTGAAATAATTTTTAGGCTTATAACAAAGTTGAAAGGGTAATATTGAGTGTCCATCATTTGTCAATGGCTTAAAAAATTAATCATAGCACCCCATCAGGAACTACATTCCATCAGACTTACTTGGATACCAGTATTTCCTTCAATATTTAACTAACTCCAGGTTCCCATAAAAGGTTCCCATTGTGTTTAGTCACTGTGTTTCTTTGGGCTCCTCTAGGCTGTGACAGGCTGTGACAGGCTGTGACAGGCTGTGACAGGCAAGTTCTTAACCTTTTCCTGCTTTTCATTATCCTGACAGTTAAGAGCCAAGAGTTGTATCATGTTGGATATCTCTGGATTTGTGTTTTTCTAGTGTCCTTTATAACTGGATGGGGATCTCAGAATTCAAGGAAGACCACAGAGGTGATCCTCTCTCTTTGTCTCCTCCTGTCGTCTTGGGGCTGCATGAGGTCAGGATGCTTCATCTTGGCAGTTCCCTTGGTCATTTGGCTCAGGCCATATCTGCTGTGGTTTTTCACTGAAAGCCACCATTTCACTCTTTTATCCTCTATAATTTTAAAAGAATTTTAATACTTTTATTTTCGATTATTTTTACATTAATCCCGCCTCTTTCTCCCCCCTTCTAGCTCTTCCCCGTCCTCCCTCCAAATCCATGCTCTCCTCTTTAGCTATTATTGTTATGCAGTCTATATACACGCACATATGTGCAACTACTAAGTACTATTTAAATCTGCTTGTCTGTACATGGGTTCCAGTTGACCATCAGTGACAGGACAATGGTATGTGGAAGCGTGTCCCTGAAGGAGACTGTTTCTCCTTCTCTCAGCATGCATTAGTAGCCTGTAGCTCTTCGTCTAGGAGTCGGGCCAGATAGAACATCCACTTGTCACACTGGCATGTCAACGGGTGTTGTCATTAGCCTCTGTTCTCTTGATGCTCATGGCTAAGTCCACCTCACATGGAAGGAGGTTAAACCTCCTGCAGGTGAGAATACCTGCTTCTGTTTAATAGAGTTGTTCTGTAGTAGAGATGTCTCTTTTCATCTATTTAGTTTAGTCCTATATTTATATCAATATGGATGCATGTATTTTTACACTTTGGGATGTGATACAGAACCACACCTCCACATTTTTGTATCATGTTTTCACTCTTCAATTTCCAGACTCAGCCACTGAGGCTTCTTCCTACATCCCTTTCACGTGCCCTTAACCCTTTGCCTATTCCCCCCTGCCTCCTTCTTTTGCCTTTTGGACCAAGATATACCAGGCTCCACCTATAATTTATCTTTCCATCCCCAACAAGAAGTTGAAGTTGTAGTTTCTTTCATTAGCAAAAAGGTATGTAGAAGCCTGGATCTAGACACTATGTGTGCTTGTTGCTACTAAGATACACAACAATTTTGATCAGTTCAGTTTTAGTATGTGTTATATTGATGGGCATAGTCAAGACTTATCTTCTTGCTGAAACAAAATAGCCAACAAGAGTGAACTAAAGGGAACAGGTTGATATGGGATCATGGTTCCAGGGGATACAGTCCATCATGGGGAGAAGGAGGAAGTGATGACTCCCAGGGACATCTGAGTGGATCAGGAAAAAGGAACATCAATGCTCAGTTGCCTCTACCCTCCTCCTGCCCCTTTTATTCAGTCCCAGACTCCATCCCATGGGATAGTACCACATCAGGGTGGGCTTCCACTTTCTAATATGATTGTATGTGAAGCAGGATGTTTAAGAAGTCTGAATAAGGCCTTAACCCAGCAGCATTGCTTCTATGGTTTACACATTCATTGTCCCCTCCCCGGGATCATATGCATGCATACTTGATCTTTAGATGGTAGGATTTTTGGAATAGGCTGGGCACCTTTTCAGGACAGGATGCATGGCTGGTGGTGTAAGGCTCCAGAGGCTGGATATTTGGAGTTAGAGCCAGCCTTGATTCTAACCTGAGCAATTTGCTTTCTGGTTCACTGAGATGTGAGGAGGCTCTGACATGTTCCCATTGCCACGGACACCACCACGTCTTCTCTGACAGGACTGCCGGCAACTGTGAGCCTCAACCCTGCTTCTTTTCCTCAAACTGTTTCTATCAGAGATTCTGTTGCAATGGTTTCTTCTTAAGAAGATAGAGATGTCAGATCCTGATCTCTCAGATCTTTTCCCCATCAGCTATCTTTACAGTAAATGTTCTTACAGACACACTCGAATGTGTGCATCACTAATGCACCAGACATTTGTTAAGATAACTAACCATTATCAACTAATCTTCTTGGTACCTCTTCAGCCCCACGTTTCCAGTGTCCAGAATTCGTGACTTGCTTTACTAGTGGAAAAGGTTTTCATATCTCAGCACCCACATATTGGTGAAGCTTCATGCCTCCTGCTTTTTGTTCATGGAGAAATATACCCTGGACCACACCAGAATAGGATTATCAGCTCAAGAAAATTCTCCCTAATACCTACCTATTAATACATCAAAATGGATGTTCATATACTAAATTATGCACACAGATACAAAAGCTGACAATATCCCCATGAGAGCTTGTGGTAGCCTGCAATGCACTGGCGGCTGTCAACTAGGCAGAGCAGAGGTAGTTATCTGTGGTTACAACTCCCTTTTGCTAGTAGAATCTGTATTCTGTTCAGGTAATATGTCTGTCTACCTCTCTTAGACTGTCTCTTTTAGTACAGAATCCTGATGAGTCCTGAGCAGTCATAATAATTCTGTCATTAATTTCCAGAATTCACCAATGTGGTTGTTTTTAATAAACATTTACTGAGACATAGTAGCCAAAAAAAGGGTTGGTTAAATAATTGCACACGCATGTGCAATAAAGAAGGGAACGTGTCAAGAGCTACATGAAGATGAGTGAAGACTACAAGTCAGCCTATGATCAACTATAACTTGCCTATGATCAAGGCAAGTCTTTACTTAGCAATGTGTGAACCAGATCTTAAATGAAGTTGGGATGGATGAAGGTGGTCTTGGAACTCAGGATGACAAGTCCAGAGTCCCATGTGGGAGGCATCGGGGGCAGAGCTGAAGACAGTCTGTGAGGCAGAGGAGAGCAATCAATAAGAGAAGGAGTGGAACATCTAACAGTCAAGAGGTTGTCAGAGTCCAGGAGACATCAGATAGACCCTGGAGGCTGTGGCAAGAATAGTTCTCTCAATCCTTAAAGAAAGAATGTAACAACTGTTTTATTGGAGAATGGTAGGCTAATTAATATAGCTCTCTCCTTCAGACATTTTTAGGGGTTTTGCCATAGTAGAGTGTTTTAGTGCAAAACAATACTAATGAAATGCAATTAAAGATCTTACCTTTGTTTGTGACTTTTAAGATCCCCCCCCCCCCAAATATTACAGCTCCTTCAATCTCTGGTGCTTCTCTGCAGTGTCCAGCCTTTCCTGCAACTGACTAAGGTAATAGAGGTGAATTTGCATAGAAAAAATATAAGCCATTTCCAAGTCTGATTCTTTTTACTTTTCTTCTTCCTTTTTAGATTTATTAGTTTTATTTATGAGTATTTCGCCTTCCTGTATGTATGTGCACCGTGTACATGCTTGGTGCCCATGGAGGACGGAAGATGGTGTCTCCTTGTGGTTACAGATAGTTGTGAGCTACCATGTGGGTGCTGGGAATTGAACCCAGGTGTTTTATAAGAGCAGGAAGCACTTTAAACCCTGCTGCATCTCTCTCTAACCCCTTGAGTCAGGTCCTTAAAACATCCAGTATAACCTTGCTACCCACAATGACCTTAGAGGACACGCAATTTCAAAACGAGTAGTCGAGCCAGTGGAGCCAGAGGTAGAAACAGGGGAAGGTTGAGCCTCAGAAACAAATCATTTGCTGCAGTTGCTCAACAGTGGAAGGGCATTCAGGTGGGAGCAGGATGTATTAGTCCTCTCGAACCTCAGGAGTGTGTGAAGTCATGTGGACCTCTGTACCATGGGGCCTGCTGTCAGTCTGTGTGAATACTTCCTGCAGTCTGCCCCACATTTCCTAAGGCTAGTCAATAAAGCAAGCAGCTTTGCTCTCTGTGTCATAATGAAATACTCACTCAGCCGTCTACTGTTCTTCAAGTCCAAAATCCACAAACATGAAAAGGCAAGGAAAACACCAATTCTGATAGCACCAATTTTGACGTCCTAATTAATACCAGTGAAGATGGGGTTTAAGCTGGTCTGCATCAGAATCCAAATGGTCCAGTTTGGTGGATGAGGGGGAAAAAAAGATCTCTGTGTTGTCATGGTAGCCCACATGAATGAGTACTATCAATTTTAATACAGTATTACTATTGATGCACACTGAGGGATGGGGTTCAGGTCTCTGGAGAGATAAAGGGGCAGATGGGAGAGGCTGGATGTTATTTTTGGCTTCTGGTTCATCAGACAATAGAGGACCATCAGGATGCCAGAAGGACAGTATGAAAGGACCTATAGTTCACAGGTAGGGAGTACATAAGGCACACACAGACTCTCTGGTGATTTTCCATGAGTCCTGTCTTAGGACCAGATATGAGCCTGGCTCTAGAGTTTGGCGGTTGCAGCATCATGGCCAGGCTTATTTATATTGGCTTGTAAGCCTTGCCTGAATACCAGCAGTTTACAGCAGGTTGCTTGTCTTAACACTGGGCACATCTTGGCCTGGTGAGGTTTTCGACAAGACTCTAGTTCTTGCAGGCTTGAGTAGATTCCCAATGTTCTCTCTAGGGCTCCTTCCTTCCACCTTCCTTCAGGAAACCAGGAAGCCACTCCCAGGCTAAGGACTTTTTTTTTTTCTCGCCCCCACCTCCAGCATTGGGTTTCATTGTCCTTGAGAGTACAGTGATTTCATCCTGGCCCCAGGAGCCACACTGCCTCATCTGCTCTAAAGCCTCCTGTAAATGCAATGATGTAATGCCTTTATCCTCTGAGCTCTAGTTTCTTCATACACAGCCAGACAACAACAACAACAACAAAACCAAAACAATCCCCCCCCCCAACCATACCTCTCTAAGATTAGGGTTGATAAGACATCAAATAAAATCATGCATGTAAAGCACTGGATTGATGTAACACCAGCACATACAAATTCTACTTGATAGCACTGTTATATTTTATGATTAAATGATATGGTTGTGACCCAGTCTAATAGCTGGGGCTGTTACCCTGCCTGGACCTAATTCCTTTTTGTCAGGACTCCTGCCTCTTCCTCACCAATCTGGGATGCATGATTCTAGCATCTAGCATCTCTCCAGGCAGAGAAGCCTTCGTGTACTCAGCCTTTGACATTTGTGTGAAAGCACATGCCTAGGCATGTATCTTTAGAGAGAGCTGACTGTGAGTAACCGTCGCATGGCTCTTCTTTTTCTCATGACCACTCTCAATACAGCAAATAGCATCTTGGCTTGCCAGGGCAGAGGGCCTGGTGATTATTTCGTTCAGAAAAGCTCCTTAAAAGCCCAGGAAACAGAATTGATGGAGGAAGGTGTTTAATTGTTCCCCTCGATTTATAGCAAGTTCTGGAACAGGTTTAACATCTGCAAGCATGTGAACACTATAGGAGGGGGAGTGACATGTTGTTCTCCATCACTAATGATAATACATGATTAAATTCAATAAATGACAGGAGTAAACAGGCAGTTCATAGGGCTCCTGATGGTTACAGATAGTTGTGAGCTGCCATGTGGGTGCTGGGAATTGAACCCAGTTGTTCTGTAATAGCAGGAAGCACTCTAAACCCTGCTGTATCTCTCTCTAACCCCTTGAGTCTGGTCCCTAAAACATGCAGTATAACCTTGCTACTACCCACAATTGTTAGCCTTCTGTCTAAACTCCACCCCCACAGTTACCTGGCAATAGCCAGGTGGGCCTGGCCCACTATAAAAAGGGCTGCTTGCCCCCTCCTCTCTCTCTTGCTCTCTTGATCTCTTGCTCTTGCTTTCTTGATCCCTCTGTCCCCTCGCCCCTTTTCTTCCCCCTTTCTCCACGTGGTCATGGCTGGCCTCTACTCCTCTACTCTATTTCTCTCTCTCTCTCTGCCTCTCTCTGCCTCTACTACCCTCCTTTATTCACATGCCCTGTGAATAAACTCTATTCTATACTATACCAGTGTGTGACTGGTCCCTCAGGGGGAAGAGATGCCTGGGCATGGGCCGGCTAAGACATCCCCTTCCCCCATACCTCTCCACACACCCTCAGAACATACTCTCTTTATCTCTTTATAAACGTATCAACAATGACCTCAGAGGACACGAAATTTCAAAATGAATAGTTGAGGAGCCAGAGGTAGAAACAGGGGAAGAAATGGCTCAGTGGTTAAGAGACTATGTACTGCTTTTGAAGAGGACCTGGGTTCAGTTCCCGCCCTGGTGCTGGGTAGCACACAACCACTTGTAACTCTAGCTCCGGAAGCATCCAATATCTGTAGCCTCGCAAAGGCTTCTTGCCCTCATGTCACATGCACAATTAATTATAAAAGCAAATATATATATATATATTTTAAAAAATCAGTTTAGTTTCCTGCCAGAAATGAGTACAGAGGTCACCCAATTAGAGGAAAACCAGCTTCTAAGAAACAAAAGCTTAGGCCTGGTGTGGTGCTACATACCTTTAATACTAACACTCGAGGGGCAGGGCCAGGCAGACCTCTGAGTTTAAGGCCAGCCTGGTCTATAGCCCAGTCTGTCCTGAGCTATGCAGAGAAATCCTGTCTCAGTGGGGCATGGAGGGAGTAAGAAGGAGGGAAGGAAGGAAGGAAGGAAGGAAGGGAAAAAGGAAGGAAGGGAAAAAGGAAGGAAGGAAGGAAGGAAGGAAGGAAGGAAGGAAAAAAGGAAGGAAGGAAAAAAGGAAGGAAGGAAAAAAGGAAGGAAGGAAAAAAGGAAGGAAGGAAAAAAGGAAGGAAGGAAAAAAGGAGGGAAGAAAGGGGAAGGGAGGGAGAAGAGGGAGGGGGGAGGGAGGGAGAGAGAGAGAGAGAGAGAGACAGAGACAGAGACAGAGACAGAGACAGAGACAGAGACAGAGACAGAGACAGAGACTTGAGTTGCACTAGGCTTCCTGGAAGGTTCATTTATGATATAAGATGGAGGGGTGTAAATAAGACTAGTGCCCTTTTCTGGCTGCCAGTCTGGCTTCCTAGAGAAATAATAACCAGAAAGGCATTTTTCCATGTTGTTTTTCCACCCCTCTTTTGATTGTAAAAACCATTCTATACCATTCTAATGAGTTCCTTTTTGCTAGTTTAGTAACAATTGATGTCTGCTTTATAAACAAGGGACCTGCTGAGATACTCCAATCCACTGTTCTTCACATGATCACAGTCTAGCAAAGAATCCCCCCATGTTCTTGAAGAATTGATTTCTTCTTGCTCTGAGCCACTAATGACATCAGTGTGGATAGCTGCAACATATGGAGAGGAGTCACCAGATGGTGACATTGCTTATAATTTCCTAACACAATTTATCTCAAGGTATGTGTTTGTTGACTCATTAGCAGATCCGTTGTCATCAGCCCCCATGCAACAGCAATGCCTTTTAAAACCCAAGCTATGATAGATCTTGTGGGGATAGGCTTTGGATGTGATCAAAGTAGTTCCTTTGGCAATGACTCAGAAACATACACCCTACCTTCAGAACAATTTATGTGCAAAATGGCTGGAGCCAAACAAATATCCTCAGAAGGGGAATATTTTCTATGCAGCTGCAGCCAGAATGTAGACTTCATTGCAGTTGTTGGAAGCTGGTGACTTACACACTGCTGCTGTTTGTACATAAACCTATCATAGGTTATGACCAGCACTTCTTTGATGCGCTAGGCACCATTCTCTGAAAATGCCTTAAGCAGTGGTCCCCATCTAGTAGCCATGTGAATGGTAGGGAGAAAAATTCGCTTTAGATTTGAAGGAAAATCGCAGATTAAATTATTGTGTGGGGTATAAGCATGTCTACATTTGTTGTAGGAAGTATTTGAGCAGTATTTGCATTTTTAAAAAGATTTATTTATTTTTATTTATATGAGTGCACTGCAGTTCTCTTCAGAGAGACACCAGAAGAGGGCATTGGACCCCATTACAGATGGTTGTGAGCCAACATGTGGTTGGTGGGAACTGAACTCTGGAAGAGTAGTTAGTGTTCTTAACCACTGAGCCATCTCTCCAGCCCTAATATTTACACTTTGATCTCTTATTTTGGTAGTCAGATAAAAAGGAAATGGTAGCAAATTAATCCCAACATTGCAATTAGAAATCCTTAACTTATAAATTATACCAATACCAGCTTCCACCTGTTGGCAACAAGAATTTATTTATAAGCATTTACCATGTCCTCTTGGCTTCCAGCTCTGATTTTTCTGCTATTTCACTAATGTACCACTGTTACCACGTGGTGTCTAACAAACCACTCCAAAGGCAGTAAGTAGTTAAACCTATCAAACCCAAATTAGCTCATAAGTCAGTGGGCTGAATGGATTGATCTTTACTCTTGGCTAGGCATGCTCCTGCATCTGTGAGGATGGGTGGTCTAGCTTCTGGCTGTCTGTGCCTTTTTTTTTCTTTCTTTCTTTCTTTCTTTCTTTCTTTCTTTCTTTCTTTCTTTCTTTCTCTCTCTCTCTCTCTTTCTTTCTTTCTTTTTTTAAATAGCTATCACATGTTTGTGTTGTTTGGCTAGCCTAGACTGTTCTGGGCTGGGATAACTAGACTTTACTTATTTCCCCATTTGCAGTCTAGTTTGTGTGCATGACCTTGTCAAGGATCAGAGAAACAATAGAAGGAAAGGAACAAGGGAGGGATGGAAGGAGGGCCAGAGAAGCGACAGAGAGATAGAGAATGCCTGAGAGACAATGCCACATCCAGGCTCTCACGAGGTAAAGTGACTAGAGACTTCTGTAGCACAGGCTAGTCTGGTCGCACACTTAGAAATGTTGCAGCCTTGCCATTCCGGTCCCTAGGTGTAATGTCAAGTGAGAAGACTGGAGGGATGGCGAACCAGGAAGGAAATATTTGGATGAGGAGAGTTCCTGCAGGGTGCATTAGAAGGCATTGTGGGAATTTGGCCCAAGAGATGCAGCTTTGCAACAGAGAGGAAATGGCAGTGAGGGGACTGCAGGGTTTGGAGTGGAGTCTTTCAATTTAGGAATTTTATCCCTTTTGATATTCTATGAGCGATGCAGGCAAAGAACAAGATTTCAATTAAAGTTAGTTTTTGGCTACTGGGCCATGCATTTTTTTAAACACAGCTGTGCAAGATGGAGCTATATGGAGTCCCAGGTCTTATTTAAATTAAGCATTTAAATTTCTAAAAGAAGTTAACACACACAAAAATCTCTACTAAACTGGGGAAAAAGCAAAACATTGATTCCTTTCCCTCCACCCCCCTCGGGAGAAGACTCAATCATATTTAGATGTTTCACACTCCTGCCTTCAGCTTTTCAAAGGGTTGAACATTTGTGGTGTTCTTTGAAGACTTAGTGAATTTAGATTTTTCATAGAAAAAGAAATAGAATAGAAATTTCAAGAGACATTCTATTGAGTGTTCCTTGGTGGGGAATGCTGCCCATTTGTTCATGCATTTGACAGCTCTTCTCTAAGTAGACATTTCTATGCAGATCTTATCAAAGCCTGATTCTAGAATACCTCTGCAATGAATGGAAACGGTCTTGGAAGTCAAAGTTCAAGGCATGAGAGGCAGCCCAGTCTGTATACACAACCGGCGACGTTTGTTATTTTTATTTTAACACAGGATGTCCCTATGGATCCCTGGCTGGTCTAGAAATCTCTGTCTAACAAACTGGCCTCAGACTTGCAGCAATTCTCCTTCCTCTCTCTCCCAAGCATTGGGACTATGAGCCACCACAACTGGCCTGGCTTCACTCTGGACCAACTAGGTGACTGTGGACTTATTTTTTTTTCTTTTTGGTCTGGCTGGACTTGCTTTTAGTGATAAAATAGAATAATAATTTCTTAGCATGAGATTATAGAAAATTTCAAGATAATGTATAACAGGATATTTACTTTAGATGCCTCAAAACACACAGCAGGCTGCTCTTGACTGAGCTGGTGTCAAGACAGTGCAGATTCAGTCATACACTTGGTTAATATACAGTGCCAGGAAGCCACTGAGTCAAAGGAAACCTCGTTTATTCTTATTGCCATAAGGAGGAAACTAAGTGAATAGCAAACAACATAGCTGGGACAGTAACTGGGCCACTGGGGCCATTTAAAAACAAATTAGTCATCAGGTACCGTTTTTTGGTTTTCCATATTTTTATTCCACATCTTGAGGCATTTTCAATTTAGTTGAGGGGGAAAGACAACAGGAATCAATAAAAACATCAAGTTCTATCCTAAGATATGGAGCAGCCTTGCTGTCTATAAACAGATAAATGGATGAGAAAATGCAGTAGCTCTGAACAATGGAATTTTGATCAGGTGTAAGGAATGAAATTACAGTGGATGGAACTGCAGATTGCCATGTTGAGAGAAATGAGCCCAACTCCGAATCTATTGCGCATTTCCTCTTGTATGTAGAATACATTTAAATGGCTTCTTATACATAAGACATGGAAATAGAAAGGGAGTGAGGAGAGGAGAGGAAAAGGCATAAATGGAATGGAAATGGAAGCAAGAGAAGGTGATGGAGCATATGTGATGTCAAAGCTGAAGGGAGGATTGCAGGAATACAGAAGGACTAGTGGGACACAGAGAAACTGATGGACACAGAGGGGACTGATGGACACAGAGGGGACTGATGGACACAGGGGGACTGATGAACACAAGAGACTGATGGACACAGAGGGACTGATGACACAGGGGGACTGATGGACACAAGAGACTGATGGACACAGAGGGACTGATGGATTCAGAGTGACTGATGGACATAGAGGGACTGATGGACACAGAGGGACTGATGGACACAGAGGGACTGATGCACACAAGAGACTGATCGACCCAGAGGGACTGATGGATTCAGAGTGACTGATGGACACAGACAGACTGATGGACACAGAGTGACTGATGGACACAGAGGGACTGATGGACACAGGGGGGACTGATGGACACAGAGGGGACTGATGGACACAGGGGGACTAATGGACATAAGAGACTGATGGACACAGAGGGACTGATGACACAGGGGGACTGATGGACACAAGAGACTGATGGACATAGAGGGACTGATGGATTCAGAGTGACTGATGGACACAGAGGGACTGATGAACACAGGGGGACTGATAGACACAAGAGACTGATGGACACAGAGGGACTGATGGACACAGGGGACTGATGGACACAAGAGACTGATGGACACAGAGGGACTGATGGACACAGGGGACTGATGGACACAAGAGACTGATGGACACAGAGGGACTGATGGATTCAGAGTGACTGATGGACACAGACAGACTGATGGACACAGAGGGACTGATGGACACAGAAGGACTGATGGACACAGGGGGACTGATGGACACAGCTGACGGGAGCGTGGAAAAGGACAACAGTGGCAGATGGCGAATGGTGTATAATTGTGTATACATATACAATATCACAATAAAGCTTACTAATTTGTATGTCAACTAAAAATAAAAATAACAATGATGACAATGACGTGAGGAAAAAATAAAGGAAGCAAGGATATTAAAATATTAAATATGGAGCTTAAAGATGGAGAGAAATAAAATCCAGCCCAGGTGCAAGTCAAACTAGAAAGCGAGCCAGGTTTTCAAGATATAAAGGCAGCAAAGAATACTTTGAAGATGCCCAGAGGTGGATGCACACCAGAAAGTAAGGTAAGAGTAAGAGATAGGTTGGTTGGTGATCAGATGGGAAGAAAGCAGATGACGTAGGGCTTTGAAAGCCCGGTAGAAGATCCTGGATGAGGCAGAAACCCGGAGTTTCAGCAATCATTTCTGAATGAGTGAGAGGAAGCATGAAGATTAAAGCTGGCTGATATTTCCGGAGTCCTATCTCAACTTGGGGTCAGCTAGTCAGCAGAGAATATTGACTAACTTCATGTAGGGGTGGTGATGAAGGAGGAGGAGGAAGAAGATGAGGCAGAGAAGGAGGAGGGGGTGTCAAAGACTTCTCACTCTGATGACAGTGGAGAGCCACAATTTCATACAATAACCCACATTATCCAGACTGACCATCAGTATTCTGGTTCAAACCATGGCTGGGGATGAAATTTTGGAAGGCAGGGGTTTCCCTGTTGGATGCTGGCTGAGTGAACCAAGATCAGCTTTCCTACTGACAGAGTCCCACAAGTCACACTACTGCCCAATAGTTGATTCTGGGCAGTGTTTCATCCCTCAGCCATCTCAGGAACAGAAATGGAAGCAGTGCGCCTCCTCCAGAAGATTGTACAGTGGCTGCAATTTGTCTTATACATGATCACTATAATAAAACAGAAGACAATTTCTCTTCCTATTCTTGGGCAAGGGCCAAACAGAGAAGTAGAATGTGGGACAGAACAGCACAGGTCATCCCCTCAATTACCAATGTTCATTGTGCCTTCCCCAGCCTGTCAATTACAGGTAAACCAGCCCTGCCACACTGCAGGGAACACTCAAGGTCAAGCAAGTCTTCTGATTCAAGTGGCAGTGAACTTGTGCTGCTGGACTTTCCTGCCAGATACGGATGAAAACCCAGATGTTTGTTTTCTTTGACTTCTAAGTGAGTGATCAAAAGCCAGAGTTGAGGAAAATTCTCTTTATTTCAGGAGTTTTCTTACTGAACAAAAGCTCTGTTGAGCTGAGGAGGTGGTTCCATGGTTAAGAGCCTTGGTTGCTGTTCCCGACGACCCAGGTTCTGTTCTCAGCACCCAGGTCAGTTGGCTCACAACCACCTATAACTCCAGTTTCAAGTCATCCAGTGCCCTCTTCTGGCCTCCTCAGGCAACTGACCGAAGTACCACACACATCCCACATACCCATACATTCTCTCTCTCTCTCTCTCTCTCTCTCTCTCTCTCTCTCTCTCTCTCTCTCTCTCTCTCTGTCGCTGTCTCTGTCTCTCTCTGTCTCTCTCAAACACACACACACATGCAAACACATACACATGCATGTACTCTCAAACACACATACACACCTACGTGTGCACCACACACAGATACACACACACATGTATACACACAGAATTAAAAATAAAATAAATATGAAAACAAAAATCTCTGTCATGATTGATAAATGGGGAGCTGAGAGAGAACACAGGTGAGACCTCCTTTATCTATGGGGAACATGTATCAAGACCCACTGAGTATTTGAGATTGCAGAAAGGGCCAAGCTCTGCATAGACCACATTTATTCCTACATATACATAACTGTAATTAACTTCAATTTGTAAATGAAGTGCAGTGAGATATCAATAACTAACAATAAAACTGCAACAATGTACTGTTATGTAATATATGCTGTTGTATACCATAATAAAAGCAGTCCCTTCCTCTCAAAAGAATCAAGACAAATAATACTTCTGCATCATAGTTACCATGGCTAACTAAGACTGTGCAAAGTAAAGCCAAGCATACGGTTGCAGGGCTAGAATCAATGGTTCAGCCATTAAAGGCCAGTCTCACAACCAAAATGTCAACAATAAGAGTGGACTTCTGTGTCGCTTTTGGAGGACACTGTCATTAATAACAAGAACAGAAAGTTGCCTGAAATTATGTGATTTTTTTCTGTAAGAATCATCATTTTATATAATTTGATATAAAGCAAAATATAAGTGATTCCATTTTTTTATTCATTGAAAGAACAGTTATTAAGGGTCTGACCCAAGCCAGACTATCATTTCCTAGTCTCAGGGAAATTAACCAATGTTATAAATCCTTGCTCATCTGGAATTGTTATGCGAGTAGATGAATAACAAGCCCATGAGGAATGCGCTGTTGGGATACCAGAGCGTTACAAAGAACATAGGAATAGGATGCAGAGGAATAGTGCCAGAGGTGGTGATGCAGGACCAAGGGTAGACTCTTTAAGACAGTGAGTGATGTCTAAGAGAACCAGGGATCTGAGGGACATGTAGGGATTCCGAGTGTAGGTGTTCCCTGTGGAAGTACTAGGGCACAAGACAGTGAGATCACATTGAATTCCTCACGAAAACAAATGTTTCCCCTATATATCTATTCTAAACATTGCCTAGGATATTGTTTAATGTTTTAAACCATCAGTTTATGCAAACTTCAACCCGATCGGGGTGTGCTGTAATTTTATTTGTGGAATCTGGCAGCCCTGACTAGTCAGTCTCCAGGAAGGAGTGTGGGAAGCAAGGGCAGTGAATGAGCAAGGGAAGATTGATAGAAGGTGATATTGAAAGACAGTAGGTGCTGTGTCACAGAGGTCACTGGGACGACCTTTCCCTTTCCCTTTGAGGGTAATGGGAAGTTAGTCAGAGGTGTTGACCATTGAAGTGCTAATATTTATTCATTTAACTGTCTAGTCAATTGCATCCAGCATTCAGTTATTCAAATAAATTGTTGGTCATCTATTGCATTTACTGCATTAGGACAATATGAGGAACCTTCTTTAGCTTTCCAGGTGCTCTCCTACTACACGAGGAAGGTAACACTTAGAAAAGCATTAATCAGTAACAGAAACATTTGGGGCAGCCAGGAAGGCTTTGTCCAGAGTACCATAAGTGGATGGATCACTTGGGTCAGAAAAGCCTGCAAGGCACTTTGGAGAAGGATGAACTAGGTGGCCTAAGAAGGATAGATGGGAGAGATTCTCTCTTCCTTCTGTGTTATGCATACAGATGTGATTTTCTAAGATGTGAAGGTTATCTAAGCATGCTGGGAGCGTTTCAGGTTCTGCAACCAGTATCCAGTGATTTTCCAGTGCAATGAATAGTGGGGTGAATGAAAGGGCCAGTGAGCTGAAACTTTGTAGGCATAGTCAAAGTAGACCTTTACTGTTTTTTGTTTGTTAAAAAATATCTATCTATCTATCTATCTATCTATCTATCTATCTATCTATCTATCTATCTATCTAATGTGAGTGCTCTATCTGCATATACACCTGTGTGCCGGGAGAAGGCATCAGATCTCATTACAGGTAGTTGTGAGCCACCATGTGGTTGCTGGGAATTGAACTCAGGACCACTGGAAGAACAGCTAGTGCTCTTAAGCACTGAGTCATCTCTCCAGCCTAGACCTTTACTCTTATACACCACATGCACATCCCTGGCCTGCAGCAGGAGTGTGGACCTCAGGAAATATGCATTGAATAAGACAGTCATTGCTTTTCTAGCAGGATTCCTGCTTCTGAGAAGTTAGCACCCAGAAAAATTCTTGGCAAATGATGAGAACTGATAAATGTTGGTGGAATAAATAGCCAACTTGTGTATAAATTTGAAGAAAGCACCACGACATCCTTCTGATCAAGTAATCAGCTTCATCAGTCTGTCTTAACATAACCCATTTTTTAAGTTGTCTGAGAAGGTCCTGGAAAGACTGTATTCCTATTATGTTTCTGAAATGGCCAGAGAATATGATATCACAGGGGAATATTATTGTAGTCTGAAGCCAGGGGACCTGGGTCTAGGATCTCCTGGGTCTCAAGACAGTTCTAAGAAGTAGTACATATATTTAGGTCCTTTAAGCCTGATTTTCACTGGATTGGTCTGTGTTCAGGTTAGTACAGTGAAGCTAAATTGCTATGAAGACAGCTAGCATCCTCAGAGGAAGTGGCAGAAACAAATTCCCAGAATTGCTTAGTGGAAACTGGCACCTTACAGTCTTCAAGAAATAGGAATCCACCCTCTGACAGAACTAGAAGCTAGATACCAAAAAGATGGGCGCATCATCAGATTCACTTTTTCTTCCCAGGGTACCACTAGGTAGCTCCAGGATACCTTTGGCTTTGGGGCACATAATCTAAACTCTGTTTTTTTGGTCACATTTTACCTCCTCTTCTGTTTCAACTATTCCACCATTCATTTTCATAAAGACTTTGACACTGGGTTTAGGGTCCACCCAGATGATCTTCTTAAAATCTTCAATTATACTTTCAAAGACTCTGTCTCCAAATACGTTTATTCTCACAGTCTCCAGTTGTTAAGGCATGAAGATATTTTGGCATTGGGAAGATCAAATACTCATTGTGCGTCACCCCATCCACCCAATAGTACAGTGAGAGAACCAAGAGCAGAGGCAAGCTTAGAAACTTGCTGGCATTTTGTGCTTTGTACAAACACATGCAACAGAAAATATTATCCTTGCCCAGCCTTATTCTCTCAGCATCCCCTGTTCTCAAACACATCTGTGTTGTGTACCTCCATGTCTCTCTCACTTTCTACCTGAATGCTTTCACTGGTTTGGCAAATTGCAATTTTTTTTTTAATAGCAGGTAAGTTAGACTAAAAATATATAGTAGTCAATACCACAGTTGGGGCAAGAAATCTGGTGGATAAGAGTTGGGGGTAAATATCCCTCCATTTTCGTTTTTGGTGTTGCAGTGGAGAAAAGCAAGTTGTTCTTAGAATTTTGAAGGTCTCTAGTGGGTTTCAGACCTAACTGACCACAGCAATATCTTCTCAGTGACCAAATAGTATTGTCTTTCCTTCTTCTATAGAGATAGTTAACTAGGATTGCCTTCCCAGTATAATATCTGTATTCAGATACTTGGATCATAGTTTGCTTTCAGAGAAGTTTACAGTAGAAGATGAGGTCATATGCACACAACACACACTTCTACTTATTGAACGTACTTATTATCCCAAGTGTCATGGTAAGGACTTTGTCACCAGGCACTGATTCATTAACAATACCCACTTGACTTCCACATTGCTATCATGCTACTAAACCAGAAATGCAGAAAATTGAGTGTCCTGCTTAAGAATGAAAGCTGACATTTGCACTATCTCTGAAGAAGTCATAAAAGCATGCATGCCCATCTTTGTTATATCATCTTTCTGTATTCAAGTCCCTCATGGTCACCAAGAAATGGGCTCTGAGACCGACAAGTTCATAGCAAGTACATTTTGGAGTGTTGCCAATGTCAATATTCATGGGGTAATGAAAAAAGCATGAACAGACAGAGGGAGAAGCTGGACTGTGATAATAAGTCACAGTCTTATTTCAGTGGAAACTAAAAAACTAGAACATCTTTTTATAGTTTTCCTGTGTGAGACAAAAGAGCAGGATACTTGTATGCTTCTGTCATTAATATTCGGATAGATGTTCCCTACCAATAAGAAGAAAACATGACTCTGTATGGTGACTTTGCTTAACACAGGACAGTTACAGAGTACCGCCTAAGCTTCGCCTATCAATACTACAAGTACTTAAGTGAAAGTATCCTCCCTGAAGGATCTGGGTGGCTCACTTTTGAAACTTCACTACATTCCATCCCATACTTACTACCAATGTTAGACACGAGAGCACAGAAAGCTAGATGTTCAATGCATCATATAGAATCCAAACATACTCTTCCCCATCTCCACTATGTAACAATGTCTTCTCTTTATGGCCATGATTACTTCTGTCAAGATGGAAGGCAGCTTACTTTGCTTTTTGTTGGCAAAAGAAGCCCAACGTATCAGGTACAGCCCAATAGCTTAAAGGTTAATGGGATTCTCTTTAAATTTTTGGTGAAAGTATTCATTCTGGCAACCAGAACCTTTAAATCTCTACTAGAATTATAGTGACCATAATATATTCCTGGGCATAATGATGTGTGTATCAGGAGAGAAATGGATGCTTCCACTTCTACCTCCTTGTGGTGGTTTGAATGAAAATGTTCCCTATAGGCTTATATGTTTGGTTACTTAAACAGTCTGTGGAACTGTTTGGGAAGGATTAGGTTTTATGACCTCCTAATTGGTTGAAGAAGGTGTATTACTGGGAGTGGGCTTTGAGGTTTTCATAAGTATTTTAAAATGTGCTCCTAAGTGGTTCTCTCTGCCTCTACTTTTGGATAAGGATGTAAGCTCTCAGATGCTGCTCCACCACTATGCCTGCCTGTCTTCTCCCATGTTCCCTGACATGATGGTCATGGATTCATCCTCTGAAGCTGTAAGATCCCTATAACTTGTTTCTTCTATAAGTTGCCTTGGTCATGATGTCTTGTCACAGCAATAAAAAAGTCACAAAGACACCCTTAATTCTGGATTTGTGCACTCTACATCCTAGAAATCCAACACCATAAGGTAGCCACTGCTTTAGACTTTATATTAAATTTTAGAGGAAGGGCATTCTTGTCAGGGAACCATATAGAGGTTTGAAACTCAATCACATCTTTGAAAGTCCTTTCTGTAACTCTGTCAAGTCAATCATTTCTGCATAGTGGAGTAAAAATATGATACCAATATTCTGTGATCATGTGACCAATCTCACACCTCTATGGTATAAAGTGCATTCTTTATCCAATGTGGTGTCAGTAGATTAGATGTTCTGTAAATCTTTTGATATTAGTGCTGGTTGAGTCACAGTGGGAAGGAAGGACAAAGCCATGTACCCTAAAATGTATGTTTAATATCTTCCAGATATTAAATATATTTACTATCTACTAGTCTTTTACGGTAGAAAGAGTTGAATTCAGTCACTTTGCTACTCTGTGACAAGTATCCTCAGTAGATGATGTCATATCAGGGCAGTACAACAAAGCTTTCATCTTTGGAAGCTTCAGAGATACTAGAATTTTTTGATTTAAGATAAGAGGATTGAATCTTTATATCCATGCTCAACAATCAGTCATTGAATTCTAGCTGTCCCTAATAATACCTTGAGAGTGACAGCCATGACTTTCACCAGCTGACATAGATTTCTCCCAAAGCAACTCATCTGAAAGCTTTCACCATCAACTGTACTGGCAGGGGTGGAGAGGTTAGATCTGGAGCCACAGTATTGACTAGGGCTCCTTTATCTTCCCAAAAGTTTGTTCTTGTTCCCTCTTTGGAGAAATAGATTAGCCTTGAACGATCCTCACTCAGGGAAGTTAGCAGATTGCTGTTGTTTTTAGTAGGAGCTATTTCAGAGATGACAGGAGGAAGGAGGAATTCACAGAGTTAAATAACTGAGCTGGCAAACAAATGTAAACCTCTTGCAATAATCTTTCTTGGGAAGAAGAGGGATTATGTAGAATTTACAGTGGATGACATAGACCACCCTTCTTTCCCCCTAGTGACTGCCCTTCTAAAATAGGAGGCTCAGGTTATGAGGGAAATTTGGAAGAATTTTTCTTGTGTGTGAAGCTAATTAGTCCCCAGGGGAGCTGAGTCTATAGCCCTGGCTTCATTAGTACCATCCCTGCTGAACCAACTGGCTGGAGAGCAACCAAGCTTCAGGCAAGCATTAGCAGTTAAATCCTAGATTACTGGAGGGGTCAAGTTATTTACTAATTCAGACAGACAAGGAAGCTTTATGTTAATGTTATATACAAAATGTTCTATCCTAGTGTGTGAGAACCACACAAGAAAGTCAGAGTGTGGCTCAGCAGAAACTTGAGAACGTATTATTGTTTGTGCCCCCAAAACATGACTGAAAACCGGTTGAATGAAGATGAGCATCAGGGCTCAGGGATATTTTGGTGGGATAGATTTGAAAAGGGCCACTAGATACAGATGTGCTCAAGTCTTCCATGGCATCTATCTTAGAATTTCTATTGCTGCCAAAAGACACCATTACCACAGCAACTCATGTAAAGGAAAGAATTTAACTGGAGCTGGCTTACAATTCAGAGGTTTAGTTCATTGTCATCATGGCAGGAAGCATGGTGGCACATGGGCAGTTATGGTGCTTTAAGGGTAGCCAAGAGTTTTACATCTGGATCCGCAGGTAGCAGGAAGAGAGAGTGACACTGAGCCTGGCTTGAGCTTCTGAAACCTCAATGCCCACACCCAGTGACACACTTCCTCCAACAAGGCCACACCCACTCCAACAAGGCCACACCTCCTAATAGTTCCACTCCCTATGGGCTTTTTGTGGGGTATTTTCTTTCAAATTACCACAGCATCAAATCATCAGGCTGTGAGTGATGGTACTCTCTGAATGTCAGTTCTACATCTATTCAGAGTGTTAAGTATGGGGAACTCAATTCACTGTATTGTACATATAATGGATGAGGCAGACAGAAAGCTCATCAGCTCATCAACTACTTAAATTCCCGAGTCCTGTGCTTTCGTCTATTATTCTCTATGATTGTAAGATCTGTCCTCAATTAATTAGGGGAGGAGTCAAGCCTTTAAGCAGGGATCGTAACAGAGCCCGAACTATTTCATGCCATGTGTAGGAGCACGATTCTCATTCTAAATAATAGAACAAGATCTTTCCTATGGTACAAGAAGAATTACATACGCTTGGTCTGGTGGGAGACTGAGGCAGGAGGATTGCAGGTTCAATGAATGCCTGGGCTAAAGGCTGAGTTTAGAGTGAGACCCTGTTTCAATGTCAAAAATAAATAAATAAAGGGCTGGGGATCTAGCTCAGTGGTAGAGTACTTGCCTGGTGTTCGTGAGGCCCTTGGTTGAATCCTCAGTGATGGAAGAAAAGAGTTAAAACAAACAAAAAGCAAAAAGAAGTAGAACAGAAGCAGAATAAGACGCTGACCAAACAAAATGGAGGTCAAACAGGAAGACACCATATACAGCTTCCTTCTCTAAAGAGAAACTAGATGGCCCTCAGGCCCAACAACACTGAAATGGCCTCTGCCTGCCTGCCAGCTGCTGCTGCTTGTGCCTCCCAAAATGCTTCTGATGACTTTCTCATTTTTATCCTGGAACTCTCTGAACCCAAATGTCACTTCTGTCAAAACCTGGAGGTAGGAAACCACTGTCTCTAACGGGTGTTATCATGGCTAATCTGAACTGCCAACTTCACTGGATGGAGAGATGCCTAAAAGATTGGTGAAGCCCTTCTCCAACCCGTGTGTGTGTGTGTGTGTGTGTGTGTGTGTGTGTGTGTGTGTGTAAGTGTCTGTGTGTTTCCAGAGATGATTGACATGTGAGAGAGTGACTGAGGAAAAATGTTTAATCTGAAAGTACACAGCACCATTTAATGGGGGAGATTATGGGTGGAATCTAAGTGGAAGAAGAGAAAGTCAGTCAGTGTGTGCAAGCTCTACTCTGCAGAGAAAAACTATTACTGCTGCTCCCCAGACAGCAGACGGAGCTCTACCCGTCTTTCAATGAAGACTCACCCAGGCTTCAGTCTCATACTGGGGCGACAGCATTGATTTTTCTTGTTTTAAGGTTTCCAGTTTCTTGGACTAAGCACCTTCTGCAGTGGTTTCTGGTGCTTCTGCATGCAGATGGTTATCCAATTGAGTAGGCAAGTTCAGTAAAACCTCTTTAAATCATACATACATGCCCCCCGCCCCCACACACTTTCTGCTCCTTCAGAGACTCCAGACAGATAATTCCTATTCCTTTCTCTGCCTTTGCTTATTTTCATTGTTCAAATCGGTGACGATGACGACAGTGATGACAACCTAGTTCATTCACTTGGATATAAACTCTATGAGGACAGGGTAAATGTTTGCAGTATTTCAGAGTCAAGTCCCACACCTGGCTGGGAATTAATCCTTATGTGTTGAGCAAATGCACAGACTTGATGAGACAGTATATATAGCAGGCACAATGCTTCAATTTACAGTCAATGTTTGGAACTTGGTCCTGCCCCTGCCATTAAGCGTTTTTATGAGTAAGACTTTCAACTTCTCTGGATAGCACTGTGAAACAGAATGTCAGAAGTTTATTCTAGTTCTAGAGTTATGCGTCAGAACTGACTGTACCTCCTGGCAATTTGTAGTGTGTCCGAGCCTCACATGGAGCATTCTTAGTGGTTTACATGCCTTAGTTTTTCATAGAGCCTCTTTTTCTGTCTTGAGGCATTTCTATGTCCAAAATTGAACAAGTTCTTATTGGAAAAATATGTCCATGTAATTAAATTCCAGTAGTCACGATTTTCCAAAACCACTTTACAGAGAAAATATGACCAGTCCGTGTAGAAATCCCCAATACAAATTAAATTAAGCATTGGGGTCCATTTGAAATGTCAGAATGGTTACAGATGATAAAAGTAATTCAAAGCTTTTTGGTCTGTTGGAAAATTTCAAATTCTTGAAGAAGTAAGAGTATTTACTGAGGTATCAAGATGTTCTTTTGTGCTAACAGGGGTATTGTAATGTTTAGAAAGTCCCTTGACAAACTCATTGCTTAAGACAAAGACATCAAATCTCCATGATATTTGTTCTGTCTGTGGAGATGTGGTGGGAGATCACAGAAAGAGGCCACTGGGTCTCAAGGAAATCCATGTCCCCTGGAGCATAGGGTATGCTCATGTCATTTTCTTAAGTAGAACAAAGTCATGTTGGATTTTCTGGGCGCCTGTGGAATCAGTAAGTCTTTGGGGATATTAAGATGTTTTTTAGTTCTGAAATATTCATTTCTTCATCTTTCACCCCACCAATTACTTTCAGGAGTAAATAAGTAAGTAAGCTATTTTACTTAAGTTTTAGAACCTATACAGTTTTTTTTTTTTTAGAATGACCAAAATTTTCCTAGTGAGTCAAAATCAAACATTTAAAGGACAGAGCAGCATAAACACAGCTCACAGCACAGAACCGGTAAGCTGGAGGCAAAGGTGACAGGCTGCAAATGACCTCAAGTCTAAGGACACAGGACTTGATTCCCTGAGAAGGACTAGCTCAGAAATGAGAATCACACAAAGTGGCCAGGCCACTATGCATGGTTGTTGATACTTGCTGCCCTCCTTCAGAGCATGCAGTGACATGTCTTTTCCCACCAGTATGAACCCACGTTCTGAGATTAAAAGTGCTTCTGTGTTTTGAGAGCTGACTGGAAACCTGGAGACAGAGTGTATATGAGAAGGGACAGACTTCTTTAGAAAGCTGAATTCCAGCACGGTTACTGAGACAGCCCTTTCAGCCAAGGTACTGTGGTTAAGAATGGATTTACTAAGACCTCAGTATCAATCCTCAGTAAGAGCAAAGGGAGAAAAAAACCACTCCTACCTGAGTAGCTGCATCTGCCTGTTCGTCTAGCTCAGGAACAAGTGTTTATTTGCATCATCACCCTTAGCCTCATCAAGATGAAGTGGTCCTCTGCCCCCCTCTTGGCTCATTCCTCCTTGTGTCTTTGCATTCTTCTGTTTTCTATTCTAACTCTGTAGACTGAGATACAGCCAGGGTATTCTAAGACTTACCTGCCCCCTTTGCACTTTTAGCCACAATGGATCCATTTTTATTTAGGTCCAGAATCTTCTATAAATGTATTAGATATTCATTTGTTTTATGTGTGTTATATTTCTTATGAGTGTTATTTATCATATATATGATGGAAAATATGCAGAAAATAAAACAGAAATAAAACAGGCAATACAGAATCTCTGGTAGGGGCAGAGACACAGATAACATGTTCCCTCTTCACAAATTGAGAATGTCATAGACAGCACCATGTATATTTATCTGGTAGTACACTGTTCTCAGTCACGTACAGTACTGTCACAGTATTTTGGGGAAGTATGAAAAACTGGCAAGGGAACATGGAGCCGAGGTTCTGGACTCCTGCCCCAAACCCCAGCTCCACACAATTCCCAATTTCTGCCCAAACGCATCATGTGAGTCTGGAAAGTTAACCTCACCTTGCTTTTCTCAGCCTAGAGAAGGACCAAAGAAGTATAGGTTTTCTCTTTCCTCTGCCTTATTTCATTATTTCAATTTTTTACTTTCTATACAGTGTAGACATTGTGCCAGTTGTTGAATGGGCATCGGCTGATGAAACAGATCCATGTTTTCATGGGCTAAAGCATCTGGGGCCAAGAGTAAGACACAAATATGCTTTCTACTGAGACTGTTCCTCAGGGGAAGCCAACAGGGCCCCGAGACAGAGAATAACTGCTGAATGTCCTCTTATAATAGATAATAGACAGCTTTTAGAGACTGTTTGTAGAGAGGATAAAGACAGAGAGAGGGGACCTCTCAGATGCAGGCAGAGGCACTGGGTATGAAAAACCACTATGATGGGAACAAGTCAGGATACAAAGAAAAATTGTAAACACGTTCCATTCATTGACCCAGTGGGTAGTATATTGCAATTTTTTTTAAATTTATGTTAACTGGGAGAGAGAGGCTGAAAGAAAGGAAGAAAGGGAAGAAAGGAAGGGGGAAGAGGGAGAGGGGAGGGAGAGATTGATTGATTGATTGATTGATTAGACCCACATCTCACCAAACAGCTTTTACTTGCATCAAACCCTTTCAGAAAAATAAGCCATGATTTCACCAGGTGGTCTTTCCATTTACTCCCACATGTTGTCTGTTTCTCTTGAGGAGCATCCAGTTAGCTCTCTGGAGTCATCAAAATACACAACAGCAAGCTTTGGATTCTTGAGTAGATTATCACCTGGAAGAAAAGCCAAAGTTCATGTCTTCACATCTGCCTCTGTGCTGAGAACACACTGCTAAGTGTGTTGCTTAATGGTAATTAATTTTCATTTTCAGTGTGTTACAACTTCATTACCTAATTGGACATTTCCAGACAGCTTTCTGTTCTCATTCACAACCAACGCCAAATAAATTAAAAGCTAAAAAGACAGAAGAAATCAAAACAAAAATCTCCAAACAAATGAACAAACAAACAAACCAACAGCAAAAACAAAACAAACCCTCAAATCCATTCTTTGTAGGTTGAGAAGCAAATGGAAATATATATATATATATATATATGTGTGTGTGTGTGTGTGTGTGTATGTATGTATATATATGTAATATATATGTATTCTCTTTCATAGATTTCAAAAGAGGTGTCCTACACTGAAAATCTACTACTAAAAATCAGGTAGTAGCCTGATTTTTAACTTGTAGAAACAGTTCCCAATTCTTTTTGAACAAACAGAAGAACATGGTGGGGCTGTTGTAGCCAGGCTATTGATGAGATACTAGAATTAAACTCTAGAAGAGGAAGACGTACAGGAGGGAAGATGGTTTGACTCATGACCTCTGTCTTTACCCTTCTCTATTGTGTCAAAGGAAAACATTGCCATGTGGATAATTGGTGGCCCTGGCGATCCTACTTCAGGTCTCTGTCTCTCGGTGCTAAGATACTGAGCTGCAAAGCCACTCAGTGGCTTTCAGCTTCCTCAGAAGTGACTACGAAAGAGTTCCAGGGATGATCTACAAAAGTGGTGGATGAAGTATCAGCAGTCAGTTTTAACACTTACAGACTTGAGTGCTACTTAAGGAAACACAGAGAGTTCTAGGGGGAAATCTTAACTCTTCTGCCACAGAGCCATAACTGAATCTCTGCAGTCAATTTTTAGAATTCTCTGGTCTTCTGGGCCAGGTAGGTTTTCCACAGACAAAGGTTTTGCTGCTCAAACACACTGAGCCACTATAATAAGATATGTAAATCACACACACACACACACACACACACACACACACACACACACACACATACACACACATACACACATACACACACACATACACACACCTACACACATACACACACCTACACACACACAGGGCAGGGAAACAGACAAAGGGACATATATGGAGTACAATGTGCATATATGTATATTATATAGTACATATATTAAAATACCCCAATTCCTGCACTTCTGTATATACTGTATTATTTGTGGGTCTTTAAATGCTCTGAAAAGATCTAGAGAGTACAAACTATTTCCTAAACTCATTTATCTAGCTAATTCTTTTTGCACAAAACATATCTTTGTACCCAGCATACACACAGAGGAAGGTTAGTGCTGCTGTTCCTGGGCAGAATTTGTGACAAATGTTGAATACTTGAGTATAGTCCCAGTGACTAAGCCACTTCAAATGATTACCAGGTGCATCATTCTGACCAACAGTCAAAGTGCAAATTCATTAGAGAAGCTCACAGAGTGCTAGCTTTTTTTTTTTTTTTTTTTTTTTTTTTTTTTTTTTTTTTTTTTTTTAAGTAGCCAGCACAAATGCTAATAGAAAAGTGCCTGTAGTTAGGGCAGACCTATAGAATTTATTGGCCAAATATATGTAGGGAGAGAGACTTAATGCACACTTGGTATTGGCTATGCCATTTAAATAAGTTCTTAGGTACATTTTCAACTCTGTTCTAAGTGTGTTGGGCCAGATGAACTTTTATTTAAAATGCTTAATACAAAATTAAACATTTCATTTAGGGGGAAATTCCGAGTACACTGTCTGTTATTTTTTAATGGCACAATATCAAAATGCCATTATCTAGGAAATATCAAAGTGTCACAACTTAATGAAGTTCAGCCTGTGGTTCTTGGAACCAACCAGACAGTTAACTAGCTGGGTAAACTTGAATCCGGATCTATGAGTCAGATGACAAAGGCAGTTCCATAAGGGTGTGCCTAGCCGACGAGGAGGCATTAGTAACCCTAACTGGATCAGTTAGCCAACACTCCTAGGGATTTTCCAGTGAAACTGCTAAGTGTCTTAACTTATAACCTTCTTTCATGAATTTAGGAGCCAAGCAAGAGTGGTAGAGGCTATTTTGAGTCAGAGAGCACCCCTAAAAACAACAACAAAAATATACTATATTATCTAAGGCCACACAGGCTGCTGGGAGGTAACACACATCTTGGATTAGAAATGGAGGCAAGGGTTAAGAAATAGGAGATGAGAACTAGTTTAGTTGATAAACTGCTTGCCACGCAGTCGTGAGAGCCACAGTTCAATCTCCAAAAGCCACATAAAAAAAATCTGGGCATCGTAGGTAGCATGACCTTGCTGTCCTAAAGCTGAGGATGCACTGGAATGGAAAGACAGATCTCTGGGGCTTACTGGCTAGCCAACCTAGCCTACTTGGCATGTTTCAGACAGGGCCTCTTACATACACATCCCTAATGTGATAGAACTGAGGAATGACACACGAGGTAGACTTCTGACCTTCATGTGTCTATACTTGTACACATGTACCTACACACACGCACACGCACACGCACATGCACACAGCTAAAACAGCTCTTGAAAATAGTGGCAATTTACTATCTAGTGAGAACAGGAAATGCAATAATTGGCTTCGCAACGTGATTTATGATTCAGGACGACAATCTATGAGCTTTATTTTATAAACAATATGCAAATTTGTCCTTCCTGTGAAATTAGCAGGAAAGGAAATATATTTATCATCTAAACAAGGCTGGTTATTATCAATTCTTCTGATGGCTAAGGAAACCCCAAAGGAACCTTACAGGACTCTTGGAACATTATTGTGACCAGTAATCAAACTGCGTCAGAAAAATACAAAAAGTTTTTTTTTTTTTTTTAATTTGACAGCATATGTGGGTTTTTTTTTTTTAATGGTCAAGTTAGATCTGTAGAATTTTTCAGCCAAACCAAAATGCTATAATGCAATACAACACAAGACTGATAAAGAGTAAGTCATCATATGGGGATAAAATTCTTTAAAAGAATAGCCAGGGAGCTGCTGTGGGCTGTCAGAGGAAAGAAGGTTGTCATAAGTAGGTATTCTCTTTTAGAAAGATGTATTAAATAGACCGAATCTCCATCATCAGTGACAGTAAATGTGAATGTCCCCCTACACACGAAAAGATCTGTGATCCATGTATTCTTATTCAAGGACATTTCTAAATTTTCTTCTGCTAGAACTTCAAAATAGGAAAAAATCCACCTGTGGCTTCTCTGAGAGGAATGATGCTTCTTTTTCTGCTTTTAGGAAATCTCCTACAAAACGTGTTATTGTGTCCTGCATGGAGTATACAGCGCAGACATAATGTATTCCCCGCAAGAACAATAGTACGGCTAGCACTCACTTTGCTCTTTCTGTAGACCAGGAGCAAGACACCGAGCTGGGAGCTTTCCACATAAGGATATTCACTCTATGGCCAGTCTTACTGCACAGGCAAGCAGATTAAACCTCAGAAAGGGTAGATACTTCTCCGAAGGTCACACAACAGAGCCATATGTGCTAGGATTCAGATCTAAATCCTATATTTGCAGCAGTACCCTCTGTAACAAAATATGAATATGTAGAAATGTAGATGTCTGAGGAATAAGCGGGTCTGGAGAGGACGGCATGATCTATGGGAATCACTGGGTTATCATTGTAATCTGGATAGGTAAATTGGGAAGAACGCTGAGGAAAGAATGGAAGTCTGTTGTTGAGTGAAGAGGGCACACTGTGGGTTAAAAGGGCTTCAAGCCACCCCTCCTACCTGTACTACAAGAATAGTGATCAGTGTTTGTATCTATTAGACAAGAACATGTCTGACAACATGTAGGGAATGAATACAGTCCTCCAGAAAAATGTGTTCAATCTGTAATCCCTGAAACCTCATAATATAATCATATTTGGAACAAGGCTCTTTGAAGGCGAGGATCTCCAGATGAGACCATTCTAGACCTGAGTGGATTCTTAACTTGAATGAGGGGCCGTTATAAGTGACAGAAAGGGAGAACACACACACATACACACAGAGACAGAGACAGAGACAGAGACAGAGACAGGGACAGAGACAGAAACAGAGACAGGCAAGACAGAGAAGAGGCCATGTGAAGGCAGAGAGGGATACTGGAGAGTTACATCTCTAAGCCAAGGAACACCAAGGATTGTAGGCAAGCTCTCCCAACAGTTTTCAGAATGAACCAACTTTGTTAATGCCTTGACTCTGGAGTTCTGCTCTCCCAATTTATGGGAGAACAAATTCTGATTGTTTTACCCTAATGTTCATGGTGATCTGTTATAGTAGCCCTTGGTGACAAATATCAAGTTTCTTTCATAGCTGTCATTGAAGATCTACTTCCTATAGCTCAGATTCCACTCAGGACATTCTGATTTAGATGACAAAAATATATTCCCTAATTCTGACTTCTTTGTATGTGTATTCATGTGTGTCTGCATATATGTACCTATGCACACATGTGTGTAACTGTCTATGTAGAGGCCACAGGTTGAGATCATGTGTTTTCTTTGACAGCTTTTTATCTTATATCTTGATATAAGATATCCCACTTGCTCTGAGGATGCTGCCTTTATTTTCTAAGAGCTGGCATTATAGGCAGACCTCTGTGTCCACCTGGCATTTACCTGCAAGCTTGGGATCCGAACTCTGGTCCTCATGTGTGCATGGCAAGCACTTCACTCACCAAGCTATCCCATAGGCTCCATTGTGCTCTCTCTCTCTCTCTCTCTCTCTCTCTCTCTCTCTCTCTCTCCAGTGATAATTTTTATTTAGTTGTGGCCAAGTAGGTGTAACAGCCATGAAGAAGCAGAGCATTACTTTGGATTCCTTGCCAATTCATCACAAATTTTCTTTTAAGTTATTCTGGGCTCTAAGTGTCCACGGATTGTTCAATCTTGGTTTCCTGGTCAATGAACTGGGACTGTGGTGACAGGTGTCACACTGGAGACTGGAGAGGTTGGTCCCCTCCCCCACTATTAGACAAGAGAGTGGAAACTCTGCGTCTAAGAATTGTGAAGTGTACCCAGCATGAGTAATGGGTAGCCCGGATACTTCGATGTTCATTTTCTACTACAATTGTTATGGGTTTATCTTTTGAAGTTAAAGAAGCTATAACGATCCACATAAAGGGTTACTGATCTGTCATGAAAATATGACTCAGACCCATGATGTAATGCCCTGTGGGTACCTTCTGCAAGCCTGCTATGGAAACAATGCCCAGAGCTCTTAGAAGATGTTCTGAGATAGACCTTCAGTGTTGCCACAGACTCAAAAACACACACCATGGATCTGTAATGAGAGTTGAATCGCTTCTCCCCAGTGGATTGGACTCCCAGTCTAAGCTGCACTCACAGGTTCCTTGGGGCAAGCTGCACTTGAATGCACTGCATCAAATATAAGTTAAAAAAAACAAAACCAAAAACAACTCCCCCCCCCCATGCTAGCCGAGTTCCCATCTGTGTGTTTTCAAAACCCAACCCCATCCCGGCACATTTGTTTCCTGCTTCACTGTCTTAGGAGGGTTTATGTTGTGATTCCTGTGATATTTCACCCGACCTACCTTTTTAAAAAAACATTCGCTGATTTTACTAGCAACAGGGAGACACGCTAAGCTTCCAAGAGGAAAAGGAACAGTGTTCTCTCTTTATTAGAGAATGCACAAAATGTATCCCTGGATTTTCTCACTCATTCAACTCCCTTATCAAATATGTATTGAGGACGTCTTTTAGAGATTGTAGAAACAGCAGTGATTTAAAACAAAGTGTCTCCTCATTGAGTGTGTGTGTGTGTGTGTATATGTGTGTGTGTGTGTGTACTAACAAATATAAACAATGTGAGGAGATACTAACAAATACAAACAATAGATAAATTTGAATCATGTAGGTAGTGGAGAAAATTCACTATGGGAGGTAGATAGAGGGTGCTGTTGGGACTGCCATAAACACCACAGGTAGAAGGCTGCAGCAATGGAAATTCATTCTCTCGTTGTCTTGGAGGCTGGAAGTCCAAGGTCAGGGTACTGCTCCATTTGCTTCCTAGAGAGAGCTTTCTACCTGGTTTGTAGATGACTTCTTGCTGTATCCTCACAGATGGTATGGGGAAAGGGAGGGGAGTGGGGAAAAAAAGAGGGAACAAGAAAGAGAGAGACAGCGATATTCTTCTTACAAAGGCATCAAGGCCATCAGGTTAGGGCTTTACCCTTAGGATTTTAATCCTGACAATTTCCCTACTCCAAATAACACTTTCTTAAGGGGTTTGATCTCCATTCAGCATGCAGACTTTGGAAGGACTCAGTTTAGTGCATAGCAGCCAGCGAGATGATGGGGGTGGCTAGTCAAGTCACCTTCCCTGGTGTTTGATTTGAGGGAAGGAACTTTGTGATTTTAGAACACTTTCCAGACAGGGAAAAAACCCAACCAACCAACCAACCAACCAACCAACTAATCAATCAAACAAACAAACAAAAGCAAAGGACAAATCCTTGAGATAAGAATGTGCCTGGGAAGTTGGAGGAGCAGCCAGGAGACCCAGGTCTGGGATGCAGTGAGCCACTGTTGGGAAGAGCATGAGGTTGGGCTCAGGGAAGCCCTGGAACAGGTGTAGGGCATATGCTTCCCTCATAGACTATTGTGACACCTCAGGTGGAAGGGGGATTGGTTTGATCTGGCTTTAGAAAATCATGACTTCTGTTTCAAGAAACAGAAGCGGGTGTGGTAGCATATTTCCCATAATGCTGAGATTCCAATGGTGACACCAGTAACTCTTCTCCAACCTGTACATGTACCTCTCATTTTATGTCAAGAGGCAGAACTGATTTCTCCTCCTGAATTAGAATGATCCTTATGATGGGCTTTAACCATAATGATGTAAGGAAAGTGACATTTAAGTACTTCTGGACCCACACGTAAGGATGTGGACCACCTCTGCTTCTGACACCTAGCTGCCATGCTGAGAAGAGCACCAGGTGCACGGTGATGCTGCACAGAGAACCACACACAGACTATGGCTAGTCACTCTAGCTAAGCCTTCTGACAGCAGTTGGCACCATTGTTAGTCCTGTGACTTTGTCATCTTGGATTTTTATGCATCTTGGATGCCTGTATCCCAAGATCACATAAATAGGAAGGAAAGGCTGGGCCGATTCATCCATAGTATTAGAGGAAAATAAAATAGCTATCCACTAAGCCATTGTTTTAGGATGATTCTTAAACATATCGATAAAGAACTGGAATCCCGTGTTCTCTTTCTATTTCCTTCCCTTCCTTTCCCTCACATCCCCATATCTTCCTTCTCTCCTCTTCCTTCTGTTTCTTTTCTCTTCCCCATTTTCCCTCATATGCCATCATAATAGGCATTTTCATTTGTTTTTATATAGATTTACGCCACATGTAAGGAACACAGGCTATATTCTGTATCTTAGAAAAAAATATGTATTAACTACCCATATATAACAGAGTGAGATGACATGGATTTGGGGTGTTTTTTCATAATTTCTAGCATGTTACTAAGATAGTTATTTCAGGATGGGTTCTGGGAGAGAGAAAGAGAGAGAGAGAGAGAGAGAGAGAGAGAGAGAGAGAGAGAGAGAAGAAATTACCGAAGAGATTACATTATATTTGTATTGTACCGTAAACTTTAGAGCTCATACTCTCTAGGACAGATGTCTGAGCAGGATAGTGCAGGATAGTGCCCTTCTTAGTGTCTTAAAACTATAGTCAGTGGATCAGTCAAGTAGTGTTTTTCCTGAGGTCTCTAAGCAAAGGACCAGCTATCAAGTGCATTTAGGATACTTGAAGAATTCCCTGCCATACAGTTGCAAGAGTGAGGTCCCATTTCTTTCAGGCTGTCAGCCAAAGACTGTCCTCAGCCTCTCTGTGTTGCTGGATTCATTGTCACAGGGTCTCTCCCATCTTCCCACCAGCCAGATGCATCTAATTCTTCAGCTCCACGAGACTAAATTCTGTGACAACTGGAGAACACTGAAAGTGGCTCACGATCTTAAATCAGGTACACCTGGACAATTGTCCTATCTTAAGATTCACTGTAGCGCATAACAGAACCTGGTCATAGGGGAAAAAAGCCATTCCATTGACAATCTTGGGGATTATACAAGTGGGGTAAATGGAGCCATGACAGATGATGTTCAGGGCATCTTTTGTATAGATATACCACAACTTGATGCTTATGATTGTTTTAAAAGAGCTGGTCAAGTGATTGGGGCCTGAGACCTATTTGGTCAAACTGGCACACAAGCTGTGTCAGTGAGTGTCTGGGTGAGTGGGAATGGCTTAGAGACACACACCTCCCCAATGAGCTGATGATGAGCTGCTGGCAAGAGAACTCCTCAGTGTAAAGCAGAACTCAGCTAGGCTCAGAGGAGAGACATTGTGTGCAGAGGAGTCTCTTGAGGCCTGTAGTCACCACGGGTGGATGACCTACCTCCCGTGCTCTGCTGGGAGTTTGCATGGGTTTGCATGCTACTTAACTAGCACACTGATTCCAACTTTGATCTCCCATGTAGAAGCTTCTGGAAGAGGAGCCTATTTGGCCAGGACTCTGAGTCCTCAGAGCTGCAGAGGAACAGGAGTTGTCTGGTCATACTTCTACTCTGGAGAGAAAAGTTGGCATACCTTCTTAATTTTTTTTTAAATGAAATTTTAACTTTTTACAAGAAATGTATTTTATAATCCGTGATTAAGAATAAGCATTATAGAGTTAATTTCAGTGTTATCATGTCTTAGTCCTAGACATATATGAATAATTTCCTCTTTCAAAACAATGCAAAGACATTCACAAGTCCCCCTTCTTTTGTTGCTGGCAGCACACACACACACACACACACACACACACACACACACACACACCATCCAAAGACTCCCTTTTCTATGTCTAGTTCATCCTGTTTTCTAATTTTGTAAAGTCTTCTTGATTATCATGAGCAGAGTTACAGCTGGCTGCCTCCTGGGTTCCAGGAGCTTTATGAAGAATTCAATTACTTCATTTTATTGCATGTCTGAACAGCAACAAATGATAACTAACCTGAGTTTGTGTTTATATGAATATATAGCACATAAAAGTAGGTATGAGTGATTTTTATATTAGTGATGCCAAAGTCAAAGATTTAGCTATGTATTCATACAGAATGTGTTTCTAGATCATTCTTCTCAAGGGTGGTTTCCCTATCTCTAATCCTTTCTCTTTCTCATGAAAATGGGCTTCGCTGTGCCTTCTCATTAATGAACAAATGGTACCTTTTGGGCCAGAGACTGGAGGTAAGGAGGGTAACTTTGCCAGCATCTAGGCAAAATGTGTATTGCAAAATGGAAAATGTAAAGCACATGGGCTTGCTCTCTGTTTCCCAAGAACGCAAGCTTAGTTTTACATCAATATCTGTGCACACTATTCTGTTGTGTGAAGTGGTCTCCTATATTTCTGAAGGGTTCAGTGATTTCCACCATTTAGATGGTATATATTTATATGCCTTCTCCTCAGTGCTGCTGCTTTTGGCCCTACCTTAACTGGTTCCTCATGAGGCTTGGAAGCTATGAGACTGGCAGAGCCAGTCTAGAGCAAGAGTAAGGTCAAGATGTATCCAGACTCTAAAAATCTCATCCTGAGAGAGGCAGAAGTAGGGCTGTCTGCTTCCTCGCTCTGGGCCTGCATGTCCCAGCCCATATAAGCCTTATGACCCCCACTTCTGCCACCTTTGAGGTAGACATGTAGCCTGGTGGCCAAATTACAGGTTAAACTTCCTCTCATGTCCAGCAAGCACCTGGAATTCCTCTTCATGCAAATGAAGCATTCCAGCACCTGGGCACCAGCCAATGAGGTACACTCACCCTGAAAACCTCTAACCACTCTCCCAGGTTTATAAAGCCCTTGTTATCCCCAATAAAGAAGAGTTGTTTCACTGAAAACCATCTCCAGAGAAGATCATTTCTCCCGCATTTATACAGGAGTCAGGGGAGATCCAATGAATCCACTCAGCCTGGCTAACCTTTATTCCTTGCAGTTCGGGCTGTGTGCAAGAGTGCTTGGGTACGCTGAGGGCAGAAGCAGAACAGTTTCTTAACACTGTCCTGCCTCACTAGAACTTCTTCCTAACATTTATAAGTGAAATGATAAGACTTATAAACTACTTTTATCACCTTAAACATTCATACTATTTTAAATTAGCTGGCTTAGGACAGAACTGAAATTAAGAACTGACAGAAATAAGTTGTTATATACCCCCAATGCTCTGGATATCCACAGAGAAAGTCAAGGTCAGACTGCTCTTCTGAGCTTAACTAATTTGCTTTTGTATGGTTGTGGCCCTCAACAACCCTGCGATAGGAGCAAATGTATCCAAGAAGGAAATGGGACCACTATCCTTGCAATATGGTGGGTGCTAATTTCCTCCATCTCCACCAGCATCCTATTCAACCAAATCCTCCTAGATCTCCATGGGAATTGTTCCTAGAATTGAGAGTTTTAGCCGAGGGAGGCTGCCATCTGTTCCCTGGAGAGATGATTGATCAAGCTGCAGAATGGAGCAGATAGAAGGGTGGAGTGGGTTGAGCTTTTGCATGGATTCCAGAGGGCCCAGCTCATCAGAAAACACGAAGTGTTGCACATCATCCGTTCTGGAATGTCTAAAGTTGGAGAGTATCATGGAAGTAGTGATGAGGCCAATGGGGGAGGCAGGCTGTGGCCTGATTCTTTGTAGGGCTAGTTCTCCCATGACCTTTAGCTGGTACTGGCGATGCCTGCTGCACAGGAAGAAGTTCACAGGGATTAGAAGATGCACAAGATCAGGTGAGAATTGAAGCATATCTATGTGCTTGTAGAGAGTTGGAATGGGTTCATTTGTTCTAAAACACAAGCCCTTCATTAAGGCTGGACCCTGCCAAGACCAGACAGCCTAGCAGATATTATTCCAAGAAAGATTTAAAGAACCAGTTCAGCTCAGCAGTAAGATGTGATCACCACAAGAGACTTGAGCCCTGCCCAATCCACTTCAGTTAAGGCAGACTATTTGGTCAATTGGCAGCATGCTTTAATGACTATTTGTGCCAAAAGGAATGTTTGACATAGTAAGACATATATCTAAGACTTTGCTAATGCAAATATTTTTTAGAAGTGAAATAAGACTGTAAGCAAGGGAATGGCTCAAGAGGAAATTTCATTTCTAAAAAGTGAACAATAAAGAAGTCTCAAAAAAAAAAAAAAATCCCAAATTTCTGCATGGAGCCCTCCAGTCAATGTGCATTGTAAATGTCAGGTGCCCAAAGCTCAAACAACAAGACATACGAACAACCAAATCAAAAGTGTATATTGGGAACAGTAATGGTTAAGTATGATGAATATTCTAAAAAAATAAGGGAAATCAAAGACATTGTATTTACACTTAGTGCTTTGGCAAGAAGGTGCAACCCTGGCTGGGGAAAGATAAATCAGAATTTCTTTTATCTTATTTTCGTTTCATCTCTAGGCAAACGTGGAAGTGCTTTTGGGAGGATATTTAATTTGCATCAGTGAGAAGATCTTTCATGTTCTTGGAGCAAAAATGATAGGTGTTTAATTCTGGCCAAAGTTATGTATAAAGTTAATAAATACTCTAATTAAAAGACTCATAAGTTTATCTCCCCCAAAACACATATCCAAGAATACTCAGGGCAGGAAAGTTGTTTATAGTCAAAAGCATTGAAGGTATAGCAACTCAGTGGTAGACTGCTTGCCTAGCATGTGTGAGGCAAGGAGCCCAATCTCTAGCATGTGTGCACACTGGACATAAGGCATCAGAATATAGAAAGGATTACTGTAGAATACCATACAACAATGAGAATAAACAACCACGTGCTACAACTTACAGAATGATGAATTTTGTAAACATTTTGCTGTCTATGGTAAGATAGATTTAAAAAATTCAAGTAGTGTATGTATAAACTGCTAATATGATTGCTCCATGGTATGGGGAGGTTTTATTGTGGAGATCAAAGAGAGAACAGCCAGAGGTATTGAAAGAAGTCCAGAGCAGAGAGAAAAGCAGACTGGACATGGCTGGGCTAGGGAAATGGGAGAGTGGGAGAGGGTATTGAAGATAGAAAGAGACAGAGTATAATGTGAGAGACAGAGAACTCAAGACAGCAGAGACTAGAGAGCAGCAAGAGCTCAAGAGAACATGTGGTGGACAAAATGTGCAGATGATAAGGAGAAGTGGGCTTTGTGTTTAATGTTGTATAATTTATATACAGTTCAAAACAAGTCAATCTCATTTGTGTTGTTAGTCTGGATGGGGTTATAAATAATTTACCCTTGGGGTATAAAGGCTGGAAGGGGTAATGTTTTGAATACTAGTTTAGGAAGTAAGAATTTTTAAAATTATAAGTGTGTGTGTGTGTGTGTGTGTGTGTGTAAACATGTAGTTTTCTATAAGTGCACTAAACTTCAATAAGTCTTATAGGTAAGTAATGAAACATTTTCAAAATCTTCTGAAGTTATTTGAAAAATTATAAACATGAATGTATTAATCAGAATTCCTTCACTTATCTATCTATATGTATGTATATCTATATTCATCTACCTTCTATCTATCTGTCTGTCTATCATCTATGTGTGTATGTATCTATCTATTAATTTATTTTTGTTAGTGTTAACTGTCATCTTGATAGAATCTATAATAACCTGGGAGATGGACCTCAGGATTCCTTCCTTTGTAGCAGTTTCCCCCAAGAGTAAATCTTTTACATGCATGGAAACTCCTTAGGACACAGGATGTTGAACAAGACGAAACAACAGGTGGCCTTAAGGGGAGGTGAAACATCCCAGCCTGCAGGAAGCTCCTTAAAGTCGGGAAGTAAACAATTTAAAGCATTCAGGAAGTCACTGACACTGATCACGTTTACTAGGCTCCTCCCTCTCCAGCATAGACAAGCTGTAAAGACTACTGAGAGACATGAGGATACCCTCTGAGCTTTCAAGAAAAGGCAGAGACCAACCTTATGGCCTGGCAGAGGCTCAGAGCAACTGAGCCTCCTGGAAAGGACATTCTCCAACCTGCTGACCTGCCTGCAGGTTATACAGTGTGCTCCAGGGGTCCAGCTTACACAAACTGTTGTTCATGCCTGGGCTGGGCTTTTGGTGACTTAGCTCTTCTGAGTCACTTCAGTTCCTGTTAGTAACCGAAGCAAACTCATTGATTCACTAAGTTAGACTTCAGTGGTATCTATACTTTGATTTGTCATCAGTTCCTTGTCTGGGTGAGTAGACATTTGTTCACATCCTCTTAAGAATGGTGTCCAGCAACAAGGAGATTATCTTGATTACATTAGTTGGTATGAGAAGACCTACCTTAATTGTGGATGGGGCCTCAGGGATCGTGCTGTAAAAAAGAGAAAAACAAGCGAGAACTATTTATGCATTTACTCCTCTGGTCTGATTGAGGATGTGATGTGGCCAGCTGCTTCAAGCTCCTGATGCCTCAGCAGGATCATACCTCGAACTGTGAGCTATTTAAGGCCACCCAGAGAATTTATTGACACGCCTCTTCTGCAGATCTCTTTGTCACCAGTTTTCCTCCTAAGTAATTGGACTATCCAGCAAATCAATGTCAACAATCCATGAACCAGTAGATAATTATGCAGTGGCTATTTCTTCTTCTAAGTGAAGTGGAAAACCAGGTGCACTGCAAATTCTGCTGTGGGGAGGTTTCCCCTTCTCTGGGAGGGGGCTGTAATGGTACAACCACCCAGTTTCCTGTGATGTCTGCACTTTGTGTGAACCCATATATAAGTCAGGCTCAGTATTCTCAGTCGGCTGGTGACAGGGGAGTCTCTGTGAACCCAAAGGTCCAAGCTGGGAGGGAAAAGGCAGTGCAATAGCAGTGGGGACCATGGAGGTGTGAGCCATTTCTATACACAACTCACTCGTGCCTTCAGGATTGATCATGCTCAATCGGTTACATTCGATTACATTGGATAAATATAGTACCTGATGGAAAGCCCAAGTTGCAAGATAACTCTGTAGCCTATGGCTATGGATCTTTTAGAGCTACTTCTTTAAAATCCAGTGGTTAACACAAAGAAGGATGGAGCTTTGTCTTATAATCCTGTGAACTTGATCTTCTTTGGATAAGGGCTTGCCAAAAGCTTCCAAACAGCTTGTCTATTTTAAGACACCATTGGAACTCCTAGGTCAAATGGGCCATGCTACAGAGCAGCTTGCCAGCATGCTGGACTTGTGTCAGGGTTTTCTCTAATTCTGGTCTCCACACAGCAGTGTTTCTGGACACTAAGTAAATGGTCCAGAAGAACATCCCAACATGATAGGTCCCTAAGTTTTTGTGGGATTTATGTCTATCTCTCTGACATACATGTTTGGTTTTTTTTTTTCCCCCACCAGTACAACAGGAATAGAAGCTATTTCATGCACACTGAGTACAGTCAGCATAATCCCCAACATAATAGACCAGTGTGGTGTCTCACGGAAGGAAAGTTTAGTTTACACCCTGCGAACCAAATTATGGCAAAGGACTATAGAATTTGTGTATCTCCAAAGTAGGATATTGATAATATAGTACTAAGACAATGGAGAGCCAGCTGCTTCTGATGGCTCTTATTGTCATGGATGGAGGAGAAGACATTTGCTATATTAATAGTTTGCAATGCAGTAATGATGTGTTCATTCACTCAGGTGCTGAAATGACTCCTGGTGCAGGAGCTGGATTTGGAGTCACCACCTGTGTGATCTGTTGTTCTCCAAGATCTGATTATCAGCTCTATAATGGAATACAATTGTAGTGGGAGTTACTGTCCCTATGCCCCTCAAGTCCTTAGTAGTGACATTATCAGTATATCCTCTCTAGCATGTTGTTTGACCATTGGTGTGTTGTTTTTCTAGATAGAGACGCTTCCAGTGGCTTCCACCCATCTTCTTTCACCATTAAGACACCAGATTCACAGGCCAGGGAATCTTGCTAGGGTGGTTCGTTTCAATTACACATTGTGGATCTGGGGGAATAAACCGGGACTGAGTTTGGAAACTTCCTGTACTCATTGTGATGCAGATCTGAGGTAAAGTTTTTCTCCCATAAACCCTTACCAGTGGACATCACTAGCAGTTGTGGGTCCCTTGAAACTGTCAATTCAGAGATACTATCCAGTAGCACACAAAGGCTAGATTTTTTTCCCCCTCAATTCAGAGTTACTCATAGGTCCCTTGGGAGGACCAGGGATAAGATGCACACACAGTATGCACTTTTGGCAGCAGATCAGGCTATTTTCCTCAAGAAGATTTGGCCTCTCCTTGATTCAGAGGATTCTAAATCTGTAAGGTAGCTGGCTCAAGAGCAGAAATTGAGAGACAACCCTCTTTTTTTTTTTCTGTTGTTGTTCAAGCTTTCTTCCTCCTCCTCCCCGTCCTTGTCCTCTCCCCCCTCTTCTTGTAATAGATTTCAATTGTTTGTTTTTCAAGATCGGGTTTCTTCACATAACCCTGGCTGTCCTGGAACTAGCTCTGTAGACTGGGCTGTTCTTGAACTCCCAGAGATCCACTTGTGTCTGTGTTGGCATTAAAGACATGTGCTACCACTGCCTGGCTCAAGTTCACGTCTTCTTTACTTACCCTAATTTTTTCTACTTATACTGTTCAAATAAAGCATTGGGACATTTCCTATCAATTTTGCTTCTAAGCATACCTCATCAACATGGCAGCGCTACAGACCTACATAGAGATATTATGACTCATGCTTTGACTCTGCTGTGTGTTACAGGCGCCAGGCCCACACGTCTTCCTACTGTGTTCAAGGTTCTATTTCTCCTGACTTATTGCCTCCACTCATACAGTTGATACACCACAAGACTGAGCATTCAATTTGTGTTGTAGTTCACCCAGTCAAGGGATGAGAGTCTGCATGTGGATTTCCTGCAGTCTCATCCTTGGAATTTCCAAAGGTAAGAGTCAACTTCAAAGCTGGTCATTGTGGTAAGCTTTAATCCCTGCTCTCAGGGAGGTGGATGTAGGAGAACTACAAAGTTAAACCCAGGCTGGAGACATAGAGAAACCCAATATTAGAGAACAGGGCACTTTTAAGCACATAAAAAATTTCCAACTAATTTGAGCAGTACTTCTGAGTACATCTGTTTCTTTGCCACTTTTTTTCTGGTGACATTCAGAGCAGCCATCTGAGTTAATTTTCTTCATTAGTTTCTTTTTTTAAAATAAAAGCTCAAAAGTTATGTGCAGAGTTTCCCAGATCCTCTCCTCCTGTAAGTGGTTGATTAAAAGTACCTAGTGGCAACATTTTATGCATCTCCAATGCCAGGTCGTGTTTGTCAGTGTTGTCTTAACTAATGAAAATAGTCATTAGCATTCTGAATCTTATTAGAGAGCCAATTCCACAAATTCCCAAAGAAATTTGGACAGTTTACCCCTGAAATTTGGTTCCTTTTAAACCACTCTTGACACCAAAATCTGGGTTAGTCAATATCCTCCAGAGAATCAGGACCAACAAACATGTCATAAACCAGCCTATGCAAAGTTGGTTCATTCAACACTGGAGGCTGACAGATACTAACACATGAAGTTAACAAACTAGAGACCCAGAAGAGGAGACTGAAAACTAATAGACTATAAAACTGGGAAAGGGTAATGTTTTATGCTGAGGTCAAAGGCAAGAAGAAACCAGCATCCATCTCAGGGGATGCTCAGGAGTTCCTCATATTTTACATTTGGTTCCTTTCTGGACTTTAATGAGTGAATGAGACTCATTCTGGGAGGAAAATCTACTCTACTCAACTTATTGATTCCAATATTGGTCTCCAGAGACACGCTCAAGACACGATAAAGGCAATGTGACCAAATATCTGCGTATCCCATTGCTCAGTCCAGTGGATACATACAATTAACCACTGAAGAGAGAAAGGCAGGCAGCAGGGTTTGAAAATGGACTCAAAACTGCTGGTCCCCTGGTGTGCATACTCTCAGCTTCTCATCAGCCTGATGTAAAGCCTGTGATACAGTGAACATCACATCCGTGCTTGTGCTGCTAATGTGTTGACTTTGGTTAATTAATAGGAAGACTATCCTTGCTGAGCTGACCTAATCAGAGGACCATTGGAAGGAAGATAAGGAGAGAGAGGAAGATGTGTTACTGATGGTCTGCAAGGCGGTCATCAGTCATGGTATACGCTGCCAATAGAATCTGCTGGTGGCTTTCAGGAGCTGAAATTGGTTCCCATGTGACAGCTTTTGAGGAAACAGGTAGGTTACAACCACAAGGCAATGAATTCTGTAAAAGCCTCTGAACTTGGAAGATGACTGCAGAGGTCAGTGGAGATTCACCCACTTTCTGACACTTCAAAATCTGTTTGTCTTTGCAAATATCCTGACCTGGCAATTGAGGAGATAAGTATGTTACATACAGTTAGCCACCAAATATGGGGTAACATTTTTTAATGCAGCAGTAGAAAATTGATATAGTAAAAATATTTGTATTGAGTACAAATTAATATGTACTTTAAAGTGTTGCGACCTGGCATGGCTGTACACATCTGTAATCTTAGCACTGAGAGGGAGGGCAAAAGAAGCAGAGTTCAATGTCATTTTTAGATATGTAGGGCATTCTAGGCCAGCCTAGGCTACCTAAAACTCTGTCTCAGCCCTCACAATAGTTGTTCATTGTATCAAAAAGTAATGTTTCAAAAAAAAATCACCAAGACAAAACAAAACAAGTAGTCCTATTGTCATCTGATCAAAAGCATGTTGCACATAACACAAAGCATCTAACATAAAATATGGGGAAATTGGGTAAATATGGGCATATAAAATTATAATCTCCCCTTCCAGCAGTGAAATCTGAGCAAACAAACAAAACTTGCAATAGGGTTTTAAACCATAGAGTTATAAGTGTTAATATTTATAATGAACATGAAGTTCAAAATATAAAAAGGAAATTACCTTTAACATGGCAAAAATTTTCATTAACACATTAGCTTTCAACAAACAAGTTTTATGCAATAACAACATTTTAAACACATGTCATTAGTAAACGAACTCTCCTGTGTTCTCATCAGAGAAGCTTCTCCTTGCAGCAAGTGGGAATTAACACAGAGAGCCATAAGTGGACAATGTGCAGGGATGGAGGACTCCAAGAAGACAGTGTCTTTCAGACACAACAGAGCTGATATTCACGAGAACTTACAGGGATTATGAAAGCATGTATAAAACCATCACTAATTCAAACCACATAAGATTCCACCATAGAAAAAGGGAAAGTAGACACAGACTTTCACCCCAACCAAGAGTATTTGTAATTAATGTCTGCTGAGAAAGGGAAAATCAGTCTTCCCCATGTTCAGAGTAGTTGGCCAACCCCAAAATGGACTCCCTTTTTGTGTGTGTGCTCTTGGTTCTATTTAGTTTTTTTTTTTTTTTAAGTGTTTACTTGCTTTTAAGTTTTGAGAGAGGGAGGAGGAGTGAATATATCCAGTTAGGTGAATTTAGGGGAGAATCTGGGAGGCATTGAGGAAGGGGAAAGAATATCATCAAATACGTTAAATGAAGAAATTTAAAGATAAAAAAGCGAACTCTTTTAGAAGGGTTTCTAGGAAAACCCATTCTGTAAAAAGCATAAAGTTGGTTTTATTGGCTAATTTAGGGTAAAAGGATGGTGGTAACCCATCTTTCATTTCTAGAAAATTCTAATGTTTTGGGGCTATGCCATCTCCCACAGTGTTTTTCTTGTAGTGCTGGGGATGTAGCCAGGGATCTTGCACAAGTTAGAAGCCCAGGAAGGCTGCATCTCTAGGCTTCTCTTTACTTTCACAAACAATTCCCCTGATTGAGAGAGTAAACACCTGTGCTGTGGACTGGCATCTGCTCCTGGACCAGATAACCCTCGTTGGCATAGGCTATCCCGTGTTGCTATTCCATACTCAGTCCCATGAATCATCCTGACCTGCACCTACAATTCTCAAATATGTGCTTTCCTGAGGTCCTCCAGGGAAGGTCTTCTCTGTCCCACTTGTTTATGACTCTCAATCCAGTTGTATCCACTGGGTCACTGGGCTCACTCACAGTTTTCTCTCACTTTGCACCTCTTCCATCATCAATGCATGGCTTTAAATGTGATTTTTACCTACTAGTGAATTTAGATGTGCTCATGGTATCTCCTTCCTTCCTTCCTTCCTTCCTTCCTTCCTTCCTTCCTTCCTTCCTTCCTTCCTTCCTTCCTTTCTTTCTTTCTTTCTTTCTTTCTTTCTTTCTTTTTTTCCATGAAACTCGGGCAGAGTCACACGGGGAAAGCGAGATTTGGAACGGGGGTGGGGGGGGAGAGAGAGAGAGAGAGAGAGAGAGAGAGAGAGAGAGAGAGAGAGAGAGAGAGAGAGAGCGCAAAGGGCATGGGCTCGCCCTCTGCAGGCGGCTACCTTAGCCGCTGCGCCACTGCTGGCTTGCTGGTATCTCTTTTCTGTGTTGTGAGTTTATATCTTTCCTAATGTTCTTGGAATAAAAATGATAGAGGCACTAGAAGGAGAGAGATACATCTTTTATATGACCTTAAACTTAACTTTAAATGTAGCCACTGATTGATTCTAGCCTGTGAAACCTTCGCACTTAGTGGCTTGATGTCTCTGAACCCCAATTTCTCCATCTGTAACAAGGGTTCGATAAAACATGCCCTTTCTGCTTAGGGATCATAGGAAATTATTGCATCCTTGCTAAGAGGCCTTACAAAGCATAAAAGCTACACGTTTGTGATATGGCTAGCTCATCATTTCATCGATCTCTTAGGTTGTAAAGGAGTTCCTCAAAGAGTATACACTTGTTCTCTTCTAAACCTATTTCATGCAAGTCAAATCATACTGTGATTCCTTTAGTGGTCAAACAACATAGATTTAAAACAGGAGTTTCTTTTTTGATCAGTTTATTGTGGTATTTTCTTTTTATTTCATAATATCATGAGCTGTATAGTAGATGAGACCATGCCTGGATTTTTTTTTTTTTTTAATTTTACCAATAAGAAAGCCTATTGGCTGGTAAAAGGAAAATATATGCACTTGTTAAGCCTCTAATCAATGTGCTAATTAAACACAAATAACTGGTTGTTGCTGTCAGATCATAAGGATCACCTGCTATAGCTTGTTCTTCAGCCTCCAAAGGAGAAGATATGCAATTGCTCCCACAACCCGATTTTTGCTGTTCTTCCAGACAACCCTTTTCCTAAAATGCTAGACTTTCTAGCTTGCCTAGAGGTGAATTTAAAATTATCAATATGACTAAATTTATCTGTCTCATTTGCAGCAGAGACTCTATGCAGCCTATGTTTTTGGTGATTAATAACGAGCTAAGGCAACTTGCCTGTGGACTGGAACCAGATTTCCTGTCCAGCCATTGAGGCATTAATCTGAAAACGTCAGCAATAGACATTAATCATTAATGCTAAAATGTAGTGGTGTTATTAGGCAAAGGAATAGAGGGAGCACAGAGACGTCTGATGCTAGAAAACAGAAGAATTCAGCCCCCCTTCCCAGGCTCTCAAGTCACACTCCTTGAAAAATTACTAATATACATTAGCCTATTACTCTAGGTGTGAAAAATTAAAAGCTCTTAATAATTTAAATGCCAATTTTGTTCTCCTTTAGAGAGGATGGGTAAATTGAAACCCAGGGTGTTTGAGATAGTTTGTGATACCTATAGATCACAGGTTTAAGAGTTGTTTGTTATTTCCAAAACCTAACCCTACTTCTCTCCAGAAATTCTTGGTGCTATTTTTGGTATTATTTGGTGGATAAAAAAAAATTATCTATAATTAACATAGGATTCTTCTGTGTTATATTTTTACTTATATTAACTGATAGAGCAAAAGAGTCAAATTGCAAGAATTTATGAAAATTAGCATTCAGATATATACCTTCATTCAGATAAAAGTACAAATCTTGGCTAATGCTAAACACAAACTGTTTGATTGCAGAATTATGTAAGACGTGCAGTAGTTAGACATTAGTCTCATATTGCACTCAAACATCAGGCTACCTCTGGGTCTCTTGACGTAGTAGCTCAGCTTGGTTCAGCTTGTGTATTTACTTTGGTGTGTTTCTAGTGAGCTCTCAGAGATGTGGATGGTCTAACTCAAATATCTACTCATCTACTCATCTGGGTGATAGGGATCTCCAACATTCGGGTTGTCTAGATTGAGCTTGCTTATATAATATTAATTACTGCTACAAAGCCAGGCTCAAACTATTAGAGAGAATGATAGCAAGGAGCAAAGACATATTTTAGTTCACAGTTTCAGAGATTTTAGCTTATGGCCCTTGGCTCCCTGATGCTAAAAGCTCATCATGAGGTAGAACATTGTGGTGATAGCCATGTGGTGATAGCAATAGTGTTTTCCTTTCTTTTTGGTTTTCAACCTTATGGTGTATAGAGAAAAGAGGGGGTGTCTAACCTTCACTTCACTTCAAAGGCACACTTCCAGTGACCTCCTTCCTTTAGCTAGACCCTATCCTCTAAATTCCTAGACTATCACCACATAATGATAACTACTAGGAAGCAGGTGTTTACCACAGAAAGCAGATAATGCATCAAGCCCTAACACACAGTGGCAGCAAATGAAAGGATTCATGAAAGCCAGGCCTCTGAAGATCAGACTTAGAACTGGCCAAGTATGACTTCTGCCATTTCTGTTGATCAATGCAAGTCACATGACCAGCTTGGATTCAAGGGTAAGGAGATAAGTGTCACATCTTAACAAGAGGAGCTGTAGTGACACATTGCAGATTCCATGGTGTATCTTCATCCACAGAGAATCTTGGTCAATGTTTTACGGTTCTACCTCAGAGTGCAGGTGTAACAGTATAGATTCCTAGGCTTTGCGCCAAACAACAATGTCCCTCTTAATAACAAAACAACCTTGTCAACTCTATTCAACACCACCCCATCCGTTGTTCTCATTGATTTTCCAGGTAGTTCCTTTGCACTCACAGAATCCTCCTTCTGTAAGTCTCAAGAGACAAGACTTCTCAAAATCCATTTGTTTCAAAATGAGGTGAGCTAGGCTGAACCTCTGCCTCCTTCAAGGAAACATATGACAACAGCACGAAGCAAGGACAGACTGAAGCTCCATGGCATTTATATATCAAAGACATGGGCTATGAGGCAAATTTGGTCCTCAATATGATGCTATGAACCCCTAAACAAACTATCCCTAAGTACAATCCATCCACACATATTTATTACTTCTATGTGCTAGATATCACAAACATAAAGATGTTAAATACACATTTCTGTTGAACATGAATTAACACATTTGTTTTTGTGGAAGACAGAGAAAACTTTCCTGAAAGAAAATAGAAAACTTTCCCAAAAGTGTCTTGAAACTGGTGGTAGGAAGTGGACAATATATGTTATTATTTATGCAGTTCACATAACTCTGTACAGAAGCCTTCAGATGGCAAACTTACTGTTCATAGCCCACATTAGATTTTACCCTTTGAATATTTGTTTTCTTAGAGACACCTTGGTTATCTGAAATTTCATGAAAAAGACCCCAAAACAACCCACATACATAGAGTGACTTATACTGAGAAGACACCCTTATTTCTTGTCAAGGAAATTGATATGAAATAGACCATTTAACTGTTTATCTTAAAAAGCTTATCAATGGGCTTCTGGTCTATAATGATGGCTCTTAAGTAACAAGCATTTTCCTCCCTTGAGTGAACTTTTTATTGAGTGCCTATTAAGTGCTAAGCACTTGCTCTGTATCAGTGAACAAAGCAAACATTCGTGGCTCTGTGCAGTGAAATTCAAAGGATGCCATGTTCATGAGTTTTCCTCTTGGGTGGCTCCATCATCCTGGGCTGCTATAACTGAGCATGATAGGGTGGGCTGTTTCAACATGCAATTGATTCTCTTCCTGGAAAGGACTTTCTTTTGGGTTACAGAGAGCTGCCTTCTTGTATCCTAACATGAATAGATGAAGTCCTCTCTCTGTCTCTCTGTCTCTGTGTCTCTGTGTCTTTGTGTGTGTGTGTCTCTCTCTCTGTCTTTGTGTCTCTCTGTCTCTCTCTGTCTCTCTGTTTGTCTCTCTGTGTCTCTCTCTCTCATTACCACATAGTCCAAGCTAGCCCTTCTTTTCTTAAAATCAAAACTCCCATCCTAAAAACTTTATCCTCCTGTGACAGTTAATATTGATTGTTAACTTGACAGAATCTAGAAACAGCAAGGGGTTAAATCTCTGACATATCTGTGAGGGAGTTTCTAGATTAGGTCAACCAAGATGTGCACAGCTCCAGGGCCTGGAATAGTGGACTAAATAAAGACGAGAAAGCCCATTGAGCACCGGCATCCATTGCTCTTTGCTTCCAGACTACAGCTACTATGAGAAGAGCTGATTAGTGCTCCCGGCTGCCCTGACTGCAAAGGACTGAAGGACTGTACCCTCAAACCATAAGCTACACTCCACCCTTCCTTCCTTAAGGTGGTCTTCATCAGACATTTTGCAATAGGAATGAGAACAGTAACTTATACCGCCTGACACGATAGTTCTCTGAAGGCTCTATCTTAAAAAGGCCATCACCCTGAGGGCTAGGAGTTCAATGTATGAGTTTGGAAAGGACAGAGGCATTGAGTCCATAGCAGAGACTGCAAGTAGATTGTGCGTAAGGGAAAAGAAAGGAAAAAGAAAATAAAAATAATAAAATTTAAGTCAAGGGCGAGGCAAATATCATGTTACAGGAGAAGTCATGTCAGTTTCTCCACGAGCAGGTTTTCTTTCTTTCTATTTTCTTTTAAATCAGTTGTACCTCGCCTGCAAAGTGATGTATTTAAATTATAAAGTCCTGAAAAACAAAGGTAAGAAATACACCTCAAGCAAACTAGGGGCCTGACAATGTCAGAGGAGGAGTATGGGAACTTGGCTATTCATGAGTCCCAGAAAGGCCAAGTTTGGAGCTTTAGCAAGAAGCACTCACAAGCAGCTGGAGGGGCTCGCAGGCCAGCGCCCACAGGAAGCTGAGGGTGTGGCTGGCTAGGACTTAAGGAAAATTCCAGAGCTCAGAGGCACTGCCTTCGGGTCACCACAGTGTCTTCAGCCTGGGCTGAAGACAAACAATAACATACAATAACAAAACAATGACAAAAAAAAAAAAAAAACACACACACACAAAGAAACCATCCTTAAAGTGGGAATATTCTGAAATAAAATAAAATAAATAACATGTAAGTGGTTTATTTTGTTAAAAAGAAAAGGAGTGATGTTAGCCTTCAGGCCTTGTGGATAAAGGAGCCACCAGGAAGGAGAGCTGGCGCTTGCTGTACAGGAAGCAGGCAGGACTCCATGCACTCCCGGGAGCCACTTGGGAGCAGTCCAAGTTTGGACAGAGCTGAGGCTGTGCAGGAGGCTGGGAATCACTGCCTTCCTGTGGAGCAGAAACGAAAAGAGGCTCTGAGACAAATATGAAATGACTTTGGCCACAGCACAGGTTAAATCCTAGTAATGTTTAGGAGTGTAGTCTTCCTGACAGCCATGTTATCCATCTCTCTGTGATTATCCACCAGGGAACAAATTCTGGCTCATTCTCATCCAACAGCCAAAACCAACATCTAGCTTTTCTGTTCTTTAAGGAACCAGGATAATTAGAATAGATGAATAATTGTGTAATCTGATCATCAGGACATACATATACCGAATGTCACATAAAATATACAATGTCCTTATCCCTAGTGTAATGTTTGTCTATAGGTGCAAGGTACATAGACTGAGAAGTTCTAACTAAACCAGGTAAGCCATCAAGAGAAGGGCCATCAGACTGAAGATGCTCTCAGCAGAACATCTAGCTGATCTAAAAGTTAGGTGTTAAGAAGTAACATCCACCTCTGAGGTTCTGGGACTGGCTCTCTTTTGTCTTCTTTTTATTAGCTGCATGGTTTCTTTTTGCCACGGTTTCTCTTTTGTGATGTGTAGGCATTAATAGGGCAACCTTTACCGAGTTCGCAGCCAAGAAGACAGCAGGGCCGTTCATGGACACGCATCTGAAAACTCAGTAAATGATGCCTGTTGCTCTCTGCTCAGAAGTCATGACAAAGAAGTCAACACTAATTTAATGCTTTCCAATTTAATTTCAAAGAGGCTTCTAAGGTCCAAAGCAAGGAACCAGGTCAAGATTAAGTCAAAGACCAGTGGGCTAATCTTACGGGTTAGTAGGATAGGCTCTGGCTGTGCAGGTATGAATCCCTCATTCTGGGTATCTCTAGATCTTTTGATCTGTCGAAACAAGTTGGAAGGCCCAGGGAGATGGCTCAGTCATAAAAGTTCTGGCCTTACAAGAGGAAACAAACTTGATTGCCATGCTCAACGCTAAAAAAAGAGAGAAGAAATCAGAAGCCAGGCATGGTGGCACATACTTGGAACCCCCATGCTGAAGAGTCACAGACAAGATTCTTCAGTAGCAGGATATTTCCCCAGCTACATTTTACAATAAACTTAGTAATTTGGGAGGAGCTAGGGAGAGGAACCGGAGAGGAAGAGAGAAGATGGCTGGAGACATCCACGTGTCTTTACCAGTCTCCGGTAGTTATTCATACCTAGGTTAGTTAATTGGGTTTATAGTTCTAATTGTGTGGGCATTTTTGATAATTGAACATTTCCAAATATATAAAGCCTTTGGAAAATAATTAAGCTTTAGAGTCTCATTTCTACTGGGTACCGAGTGGATGGTGGGATGGTCTGGGATCAGCCAAGCATTGTGGAGACATCGTGGTAGATTGACAGAGCCGTCTCCCATGTTGGCATCTCGTGGGTGCCAGGGCCAGTGCTTCTGGCCAGCTTGAACCGCTGGTCAGCAGTGAGAGCATGCCACTGCTTGTGGCCTCAGGCCTTGTCTAGTCCGGAACATGGTGGTCCCATAAGAACAAGCCAGACTGGGCCATGCCATTTTAAATATTATCCACAACATTGAGGCTCTTTGGCCAGTCAGCCAAGTCTACATGTTATGTTCCAAGCCAGTGAGAGAGACCTGTCTCCAAACAAAGCAATAGTAACAAAACAAACTACCTGTAACAATGAATGTGCACATGCAAATAAATACATACATGCACACACACACCCAGAGAGAGAGAGAGAGAGAGAGAGAGAGAGAGAGAGAGAGAGAGAGAGAGAGAGATTGGACCTCAAGATTTTTATATGGAGCCTTCATGTTGTAAAAGCTGGGAACTATTTTTCTAAAGTATTTTAAATTTATTTCTTTTATTTTTTGAGATTATATAGTTACACCACTCCCCTCTTCTTTTTCCTCCTTCTAAATCTTGCCACATACCCCTCTTTTCTCTCAGTTTTATAGTCTCTCTCTCTTTCTCTCCCCCCCCATGCGTATGTGTGTGTGTGTATGTGTGTGCAGACATACATGTATATTCTCAAATACATAAATACAACCTATTCAGTCTGTATGTTACTTGTATGTATGTTTTCTGGGCTGACTCTTTGGTATTTGTTATGGTTTGTATACACTTAGCCCAGGGAGTGACACTATTAGAAGGTGTGGCCTTGTTGGAGTAGGTGTGTCACTGTGTGTGTGGGTTTAAGACCCTCATCCTTGCTCCTGGAAGCCAGTATTCTGCTAGCAGCCTTCAGATGAAGATGTAAAACTCTTCATCTCAGCTTCTCCTACCCATGCTTGTCTGGATGCTGCCATGTTTCCACCTTGATAATAAACTGAACCTCTGAATCTATAAGCCAGCCCCAATTAAATGTTGTCCTTATAAGAGTTGCCTTGGTCACAACAGTAAAAGCCTAACTAAGACAGTAAAACTAATTGGTGAGCTCTCCCTGGCGAAGGCTATTTTTTCAGCTTTTGGCATTCCTTAGTGGGCTGCAGTTTCTTGTATAGGGTTGAAGCCCCATGGTCTTTCCTCCATCCATTTTGGCATGCCTATTGTTATTGCCTTTGTTCAGCTTATATTTAGATAATTGTGTTGGTGAGATTTTATGGGTGTGTAGCTTCTGACATTCCTGGGAGACACAATCTCACAAGAAACTCCAGGTTCCTCTGGCTCTTACAATCTGTTTCCTCTTCTTCAATGATCCCTGAGCCTTAGGTGTGGGAGTCATATTGTAGATATATCTGTTGGGACTGGGCTCCACAACTCTGAACATTGATTGGTTGTTGTCCAAAATATTTTTAAAGGAATTCTCTGGAGGACTTCTCCAGCATCAAAAACAAAACACGAAACTTCTTACAGGTCCAATAATATGTCCCTACACTCTGCTTCCTGCCCATAAACCAGATGTTACAATGGATGATTACAGCTTGTCATAGTTGACAGTCCCAGATGTTTGAACAAAAAAGCACATTTGAAAGACATACGTAGGGAAACACTGAGCAGACCTCACTGCCAGGAAAGGGTTGGATTATTGTTTAATTTCAAAGAAGACTGTGATGCAAATCATGTCTTGTGTTTGCTCTTCCCAATGACCCCTTTCTGTGGTCATCAGACACATGGCCCTTAACTGTCACCACTCACAATAACTAGAACCTCAAGGCCTGCAGCTTGTATTGGGTTGGTTTTCACCAAAGCTCCCTGCTCAGTGTTCCCCTCATTAGCTAGAACAGAGCTCAGTAAACTCTTACCAGATGCCATCTGCCCAAAGCTCTTGTAGGGACCCTAGGTTGGGCACAGAGGGGGAAATATACATACTTGGCTCAGAAGAACATCCATACAAAGGAAAGAAAGGGAGATATAAATTGCATTTTGAGAAATAATCCTGCCCCCAACCTCTCATGACAGCCGATATTTCTTAAAACTCGATTATTGAATGATAACACTTTTTGGCCTTTGTCCTGGGTCTTACTTGTAGTAGAGGAAAATGATCAGTCTGAATAAGGGAAACCCTGCTGTCTTGGAAGATAGAAGTTCAAATTATTGAACTAAAGGAATCCTTGATTTCTCAGGGGGAGGCTTTAAGTTTATTTATTATTCATTCACCAGCATAGCACAAATATATCTTGTTTGTTTCCTTTCTTCTTTGATTGCTTTAAGACAGGGCTTCACTATGTAGCCCACCAGGCTTTTGATTTACTGTGTAGCCCTGGTGGACCTTAGACTCAAAATTAAGCCCTACCATCTGCTGCTATTAAAGGAATGCATCGCCATGCTTGCTAATAGCTTATATATGAATGAGTATCTATTAATAAGCTAGGCACCAATGAAGGACATATGTGGGTTCATCCCCAACAAGGATTTGAGTTGATTTTGGCAGTGAGACTTCAAGTTAGATTTCAGTTCAGAAATTAAACGATAGAAAACAAGTTGTGATATTTTCCCCCCTTGAATGTTCTTCAAGTTTTTTCAAATCTAAGAATATTTTTGCACTTAGTGCCTGACCTCTTGGGCTGCTTAAGCCTATAGCTTTTGCTTCTCCTCTTCCAGATGACCCCAGCTTGGTACCTTCTAACATGGCATATTGCTTCTTTCTTTGCCTATTCACTGGCTATATGCCTGTCTATATGCAGACATATCAACATAAGGGCAGATTCCTGACAGTGTTGTCTGTGGACACTGTTCCATGCCCCTAGAGCAGTGCCTGGGATATTGGAAGATGCCCATGAAGATTTGGTGGATGTTAAATCATGAAGCCTAAACATTTATGGTGACTCTGTTCTCTGCCTCTCTTACTTCTATCACCTTACCTACAGTATTCTTGAGGAAGGACACATTTTTGATGGGCTATGTATTAGATTATCCTTATTTTGCTGAGTCATAGGGATGCTTCCAAGGCTGAGGAAAATGGAGATATTTTCTCCTATTTTGGGATGAAGGACATACCAGAAAGATGTACTCAGTTCTTGTGACACCCTTTTCTTGGTTATCTGCTTCCCAGGTTCTCTTCCTCAGCACCAGCTGGGAAAAAGTGTTGCTTTATAGCTTGACCTATTTAATGATGGAGTTGAAAAGCCAAAAAAAAAAAAAAAAAAAAAAAGGAGTTGGGAAGACAAATAAATAATTATTAACCAACACTGACAACTGGGTTTGTGATTACTTAAACAATATTTTATGCTATGTCACAGATTGCCTAGGAAAAAGAGGAGTGAAAGAGGATGGAGGTCTAGACTCTAGTATTAAACTCTTCTCGGTGGGGATAAAGAGGCAAGCCAACTGGTAGAGCTCTTGTTGTATCAGCATGAGGACCTGGGTTAATTCTTGAACCCATATAAAAAAGCTGGCCATGGTAACTAGTGATTGTAATCCCAGCTCTGAAAAGATGGAGCCAGGTGGATCCCTGGAAAATTGCTAGCCAGCCATCTTAGCCTATTGAGTGAAGTTCAAGACAGTAAGATGTATAAATAAACATGTACACATATACATATTTATATAGTATTTATGTAATAATATATATTTGTGTGTATGTGTATGTATATGAATATGTATATGTATACAAATACATATAATATGTGAATATGTATGCATACATATCCATGAGCACATGCACCTGCACAACACAGGCATGCATGTGCACACACACATATGCATACATACATCCTTCAAATAAATACAGTGAAAGTTTTTATGGTTAGTGAAATGCTTAGCATTTTAACTGAGGTATCTCTAGTAAATGAGTAATATTTTTCTACCCTATTCCCTCTAAAAAGATCTGTAAACATGTTCCTTCTGAAAACAAGTCATGAAACATAAACCATGATTCCTGGTGGTTTGTGGGAATCTCACTCTCTATTTCTCACTGTGCTTCTCTTTTGAATATTCTTTATGAACTTGAGGTTCAGTGTGGCTACACTCCACTCAGAGACACTTGAGGATATAAGCCAATGAGTTATGCATATTCTAGTTTCTAAAAGGCATTGGAGTCTGTGTAGAAAGTGAAATGCAAACTTCCAGATTAGTACTTGAGTCCAGAGCCACATGAAATAGCACGTACTTGTATCATCCACCAGTCCCTTTCTTTAGGAGGCAGCTGCCTACTGTTACACTGGTGGTGAAGTTTTGGGTAAGCTGGTAGAGATCCATCCCTTCATGCTCTCCCGGGTTGGAAAGCAGTGGTCTCTCCTAAGAGATAGAGTTATCTGTCTGTTCCTGGCATTACTTTAGAGGCTTAAGAGGAAGAAAGAAAATTCATTAGGAATCTGTCTGTACAGTGAATTAGAAAAATGAAAGAGAGAAGGACTTAATGAGACCAGGGTAACAATAACACCATTTTTTTTTTTATCATTAAAGATATAAACAACCTTTTCCCAAGTTTCCTTTAGAGGAGACTGGCCACACAGAGTGGTCCCAGCTTGAGTCCTAGGACTAAGATCCATTTTTATATTGAAACTTCTCCCTCAGCTCCTGAGAGTTCTAACAGTGACAAAGAACCCTGAGGCTTTGAAGTCAACAGCTTTGGGTTGGGAAAACAAACAGACTTTTACCCATGCAGAATCCCAAGGTTCAGGTTTCTTCTGACCCTGGCAGCAGTGGACTTAGACTCTCTGGCTCTTGACCAAGCCAAAGAATCTGACTCTTAATTTTTCGATGGCCACAACTGTCTTGTCATGATTCTGAGTCTCTTTTTCTCTTTCTTCTTTTTTTTCATCTTCTCTTCCTTTCCTCTTTCCCAACTTTGCCTTTGTCTTCTAGACAGCCTGGCTTCAGACTTTTGGCCCCCACTTCTAAAAGGCTGTTTTCTTACCAACTTTCTGTCAGCCCATCTTTTGCTGGCAGTTGATCGTTTGGAGTGGACCACTAATGCAACTTTTCTTCCCCTAGGATGATGAGCAAAGAGGGCCGCCATCAGAGGAATTGAGATGTTCTCAAGTAGGTCATGTAGAGTAATGATGCAATTCTTAGAACCTGTTTCAATAATATCACTCATTGTTCAAAATCTCTCCTCATGGGACTAGATGGATGGTTCAGCAGTCAAGAGCATGTACTGATTTTATAGAGAATCTGATCTGAATTCCCAGTACCAATGTCACAATATTACCTGCGACCCCAGATCCAGGAGATCTGAAGCTCTTTTCTGACCTTCATGGGCACTGCACACATGTACACATACCCTTCCTGACACAAACACACAATTAAAAATAAAATAAATATTCAAAAAATATGACTCATCATGTCTTCAGTCTTCTGGGAAATGCAGTCTGTACCTCCATGCATAAGAGCATAAATAAAGGTAAATAAAAGTAAGACTTCCTGAAGAATTCTTTCTGTCCTCACTTACTCAACATCTATTCATACTTTACATTTTAAGCCAATTGTCACCTCCTCAGGAGTCCCCCTTCTATAGTGTTATGCATTCATATAGCTCCTTTTTTCTTAACTGTGATTAACATAGTCAATATAAACTAGAAAGTATAGCGGGATATTTTCCCTGCAAGTTGGGAGGAGTAAGGAGAGGAAGAGAAGGAGTAAGGAGAAGAAGACAGAAAGAAGAGGTGGAGCAAAGAGCAGAGATGTAGGAGGATGGAGAACCATGCTTGGATCGAGAGCAGTCCTGGGTAACAACTTATATCTAGGTTAGTTAACTGGGAAACACCTCCAATTGTGTGGGCATCTTGTTATTGAGCATTACCAAACATATAAAGCCTTTGGATAATTTAAGCATTAGAGTCTCATTTCTACCTAGCCCATGTGGATGGCGGAATGGTCTGGGTTCAGCCCAGACTTGAGGAGACAGCATGGAAGATTGGCAGAGCCATTTCCCACGCTAGTGTCTTGTGGGTGGAAGGGCTGGTGTCTCTGGCCCTCCTGAGCTGGCTGCCTGAGCCGCAGCAGTGAGAATACACTGCTGCTCGTGACCTCAGGCCCTAGCCTAGTTGGGAACATGGTGGCTCCATAACACAAGACAGACTGGGAGCCACCATTATAAATATCTTCCTCAACAAGAAAGTTTATATTTAATATTTTGATTGTTGAGTTTTTCCACTACATGGTAAGCTGAATGCTCATTTTTGTTCCCTTTTGAATATGCAATATCTATCAGACACAGTAAATTGTTGTGTAATATGTGTTGAGTAACAGCATAATTTAAATGTGTAAAAGAACATTTGCTGGAAGCTTAATCCCAGTGTGGTACTGAGAAGCAGAACATCTGAGAGATGCTGAGGCCATGAGATGTCTACCCTCATGTATGGATCAATGCTAATTATAAAAGGGCTTGAAGCTGTGAGCTCCACTTCCTGCTTTCTTTCAAGTTCTTAGACCCTTCCACTCTTGGTCATGGGATGACACAGCCTGAAGTCCACTGACAAATGTAGACTCCTTGATCTTGGACTTCCGGGCCTTGGAACAGTAAGAAATATGTTTTGCCTAGAAATTATCTTTGACATCCTGTTAGAACAATACATAGCTGGCTGAGATAAGCAATGGAAAAAGTCAGAAGATAATTATATTTGATGGGATGGCTTTGTGAACCTTGCTGTTTAACTAACACAAAAATTGGGTCATGGGAAAAACAATAGAGGAAGCCCCTTATGCTTTACCTTTGCTCTATTTGAGTCCTCTTTGAGAGAAGGTGGTCCTGTAATGTTTTTGGATTCTTTTTAAATAAATAAAAACAATCATCTGCAGGCATAGGAGCTTGTGATAACATCCTTTCAGATTGCAGTAACACCATAAGTTCCACTGTGGAAGACGGAGAGGGTGAAGCTGATGTCTTGGATTGAGGAGTCTGATGTATAGGGTGTGAGCGATTTAGATGTGAAAATTAAGGGTACAACCTAAAGGTTGTATGTGCTCTACTGAGCATTTTTGACCTTACATAGGGTAGAGGCATGAACAGACTTGCTCTGGTAGATGGATAGGTCTTTGTTTGCATTACAGAATATGGGAGAGAGGAAGGCTATGTGTTTGTTGCCTTTCTGTTATTACAGTAACATGCATGATAAAAATGACCTTATAAGGAGAAGACGGTTGTTTTGATACATGTATTTGGAACTCCTGGTCTATAATCAGTTGATCTTTTTGTTAAAAATAGATGTGATATATATGTATGTATATGCATATGCATATATATGTATATGATTTATATGTATATTTATACATATATGGTATATATGTATAATGTGCATATACATTCATATTCATATATATGTATATATACATATATATGTGTATATATGTGTATGTATATGTGTATACACACATATGTGTGTGTATACACACATTTATATATATATGCATGCATATACGTATACATATATATATATATATATATATATATATATGCATATACGTATATGTATATGCAAGGAGTGCATTCCTGGCTTGTGGATACCAGAAGAAGGTGACATATTTTCTGAGCCTAGAGTTACAGATGATTGTGCTCCTCAGTGCAGGTGTGGGAAACTGAATGGAGGTATCCTGCAAGAGCATCAAGCATTCTTGGCTGCTCAGCCATCTCTCCAGCCTCTTTAAATTATTATTATTATTATATTATTGTAATTATTGTTAGTTTATATCAGTGTGGTTGTGTCAGTCACCCCCATGTTATGTGTCTGTATGGAGGTCAGAGGAAACTTTTCTCTCCTTCTGTCGTGGGAACTGGGACTTGAACTCAGATCATCAGGCTTTCGAGGCAAGCACATATACCTAATGAGGCATCTTTCTGACCCCTCAGTTATTCTTTTTGATTTACACCTGTGGCAAAGCTCATATGGAAGGAGTGTACATTAAAGAAGCATGTCCAAGAAGCAAAAGGAAAAAGAGGAGGGTCCTGGATCCCACAATAATCCAAAAGACCTTCTACCAGGTCGCTCCTCTTAAAGATTCCAGTGCCTCCCAATGCTAACTTCTTGGGGGAACAAGTCCTTAATACACATGGTCATTTGGAGAACATCCAGGATTCCAATTTCAGCAGTTGGAAAATTAACTTACTAGTTCTGCTAAAAGAGCTGCCAAGACAAGTGGAAGTCTCAGAAAAGATGGAGCTGTTGCCTTTAGCGATGTGCAGAGGTGAAGGAAGGCATCTGGGTTCAACTAATAAAGAGAAAGACTTATTTCTTCTCAAATAGTCAGCATGGTAAAAGCTCATTTTTCATTTTCTGGGCATGAAACAAAAGCAAGAGAATCCAGGGTGTTTGGGGGTACAGGAACCCACATTTCATGTAATGAACAATGGCACCAGCCACTTTGTCATGTTTACCACAATGCCTGGTGTTGGGGGAAATTGCACACACACACAAAAGAAATTCCAAGAAAGAGACACATGAGAGAAGGGAAATACATTCCATTTACCACAGGACAAGTTTACAGCTCAGTCGTCATAGTTAATTAGGGCCCTCCCTTGAAGTTCCTTCTGAATTCTCTATGCTTGCCTCTCTTGCTTATGAAGCAGAACTCCCCCTTGTCCATACTGGTTTTGCATTTTTCACCAAGCCAAACTGCCTCTTTCCTTAGCACTCATGATTATCTCAGAGCTTCCCTCTACAGTGCAGGGATTGCTGCCCAAAGGGCTCATATCTGCACTCTGGTCTCTGTCTCCAGGTCCTCTCATAGCTATATTGTCAACTCTATGGGATGAAATCCCAGCCATTGCAAAATATCCCCATATGCACTGGATTCTTCACATTCTCCAATGCTGTACTAGTCTCAGCTGGAGGAGAGAGGTTGTGCTTCTTAAGAGTAGAGTTAAGAAATACATAGCCTGGGTCTGGGCAAATGCAGCTCTTTGTGTGGGACTCTCTACACTGACAATCAGTGTGGGGTCAATTCAAGGTGATTGTGAAATGAATGACCTCAATCAAGTTCATTCTCAAATTTTACTCCCTGTCCATTTCAGTTTTTCTCTTCATCAGTCATAACAACCTTGTCCCGAGTAGGAGAAATAGGACATACAATAATAATAACTAGTTCTAATCCAATATACAATATAAAAGGTATATAGACATTTTGGGGAAATCTCTGAACTTTCCTAGGCTTCTTATTTATTTATAAGAAAAAGACAGTGATCCATCTGTCATGGATACTATGAAAGAAAAAAAAATTATGGCATAGATGTAGGTGCTTTGCAAACTGTAGAGTGCCATGGCAATGCAAAAGGTATTGTTAACGGTGATTTCCAGAGCTAGAACCTGTGGAGCGGATTTCACAGCCCACTACTACTTATTAGCAATGTTTACCCCTAGTTCACTGGTGAGGTGCTCTGCCTGGACAGAATCTCTTTAGAATCTTTGCATCATTATGTCTTTTCTACTAAAATGGTCCTGCAGGTTTTTCTTTAGGCAGTTTCACCTACGTGATGATGAAGCTCAAATTGTCTGAAAGGATAGGACCTTTGGGGAACCCTCAGCTCTCTTGATATGAAAGAAAATATCTGGAAAGCTGGATCTTTTTGGGGCCCTCAGCTCTCTTATAGGTAAATTATGATGTTTGTCAGCAGGTTTGTCAAGGAGTGGTTCTCAACCTGTGGGTTGCACCCCTTTGGAAGGTTGAACCTTTTCACGTAGGTTGCATGTCAGATATCCTGCATATCAGATATTTACATTACGATTGATAACAGTAGCAAAATGACATTTATGAAGTAGCAACAAAAATAATTTTATGGTTGGGGTCACCATAATTTGAAGAATTGTATTAAGGGCATAGGAAGGTTGAGAACTGCTGATCTCTTTTTACACATGATCACATTTATATTTCTTCCTGTGTTCTTTCTTTTCCTCTGGGAGACACAGCCTTCCTGCCGTAAGTCAGGGTTGAAGCTTGGGTTGTACATATTCCAAACAATTTGGTGGTCTCTGGCAAGTGGACAAGATCCACTATAAATCAGATTTCCATTACTTCCCTTGGGGGTAAACACAGAAGGATGTTTGAGCGGAGACGGACTCAGTGTAAATGATGCTTTCTTCCACGTGAACAAATTGCCTAATCTCTCATTCTGTGCTAAACTTGGCCCTTTGTTGCAAAGTTATCTTGATTGCACTAAAAACAGATTCAAATTTTTCATCAACTCTTGATTCTGATGTGGAGGGAGACTGTTAAAATGGATGAGGGGTGGTGCTGCCAACAGTCACCTAAAAGTTCAGTATCTCACACACAGAAAAATTGTTTTCACTGCTCTGCATGGGAGGGCAGAGCAGATATAAAAGAAAGAAGAAATGGAGAAAGAAAATGAATAGTTGCAGTAACAGGCACCTTGACAAATGCGGGCCATTTTCCATATACTTGATCTTCACAGGATTTCAGTGACAAGCACAGGGAGATTTAATGTGATTGGGAAAAGTGAGAAGCCTGGGAAATAATGAGATGCAGTCCATGGGGATGGATCTCTGTCAGAGAAAAAATTCCCTTTAAAGGTGTTCTGATACTATTTACTATCTTATTGTTAGCTTTGTTTTTAGGAATGTGTGATGTACTGTCTCAAAGCAAATAACTTCAAAGTCTTTTTTTTCCCCCCTCGCCCTGATGGCTTTTTGTGGGGTTTTCAATCATTCATTCATTCACTAGATCAGAGAGCACACATCTCATTCCAGGTGCTAAGGGTTCATTAAAACATCACTTTAAAGCAAGATGGAGCAGGAGCACATGGGGAAAATGATTGGAACCAAGTGGAGAGTGCAAACAGCCCCCAGCTTCACATTCATTTCTGTAATAAGTGTCTCAGTTGGCGCAGTGCCTAGCAAAGCGATGTTGAGTGACACTCCTCACTACTGACACTGGTGGGTCAGTTCTGACCTTTAGTATTGATTAACATGCAAGCTATAGCTGAAGCTTACATGTTAAAAGCTCATGTTTTTGGACTCGGTCCTGATGCAGCAGTGTCCAGGAGTGGAGACTTTGGGAGGTGAATGGATCCAGAGGGCTCCAACTGTTACCAGGATTTTGCTCTGGCTTCCTCTCAACACAGTTCTTATCATTTCCTCTGCAAGAACTGAGGCTCGGCACCCCGAGTATAGCATTAGAAGACAAGAGTTTATTGTAGAGCAAAGTTAGGGTCATTTCCAAGGTGTAGAGTGGTCAAAAGCAAAAGAGCCATTTTGGAGGAAAGCACTCTCAAAAAGTGAGAATGGACAATGACCAGATTATTGGGCCCAATTTACACTTTTAGAGTAGGCTCTGTGTTGTTTTCTAAATTGTCTAGAATTATTGTGTTTTTTTTTTTTATTATTATTCAAGTGATTAGCAGGTCCATTTGGATTATCAAGGGAAGGGAATTGGTTCATTGCCAGGAAGCCTCCTGCTAGATCATGATCTTGTAATCTTCCTGGGAATTCAGAAACTCACGCCTCCCTCCATTCCGAGCCAGCTTTAAGGGAAGAGCTTTGGCATAAGAGCAGAGTTTTTCTCCCTGCTTCCTTGCCAGTATGACACAAGCTACTACTATATGTTCCCCACCATAACATCCTACCTTGCTACAGACTTGGAAGAAGTGAGAAGACTGGAGTGACGGCTAAGGGTTTAAAATCTCTTATTGCCTTACAATTGCATGCAACTCCAGTTTCAGAGGTTCAGTGTCTTTTTCTAGTTCCTGTAGTCACCAGGCATGTATATGGTTCATACACTTACATGTAGAAACATACACACAGGCACACATACACACAAAATAAAATAGTTGGTGATAAAAAGAAGAAAAGTAGCCAATTAACCATAGACTTACAACAGCTGAAAATAAATATTTCATCCATTAAGTTCATTTTCTCAGATATTTTCTCTCAGCAATGGAAATCTGATTAGTAAGCCCACTTTGGGTCAACCATTTGCAAACCTTGTGGACCTTTGATTTTTGAAGGTAAAATGTGATATGGCCATGGATTTCTTATATGCACAGATGAAGAGAGGTATCCTTTGGCCTCTTCTAAAGGCATTAATGTTACCAATGAGGACGGTACCCTTACAATCTCATTATTCCTCAGAGCCTTGACTTCCAAATGCCATATCAAGGGTTAGGATCTCCATTTCTCTGTCTAAGCCTAGCAGTAGGGGTGCCAGCATCTATGTTCACAGGGCAGGCTGTTCTCCAGCCTCTAGTCCTATGTGAAACCCCTTTCCAAAGACTGACTGTGAACATGGCTTCCCCAGTGTTTAAAATGCAGGTACCCAAGCTTGACTTTCTGAGTTCAAGCTCTGATCCACCAGTTATGAACATTAATGTTTTTAAAAAAATTTTTAGCAGTTATTTATATATGTGTGTATTTGTTTGAGTGTGTGTGTGTGTGTGTGTGTGTGTGTGTGCATACATCTGCCTACTATAGTGTTTATGAAGGTCAGAGGACAGCCTGTAGGAGTCAGTTCTCTCTTCTAACCCATGGATTCTGATGATTGAACTCAGGTCATCAGGTCTGGCAGCAAGCACCTTTCTTTACCTATGGAGCTAACCCACCTGCCTTGGCATTACCATGATTGCTGCGTATGCTCAAACAAGAAACCTGTTCCCAGTTCCTTCAGCTTTAAAGTATGGATATTGATACAGTGCAAGTATAGTACCAATACTAATAGTGTACAAGGGGTTGTTACAAAAATTAAATAAAGTGAAATACATATGCTACCAAGAAAAATGCTTAGTATATTGTAAATCTTGACTGATGTAAAAGGGACACAATTAAAACAATATTTCTGCTTCTTGTTTCATCACTGACTAGCACAGTGATTTCAGCATAATATCCCATCAAAACACAGATTATTTCTGTTTCCTTGGTTCTATGTGTGTATACAATCAATAACTAAAGAAGGAGAGGCCATGGATTTGAAAGGAGACAGACATGGCAGAGGTAGGAGGAAAGGGAGAGAGAGGTAGGAAATTGTGTAACTGTATTTCAATTAAATTAAAAAAATAAAATAAATCTATTTTAAATTTACAGCCCGACTGATGCAATGCTATCAATACCCTTCAACTAAATTAGGAAGACTGTGTAATTGATAGTAAGGGAACTTAGAACATCAATAGGAAAATTATAAGTCTAATCAGTAAAGTGTGTAAATAACAGTGTTGTCTTTACCCAGGTCAGTTAAGATGTTTAATCTTTCAGACAACGGTATTCGTATTGTCCCTTTGCAGGGATCCTGAGATTTGATTTGCTCCAGGTTGAGTCTGGGGACATTGAAATCAGCTCTTAGACTACATGTAAGAGCCGTAATGTCACACCACTGCCATACAACACTGAAGAAAAGACAACAGTGAACAAGTTTCACAGGTGCTGTGAAATAGCTGGACTACATTGTATTTTTATAGCAACAACTGATTGTCATGCATATCCCTGCAGATGAGGAACTGCCAGTGGCTGCTGTTGGTCAGGGCTTCTTCTCTTCTCTTCTCTTCTCTTCTCTTCTCTTCTCTTCTCTTCTCTTCTCTTCTCTTCTCTTCTCTTCTCTTCTCTTCTCTTCTCTCCTCTCCTCTCCTCTCCTCTCCTCTCCTCTCCTCTCCTCTCCTCTCCTCTCCTCTCCTCTCCTCTCCTCCCTCCCCTCCCCTCCCCTCTCCTCCCCTCCCCTCCCCTCCTCTTCTCTTTTTTCTTTTTCTTTTTCTTTTTTCTCTTTCTTTCTTTCTTTCTTTCTTTCTTTCTTTCTTTCTTTCTTTCTTTCTTTCTTTCTTTCTTTTTTTGAGACAGGGTTTCTCTGTGTAGCCCTAGCTGTCCTGGAGCTCACTCTGTAGACCAGGCTGGCCTCAAACTCAGAGATCTGCCTGCCAATGACTTCTGAATACTGGGATTGAAGGTATAGTTTTCTGCAAAGGGTAGTCATTGACCAGCGGCAGCGGCAGCACCTGCAACCCTGGGATAGACATAGAATCTAGACCCACTGAAGCCTACACAGGAGAATTCTGGATGATTTAATCGGTTTGAAAAGAAATGTCCTAGAGTCTAAAGCAGTGGTTTTCAACCTGTGTGTCTAGACCCCTTTGGGGGCCTCATATCAGACATCCTGCATGTCATATTTACCTTATGATTTATAACAGTAGCAAAATTACAGTTTTAAAGTAGCAATGAAATAATTTTATGGTTGGGGGTCACCACAACAAGAGGAATTGTATTGAAGGGTCACAGCATTAGGGGACAGGAAGAATAGGAAGAAACTTTTCAGTTCAGCCTGGCTGCACAAAAGAGCGGGAATTTCTGGCTGATGTGGTAAGAGACACAAGGCTTTGCATCTGGAGCTTTCTTGTTATACCATTTAACAAGTCACTGCAAAGAGGAATCTTCACTTTGAAAACACCGTCCTATAGTCATCAGTAGCTATGGTAGAAAGGACACCCACACCTTTTACCACAGGACTAGGGGTCAACATTCGGCTGGTACAGCAGCCTGGCCAGATTGTCCATGAAGTATACTTAAGAAGCTTCACCATGACAACTGCAGGAGTGGGGGTAACTCAAACAAGGCTCTTACATAAGACTACTCTCCTTTGAAGGACTTCAAGTCAACTAGAGTGAAAACTTGTTCTGTGAGTTCAAGACTATCAGACATTACCAGGTCTCAGGGAACTGTTTGCCTACATAATGTTTATCTAAGACAGGAAGTAATGATACAATTTCCTTCTGATGCAACGAGCTAGTCTGTCTGGAGACCGAAGAGTGATTTTGCAACAATCTGACTTCCAGGTTTTAAAGTGGGCTGCCAGTAACTTACCCGTATCTCGAGTGAGCATCACATCTAAGGAAAGCATGTCACTCCTCCCATTTTCACCCCTACCTCACAGTACCCTGAGGACCCACATCCTGGTGGGAGAGGATTTCATGACTTGTGTCTCTGTACCAACTTTAGAGAGCTTTGGTCTTGTTTTTCTGGATTTCACAAAGATGAAGTGACTTGCCCAGGGCAGCAGGGATGGTTATTTCTGGAGCTGCTTTTCCTCTTCTGAGTCATCTTGAATAATGTAACCCTGAGCCTCAAGGTACTAAATTTAACATGGAAACTGTTCTTATAAACACTCAAAAAGTAATAGGTGGGGTGGGGGGATGACAGGCAGAACAAAATAAGAGATGGAATAAAACCAGGCATTAACCAGGGAGGAAAATGGACTAGCATATTTCAGATATGTCTTCTGGTTGTCATAATAGGTTGAAGCAGGTAGACTTTTCCTGGTGAGTTGTAACTACTAACATGACGGAGGGTTTTTTGACTACTTTTCAAAACATTGTATTAGTCAACAGACTCTGAATGTGTCATTGACTCACCCTCCAGAAGACAGGAGATTGATAATTAGCAAATGTGGTCGAGCCATAAAATAATAACTTTTAAAATAAACTAGGCACTTTAAAGAGTCCTATAAATGCAACGTTCCAAATTCCAGGAAGAACGTATAAAAACACATCTTAACATATGTAAATCAGTTCACAAGAAGAAAAATAATAGGAGTTGTCTGCTGAACTCCCAATACTTTTCAGCCCTATTCTGCCAATACGTGGTGACAGAAAATTCAATAATATATACAGACTGAGGAACAGCAATAGTGCATAAGCAACAGGGATACTCTATATTGTAAAAGAAAATGCAAAATTGCTTTCTTGGGTCAGATGAAAAAAATTTGAAGCAAGGACGCTATTTGTCATATCCTTTGTCTGTTCTATCTGTAAACGGAGGAAGTGCAATGATCTTAGTGGATATTTCAAAGCAATGAATAAGCCTTATTTTTGTTCTGTGATAGCAGGGAAACTGTTTTGCATTACCAAGATCAATGTCATGTCAGTTACCTTCACAAATATGTCGACTCCATTGAGTGTCATCATATACTCCTTCATCAAGAAGGTGTGCACGACTGTGGTCCGTGCTGTTGCCAGAAACCATGTGCAAGTCTATGATCCCTGCTCCCGCTGCCTGTAAAAGACAAGGAAGCTACTCTTGCAATGGTATCGATGATTCGGACTCACAGTTGAGAAAGACACAGAAGGCTTTTGTGACAACCCCTTCCTTCTCCCCTTACAAGTAATAACCTAGACAGGAAACCACCAAAAAAAAAAAAAAAAAAAAAAACCCCTCTTACAAAATATGATGTGGTAAGGATGCTGAAGTGTAGCTCTATGAGATGGGAGGCTTCTGGAGCTGAAGAGGACAGGGTGCAGATGGAAAAAGACCCAGTTTTCTTTAAGGGGCTGGCTACTGAGAGTTTGACTATGCTCCAGTGTGTGTATGGGCATCGAAAAGTAGGCTTGTTCTTTTGGGGGGAGGAATGGGGGTTCACAAGGGCCAGGGGTGGACATTGGGAGGACTAGGAAATGAATGTGATATGAAATTCCCAAACAATCAATAAAAAATGGGATAACAATGATCTTAATCAATAGAAATAAAACCAAAGCCCAAAAGTTCATCCTTAAATCAAATCACTGTGGTAACTTTGAGCCACCTAGAAAGCACTTGACAAATGATCCCCAACTTTTCTGGGTGCAGCCACGCACGGATGCTTCTAGCACTGCCTAGCATAGAAAGACTCCAGTGGTAGGTCCTGATGCTAATTCTCTGTCTGTGACCACAGCATGATGATAGGAACAGACTGGGAAACTGGAGTCAGTGAGGATGAGGAACTGTCGTTTAAGAAATGAGCAAAGCATGCTGCTTACTGAAGTTCATAGCAGAATACATGACAGCAATAGTTTGGAGATTTAACGTCTCTGAATTTGAAAGAATAAAATTCTAACAAAATATTCTGCAGGCAGTGACATCAGCAATGCAACTCCATTGTAGCTGTGTTTCTGCTAAATCCAAAGAGCTATTGAATGGCTTCCTCATTGCCTAGAAAAATGGCTACTCCATAGAAGTAATTTTAGACTGAGCAGATGAGAAAGACCCAGGGTCAAGGCTTTTAATCATTGCTTCATAGGAGACAATCTTAAAAGAACTGGGGACAGCACAGGAACATACAATTCGTGGAGGGGAAAAGGAAGAAAAGCAGCATAGTTCTTAACATCAGCAGTGTTAAGCAATGGTGGAAGTACACAGCCTAATGAAATAAAATGAGTGTTACATCAAAGCTCTTAAAGCCAGGAGAGGTTCAAATACAATTGACTTCCTTTGGAAGATCCCGGGGCCAAGAAAAGTCACTTGAAAGTAGGAGTTTGAACCACTTGAGCAGCTATTACTGTAGATGACAGTGCTTCCCCTATAGTCATCCACTAAAAAGAAATAAAATAAAAAATAAACATCCCTTTTAAAACCTAGACATCCAATTCCATTAAAACACAATACGGAATGTAGAACCTCACTTGAAAATGGCTTGGTTTTTCTGTTCCTTTGTGCTATCAAGGACATCAATTCTTCAGATTCAGAACTGGTGGCCAAGAACCCCTTGTCTTGTCAATAATGTACAATAGGACACGAATGAACGTAAGAGTGGATTCGTGCTAGGAGGGATGGAGCTTTCCCACTGAACTATTCAGGCGGGGCGGGGGAGATATGCAGTTAAATACAATCAAATAGTTTGATCAGAATGTTGTGCTGTTGACATTGGCGTGTTGGGTGTATGTGCTTTAGTGCACACATATGGTGGTAGGAGATTGTTAAGCATAAACGGCATCCAGAGAACTAGCACGTTCAATCGGTCTGTGTTCCCTAAAATAATGACGAATAATAATAAAAAAAAAAACATCTGTATACAGGCACGTAGCCTTGAAGTCTTGCAAGCTAGAGCACGGCTTTCAAAAAGTAATTATGTAAAAGAAAATTACATAAAGCTCCAGATGAACTTTTGGGTTTCTCTCTTTATCGAATTTCTTTGCGGAATCATAGCCCAGAGCTGAGGAAAGCCCCCAAGACACCCAGTGAGGTTGATTAAACCTGTTCTTTTCAAAAGTCATCTTCCTGAAATGTGAGGCTTTATCCATTAACCTTACGTGGTCCCCGAAACTTCTTTTTCAATCACAAAATACTTTCTCTGTCCGGATTAAAGAATTAATGAAAACCTACTGTGTTCAAGAACTATATGATTATGTGTTACTATGTGTTTGGGGTAAAATACATGCTCTCAAGCACACCCTTCTCTATTGTCTGGTAATTTCTCCTTTTAGTCATTGACTTTTTTTTTTTTTAAATCATCAGACTGTGAAGTGATCAAACTTGTCAGAATTTTCACACTTCAAATATCTCTATCTCCACCCAGATCACCCTAAGCACACAGAACACTGAAGTCTGAAGTGAATTCAAGCAATAAAAGATATAGTTAAACAATGCAGAGGTGGAAGAAGACATCTCTTTGAAGAGTGTGGGAAATGTGTCTTGTGTAGGGCTCTTTGCAGCTTGGTTGTATCTGACCCAAGCTTTCCTTTATTGATGTGTTACTGGGAGGACACCCTGTTGGGGATGAATCACATCCTGCTCTGGTAATGTGATAGGATGTTTTAAAGAGCACACGGACCATTGCTGAATTTGGCGAGAAATGAATATACTCTTTCAACTTCAGCAAGTTAGGATAAGAGTTCCGTGGGTGTGTGGTCAGAGACCTGAAAGAAATGGGTGAGGCAAGGTTTCCATGAAGGGTGGACTATGACTAGGAACAATGATAGAGGAAAAGGACCCCAATCGTAGCTGGAAGGGCTGGAGAGGAATAGGGAAATTACAAGAGATATGCAATGAGGTTGGAAGGGATTATCCAAACCAGGAGAGGATCTGGAATCTAGTAAGCAGAGGCAACATTTAAATAAATATTTAGTCTTTAAAGATGAGAATGGGGACAACTTGACTCTGCTCTGTGCTTATTTACCTACTCAGCAGTGAGACACCAACACCAGGGCAAAGGAGCAAGCAGGACATAGCACAGCTCAGAGCTGAAAAACTGAACCCCAAAGCTCTTCTGGGAGGTTAGTGGATCTGCTATGGCAGCAGAGCCCAATGTTTAAACACTGGCCCCAAGTGTTTAAAGAAGTCCATGCCATAGGACAGTGTCTGTTTATCATATCTCAGTTTATGGAATCCCAAGGGCAGGTGTTCCCTACAGGAAGCATCCAACCAAATAAGACAATGTATCATTTTGATAGCATTATCACGAGGGAAAGACAAATAAGCAGAATACAAGGTTTATAAATAATACTGAGTAGTCCGTCACAATTTCAAGAAACTGGTCCTTAAAGAATTTGGACTCCGGAGCTAGCTGAGTGGAGTTGCATAGCTAGCTTTGTCATTACTTGGTAGAATTCCTAACGAAAATAATTCAAAGGAAGGAAAGATTTATTTTAGCAAACTCAGAGACTTCAGTCCATCATCATTGATTCTGTTCACTTGGGGCCCCCAGGGGGAAGTGGAACATCATGATAGAAATGAGTGGAGGTGGAGGCTATTTGCCTCATGGTGGACAGGAAATAGGGAGCAGAGGAGGAACTGTGGAACAGGAAGTAACCTTTAGAGGCATGCCTCCAGTTACTTACTTCTTTCAGCAAGACCCTTCCCCCTAACATTTCCAGAACCTTCCAAATTAGTGATTCTGTGTGAGGACATTTAATATTTAAAATATAACAGTTTGATTTCTGGCTTTCTACTTCCTAAAAGCAATCTTGTAGAATTCTTTGAATGTCTCTGTCTCATTATCTTACTCTGTGAAAGCCGCAGGTGGGGATTAAATTAGTTAATACCTGAAAAGGACTTTGTGGTGTTCCTGGCGCATGAGGACCATTCACCAAGGAACTATGTTCTGAGATATAGTTGCCATTCCATTATTGTTGTATAAAGAATGGCTTTTAAGCAAGGGTACATAGTATACTTGATAAAGACTGATCTGACTAGTCAGGCATGTGGGATAGACATTTGATTCCCCCGTACACTGCATCCTGAGATAAAGCCCAGCTTCATTAAGAATCCTAACAATTCCAGAACATGCTGGTCAGTGTTTCAGTAGTCACACAGTAGAAGAGGGTCTTCTTAAGCGTAACATCAGATGGAAAAATCTAGACGAGAAAGACAAACGGATAGACTTGATTAGATGAACACAAGAAAACTTCCAGGTCTCCAAACACAATAAACTTACTCAGCATAAGCACAGTTAGGTAGTAAATGACAAGCTAAGAAAAACATTGTAACATCTAAGGTAGACCAAGTAACATGTACAGTATATAAAGAGTTTATATTTTAGGAGTATCATATATAACACACACGTATACATAATATATGTTATATATAATGCTTTTTGTAAAGCATGAAACAAATCTACCCATTAATAAAATCTTAGCACCTCTATCTGAAAGCATGCCATAAGTCACTATGAATATTTCATTCATGATAAAAGTATGTAAATAGACAAAAATGATTAATCAAAGGAATGTGACATGAAGTGAGATAACATTTTTCACTTTTCAAACTGGCAATGACTTATGAATAACTTTGGTCAATATTGGTTACATACAGGAAAATAGGCACTTCCCATTTTGTGGTCAGAAGTCAAGTTAGCTTAGCCTTGTATAGGATAATTTGTTATATTGATTGTGGGTGTGTCTGCATGTATGCACAGGCACATGTATGTCACAGCATACACATGCTACAGCATGCATGTGGAGGTCAGGAGACAATATTTGGGAGTCAGGTTTTCTCCCAGGCATGTTCTGAGGATTAAACTCAGGTCATCAGACTTGGCAGCAAGCCATCTTACTGGCCCCAGACAGTTGTTTATTGTTTGCTTTTGTAAATAGGTCTGAAGTCTGGGCAGACTTTAACTTACTAAGTAGCTAAGAATGGCCTTGAACTCCTAATCCTCCTTCCTCAGCTTCCTGTGTGCCAGGCCCACAGGTGTGTACCACCATACTAGGTTAAAAGCATTGTTTTCTTTTTGTAACTCTGGGGACTGACCCCAAGCCCTCGTGACTTCCTGGCAAGTACTCTACAGACTGAGCTATATCCCCCAGCCCCACTGCAGGAGGATTTCTAAGGCATATCCATGTAACCTTTGCCTTATCTTTTATATTTCTAAGAGTTAATTTTTAAAAAAATATCTTAAATGCTAGAATAAAATAAGTATAAGTTTAAGGGTGTCTTTTTACAACATTTTAATAATGTGAAAAGGTTGTATCGTCTTAATGTCAGAGAGGTTACTGGTGAGATCCAGGTCCAGACCACCTTGGCAGCCTTGAGAGTCAGCTGTTCAGATCTTTGACTGTGGTTGCCCTAAGCCTCCAGCTGCTGTGTTCTGAAAGGCATGCTTAGGGAGAACCTAAAATAAAACATCTGGATAGCGCTTAGCAGTGCATCCGTATCTGCAAGGGATGTGTTCCAAGCCCTGTGCTGGAGGTCAGAAATGACACTGTGCATTTCCTCTACACGTATCACTACCAGAAATGTTGACCTGTGCACTTAGAGGAAGCACTTTATGACTTCTTGCTATATTTGAACTGCTTGTCATTTTGTCTGAGGGGCCATTATTAATGTGTGTGTGTGTGTGTGTTGCTAAAAGATCTTCAATCTCTCCTGATTCTGGAAGCTGCTTTAGAGTCACTCATATAGCCAATGGCAAGACATCCAGCAGGCCGAGTGTCCTGCCTGACCTACAGGATATGAGCCAAAGCACAGATAGTCCTCAAGTCCCAGCTGTGCCGGCCTCATTCTGGCTTTCAGCTTCCCCTCAGTACCCAACTCTAGGTTCTGCCTACCATGCTGTAGACAGGCTTTGTGTTTGTTCAGGCCTTCTGGCTCCAGGGTGGCCTCTTTCCTGCAGTGTTTGCTCCAGCTTAGCTTTTAAAAGCAGCCTCCTCCCTCCAGCCCATCCTGACTTGCCCTAAGGTGCTTCTTGGAGGCAATTTTCTCTGCTATTCTACTCTTAATGGTGGTAAATAGACCTTCCATCTTCCAATTTTTCTTTCTGTCAAAATAGTTTTCTAAAAGTCTTTTCTAGGCTCTTTCTAACCTTGACAACTTATAAACAGCCCATCTGAATTGTGCCCCCTGATGTGTCCCTTCTGCTTTCTGAAGACACATTCCATCTTGCCAAGAGATGCCTTACTTATTCTTTAAGGTAACTGTTAATAATGCTCACGACCCCAGTCCCCAGAAGGTACACATCCATCCTGAGCATCACCTTGTGTGTCAGGTTTCCCCCTCTGTCACCTGTTTCTTACCACTCTCAGATCTCGAAAGATGCATACCTCCTTCTGGCCTCTAGGGAATCCTTGTTTACCACATTTGAACCTCTCTTTCCTCTTGCCCTGTCAGTTATATCTCATCCTATCTGGGCACCAGCTTGCTGAAGCAAACACAAAACTTTGTGTACATCAGAGGCGCATGAGAAAAAAAAAATCAAAAAGACTAATTTTTCTACTTAATTGCTATGGCCTGAACATGTATGCTCCTTCATCCTCCTAAATTCTTACGTTGAAATGTTAAAAGATAAGGTGATGATGTCAGGAGCTAAAGTCTTTGGGAAGGTGATTTGGTCGTGAGAATAGGACCCTTGTTAGTGGGGTTAGTGCCCTCATGAAAGAGGTCCCAGAAATCCGCCTTGTTCCTTCTGCTGTACAAGAACATAGCTAGAGGACACCATCTATGAACCAGATGTGGAGCCTATTTGTGTATTGGCCTTGGACTTCCCAGTTCTCAGAACTATGAGAAACAGCCATGTTGTTTATAAGCCATCAAGTCTAAGTCATTTGTCACTTACTCACAGAGACATCCCATGAGAGACGTTTCTTCAGGTAATTTTCATCTTTGTGTGAAATTCCTAAAAGTCTGATTGCACATACTAAGATATCTGTGATGTCATTAGATAGTATACTGTTCTGGGTCCATTTCGTATGTGCAGCCCATGGTTGACCAAAATGTCCTTATGTGTTATATTTGTTACAAAATCTGTCTTAGTTACTTTTCTGTTGCTATGATAAAACAGGGAGACAATTTTGGAAGAAAGACTTTATTTTTGTGCTCCCAGTCCCAGGGGGTTAGGATCAATAATGATGTCAACAGGTGGAAAATATTGTGTCCAGGTCTGGGAACTGAGTGCTCACATCTCAAACCACATGCACCAAGCAGAAGGGGAACACTGGAAATGGCACAAGGCTTATGAAATCCCAAAGGCTGTCTGTCTCTAGTGACATACTTCTTCCAGTAAGGCCATACATCTTAAATCTCTCGAAACAGCCACCAACTGGGAACTGAGTATTCAAATGCCCTAGAAGATGGAGAGTATCTCATTCAAACCACCATAGAGTCTGAGTGGCCTAACACACTTCTACGGTGGCTCTTATTCAGTACGTCTAGGATTCAGTGGTCTTCAAATCTCATGTCAGTGTAACCTTGGGGAGTTTTATAGAAAATGCACATCTTCAAATAGAGTGGTGTTTATCATCATTTAGCTGTGTATGAATAAAAATAAAGGGACCTTAGGTTTGTGTTGGAGATAGGGAATGAGAAGAAGAAACACAAATATAAAAATCAAAAATACAATTGTAAACGGATGCTACCTCAACTCTTTTTGTGTCTTCTTGATTTTCAGGTGACTAGATTTCATTAGCATCCATTCTATATTACACAGATGCCTATCCTGTCCAACAGAGGCTCAGTTCCTGTCTCTGAACCTTTCCCCTTCTTGTTTTTCTGCTCTCTTACCCCTTTATCATTAGATAAAAGGGATACAGGTTTTGACCTGCACCAAATTTAATCAGAATCCCCTTGTGATATCAGATTCCTGTACAGAGGAAAGCACGACAAAGAAAACAGGGGTCAAACCACCACCACAAGAAACTTTCCACAAGACCTTTGCTTTCTGTAAGCAGAGGATTCCAGCTCATTTGAATAGGCTGATTCATTTTCAGGATTTTTTTTTTTTTTTAACATTGGGTTTTAAAAAATCTACCCATGTTCCTATGGCTTAGAAGTTTGGCGGGGAGCTAGCTTTTTCTCCGATAACTCTTCCCAAAGTAATTCTTATCCTATTTCTAATCTGTGAAGCTGTCTGACTTTCTGCCCCAGAATTGTGTGGAAGGCAGAGATCACAGGAGTCTTATCACACCTCATTTCATCTGTAGCTCTGCCACCCACCTATCGCCCTTTCAGGAATTCAATGCTATTTTTCTTCTCTCTGATTCCTGCCGAGCAAGCATGCTCTGATCCCACCATTCAAACTCAGGAGTAGCTCCTGTGTGAATAATGGGAGCCCAGCAATTACTTCTCCACCTTTGCTTCCTATTATTACCTGACATGCATTGCACCATAAAAACTTCCTGACGATATCTAATTCGGAATATCCTGCTTTGGTTTACTTAGCCACCCTCACACCAGACTCTTCTACCATGAAAGGAAATTGGCTTCCTTTCACTTTCCTCATGAACACCTAAGAAGTTGTGAATGGGGATGCTTATGTCATGTCTTCCCAAAAGAACTCTACATCATACAAAAGAGACTTCAAGGACACTGCAGAAGTAATATAATTGTCATCTCAGAGGCTTGCTGCTGACCTTTCTGGTCTTTTCTGAACTCTGGCTGGCTGGTTCAATTCAGCTGTTCTGGTTCAAACTCCTCTCTACACTGACTGATTCAATCTGGCTTCCCTTAGCTTCTCAGTGAATTGCTTTGCAAGTCTGGTAATTTGTTCTAATCCCCTGTCTCCTTCTTATTCTCTGGCTCTTTCTGTCTTCACCTTGTTGTCTTTGCAACCTGTCTCTGTAAAACTGTCCATGTAGAGACTGTCTCTGAACTACATAAACTGAATTGCCATGGACTCCACTCTACTGCTCTGACTGTCCACTCACTGACCCAGCTGAACTGACTGAACAGAACTGACTGACTCTCTCTCTCTGCACTGTTCTTAAGTAGTCTTTCTTTCCTGTCTGTTCTTGTGAGAAATGGGCATATCTTATCTTTGACTCATTCTGTCAAATCTTTCTCTGATTCTTCACTGTCTCTGTCTCTCAATAGATAGAGGATATCACTTAGCTGTCACTTTCAAACATGGCTGCTTCCTTCTACAAATTAACCTTACCTACACTGTTAGGGATCAAAGGTCTGTAATTTGGGTGTGTCTGTATTCCAGCCAAAGCAGCAATGTTTCAGGATTAAAATTCCTCTACAGGACACATTTATACAAGTAAGCATAAATCAATATTTGTTAAGACCAACACTGCTTCTTCTAGAGGGGAGTATACAGGAAGTATTAGGATGCTTACTGTAATAGTTGTCTCCTGCTTCACACCAAACTCCTGAGAATGTAATGGTGAAAGAACACATGGACATGAGAGCAGAAACCCAGGTATGCCCTGTGGAAGTTCTCTTGGGGGCAGCCAGGGGAGTGAAGAGGCATTAAGACCATGGTCTTTTGCTCCTTTCTGTGTCCTCTGCTTCAAGCTGACACTGTCCATTGGATTTACATTTCTCCAGTCATGTGCCTCCCACTGCACAGAGTGGTCTGCCTGTGAGCCCTGGAGCTGAGTTTTGATAACATTAAAAAAAATTAGTGCTTAATTCTCTCTGTTCCTCAAGCATGCTTTATTCCAAGAGAGGGAGGAAAAAATGACAATCTGCACAGTGTTTAATTACAAATTGTTCTGGGGCTGAGTTTCTCCACAATTAAACATTCTGGAAAAGCTTAGACACCTGTCAGATTTCCACTCCAGACTTGATTAGTCCCATGTGGTGAGGAGGAGAGTGGGTAGCAAAGTCAGACCAAGGATTCAGGTTTAGACTCCACTGACCCAGACACTATAAGAAGAAAACAGGGATACATGACTTTGTGTCATACCTCTCTTCACTCTCCTGCTTGGTCATCATGGGCCTCTTTCCATATCTAAAACACACACCCCCTAAAGCCCTTCTGTAAGCAGGCCATTTTCCCCTACGTGTGTTGGTTGTCACTGCCGCCATGAGTTCTTTGCTCATCTTAGCCATTGTTTTGCCCTGATCTTCTCTACACAGAGTATTTTATATTCTGGATGCGTCTTATGGACAGCATGAGTGTATTTGTTCTCGTGTTGGAATGTCAGGGTGCTGTCTTACTTATCACTGTGCTCTTAGCTCTTAAAACAGTACACAGTTCATGGCATGGCTGCAGCTAGCGCTTGTTGTTTGTTTGCCTGGGATCCATTTTAGTAAGCATAGCTCAATGTTTGTTAAATCAGCATCCCTTCTTCCAGAGGCATGTGGGATAAGGTGGGGATTAATTGTCTACTGACGTGCATCAAGTGCCTCAGAATACAGTGCTTAAAAATAACATTCACTTATTTATGTTTCTATAGTCAGACACAGAATGACATCAGCTATGTTGTTCTTGCTATGGGTTTCTTCTAAGGTTGCAGTTGAATTGCTGGCTAGATGGAGATTGTCTTTTTAAAATTAAGGGAACAGGAGGCTTGAAAGGTCATTCACATGGCTAGTGGCATGAGGATTCAGTTCTTGGAGACCATTAGCAGGTCTTAACTCTGACATTTGGGCAGTCAGTGATGAGAAGATTGAGGCTGGATGAGGGATGTAGAGAAAATTCCAATTGGGCAGAAAGATCAAAGTACCTGGATGGAAACATAGATGGTAATGAGAGCTGTAAACAATAGGTAAGATTTGGAGGACACTACACAATGCCCTGAAGTGGTAGGGGTCCACAAGAAGATGCTTGGAAGATTAAGGTAGAAAGACACTGGTGAGGAATATTCAGCTCCAGACTTAGGGTACCAAAATAGGACTCCAACCTCACAGACAGTTTTATCAAGTTTTTGTTTTCTTTTTTAAAAACCTGGCTGTTTGTTAGTCACCCCATCTCCCTCACCATTCTTTACCTCCAACAATTCTAAAGGCCAGTGTTCAACATCATTTCCAAGCTGTGAAAGACTCCCTGCCAGGATGGAGAGATTGTTTAGAGGTTAAGAGCACTGTCTGCTCTTCCAGAAGACCCAGGTTCAATTCCCAGCACCCTCATGAAAGCTCACAGTTCCTTGCAAATCTAGTTCCAGGGGATCTGATAATCTCCCACAAACACACATGCCAACAAAACATCAATGCATACAAAATAAAATTAATAATCATTTAAAATAAAGAAGATTGCCTGTTCCTCGCTCTGCTAGGAAATGTGTTGTTAGCCTTGTTTCTTTGTTGGCTTTCCTCACATAACTAGGGGAAAACATGGAAATATCTCTAATAGCAAATACAAAACCAACAAAAACTCTTCTTTCGAATTCTAGGACTGATAGGACCTGCCCAAAGCTTCACTCTACTGGCCGCCCAAACTCCAAATAGATATTTAAACCCAGAATCTTTACTTCATAGCCCACTTGGAACCAGATCACTTTCCACTGTTGTGATAGAACCATATGTGTGGTCTCTGATAACACCCTTGAATTAGATTCTAAAAGTGGTTTCCAGTGGGCAGTGGTGGCGCATGCCTTTAATCTGAGCATAATCCCAGCACTTGGGAGGCAGAGGCAGGCAGATTTCTGAGCTCGAGGCCAGCCTGATCTACAGAGTGAGTTCTAGGACAGCTAAGGCTATACAGAGAAACCCTGTCTCGAAAAACAAACAAACAAACAAAAGTGGTTTCCAGGCTTGAGCATCAGAGACCTGCTGTTTCACCAACAAACCCCAACTACAGGCTCTCCACTGAGCTGTCTCAGCTTCCGGGTTCCATGATGTCTTTCTACTTTGCACCTTTATCTACCTACTTTTCTTCTTTTTAAAATGGGTTTTGTTTTGTTTTTAAATTGTGCACATGTGCAAGTGCCTGCAAAGGTACAAAAGTTCATCAAATATTCTGTAGCTGGAGACACAGGTAGTTGTCAGCTTCCTGATACGGGTTCTGAGGACTAAACTCTGATCCTCTGCAAGAACAGCAAGCACTCTTTCCTGCTGAGTCCATCTCTCCAGCCTTCCGGGACCACATGACTCCCACCCCTAACCACAAGATCCTCACCCCAACCCCACCGGCTTTTCCGAAAGCCTCTTACATGCTCCGGCTCTGCGTTGCCACTCTCCTCACTTTGCCAGTTCTAGCTGTGTGATTTAGCGCGCGCACACACACACACACACACACACACACACACACACACACACACAATCATGATTTAAACTCTGACTCAGACTTAACAGTTGCCACCTCCATCTTCCAGGCAAGACCTGGAGCTGAGGTTTCAGACCGTGACATCAACTGTTTGCCTGATTTCACTTCTAGAAATTTCCATTGTTCTTCTCCACTAAATTTCTACCAAAAATTCACTTCTTATAGGATGTATATGTATATGTATGTATATGTATATTTCCATCTCCTCAGGTCTATGTTAGACAACCAAGTTTCACCATAAAGTTCCCTTCCCTCCTTCTTCTACATACTAAACCCCAACCTCCTGGCTTGATTTTTGACACTGGATATCCCTTCTTCTCCATCTCCCTTCTCTAGCTCAGTCTGTCAGTATGTCCTTCTTGTTTATGTCAACAGATTCCTCTCTGCTTTCTAATTTCATATAGATATGAAATATATTAACATAAATGTGCATATAGGAATATGCATTTATAGGAATATGCATATATATGAAGTTCAGAGTTCACAGAAAAATCTCCTAAGTGTCCTTATCCAGTCTGTGTATAGTCTGTCTCATTTTTAGTGTAACATCCCAAACCCAAGTGCTACATTTAATAAAACTGATCTTCATTGACAAATACAATCACCCAGAGCCTGTAATTTACATCACAGTTTGTTCTTGGTGTTTATGCATTTTATGAGTTTGACATGTGTCTATCATGATCTTATAGAATCATGGGATAGTTTCACCATCCATCCTACCTTTGGCCTGCCCCTCTTTGCCTCCTGTCACAGCCCCAACAGTGTCCACAGTTGGCAGACATTCTGCATTGAATGCCAGGTAGTTATAAATGAGCTCTTTCTTTATTTTAACCCCTTCTTAAGTTTTTCTTCCACATACTGCTGTGGTGCTCTATCTAGAGCCCCAAGTTTGATTGTTGCATAGGTAGAATACCTTCAGTGGTTCCCACTGTCTCTGTCTAAAGTGGAACTGGGATGGTTTGTTGAGTGGGTACCTGCCCCTCTAATTTTTATTTCCTGCCTTTGTGATCACCTCAAATATCATGTACTTGGGTGAACACTGTTTTCTTTCTCTACTTCTGGCAAGAAGGAAGTTCCTTTAAGGTCGCCTCAAGCTAAGCTCTTCCAAGATGACATGCTTCTCCATATTCAACTGCCCTGACAATCCTAGCACCTCCTCCAGAGCTGCCCTGCAGCTCTGTGTGGGCCTCTCACATTGTACTTGTCCCTGTTCCAGAAGATTGGACTTTCTGTCACCGTGTCACCAACATCCCATCCCGTACTTTCATGTATCAGAAAGCTCAATAACATCTCTGTTAACGGACTGTCTGAAGGGTTTTTCCTCCTTACTACTTCAGTGTCTGAATAGGAAATGTCTTCCCGCCTGAGGGAAATTAGTAAGACGTGAAGGTTCAGGAACTGAATCCAAGGTCAGCACCAGAGATCACACAGGAAGCATGCTTGCAGGTGCTAATGATGCAATGAGGAAGAAGCATTATGATTTGGAAGCAGCTGCTTCAGGGGTGGCATTTACAGGATGCTATAATGTGAGGAAGTCAGGAGGGCTGAGGAAAACCTATAGTAACCTGAAATCGGTGACACACCAAAGGGAACCTCCATTTCACACACACAGTCTTGTGTAGAAAAATATGTGGTCGTATGACCAAAATCTGTTTGGTCGGACTTCCATAGAATTTTTGTTGGTGGTGTTAAATTTATGTAAAGTATCCTGAATGGAGTATTTCCTTTTCATTTTTCCTCTTCTCTGCTAAACAGAATATACATGTGTAGACTAGAGGTGGAGTACCCATCCTGGACAATGGACTCCTGTGAATGAAAAGCACTCAAGGAAAAGGCACAGGACAGAAAGAATCAGTGAGAGCAATATTGTGGAGTCCCATACTTGACATTTGTAAGGAGAGAAAAAACTATTCTGCTTTGTTTAAGCTTTTGATGTTTGTTCATGTGTAGCTAATCAAATCCTAAGAAACATGGGCAACTAAGAAGATAGCACAGATAATTTTACACCTTTTAATGTCTTAAAAACCTAGACTTGAAGATATAATGTGTTGACTCATTCAGGATTTTATTCAGTTGTGGTAGAGACATGTGGAGTAAGTAAGGGCACAGAGAGCTGTCAATGATCAGCAGAATAAGTCTTTGGTATTCTGAGAAAAAAATGGTGCTGTTGGATGTCCTCACGGTATTCCGATGGGATTATGGTATTAAATTCTTTCATTCAAGGTAAGTGCTTAGCTCAGTTGACTGTGATGTGGACCAACCAAAGAGATAATGTAGTGGATGTTGAGTTTACAAAGAGATTTCAGGACAAGTGCTTTGCTTGAAAACCCAAGGCTCTGTAAACCATGAAGATATATCTCTAGGGCTGGGGAAATGGCTCAGTGGGTCAGAGCCCTTGCTTTGTAAGTATGAAGTACTTACAAATGTAAAAACACTGTACATGCCTGGTACCTGAGTACCAGAGGTTAGCAGAGAGCCAGGACTGCTTGGGGTTTCCTAGCCAAAATTGGATGTGTTCCAAGTTCAGTAATAGAACACAAGACAGTGACAGAAAGGGATATGCAGTATTCTTCTGTATCTCCTCACACAAGTGCATGGGTGTGTTCTCTTATATACACAGGGACATAACACACACACACACACACACACACAGAGAGAGAGAGAGAGAGAGAGAGAGAGAGAGAGAGAGAGAGAGAGACAGTCTATCTTACTAATTGCCTGGAAGGAGATGAGTTTGCCTTAAGTTTGACTTTTTCTGGAGAGCTGCAAATGCCTCAGTCATCCAAACTTCACTGATACTCATTTTAATTGGTGTTGTGAGCACACTGTGCCAGAAACATTTATGTCTTTCTACAATGTCAGAATTTATTGAATTATAATAAATTAATAAGGTTTAGCTGTTTGAATAGCAGCAATTTGCAATATAATACCTCCTACTTTGGAAACCTAACAGGGGTGATGTAGGTTCTTTTGTTCTGATCCTAATTACTAATATTAACTTTCATGTTTCATATTATAGAGCAAAAATATATGAATTTATATGTATAGATATGAGTTACAGAATAAGCACATGTTAAAGAGGCTACAGTAGAGATCAAGAGGCTTCAGAAGGGAACTGACAGAAATAAAATAGAGTCTATATTGATAAGATAAAAAACCCAAGCCAACCACAGGAAAGAAGATGTTGCCATAGAAGTCAGAACATGAAAGTGGGTTAAGAGTGAAGATGTAGCCAGCTGCAGAAACAAAGGGACCAGTCCTGGAATATACACAGCAGGTCCAGATCCAAATGTATGAACAAATAAATAGGCACCTAACAGAATCAACGGTGGAGAACCAAGTGGAGAACCAAGCTGAGCTGGAGCCCTAGGGATACTTGTGGGGGAGGTATCTTTGATACATAAACATTTATCCGATGATAAGTCAATGTGGTGGCTCTTGTAATAACAGTGCTGGATGTCAATCACTTTATGGAGTCCTGATTTGGACAATCCAACAAAAAACTAGCTGTGATCAGCTCCAAAGGACCTGTGTTTTCAAATAAAGCAATAGCAGGGTAAAATGGTGGCACTCCTGGGGACAAGATAGGGGTGAGTCAGAGTCCAAACGGCTGAGTGTCTGCAGAGAAGGAAAGAAAGGAACTTGGGAAGAGATGGACAAAGACCTGGTCTACATGCCAGCATGGCTCTGAACTCTGTTGGGAATGAGATATACTGAAAGTCACCCAGTGTGGCCCTTGGCACATCTTTTGTGTCTTGGATTGCCAAGAGCTGATGTCAAGACTTGTCTGCAAGTTATAAGTCACATCCAACCATGGTCTGGCATGGGCCCATGGCAGACATTTAGGGAGTCTGTTGGTGTGGAATGTGAAGGCCAGTGAAGTTGAGAATTCACAAAGGTCACAGTGAGAGCAAGTAATCTAGCTTTACTTGGTCTGACTTCCCAAAATAAGTATTCTTGACAAAGGCTAGCCACAGGTCTTTGCACCCAGCCCCTCTCAACCTACTCTAGGTGAAAGATGAGGTGTGGGAACAGAGAGGAAGCCAAGTGGGTGTCTCTGTATTGTTCTATAGCAGGAAATTGGCACTTCCTGTCCCTTCTCCTTATCTTTATGTCATCTTCCAGAACAGGGATCTTTAGTAGTTTCTAAACCTGCTCAATTTGGAGAAAATATATATACTTTACAATCAATGTGCCCCCCTCTCCCGTGTGTGTGTGTGTGTGTGTGTGTGTGTGTGTGTGTGTGTGTCCATGCTTAAATCTAGGTGACTGATGGCCTTGGTGGCTGTGATCTACAGCTCAGTTGAAGCCAGGAGTGGAATACAGAGGAAGTAGCCTCAGCAATCCTTCTTGTGTGGAAAGGACAAATCCTTTGTCGTCCAAACCAAACAAACCCCACTACTTCTGTAAACTGATTGAGAGAAACACTCCCTTGGTCGGGATCTGACTATAGAATTATTAATTCAACTGACACAGAAACTGCATGAAAACCAAGCATGTCTTTAAGATGCCTACTATGTTCCCCTAATGTGCTTATTCCCCTTGGATGCAGCCAAACAATTCTACTGACTTAGGGGATCAGAGAAATGCAAGAGATTCCTCTCTGTCTTCTTTCATCTCTCTGTACAGGTGTGTAGGACCTATATTCAGTCCTACAGGTGTGTTGACCATGGTTTCTATACCACTGCCCAATCCTGTGCATCTTTTTCCTCTCTCCATCTTCACTACGGGCTCCCTTTCCCCTCCAAGTACTCTCATATTTACTTAGGCTAACAGAGCTGTCACTGGAAGATAGCTAAGTTGTGAATGTTCTGGGAGGTACTGGTCACACAATGTAGGATTTGCTGGGGATTTACAGGAGCCTTAGGTTTTCTTCCATTTTGTTTCCTTGTAGAGTAAGTTGTTGATCTTAGTAAGAGGTCATACGCTAAGAAATCCCAGAGCTTATGTTGGAAGAAATCAATTGCAATGCCTAAGATGAATATACTTGATATATATTTTTTTTTCTATCTGGCTCCTGCTGACCAAAGATGAAATTATAAACTAGAAGAAAGCCAGTTTCTCAGTCATTCTCAAACTATTCCACCTGAGTATTTACAAATATTGTAATTGCAAAACTATGCTCTGCTCAGCAAAGGAGGCAGTTGCCCATTATCACGTGAACCTTCAAGGATGATGGGAGGATAAGTCAGGTGCCTACGTAATTATTTCCACTCAGAAGAGGAGCTATGAGATAGGTAATTTAGTGTCAAACTCTGCTTACTTTAAAGATACACATTATAATCTGGGGTTATCAGGAGCTTTACTTTAGATTGCAGAATGATACAACTCTTCAGAGTGTACTTTTAGAAAGATGATAGTAGACTTAGCTTACCAAGTTCACAGGAGAGACAGACTGAGTAGTTGCCATGTGCTGAGGACTGGAACCAGAAACTAAATACCTCCCCAGATGAGAATGCTCATTTCTACGGGCCCTTCATGGTCTCATTCCTGTGTCCTTCAGTTATCAGATTGTATTGATTACTGCTTGCCAAAGACCCTACTGGTATTGCAAAGAAAAATGTTTGATGTTTCAATTATGGACAAATATCTTTCCCCAACAATTCTTGGTTCATGATATATCACTCTGAATGAAAAGCAGACTTGCAGGGTAGTATCACATCAGACCCATAACACGGTGAGAAGACCAACTTAAATCCCCTGTGTTGCCTGAAGACAATTATAGCAATCACGAGTTCTTATTAGTTGTTGGAAAAGATTCATTATTAGTGAATGTGCAGGGTTTTTTTTTTTTATTTTAACCCAAGCATCCCCATAAATCTTTAGAGTGTTTCCCCATGATCCACCCTTACACTACCCCTCTTCATTTATAAATAAAACTGCTGTTTCATGAGATACTGAACATAACTCCCAAGAGACAGACTGACAGGATTGAAGTAGAGCCTCTTGGTCACAAAATAGTCTCTGTTCTTAAATTTTCCTGGTGCTGGCCAGATAAGGGTTTTGAAAGATGACACATGGGTTTATTATTTGGTCTGGCTGTGGCCTGCATGATAGCTGCTGGAGGTCTGACAATCTTTTTGGAGTCTAGGGAATAGATGCCTGACAATGTTCATGTCTGAGAACAAGGCAGAACAAGAGGTATTTTTCTATACTATATAAAATCAGATTACTGTTATCAAATGTCCCCTTCTATCAAGATATGTCATTCTTAAAGCTTGTTTCCAATGTGGCACCCTTTCCTCTTCTGTTGCCATGCTAGAAGGCTCTAGAGCCTTCTTGGTGACTATAATATAGCTATTTCTACCATCTCCTACTATCCGCTAGTATTCCTCCACTTGTGTAAAGTGAGACCACTGGAATACATTTTCCTATCAGTCCTCCACTGGGAAGTTATGACAAGCACAAACCCTCCTTCATCTTTCAAATTCTTACTACATGCAGCTCTGTGCTTCCACCTCCCACTCATATCCCAAGCAAACCTGTCACTTACAGGTCACTCAAGGGGCTCGAGATTAGTCATCAAGAAAATCTCTCACATGCTTTGCCCACACTTTTCTTACCTCATAATCTCTGTTATTTGTATCAGACTACATCACTTACTGTGCCTTCATGTCATGGTCATTCATGAACTCCAGGCACCTTTGTTCCTGAAGACTTTATGTCCAGGATTAGTGTCACCTTTTCTAGTGCCATAGCTATCATGACTCTTGAGGTTTTCATAACTCCTTTCAATGGTCCTCCTGATCTCCGTCCGACCTCTGAGGCCCTTCTCCTCCAATGACTGTGACCACGTCCTGCCTCACATAGATATCCCACAGTCTTGGCCTTCTCAGTTACTGCTGTTGCTGTAATAAATTAACTGAGAAAAGAAATGAATAGAAGCAAAGGTTTATTTTGACCTATGATTTTAGCTCATACAGTCAGTCACAGTAGAGAAGACATGGTAGTGGGTGTCTGGGCTCATTGTATGCAGTCAGGAGGTATTAGGATAAATGCTTGCACTCAGTTGTTTTCCTCTTTTCCAACCCCTTTTATTTTGTGGGATGATGCTGTACACATTCAGAATGAGTTTTTCTGCCTCAGTTAAACCTCCAGGAAACCATCCTCCCAGACACACCCAGAGGTATGTCTCCTAGGTAACTCCCAATCCAGTCACATTGTTGATGAAACGGAACCATTGCAGTCTCAGATGCTAGAAGGTGAGGGTGACCACACTTGCCCTGCTTTTGAGCTCATTCCCTCCGGTAGCTATATCAACTCCAATAAATCCTCAGTCTGACTGAGGCCATGGTAGTTTCTATTGCCAATATGTCAAATTTCACAGCATAAAACAACACAATTTTTTTGTTTTGTGAGAAAACAACACAATTGTTTTCTCACAGTCCTGGGGGATAGAAGTCTAAAATCAGCTTAAGTCAAGGAGACGGTTCCTTTTAGAGGTTATGAGAAGAGAGTCCTTGGTTGTTGTTTTCAGTTTCTCGTGGCCACCCGAATCCTGTGCCTTCTGGCTCCAACTTCAGAGCACATCATCCTACTTTCTGCTATTGTAATCATGTGGCCTTCTTCCATGACTCTGACCCTCTGCATCTTTCCTAAGAATCATTGGGATGCCATGAGGACCACACAGATAATGCAAGACAATCCCTCATCTTGAGATCATAAATTACTGCTTTACCTGTTTCGTTACATAAGGTAACATTGACTGTGCTTAGGAATTAGGACTTAATATCTTTTCAGGGTATTCCTCAGCCTATGATGATGATTTGTAATCAGTGGCTAGTCCACATTTCCCTCATTTTCCAGCTCCTTCATACCTTCTCTACTCTGCTTAGATGCCACAGTAAGCATTACGACTAATCCTTTGCATAGTCTGGTAGCTCGCTTATTCCTTTCTTGGATTATCGTGTTTGTCTGAAAACCTCCCATGTTGGTTAATTGCAACACAGAGTTTTGAAAACCCATACCAAGAAGCTGGATGCCACTGAAGAGACATACACATTTATGTTAAATGTCTTCTCTTGAAGTCTTTGACCAGCAGCTTCATAACAGCCCAACTGAGCACACTATCTGCAGTCTAGGTACCTACTCCCACTCCCACTGTTAACCAACATCTTGTTATGCCTTCATTTAAAGATGAGAGCAGACAGGAAGCTCTCATCAATAGATAAGAGGTTAATCTTTTTATGTGCACAAAGATGAAACTTTGCCTTTCTCCAGGACCATGGGTGAATAACTTCATTTCTGCAGAAGACTAGAACCCAACTCCCTAGGTCTCATGCCCTCTCCTAGGGCACAGTGTGAGGAAATGCTCTCCCTCTAGTATGCACTCTCTTTCCTCTGTGCTGCCCCATCATTCCCACCAAGAGGCCTGTAACTTGAGAATAAAGGAGTGGGGTCCCATAGCTGTCCCACTTGTGATTGAACACTTCACAGACATTTGCTCTCTGCACTTTGACCAGTTGTGTTTCTGTACTGACTGCTTTCCACTCCACAAAGAAACTTCTCTGAGGAGGTCTGCATTAACCTATGGGTCTAGAAATAAGAATTTAGAAAGCAGTTTGATACTATGTCTATTTAGAAAAAAAAATAGTGGTAGGCTCACCCTTGGGGCCTGTGAGTTCTACCATGGGCTCTTGGCCAGATTTATCAGGCACATATCCATATCCTGTGGAGGGGGCCTGAAATCCAGCCAGAATGTGCTTTTATTAATCAAAATGTTATCTTATATTCGTGTCACTATTGCACACAAAAGCATATCTTATCATTCTGGTCTTTGGGTTCATTCTGGTGTATTGGGTTCTTAACTGGCTATGATTGTTGATGAAATTTTCCTCTCAGAGTCTACCTAGCAACTCCTTGTACTGTCAGAGCTAGTCAGAAGGGAGGAAACCTTCTGGACAATACTAACTTGATATCTCATCCCCTGTAACGAATGCATGTGTTGTCTTCAGCAACTAGGTCTTAACCTTGAGTTCTAGTGATCAACCGAGAGCAAGGGCAGCAGATTGCATTTCAGGAGTCTCTGGGACATCCCTGGGCAATAAATAATTCAGTGGGAAATATCATATGCCTGAGCCTTTAGGGAGGAGCATTCTCTTAAACATCCTTACCATCAGTTATTCTTTTCTCTAACCAGCCCTCCCCCAAGAGAGACTTCCCTTTAGAGAATCAAATATGTCCATGATGCGGTAGTAAAACACTAAATTCTAACCACTAGGCCACATGAGAGCACCCATATTTTTTCCTATCAAACATAAAAAAGTAGTTTTAAAACCTAACACATCACAGAGTATGATTCTTTTTTTTTTTTTTTTTTAACTCACTCAAGACTGGCCCTATATAGCCATTAAACCAAAATTAATTCATGGCAAACACACCAAAAACAGTGGTTTTTCAATCTTGTATTTAATACCAAAGTTAAGGTTTTAATCAATTTGGTTGTTCCACAGAACAGCAGATTCCCTGACAAAAATACATCTCCACTTATCAGGAAATGACATTCTGTTGAGGAATGTGAACATTCTATCAAAAAAAAATTCTAACCCTGCTCCTGAAGCTAGGTTGGAGGGAGCTGCCTTTTTCATGTTGACAACCTCAGGTCTGAATTACTCATCAAAGATGGGTCACGATTCAGCAGAAGCCGAGGACTCAGTGTGTGGTTCCGTGAATTCTAACCACTCACTCTGTAATTCGAGACCTGTTAGAGTCACATTTGTGCCTTGGCAAGAAATTTATGATCTACATAAACAAGAAACTCATTTTTCTGTAATTTGAATATGGCCTTCATGCCAAAGATTAGAGCACCGAGTTTTGAAAGGCACTTTGGAACCAAATTAGATCCTTAAGATTCTTGATTCGGGCTTGATGAAGTTGCCAAAAGTGTCTTGCCTTTTATAAGTTTCCTGATAAATAATGCAAAGTGTTGCATATCCTCTGATTTATAACCCCCATGTCTAGAACTCTATCCTAAGAAAATAGTCTCATGCATGGAAGTTAATGGTAAGAGACACAAATAGGCCTTTGTTCTGACCCATCTCCAGTACTAATACCAGCACTTACACACCCTTTAAATTCCTGTTCTCAGTTTTCCCTGTTCTAATAAGGAGAACAGCATCACACATATCTGGTACCTTTTGAGGTTTGGAGATGTTAGAACTATAGCCTACTCCTAGGCAGTTCTGGAGTATTATGAAATGGTAGCTTTGGAATGGACCATGTGTTTTTTAAAAACATGCTTGGCTTCTGATGTCAAAGAAAGAGACACAAACCAGGTATCCAGGAATGGGAGATTTTAAGCTAACATTTTGTTTTCTTTTGTTTTTCTTAATTTGACTTTTTTTCCAGATACTACATTTAGGTCATGGCTTTTCCTCCCCCAGCTCCTCACAGATTCTTCCTACCTCCTAATCCCCTAACTTCATCCTCTCTCTCTCAACAAAAATATAGAAAAAAAATGAAAATCAAAACAAATGTTTTAAAAAAAAACTAATAAGCTAAAAATACTAAAACAGAACAACATAGACATAATCCCCTCACCCCTCAGAAAAAGTCATGGAGTCTTTTGTTTTGGTCAACAGCTCCTAGGCGTGGGGCCTAGGCATATGGTTGAAACACCTAGGGATATTCTTTGGGTAGAAACTGGTTTTCCCTTTTCCATAAAGAATCCATTGCAAATAGTTTCTTGGCTAGGGGTGGGACTTTGTGTTCACTTTCTTTTTCAGTGCTGGGATTTTGTCTGGTTTGAACCTGTGTAGGTCTTATGTGTGTTGCCACAGTCTCTGTATATCTAACTTTTTATAAACCCATATAAGCCTTTTCCGAAATAAAAAGACATGCCAGAAGAATTTTAATGACTTAGAAAAATATTCACAATGAAGGGCTGCCTGAAATCCTATCCCTAGCTACCAAAGTGAAATTGAGCACTTGAGCAAAAATTGGTATATATAAAAATGGAGACGGGGAATACTGGAAACAGAGAGACTTAAACAGAGAAGAGGTGGGGATAAGGGAGACAACATGGCCAGGAAGGAGAACCAAAATGAAGGGGTATGACAAAGCCATATGGAAGCCTGCTACCTTGTCCCCAAATTAAAAATATATAAATTCTTTTTAAAAGTTGTAATTACCTGCTAGGCTGGAAAAAGCTGTTCCTAGGAACTGTGGACCATTAAGCAAAACTCCAACTTGAAGGATTAAGGAGGCCCCAGAGTATACTCCCCAGCACAATATAGGCTCTTTCTATTTCTCTGGATTTTCTACCAGAAGTATATGATAAGGCCCTACTTCTGAAGACACCACACACCATGCTTCTGTTGCATAACAAGGAAAAAATCAAGCTAAAACTGATCTAGAAGCTTCCTCTCTGCCAGCTAGTTTATATTGTTTCAGAAAGTGTTATGCAGGTTGCTCGTGGAGAAGAGGTCCTATCAGTAGCCTTACCCAGTTGTGAACCCTGTGAACAGTGAAACCAACCTGCCAGGCAAGATGTCTCTTTGTACAAGAGGGGTACTACTACTATGGGGATCAACAATTGCTCTCTAACTGGATTTGAGGCCTAATGTACAGAAGGAAACCCATTCTTTTTACTATATACCTGGACAAAACCCCAAGATAAAAGGGGGTCATAGGTCCAAGGACTAACTGAATACTGTCACATAGTTGAATTGACATAGTACCAAACTGCCTTAAAACATCTATTTACATCCATAGACAAATGCTACCCTCAGCCTTGATCAGAGAAGCTTCACTTCAGTGAAGAGCAATGACTGTGGAGACACATAGCTTCAGAAGGCACTGAATCCACCACTATGGATGCATGTTAACATTAAACAACATATGTGTACTATCCCCTCTCTGTGTGCACAAGACTTGACCATGATCATGCCAGCCAAAGTTCTAGCAAGGATGGGGAGGCCTCATCAACCCTACCTGAGAAGCTATTGGTAATGGATGGGTGCTGAGTGAGGGACAGTCAATTATTTTTTCAGGAATATGACCCTGATAGGCTACTGTGCCCCAGTAGGTGATCCCACACCTGTGCACACACAGTCAGCACTAAGTGGACTCAGTGGGTTCTAAAAACAAATAGTACATAATACTGGTAAGGAAAATTGGTGGTGTGGATAAGGGGGAAATTTGAGAGGAGGGAACTGGACAGGGGACGAATTTGATCAAAGTACAATATGTGCATGTATGAAATTCTCAAACAATGATAAGATTTTTAAAAACAATTTATTTATTTTATATGAGTATATGAGTACACTGTCACTAATTTCAGACACACCAGAAGAGGGCATTGGATCCCATTACAGACAGTTGTGCGCCACCATGTGGATACTGGGAATTGAACTCAAGACCTCTGAAGAGCAGCCAGTGCTCTTAACCATTGAGCCATCTCTTCAGCCTCCAATGATAGGATTTTTAGTGGAAAAAGAAAAGAAAGAAGAGAGAGAATCAAGAAAGTGTGTATGCTGAATATGTAGGAAAGATGAAAGTAGACCTGGACCAACTCCCACTGTGGGTTTCATGTGGCATCAGGTTCGATACTTGGTACTTAATTTACAGATCAGCACAGTAGAACCTGTACCTGGAGAGCAGGCAATGATAACTGTACCTTAATCAAAGCCTGACAGAATCACCATAAGAAATCCCATCACTATGTGTACAGCTCTAAATACCTCTTGGCTTTTCTCTTTCCCCCAGGAAACTCAGATACTAGTCAGTAGGACTCAAAGTTAGATATGTAGCCACTCTGAATATATTATTTTTCTTATTTAAGTCAGCGACCTCATGGGGAAATTTTTATTATTTAGAATTTAAGGAGATGGTTCAGTGGATAAGAGTTTTGCTCTGTAAGCATGAGGATGTGAGTTCAAATCCTCAGCCCCTGTGGAAAAAGTTGAACATGGCTGAACTGGGAATCAGAGATAAACAGATTCCAAATTTGCTGGTCAACCATCTTAGCTGAAACAGCAAGCTTCCCACAAAACGGGTGGCCTAGTCTCAAGGCAATAAGGCAGAAAGAAATAAAAAAGACAAGTGATGTCCTGCTCTGGCCTCCACATGTTATGCATGGGCTTATTAACTGTATGTACTATGTGTATGCAAACACACACACACACACACACACACACACACACACACACACACATATGCATGCACAGAGTCACACAAACATTCTATGCACACATACACTATAAAAAATCTCATTACTCATATTTTACACACAATAAAGCTTTGCCAAAGTGTGAATCACTTCTTGGGGTTCAGAATATTAAATACATATTAAGTCCAGAATTCATGGTCAGGTCACTATGCTGTGCAAACAGTGGCCAATTATTGTTTTGTCATTCCACAGACGAGAGTGATGAGCAGAGGCAGAGGGGCAACATGCCTGAGCCAAGGTCATTGAGAGACCTTGTGATGGACTTAGAATCTGATCCCAGCTTTATTAATCTAGGACAGTCATACAAATCTCCACCTCTGTGGATCTTTAGGTGATACCGTACCCTTCAAGAAGAGTGCCATGAAGGCCAGAGGACTGTGCCACCTCAGAGAACTGGTGTAAAGGTGACAGGTACCGTAGGATAAACAGATCTCATACGCTGAGACGATGACTGCTCAAAGCTGACATCGATCTGTAACTGGTTTCAAGTGCAAGCTGATGTGAGTACTTAGTTTTCAGTGGCTTAAATGATAGCAGGGATAACTCTTCGATGTGATCTACACTCCATTGTGAGCAGCAAGTGGGTTCAGGAAGCCTCACGGAGGCAGGCGGGTCAAAGCCCTACATGAGCCTGGGGAGCAGGGCCAGCTGCCAGGTTGGTGTAGCATCCGGGCTTCGTTCAGTAGACACAGTCCATGTCCTGATCTTTGAGCCACATCTATAGGCCTCTACAGGAAGCATGCAGGTGAGGCATCTCTACGCCTCATTTAGAGGTTGGTTCCGCATGCAGCTCTTAAGCCTTAAGGGAAAATAGAAACCATATGCTTTTCTTTGCAGCTTCTCCCCCATAGCGAGTTAGCCATTTGGATGGTTCTACCCTGAGCTCTAGTTTCATGTTCCCCCAAATTTCAGGAGACCTTTCAATCAGACATCGTTGGTACCTCCTCACGGCAATGGTTTGTGCTGGGATTAGATTCTATATAAACCATGTGGTCCCTTCTTTAAAGACCTGCCTGCTCTGGTCTTTTTCTTCCAGACTCAATGATCCAAATTGCTCATTTGTTTGTCTCTTTATGGTTTCTCCAGCCTAAACATCTGTCTTCTTACATTTTATTTTACTTTGTCTCTGCCCATCAATTGACTTTGCATGCACACTCTCTGGCCTTCTCACATGCTCCCAGTCATCTGTCTCTGAAGCAAGCCCCTCCCTCAGCCTTATACCTACCATTCTGGTTATATCTGCTTGTTTGGTGAAGGTCTCCTTTGCATCCAGAGTGGTACATCAACCATCTCAAGGCCTCTGTTGAACTCTCTGATCTCCTTTTTTTGCAGCCTATCCAATGAAGGGCTGGAAGTGAGTTATTTACCGAGGAGGCTGAGCAGAGAGATAACTAACTTGAACTCAATTTTCCAGAGTGTGAAGGCAAGCCAGGGAAGTGCTGTCTTTCAATCACGATGCCTTCAGTCATTCTTCAATATGTGTGCTTCGAAGATCCTGAATATCAAACACTCTTCAAGATATGCCTGCACGAGTCTGTTTACCTGTTTGTCACAGAGGGACATGACAAAGATTTCTCCAACTTCCCTGGCACATCATCATTAACATCTCAGCTATGTCTTCATGACATTCCAATATGAAAGAACTGATCAAACAGCTTTTATTTTAGCAGGTGAGGTTTTTTTTAATTGTAACAAATATTTAACAGATTAACCACTTCTTTGTTCTTTGAGAAACAGGTGCACATGAACACACCATATCTGAGTCTGAACTTGAATTATCTTAAACTAGAAGGTTGTAAATATATGGTTTATTTACTAGTTGAGCTGTGTTTGTTTAAAAAAAAAAAAAAACTGTAATGTCCCACAGAACTCCTATGGGTAGCCCTTAGTGCACAGTTTGAAAACAATGAAGATGTGGCTTTTGTCTCCTTGGCCATATTATATGCTGATAAGCTCTGAAGCCAACTATCAAAAAGACAGAAGCCATATCCATTAGGGAGGGTGAGGCAGGAGTCAGAATGACTTACCAGGTTAGAGAGGTCGTTCTGTTGATGATTTCGTGGGTCTACACAAGACTAACTTTTTGTATTACTCGAAAGAACTTTACACTAGAAGACAGGCTGGGGGACAGACAGTCAGTGGGTAAAGTGCTTACAGTATAAGCATGATGAATCTGGTTTCCCAGAACCCAGATAAAAGCTACTTGTGACCCCAGTGCATAGAAACGGTGTTAGAGATGGGCTCCTTCCCAGGGCTGGTTGTCTAGCTAGTCTAGGCAAAACAGCAAAACAGTGAGAGACACTGTCATGAAGAAATTGTCATAGAGCAAGAGAGGAAGACACCCAAAGTCAACCTGTGACCCCCAAATGTGCACACATGGGTGAGCATTTTTCATGCATACATGCATGGACACACCAATAATAATTTAAATAAAATAAAAGGTAAACAAATTGATTGAAAGAAAACCACTTTACTGTTATCACATGATTCCCTTTTAAACTGAGCTGTCACATATAGCAAAATGTGCACAAGCTAAATGTTCAGTTTGACGAAGTTTTAACATATGTAAAACTCATGAGCACCCATATTAGAAGTAGGGCCACCTATGGAGAATGAAGCCATGGACCCTAGAGGAGATCCGCCTACTTCCGTTTTTCTAAACCAGTATAATTTGTAACTGTGCTCCAAACACTCATCCTTATAGCACAGATAAGTGCAGGCAGCTCTCAGCTCTCATCAGAGAGTTATTTTTGCACCTGTATGTTCATTATCTGCTCTCTGCTAATGTCAATTTCCTAGTTTCTGGCATCAAAATGTAGCTATAAAATATGTTAATACTGGGAGATGCTCAGTAGGAGGAAGGGACATGTGGGGACTTTTTTATTACCTTGTAACTCCGTCCTTAATCTAAAATTCTTTCAAAATGCAAAGCCACAGACAAATAAAGGTAAAAAAAAAAAAAAAAAAAAAAAAAAAAAAAAAAAAAAAAAAAACACAACAGAACAAAACAAAACAAAAAACAAACGTAGGCCACCACCACAAGCCAGGACTCATTGTTGTTTTTTAAAATGAATTACTACTTCCTTATATTTTCAGTAAATCTGTTTGGACTTTTTGTTCTTTGTCTTGCTTTTCTGGTGGGGTCTCACGCACCTCTGGCTGGCCTTGAACTCATTACATAATCAAAGAAGATTTTGAATTCCTGCTCCTCCTGCCACCTGATGCCTCTGCCTCCTTGCATCCTCCTGATGCAAGTCAGTTGCATTTTCTTTATAAGTTCAACTTAATTGTTAGTTGTGAGCATTCGTGCAAGTGCCCTTGGAGTTCAAAGAGAGCCTTTGCTCACCTGTAACTGGAGCTGGAGGCAGTCGTGAGCCACCTGATAAGGGTGCCGAGAACCAAACTCTGTAAAAGCAGTACATGTTCCTCACTGCTGAGCCAACTTTCCAGTCCAAAGCCATAGTGTGGGGGTTTATTTGTGCTAGGGAGAGAGCCCAGGATTTCCCACTCGCTAGGCAAGTGCTAAATACCCAGCTCTGTTCATCGATTTTCTAGAACGGTCTTTTGACTTCCTAAACTTACCTGCCATGTTTTCATTACTATTGTTTTTAATCAACACACCGTAAATGCAGGTTGTCACCTTTGAAAACCATTCTTTGTTCTTTAAATAGTTTTCTAAAACAGTGATCTTGTTGGGGGCTGTCTAAGAATAAGTCTGCAGACTAGGAGAGCCCTGATGAAGTCACAGTGTGCTCAAGGTAACTGGTTTCAACTTGCAAAGGAACTGGCCCAATGTCCTCAAACAGGCATCAACTTCCCTGTTAAGAGCAAATGCACAGACATGGCATGGAAGATCCTTCGTAGACAGAGGAAGACTGTGTGGAGTGAGGTCCCTGATGCCTGAGAGAAAGTCCCGGAGCACCATGAGCACCGGCTGGAGAAAAGCTGGGGTCATTTAGCTTCGAGAGAAACATACCAGTGTGGAATTCACTCTGAAACATACTAAGAAGTCTATATCAAAATCCTCCTGGTTTCCTTATCAAAGGGAGCAATCTTTCTTTTAGGCTTTTCTGAATTACCAAACTAACCTCCAACGCCTCATAGACAGAAAGTAATAAGAAAGTCTAAGTCAATTGTTACGGAATGCCTCCTACGTAACCACCGTAACCGGCACAAGCTATGCTGAGTGCTTCCACGGACCTCATTTCTTCAAAAAGTCTCAGCAGGGGTTGGAAGGATGAAGAGGAAGTGAGTCACTAGCTAGTGTAAGCATTGCTGGGCTGAAAACGTGATTGTTCTGACTCCAGGCAAAGGTTATGGTGCCACAAGGCCTCCCCTCTTGCCTCAATACCTGAGTCTGGCTGAGACTTGAATAGCGGGGATCAGAGTGAAGGTCTGTGTGGTCTCTGTGGTGATATGACTATGCTTCAGTGTTATTTTGAAATCTGAGTATAACCAAACAGTTTCATTTAGGAACATCGTGCAGGGCAGAGGGTGCATCCCTCTCTGTTCTTTTGGTCTATGTTCTAGAATCACGTTTAGGAGAGTCATCATGGAAACTCATCATCACTCCAGCCCTGTGAGCTTGAGAAAAAGAAACCTCCAGTGGGTGAGTAAATGGATGTGAAGTGAGGAGGGTGGAGAGACATTTCCGTCTTTTGGAGATCTGATCTGAACCTCAGGCTCAGCCTTTGGGTCCGAGCTTCTCCCGGAAGCCGGGAGACAGAAGGACACGGAAAATGACGGCAAGATTACACTCTCGTCTAACACTTTGAGAAATGCTAAACCATTTTTAAAAACTCGACATTTGGGGCTCTTCAGTTTATTCCTTAAAAAAAAAAATGTAAAATGGTTTTCCAGACACAGCAGGAGTTGCACATACAAATGCTTAGCATTTGTGACAGCATACCCAAGACCTGTGTGACCTCAACCCAGAGAAAATCATAGCGCAGGGAGGGGCAGTATGGATGAAGTTCCACCCCTAGCTAAGGAGCTATGGACAATTAAGGCTTCAACCCCTAGTAGGTTGGCCACACTCTAAGGGAAGGCAACAAATTCGAGAGTGTATGAGTGGTACCAACTGTACTTGATGAGTTTGAAAAGAGATGAAAGAATACAAAATCACGTAGATAAAGACAGGATGTTGAATCTGGGAAAAGGAGTGAGGAAGGGAGTGGCTGCAATCAAACTGATTGCATGAAATTCTCAAAGAACTAATAAAAGTGAGAAAAATCTGTATTTACATTATAAAGATCATTAGGAAAGGAAAACAAGGGCATAAAGCAAGCCTGAGACCTCTCCTTGGTTGAACCATCTTTGTGAAAGCAGACTGACCCCCCCCCCCCTTTCTTCTAAGTTGGAATATGAACATGAGCAGAAACCAACCCAGTGTTTACTGTTTACTTAATGAGAATCAATTTGAGTCTATCTCTGATGTTACAAATAGAATCAACAAAAGCTCATAAACTAGACAACATTTGGAATTTCAAAGATCTGGAGAGGAACTGCCCATGGAACCCCTGACTGAATCAAGAAGAGGCGGCCATTTTGGACAGGTTGGTCCCGTCTTCTATCACAGTTGATTGAACAAGGGTAGACACATACATGACTCGGACTATACCAGCAACACCTTTTTCCTCAGAAATGTGTATTTGCATTGAAAGAGACTCACTGTCTTCTCCATTTGCAGGTGGCTGAGCCTTCTGTGTTTAAACTACAGTAAGGCAGAGCAAGGACCCAAGATCTCAGAAGCAATGCAGCCATGGAAAAAGAAGAACAGCATTCATGAAGGGTGCCTATCAGCCAGGTTCAGATCGAAAATAAGCCTATAATATTGGCAGGTTTCCTTCACCCTGGTTTTCCCCAAACACACACGTGTATCTCTGCTCAATTAAGCTTCTTCACCCCAGTATTTCTCCTCAGTATTTTCATTTTACCTTTAACCTATCATTCTCTATTCTTTAATATGTCTCCTATCAAAGGGAGGTTAACTCAAGAGAGTTGATATGAAAAGTGCTATCGAAACCTACTATCTCATAACCCAGCTTAAATAAGGGCAGTGGTACTAGAAAACACATAGAACCAGAGAGAAGAGGGTGAAATACCAAGGATTAAAGGATTAATCAGGATGGGAAGAGGATGAAGAAGACGAAATGATGGATTAACTAAAATTAAGAATTTTGAAAAAGTCTATGGGAATGCACTAAAAGAGGACTATGAAGAAAATGAGCAGAATTACCCTGACTGAGTGTGCAATGTTGCACCCAGAAGACATGGATTATTAAATGAAGATCACAGTTCAAGATATGGAATACCAACCCCACCCACACACCACCACCATGAGCTATTGGTCAGAGAGACCCCAGAGGTCTCAAAAAAAAAAAAAAAAATGCAGGTTACTGCCAAGGCCTTTTTTTTTTTTTTTACCCACCGTAAGTGCATGGGTAGACCCTACTGTTAAAGACACTACATATGATTTCAGTTGTAGAACATCTCAATATTAGCTTCTAACCAGAAAACTCCCTCCCTGCTAATGAGCTTTTCTAGTGCTGGAAGGTGCTATGCTGGGGGAAAAGACTCCAGTGGTTTTACTCAGCACTGGGTACTGTGTGCTGCTGTATGGATCTTCCAGGCAAGGTGTACAGACTGCTGCAGTATTTTCACAGCTGTTATAGAGTAATCACCTGTTCTCCGATTGCATCTGAGGCCTATCCACAGAAGGAAATTTCACTTCTTATACTGTAACTCTGCTCAAATGCTCACGGCTGAGGAGGTCAGAGGCCCTAGGATAGAATACTATTTTTATGTTGCTAAATGGTAATGCTGTCAAAGGCTCTTGTAAATATTTATATTTACATACGTAGACCTGGGGTGTTTTCAACCTTGGTCAAAGAGAATTCTTTGTGAAGTGGGCAATAGTCAATAGAGAGATACATAAGCACATAAAGTCTAAGAGTAAGATACTGAGCTCTCAGCCCTGAGCAGACATTTCTATCAGCCTGCCACCAGAAAGGCTCAAAACATCTCAGAAGAGGAGAAAGTGCAAGAGCTGGAGTCTGGGCAGGAGTGATGTGAAGTGTCCTCTTCTGGATATGACATGACTATCACAGTCATGAACTCATAGCAGCTGTGGGTACCTGCACAATGCCTACACAAAGAGCAACTCAGCCACACTCCCAGCAGAGATGGTTTAGATTATCTTCAGACTCTGTGGCTTACTGAGGAGCCGTTGGCAGTGGGTAGTTGCTGGGGGATGGAGAACATTCTTTATTGAAGATGTAGGAATTTGTAGGTTTCTCATGTTCCAGTGGTTGGCTCCCACACCCATGCAGGTGGGCAGCAGTAACTGGACTTAGCACATTATCAAAAAAAGAGAAAAAGAAACGACATCAGAAGGGTTCATGTTGCGGAGCATATGATGAGATTTGGGAGAGGAATATTGGGTAGACATAATCATATTTCGTTGTATATATGTATACAATTCTCAAAAAGAAAAAAGTTTTAAAAAGGTACTTCTCCTCTGGGTATTGTGGTGATACATGCCTCTTTCTTCTGAATAAGAAGGGAAGAAAAGAAGCTGTATTCTATATAACTGTATAGCTGGGAATATAAGAGGCAATCCCCCTAGCAAACAATTGGTCAGTGTCCTGTTTTTGGAGGGGAGAGGGAAGTTATACAAAGATACTAACTTTAAGAACGAGCTAAAGTATCTAGTATTTTTTAGAACACAGGGAAAGAACCATGCGGTGTTTATATTTTTTAGAACATAGAGAAGAGACCATGAAGTATTTATATCAGACATTTATATTTAATGCTGTTTGGAAGAAGGCTGAGAGTCTGCCCTATGATTGGGGAATTCTGTATAGCTGATGTTGGTATGTCTGAAATTCACAGGAGGTCACCTGAGACTTAGCTTTAGGGAGGAGGTGCTGGGCAACTGGAGTTGCTGGCACTGAAGGGTCACTCGCTGTATTAGCCAGCTCCATAAGTGTGACAAAATACTGAAGAAAACAGCTTAAAGAAGGAAAGGCTTATTTCCGTTTGCTTTTCCTATGTGTGGTTAGCTGGCTCCGTGACTATGAACCTGAGTATCATAGCAAGGAGGGCATGATGGAATAGGCCTATTACTCCACTTATCAGTCCATGAAATACTTATTTCATAACATTAGGAAGCAGCGAGACAGAAAAGAGCTGGGGACACGATATCCTTCAGAAGCAGTTTCATGATCTACCATCTCTAGCCAAGCCCTACCATCTAGTAGTCCTCTCAACTATGAATTCATGAATTGATTGATCTATGGATGAAACAAATGACTTCATGATCTGATTACATTTCAATGGCCCCGCCTCTGAACACTGATCCCTGGGGAAGCACAGATCTGGGACACATCACTATAAAAGCTGGGGCATGTCTCCCATGGCACACAGCTATTACCTGTTCCTAGATGGTCTGTGTTCAGCCACAGCAGATCAATGAAGTTCTTCCCCTCCATTCTGTCAGAGTCTCGCTAGCATCCTTCCCCTTGCAGTGTGTGGTGATCTGAATGAGAATGGCTTCCATAGGTTCATAGATCTGAATGCTTGGTCACTAGGAAGCGGGACTGTTTGAAATGGTTATAAGGATTAGGGATGCGGCCTTGTTGGAGGAAGTGCGGACCTTGTGACAGGAAGTGTGTCTCTGGGAGTGGGGCTTTGGGGTTTCTGAAGTCCATGCTAGGAACCCCCTCCCCCCTCCCCCTTGAGGATCAGGGTGTAGCTCCCAGCTACTTCTCTAGCGCCATGCCCGCCAGCCACTATGTTTCCCATCATGATGATAATAGACTCATCTTCTGAAACTGTGAGTGTGGCTCCCAATTAGATGCTTTCTTTTGCAAGAATCTCCTCGGTCAGAGTGTCTTCTCTCAGCAATAAGACAGAGACAAAGAAGGGATTCCATGGAACCAACAAGCAAAGCAGAAATGTAAGCTGTAAAGATGTGAGTCCGGTATACGAAGGAGGAGTCAAGGGTGTGTTTGGAAGTAAGAAGTAAAAGCCGTGTGGTCAGAACACACAGATACACATGGCACTGAAGGGCTACCTACATATCTAGCTCCGGCCCATGGCAGCACTCTTCATGTTTGAAGTTAGGTGATCCTTTGGTGTGGGGTTGTCCTGTGCACTGTAGGGGGTAAGTAGCACTCTGGTCTCTGTCCAGTAGATGTCAATTGTACCACCCAAGAAATGTCAACCGCAAATGTCTCCAAACATTTCGAAACACTCCTGGAGGTGGGGGAGGCAAATCGCCCCAGTTGGGAACAGCTGAACTATGTTTTGCTCTGTATTCTGTGAAGCATTTCTGTCCTTTTTAATAAATCCCTTTCCTCTTAAGCTATTTTGATTTAGCGCTTACTGCTTGCAACCCAGGGAGGCCTCCAAGTTATCCTAACAACTGTGGAGATTTTAAATCCGTCCTGGCTTTGTGCTACGCATGTCCAGGCACCAGCTCGTTTAATACTCTCAATAATTCTGTAAGGCGGATTCAAAGATTTTCCTCTTCTCTTTGCAGGATAGAAAATAGATGGTTTAAGGGGAGATGAGCCCCCAGTCGTGGAGCAGAAACAGGTGTTTGGTGACTGCTGTCATATGCCACCACCCAATGTCACTGACAGTCACATGCTCTCCGTAGCCTCTTTAGGATTATTATGTTGAACTCCGTAGGACTGGCATTTTTTTTTTTTTTTCTGTATGTCACAAAGGTCAAATACCTGTCATTTCATTTGCTGCAAATGAAAATCTTCTGACCTTTTGCTAGGGACGCCTGTTACCATCCAGTGACTTTACTTATCCTACATCTTCTCTGGGACATCTTTGTGGGCCACTGAACCTCTTGAACTCATAAAGATGCACGGGCTTGCCAACCTGCGGTGACAGAACATCACTAAGTGGCTTAAATAAAAGAAATTCACTTAAAAATAATTTTGGAGACTGATAGTTCTGCTAGGGACAACACACCATGATAGGGACTCCCAGCAGCAGCCCGGGATGGAGACATCTCAGAAGCCCACAGCAGCTCTTTATAAAACAGTTTTTCCCATTTCTCCTAACCTTAGCCCTAGACAATGGCTGTGTAGATTTCATTTGTGCATAATTGCTTTTCAGTTGGCCTTGGTGTGCATAATTATTCTATTATATCTCATTTCCTATTTCTTTCTTCTTCTGTTCTGGTGAATTCTGTGAAACTAGATCTTCCTTGATGTACTGATTCTTAAACAATTAAAAATTGAGACATAGGGGCCCAGCACAGCTCATTCCTAGTCCAGGTGCACGCTGTGAACTCTCATCTTGAAGACAATGTAATAACTGCACAATGGTAGTTCTAGATTAATGTTTGAGTTGCAAAGAAAGTTTGAAGAAATTATTAGAAAATGAAACAGAGCCAACATTGGAACCCCGAGAAAGGAAAAAAAACTATTAAAGGTATGAGATAAGTTTTGCACAACATTTGAAAGTGGCTTCTGGATAAGCAAGTATAGAATACATAAAATTGTATACTAGTAAAATTAAGTCAAAACACTGGGACTCTTAGGAGAGTCTTTGTGTGAAATGCACAGAAGCAGAAAGCTGGCGGAACTACTGAGTTAAGGGTTAACTTGAATCTGGCTACTGCCTGGCAGCTTTGCCCATGTCATTTAATATTAGAGCTTCACAGGATAATGTAAGGAGCTGACCTTGCAGTTCTGAGCTCTGAAGTATAATAAGTCAAAAGTTAAAGTTGAAATAGTGATAAGTTTGCAATTATTATGATTTTGGCCACAGGTCTGAAAATAGGGAAAGCTTAAAACTTTGGAGAACAATTGTAATTCTTAATTCTTTGTAGAATGTGGTTATTCTCTTGAGTTTGATTTAACAATGATATAATGTTTTTTTTTTTCTTATCTGCCTTTTGGAGTAACAATAAAAGACTGGGACAAGAGAAAGAGAGCAAGTGAAGAGAGTGAGGTGAGCATGAGGTGTGAGTGAGTAGTGGAGAGAATTTGAGAGAGTGTGTGAGAAGAAGAGTAGAAGTGTGTGTGTGTGTGTGTGTGTGTGTGTGTGTGTGTGTGTGAAAGAGAGAGAGAGAGAATGAGAAGAGTCAGTGAAGAGAGGATGTGAGGTGTGTGTGGAGAGGGTGTGGAGTGACTGGAGAGAGTATGAGGAGAGAGTGTATGGAGTGTGTGTGTGTGTGTGTGTGTGTGTGTGTGTGTGTGTGTAAGAAGAGTGCAGGTGGTGTGTGTGAGGTGTGTGTGAAGAGTGTGTGTGAATGAAAGGGGAATGCACAGCAGTGTGTAGAAGTGTGGCAGTTCAAGGAAAGAAAATACACAAGAGAAAAGCAGAGTGCGTAGGAGAATGCAGAATTCGTGCAGCCTCAAGGTCTAAGGAAGAAAGGAGAGAGAGAGAGAGAGAGAGAGAGAGAGAGAGAGAGAGAGAGAGAGAGAGAGAGAGAGAGAACAGAGAGAGCAACTTTAAGCCTTGAGAAATTGCCTGTCAGTTTGTACCTGAAAAGTTGTCTATGTCTGTTTATTATGTGCCTTCCAGATATCCCTGCTTTCAGTTGAGACCAATAATCCTGTGTCAAGGCTGGACCCTGACAAAGCCCTAAAAGAGGGTGTCATCAGAGCTGGGGGTTTCAGATGCTTGTCTCTCTGGCTTGAAGATGGTGGTCATCCTGCATCTTCACTCTGCTCATATGTCTCAGCGTCTCCTCTCCTATTAAAGGCACCATCCGTATGGGAGAAGAACCCACTTGCTTTCATGACCTCATTTAAACTCCTTCACCTCTTTCTAGATCGACTCTCCAAATACGATTCCATTCTGAGGTCCCCACATTAGGATTTAGGGTGCACACAACGCAGTCTATAAGTGTTGATCTCCCTCCCCAAGAAGTACCCAGTGCCTGTTGTCATTGGACTTATTGGTCCCAACTATGGCTGCCTTATTGAATCTTCAGACGATTAGTTTTACATGAATGTGTTTATGCCTCCTCCTTCTTCCGTGAAGTCCCTGCACTCACAGAATGTGCCTCTTCCCCAATACCCAGCACAATGGTGAGCAAAAGTCCCCTAAGTGTTAAGTTGCCACCACTTGAATATCGATATTGAGTTAAAACAGCAGTATTGATTTAAAACATTCCAAGATTTCCCCAATCTGTACGTTTCCATGGCTCCCTGCTCTTAACAACCAAGTTTTATGCAGTCAAAACACTTTGAGGTCTCTTGAAATACCTTTATTATTACCTTAATGTTCTTCTTGATGAGGCAAGCATCATTGCTATCAAGAACGGAGCTTTAAAAACACTCAAAACTGATTTGCCCTGCTGGAGGTCCTCAAGATTTTTTCAGCTCAAATTGTTGATTATGTAAACAGGGTCTTCCGGATGGAGGGGAATGACAGTAAAAGATCAAGATCAAAACAGAATATGCAGGAGCTGACAAACCCCAACCCACAGGCATGCTAAAAATAGCCAGTCAGCAGGGTCACTCTCTCTCAGCCCAGCAGAGAGGCCAATGCATATCCCTGCCCAGAGAGGGAATTATGGAATCGATGTAAACATATTTGTTCTGGGGAAATCTTTGCGGGCCCTCATTGGCTGTGAGCTTTGCCTGGTTGCATTTTTGTACATAGAAAGATTTAGAGACCTGTGGGCAGAACAGTTGCTTGCTTCTCCTGGTGTGTATAGAAATTTCCCATTTACGGCATTTTTATGTGACAGAAGGATCGGCCAAGCAGCTCCCATATCCCTTCCCTGAAAAGTGGTCTCAGTGGGTGGTTTTCAGAACCACAGTTCGGTGTTGTTTATACACCTTTGTCCAATGGCTTTTGTTACTTTCTCTTCATTCTGTGCTGTTTTCATTGACTTGTGACCTGAAGATGCTGTGCTACAGCCAGTATCTCAGTGTCAAGATGCAGCCAGAAGAGTTGGGAAGGCAGTGTCTAGGTGGGGTTGAAAGGATGGTACTGTTAAAATTGGAATCTGGGGCCAGATACCTGGGTTCCCACTAGACTTGCACACATTTCAGCTTTGTGGTTTTTGATAATTTTGTAGGTGGAATTTTATTTTTGAGTGTATTGCTATGCATCCCAGACTGGCATCAAATTTGTAATTCTCCTGTCCCAGTCTCCTGAGTACAGGGATTATAGATGTTGTGCCACATGCCTGGCATGCAGTTTGTTTTAACGTGAGGAACAATTTCACTCACCAAATGATGTGTTGTTCTAACGAACTCATAGGCATCGGATTAGTTATAGTCTTACCCTAGAAGCTAAGAAATAATTAGTGTCTATTGCTAAAGCTAATACGATCTTAAACTGGTTTCCCCCACATCTTCCTGTGACACTAATGTTACCCTACTTGCCCATCACGATCGCAAACCAGCACATTTGACAAATCAAATTAAAAGGCTAAGTTAGAGTTTACAGTAGCAGGTATGGATTCCCTCCTATGGAATAGGCCTCCATCATGGCCCCTGAGGAAAGAGAATAGTGTTTTTATCTAAATGAACACAGTGCACTTCTAAATAGTCATGTGCTAATCTTGGCCCACCTTAATCAGAGAATCCTACTTTCCAGTGAACGGCAGGGAGTGCAGAGAGTCACAGAGGAGCAGAATGTCAGAACAAGTGACAATTGATGGCTCAGCCGAAATAGCACATCTATACCGTCTCCTTTAGGGGTCATAGAGCACTGTGGAAGGGAGGGTAGGAAGCATTTAAGAGCAAGAAGATAGGGAGAAGGGATGCAAGATGCCATCTTGTGAACAAGACACACCAGTTGCCATCATGAAGGTACACCAACTACAGTTGCACAGGACTGGGCCACTTAATAAATGGCTAGTCAATAGCCAGGCAAGGAGTCGGGGGGGGGGGATTTGGAGAGCACTACCCCTCACTGCTGAACTATTTGCTACAATACATTCTGGGAATGGCTGAGTCATTGTCTCCCATTCGTAAGGTGCTCTGTGCTCCAGTGACTAGCTCCACAATGATGCCACTGGCCCCAGAATTCACTACTCTGGAAAAGGGACTGGTGGACCACGGGGCTAGGGGAATGGGGGGAGATGATAGGGTGAGGATGTGGTAAGAAGGAAAGGAGGAGAGAGTCATCAAATCGCATTATATGTACATTTGAACTTGTTAAAGAACACACTTAAGAAAAAAGCTAACTTAGAACTGCCTGCCACTTTCAGAGATTAGAAACCTTTCTCTCAGAGTAGGGAAGTAGTACACTATTCTGTGACACACAGAAGGGGTGGGCTTTGTGCTTTGTGATGGGATTCCAGTGAGGACATACAGCACATGGCATGAACCAGAGAAAGCCCAGAGGGAGACTTGGGGTACATGCTGTGTGTCTTAGTTTGGGGTGTTCATCCTGGAAGTTGAGGAGTCCAAGGTCAAGGTGCTGCCATATTCAGTATCTGGTTAGGATTCTCTATACAGACAAAATTCTAAGGTAAGATGTGCTACGGAATACGTGTGGAAAATAACCAAGGGTCCTCGAGGTGCCAGATACATAGAAACAAGCCCTAGACTCACAGGTGTGATCATGGCAGAGCAGTCATAACGGACTAGACGCTGCAATTTTTTTATTACTGGTTTTGAGAGAAGCCGTTCCTTTAAATCCATAGCATGCAGCACAGGGCCTGGTGTACAGCAATTAAAATTTATATTCTGTTGATCATAGTTTCTGAAGCTGATGCAAGATTTATACGTGGGAAGCTTCACAGAGAACAAGTTGCTGGTATTAGCTTATGGCTGGGCATGGCTGGCGAAAGCAGCGTGTGCACAAACACGGTGGCTTGGGTTGGTGGGTAATGCACTGTAATTTGAATATGAACTGTCCCTCATAGGCCAATATATTTGGACAATCCGTCCCCAGCTGGTGGCACTGTTTTGGAAAGACTGGGAAACTGGTAGGAAGTAGCGCCTGGTAGAAAGTGGGTCACTGGAGGAGCGCCTTGAGGTTTTGTTCAGTTTAGCCCCATTGGTATTCGCTGTTTGCTTCCTGGCTTCGAGTTCTGGGGCTGCACACCCTCCCACTATGATGGATTGTATCCTATCTTAATACATAAGCAGAAACAAACCTTTCCTCACTTCAGCCGCTTCCTGTCAGAGATTTTGTCACACGGTGAGAAAATAACTAGTACCACAGCTTAAAGAGTGGCCGAAAACCAGACAGGGCCAAACACAGCTTGCAGCTGTGTCTAGTGCATCATAGTGACTGAGAAAGGACACCAAGTCCATGGAGCAAGTTCCTGACTAAGTGTGTTTAAAGCCTCTTCTAAAAGCATCGATATGGCACAGTCTTTTCCAGGGAATGAGATTTTTCTCAGCAAATGTCTTCACAAGAAGGAAGGAATCTTGGCTGTGAACAGCTGGACACAGGCTGTGACTCTGTAGGTTTTTAGTTCTTTCGGATTTTACTCCGTGACTTACTCTCCCAGGCCTCTGAAAGAAAAACAATTCATCCATGATCTAAGAAGCAGCAGCGAAGGGCACGGCTTCCCTGAGTTTTTATCTTGCTGATGGTGTCAAAATAATTCCCTGTGTTTAGGAGGAGGTGCTGAAGAAGAGAATTGTACTGTTCTCTGCAGAAAGTGGCCCCACTGAGTCCAGCATGTTCTCTCAGACAGAACAAGCCTGTAGGCCCTAAGACAGGAAGCAGGGGACAGACTGGAAGATCTAAGAGGGAACTGGCGGGATCCATGAAATTAATATTTATTGGACACCAACTCTGTTCTGAAGAAATCGCTGCCTTCATGGGAGGGCAACAAGAAAGAATGAGTACAGACAGAACAAGAGGATGCTTATGTGAAAGAACTTGGAGGGTGCTGAACTCCTGTGTCCTTGGGGAGCACTGTGGGAGCCACACACAAGGGGAGCCACACACTAGGGGGAGCCGCACACCGGGGCTGGCCGTTGGACTAAGTCTTGACGCCCCACAGATATGAAATCAAGATTGAAGTTTACAGTCGAGAGAGTTAAATTATGTCTTAGCAGGCTTGTAGCCCCTGGGTAGGACAGTAATCTGATAAAATGCTAGAGATTCATCATTTCAAATAGATTGCTGTGGATTACTGTGTTTCCCTGCTTTATTTTCTCCATACATGATTTTTTGCCATTGTTGTTGTACAAAATTGATTTTTGGTAGTCAGCGGGCTTTTTGTCAGCAAAGGGGGACGGATCCAACTGGTAAGGAATATGAAGACGCTTTCTTTACTTGTGGAAGCCAGGAATTCTGACCCTGCTCTCTGTTTAGTCTGAGAGATGTTTTACCAGTTAAGTAGAAAAGAAATAGCCATAGCTTCTTCCAGGAGAGGCTCAGAAAGAACTAACGGAAGTGTTTGAACTTGTAGCCAGACCAAAAAGGGTTCCAGAGAAATCCTTTTAGCTCAGTGTCTGACCTTTATATCCATGCCATCATACAGAGGAAGAATAAAAAGCAAAAAGAGAACAATTTGGCAGGTATGGGATGGATGGGTAGTTCAATGGCTGGATCTGAGGTCAACTGGTTTGTATTCTGACTCTGATGTTCACCAAGTTTGTGACCCTGGGCAGGCTATCCAACTATTCTAATTGCCTCTTCCTGTTTTTAATGGTGACAGTGATAAAAACTACACGCTAGCCTTGCAAAACTTTGAAGATAACAGACCAAAAGCAAATATTATATAGTCAGAAAGATACTAAAGATACAATCAAGATTGATTGCTATCATCTATCCACTCAGCATCCCCACCTGCTCCTTTTTATTGACCACAAATTCTGTCTTCCTCAATGAGGGAAGGCCACAGAGGGAAAAGAACATAGAGACACTATGGGATCACTCCCCAGCCCCTTGACCTCAGTCACTGGCTTATGAATGGACTTGTGCTTCAGATGCAGATGGTTCAGAGTCATTGAGTTTTATCACTTGGATTGATCTCTCTTCTGGAATCGTGCATCATTACTACTCTGGGGTGGTCATGACCATGTTCTCACCATATGGAGAAGGCCACAGCCTGCGGTTGTAGAGGGTAAAACCTTTTAAAATACAGAGAATGAAATAATGCGTGCTAGTGCCAGACTCTTAGTCCCTCAGCAAGCCGCAAGTCCTTAGTTATTTGCATTTGGGGTTATGATCCTATTACATTAGCAATATACCTTTCTCCTTAAGCCAGTATCAAACCGGCAATTTCCGCTTGGTTAAAAGGGCAGGGAGGGACTCAAGGAGAGGTCAGACAAGTGAACTCATGTAAAGAAGAAATGGAGCAATGTTGTGTGAGGTGTGACAGAGACCTGGTGGTTTATGACAGTGGTGACCAGCACATCAAGGGTTCAGGGACTGTTGGGGTGAGATTTTTTTCAAGGTTCTCAATCTCATTTTAATTCTAAGTTTGTAATTTCTACCTCAAGAAGCTTTTTTGTTGTAGCCATGCTGGAAATGGATTGCTTATACAGCAGGTTATGGTCACGATGAAGTTTTCTTAATGAATTAAATATAGAATAGTCGTTTCCCGACTGCTCTATTTCGGTACCTATTAAATATTGAGTTATTTACTTTATAGTGTAAGTCAAACATGCTCTGCAGGAGTAGAACAAAGCAGGAAGTACTGGGAAACTGCTAATTGTCTTAGTTCTGTAACAAGACACATGAAAGAGCAATTTATTTTTATATCTTTAAATGGATTTATCTCATTTTGAATGTGTTTGAGTGCTTTGCTGGTATGTATGTGTATGTATATCTATGAGCCATGAATATACCTCATGCCTGAAGATGTCATGGGATCCACTAGAGCTGAGGTGGTGGATGATCTTGTGCTACCACATGAGTACTGGGATTTAACCAGGGTCCTTAGCATGAGCAACAAGTGTCGTTAACTGCTGAGCCATTTCTCTATTCACTTGAAAGAATAATTTCATGAAAGAAAATCTTACCTGAGCCCATAGTGGTCATTCTATGGCTGGTTGGCTCCCTGTACTTGAGCAAAACATCACAGTGGTAAGAGAGTGTGGTGGAGGCTGCTCTTTACTTCCTGGGGGACAGGAAATAGAGCAGGGGAGCACAGATAGAGGCCAAGGCAAGACAATGTTCCACAAAACATGTCCCCAATGACCTGGTTCCCCTATTGGTTCCCCCCTACCTTTTTACCACCTCCCAATAATGGGATCGTAGTATGACCATCAAGGGACTGATCCATGAATTACAGCAGAGCCATCATGACCTAACAATCTCTGTAGCTGCCTTCAGAGGGTGCTTTGATCTCCTCCGTGATTCTTAATGCAGCTGCGTTGCCAGTGAGGAGTAACCATCACAGAAAACCAATGTCTTTATTAGACTTTCTTTTGGAACTTGTTAAAACGTGATAGAGCTGAAGCCCATTGTTAATTTAAACTAGCAAAGGTACTTTCGAGGTTGAGTTTTTGAAAAAGGCCTTAGCTTTTCTTTTTTGCACAGCACCACCTTAGGTTCAGAACCTTCTGGCCATCATAAGGCCACATGATGTCAAACCACAAGAGGCCTAATTAACAGCAAGTTACCATTTCATGAAATGCTCCAAGGAAATGTAGTCATAAGGGAAGGATGAGACATCAGAGACAAAACCACTGGCTTCAGGAAGCAGGGGACAGGAGGAGAGCTAGGCAGACAATCTCTTAGGCACACCTGCCCACCGAGTCGGGCAAGATGAATTGGAAATTATTGTGGCCATCCACTAACACCATCATTTTACATCCCGAATGAGCATGACATGGGTGACTATTTTAAAAACACAATTATAAGATTAAAAAGCAGCCATTAGTGTAATGTCATTAGAATTATGAAGGAAGCAAAGAGGGAGGAGGCAGAGGAGGAGGAGATCTATTTATGTGTTGGCATCCTCTAGGAAGCTAAATTGTTTCAGAGCTAAAATTAATGACTTGGAGGTTAAAATTATTAGTTTCAAACATGGAGAGAAGTAGCCATGTAGAGGTGCCTTAAATCTCATTGATGACTAATTTTCCAGTTATAAAAGTGAAAATAAGGGCCAAGTTGTTGAGAATATAAGGGCAAGACTTGGCAGGTCTGAGAGAAGTAAGTGCCAAACTTCTTTCTACCTCTGCTGGGAGAAAGACAGCATCCCTGGCTTAGCCACCATCACGAGCATTCACTGCAGAGCAGTGGGAGAGAAGAGGGGCTGCAAGAAGAAATTACTGGGCCTCTATGGGCCCCAAGAGCAATGAATCTGCTTTGTGGAGTTAAAGAGGTAACCCTGGTTCCACCTTTGGCTTATCCTTTGAGGTTTTACTCCAATAGACTGCTCCAAATAGACACGAAAAAGAGCCTTCTAGAACAGCGGGTTAGAATCTGTGGGTCTAAATGACCCTTTCACGGGGTCCACCTAAGAACATGAGAAAACGCAGATATTTACATTATAATTTATAACAGTAGCAAAATTACAGCCATGAAGTGCAGGGGCTGTAAAAGTCAACCTTTGTAAAGGAACAAGTGGGAGGGAGAACAAAGCCCTACAGGCTCCTGAGACTCCTCAGAATCCTGATCTGATTAGTCAGATCTAAGATAGCTCCCCAAACACTGGGTGAGGAAACAAAAAGGTATTAAGGCCAAGGCGGTGGCTGCTTTCCTGTTTTCGGGTGACGATTTGCCCCACTCTTCTGAGTTACTTCATCAGGCAGGGCTTTCATTGGGGCACGGTGACGGCGTGGCAAGATACGATTGGCTGAGGATTTAGAGGCTTGGATCACACTGGGCGATAAATGAAGATCTGCACCCTGATGCTGGTCTCTAGAGTCTGCTTTCCTGGGATTCGCCCTGTGACTTTGTTGTCTCTCACCTCCTACCTCCCAACCCCATCCTCAGTTGTGTTCTCATAATGAAGTAGCAACAAAAATAATTTTATGGTTGGCGGTCACTACAACATGAGGACCTATATTAAAGGGTTGTAGACTTAGAAAAGTTGAGAACCACTAGAGTCACCCATTTACTGGCAATGGAAGCATTTAGGGACATGGAGATATATATTTATTTATTTATATTTTGATCCTGCTCATTTTCCCTTTGTCTTCTCTCTTCCCTCTCCATGGTCACTCTTCTTTTCTGGGACATGAGATTTTTGAAACCTGCATTGCTACTCTAGCCAATGTCTCCAGCCTCTCCTTGGACATTTGCCAGGATCAACGAAGCATTCTCTTATCTGTCATTGTGAGAAGCTAGACTTCCATAAGCCAGAACGTACTTTCACAATAACGTATAAAGTCACTTATATTTTTTTGGAGAGAGACTCACATTCTCAAAACCAAATGTGACCTTTGAATTTACATTTAGACTACTGAATTGTGCCAAAGCCACCCCATCATGTTTGCACCTTAGGGGAGGAGACAGATATTTTAGAGAAGAAAAAAAAAAAGAATGGAGAACACAAAACAAAGGCGTGGGAGATGAGCGATGGACTGGGAACTGGGTATCAGGGAAACTGTGCTGGCTGAGCAAGAAGTGGTGATTATTCTGAGAAGTTCTGCCGTGTGCACTGAGTGAAAGGTTGTTGTTGTTTTTTTTTTTTTTTCTTTTTCTTTTTTTGCAAACCTTCTCCCCCAGTGCTGTCTGCTTGCCAGCGCTGTGTTAAGTGACATTTGTGTCACCTCCCATCAGGATCCCTTGCAGCTGGTATTTAATTCCTATTCTTTAACTGTCCTCAGTACACATACCCCCCAGAGCACATCTGCATGGTGCTGAAATAGATACAGTGTGTTAGAGGCACATTATTATGATTCATATCTTATACACAACAGATGACACAACATGTCCACTGTTGCCTGCCTTGACCATGGGAACCAGATGAAAGCTCAACGCTGCCTGGCTTTCTTCTAAGTAGTCTTTGTGAGCTAATTAGTGGTGTCTCCCTGGAAAGTCCAGCTGGGAGATAGCTTTACCATGATAGAGAGTGCTTAGGTTGTTCAAAGAGAGAAAACCCAACTCAAACAAAATTGTGAGAAAACAAATTTTCACAGTACAGAAAGAAGGCCAGAGGGAACTGGAAATTAAAGACCATTAAAAGAGATGAAATCTACAGCCATGAAAACCATACAATACCCACAGTGGTCTTGGCTTAAGTTCCTTTCTTTGACTAGTGTATTGTAGATGGAATTTATTTTGATTTTTTAATCTCTTATTTAGGTCATGTATTTTTTAATTCTAAGCATATAAACATACTGAGAAAAAAAAACTAGAGAATAATTTTACATATTTATTATTTTTAACAGAATTGTCTTTCTATATTGAAACAAGCCCAGAGTTACAATGATACTTAAAGTGGGAGATTTCAATAATTTCATACTCATACTTGATGAGACACAAACAAAAACCATCAATAATATAAAAAAAATTGTATAAGTTCTATTTTAATCCATGGGTCATGCGAGCAAAGATGTTGTATATGTCATTGAGATTGCTGTAGCTAAACAGCATAGCCTGAATGGCTTATACACCACAGTTACTTCTGCTAGGAAATCTGAGTCAAGTTGTTGGTGACTTTATAGCTGAAAGCCATCCACCAATACACCAACAGCACCTTGTCACAATGCTCTCATGTGATGTAAAGGGTACTGAATCTCAGCCCTTTTTTGTAGGGGTGTTATTCTCCTAATCTAAGCCCCCTCTCAATTATAATACCTGTGATCATGTTTCAACTTACAAATTTGAGGGAACCTACTTAGTCCACAACGTGCACTTGGACTGAGAATGTCAACCATACAGGAGAGAAGGTGAAGCGAGCAAGAGGCCCTTGGTGTGAGCTGCGGTCCGACCCTAGCAAATAAGCCAGTGTTAATCCTTCACAGCAAGGTAAAAATATTAGGAATCCTGGTCTGATGAGGGTGGGCTCCAAGACTGATTGGGTCAGCTCAGGACAGCACGTGCTGTCACTTTCAGATCCCAGAAGCAGGTGTGCATAACATGTAAAGTTTTAGAATGAAGATTCCTGGACAGCATCCTTAGTGATTCTAATGTAGTAATTATCAGGGAGCTCCAGAGAACATTCATAAAAAACAAGCCCCTACACCACCAATGGTAATGAGGTGAGGCACGGGATCTGAGGCTACACTGCAAGGTACCACACGGTGAGACATACGTAATATGTATTACACATGTGACATATATACTAATATGAAATGGGTATGGTAAGCCATCTTCTACTCTGAAAACATGACTCATTACTTACACACTTGGGGGAAAGGGTCAAAGCCTTTAGGACTAATGACTCCAACTAAGTCATTAGTCCTAAAAATATTTAGAGGCCCTGGAGTATATACAATAGTTTGATGTTTTTATCCCATATATATATGTATATATATGTATATACATATATGGAAGAATATACATACATATATATATATACACATATACATATATATATATATATGTATGTATGTATATTCTTCCATTTCTTTTTCTACTCTCAAAAGAGGTCCATGGAACTCTCCCTCTCTTCAAGCTCTGCTCCTAAATACCTTCCCTCCATACCCTGCTCTTCCTCGGCCTTAGTCATTTTCCTAGTCTTTATGGAAAACATGGCATGGTCTTGATTTTAAAGCTTCAACTTTGCTGTCTTTAAACATATATCATTTACCCCATGGGTAAATGTGCTTCCATGACTCACTACTCTCTCCCTTTCAGATGCCCTTTCAGAAAACATTCCAGCATCATCCTTACATCATCATTCTGAACAACATCTTCTTCATAGAAAAAGGATGCTCTGACCTCTTTGGGAGGCTTGACATTCTCTAAGCCAGACGTCAATACTCCCCTTTACCTTCTTTTACTGAATGAAAGAGCTGAAGATGAGGTGAGAGAAGGCAGAGCTTTTGTGAGTGTCTGTTATTTAAAGATAGTGTGCTTAAGTCTAAACAAGCTGTGGGACATAGAATGCCTTATAAAATGAAAAAGCGTGCAATCTCTTGGCAATCTGGCCCAATGACTTGGCTTTTTATCATTCATTTCTATTAAAAGACTTGGAGAATCTCACCTCTTCTGTGAAAATAACCAAAGGAAGCAGCTGCATTCACACTGTCTACTCTGGAGTTGGCAGAGGCTTGGAGACCTGACCCAAGGTGTTCTCAAAGCTTCATGTCTGAAACTCCTAGATTCCTGAGAGTTGGTACACTGACTGGTTCTTACCCCCTCCTCATCACAGAAAACTGTGCACCAGTGTATCAGGAGGGTCCCCCAACTATAAAAAGAAGCTGACTCAAGTCATGGTTAACGAATTGATATTTCACCATTGAGAAAATTTCATCTTCGTTCCATAAGGACATAGGTATTTATTCCAGCAAATTATTGTTAGCTTGTTTCCAAAATAATAGGACACCAAAGCAAATAAAAACGGACCTTAAATCACAAGGGATCGAGGGAAAGGGGGGAGAGAGGGAACATGCATTAAAAAGAAGGCTAATTTTGAAATAGCACAATTTATTCAGAAATGAGAAGATACTGAAGTTCATCGCTACATTCAAGAACTCCAATGGCACTATCAGGTTTTTATTTTGACAGTATGAAACAGAGTTTTTTGTTTTGTTTTGTTTTCTGAGACAAGGTTTTTCTGTGCAGCCATGGCTGCCCTGGAACTTGCTCTGTAGACCAGGCTGGCCTCGAACTTAAGAGATCTGCCTGCCTCTGCCTCCTGAGTGCTGGGATTAAAGTGCCACCACTGCCAGTTGAAACACGTTTATTTTTCTTAGAGATATAAGTTTCTTATTATATTGTGTGAGAATGTGCCTATATGCATACTGTGCGCATGTCTGGTGCCCAAGGGAGGAAGAGAGCATCAGTCAGATTCCTTGGAGCTAGAGTTACAGAAGCTTGTGAACTGCCATGTGGCTGCTGGTAACTGAACTTCTCTGCAAGAGCTTCTGTGTTCTTAGCCATTGAGACATTTCTCCAGTCCCCCAGGAATCGGGTTTCTCAGTCATAGGTAGTTGTATTTTACAGTTCATAGCTGGCTTTTTGGTGATGTTTCGTAAGTTCAAACCCTAGCTCTCCCATAATGACAGTGCAATCTTGCACAAACTGCCTTCTATTTGGTTCACATTCTTCCTTCCTTATATAAGGCACCACCTTACAAAAGTGTGAACAAATAGACTCATCTATATAAAGTGCTTGGTAGGCATTTAACACTCACCTATGACTACTGTGTGTGACCATGGATATACAACACAATGGAAGACAGTATAGCTGCTGTCCCCATAGAGATTACAATCTAACTGAGGCAATATACATCAAACAGACACTCAATAATTGTGTCTAGTCAATATTCACTGACCCATTTGGAGCAGTTTATAGAGAAGATGATGTGAATGTAGTCAGTGAGAGGAGGATCCTGAAGAGAGAGGAAAAATGTTATCAGTGAATAGGCTTTAGATTGACCCTAGAGGAAGAAGTTCCACCCAAGGAGATGGTAGAAACTGAATGGCGGGATGGAGGAAATAAACACAATTGACTGAACAACACAAGAAAGAACCGTGACCTCATAGATGGATTCTTCTGTGCCTGAGGAACCGAATTGGCCTTTCTGGTACACAGAAGAGGGGAAGAAGCTTTGTCATGTAGCCAAGAACTGGGAGTAGGATGAAACTTTCACAGCAACAGGAAACTCAAAATAGTGTTTAAATGAGAAGTAAAGACTGGGCAAGGCTGTAAGGTTTGGGGCCAAAATTAACCCTCAGTGGGCAAATGGTTCTTTTTGATCTGCTTGTTTTGAGGTTTTTGTGTTGATTTGTTTAGTAGATTTCACAGAAACAAATGGCAAAATGCAAGCCAGATGTTCTTTCTCCCAACCTCAGGAGCTGAGACTGGCCTTTCCCAGTTCCCAGGAACAAAGAAAGCAAGGGGCTTGATTCATTGCAGACCTAGAAGGCTTCAAAAGTATACTGACAAAGGGAGATGGGATTTGGTAGCTGGAGAGAAAACAGGGCATTCTGGAAAATGGGGAGGCAGACATTTCAGAAAGGGAAAAACAAAGACAGAGATGGAGAGGGAAGAGAAGTGTTAGGGAGTGTTTCTGGGGCAACATTCTGGAGGACTGATGTGGGGGAATGCTAACTCTTTGGGTGGATAACAAGATGAAGTGTTTGATGTTCTATTGGTCAGGACTTGCCATTACTATAATATCAGCTTCTTTGAATTTATTGTAATACCAAAGGTCCTGAGTGAAAATTTTAACCTTCAGAGGATTTGAGGCTATATTTAACTCTGGGATGGAGGCTAATGTGGTATCAAAAGTAGAAAAGGAAATTGTCATTAACAACAACAGATACCTCTGTCATGGGCTATACTGTCACCTGTAGACAGTACCAAAGTGGAGCATCTGAGATGTTCCCACTATTTAAAGGCTGAGTGTACAGTTTCACTCCCCTCCCCATCTCAGTAGAAGGGAGTTTCTCATGTATTCCGTCATTGGCAAAGAGGTCCTGCTGCCATGAAATTGGACAGGTAGAAAAGTGGTGGCTTGGCCTAAGCTATTGACAGCAGAGCTATAGAGAAGAGAGTAGACTTATGTATACATTTAGGAAGGAAGAAAATACGACTTGCTGCTTGCTGGTGTGTGTAGAGGAAGCTGTGGTGTGAGCTCATAGAAGCATCCAACTTGCGGTGTGGGTTCTCAAAGAGCAACCACAGGGGTTGATTGAACATGTCATTTACTGCAATGTGAACCGCAGTAGGAGGGGCAATTTCTGGGAAGATGACAGGATCCATTTTGAACATGTGGAGAAGGATGTGCTGATGAGGCAGTCTGTGGGATGTCGAGAAGGCGTTTAAATATAAGGGAAGATCTAAGATGTGCTAGGCTATGAACATGATATCTAAATGAGAGTGGCAAGTGTTCAAGTTGAAGCCCAAGAAGAATATAATATATGAAAAATTGGAAGTCAACCAGTGATTCCCTGGGCCAGCACAACATCTGAAGAATGAATAGAGGGGAACAAATCAACAAAGGAGTGACACTGGAAACTGAATCAACACCAAGAATTTAGGGCGACATTTGTGGCATTTGAGATGTTTCAAGGATGTAATCTCTATGAAGAGATCAGCTATGACTACTATGTCAAAGATGACAGAAGGTCAACTTTGATTGATCATTCATAATATATAATATATATCTTATATATAATATATATCTTATATATAATATATAATATATAATATATAATATATAATATATAATATATAATATATAATATATAATATATAATATAATAATTATAATACACACATATATACACATTATATATGTATATGTCTATACACATATGTATACACACACATATATATACACACCACACACACACACCACACACACACAAACACACACCACACTCTGTGTGTGTGGCTTGTTGGCTATATGCTATATGTACCAAGCAAAAGTTATAAAGAGAATAAGAGAGGTCAGCTCAGTGAAAAAAGTATAGAGATATCAGAACTGGGTACGTATGGATTGGATAAATCAGAGAAGAATCAACTTTGAAATTTGCTGTTCTTTTCATTTGCTTTTGAAGGCCTAGAGGCCTTTGATGATAGAATGAAATGAGTAGAGGCACACCAAGGGCATATCAAGAGTGGACAGCAATGGCCCCGAGAAGAGCAGTGAATGGGGTCATGGGCTCCACCTCTAAAGTTCCCCCCCCCCCCCCATCATTGACACAGCGGGGAGGAAGATGGCAGCTCAGGCTAGTGCTTTGAAGCTCTGCTTGTGTCTTCGAGGTTCTTCTTTCTCTGTGATGTGGGAGACAAGGCCACCTACAAAGAAAGGTCATTGGTAGAAAGCCTCTGCTTACGAAAGGGCGACGTGTGAAGTGAGGATTTTGGATAGTGAAAGATGATGATACCAAGGACATTGCGAGAGTTCCTGTGCTATTAGGAAGCCTTTTGGTCATCAATTCTCATGGGGACATGAGTACATTAAATGAATATTCTATAGTTGTTCTCATTGGGTGGTTCTAGTACAAAGAGACCTTGCTAAGATTTTGGGTTTCATTCTCTGGTTGATACAAGGGGTGCTGTGTAGCAGAGGTTGAATAGTGACCCTTCCTCTCAAGACAGTCATTTATACAGGCTCTTCTGAGTCTTTGTTATCAAAGCCTTCCAACTGCTATTCCTTTCAGCTTACATTCCTGTTCTGGAAGGCCCACTTCATACAGAATCCTTCTCAGGCCATCTCCCCAGGTAGGAGAAAAAAAAATGATTCTGATTCTTTTTCATGTTTGGTGTTTATACTGATTCTGTAGGGTGAACTTTAGAAGACACGAGTAGCTTCTTTCACTAGCGTTTTCCCTCTTTCCCTATTGAGTTGTCCCCAATCTCCGGATCTCTTTTCCCTTACTCAGGATCAGTCTGCTAGACCTTCCTCTCAGCCCTATGTCCTCTTGGAAGAAGAACTACCCCACACATTTGTGCTGAATAAAGATCATGTTCACTTAAAAGGAATAAGGAATTTTCCAAGAGGGCTGGGGACAAGCAACTGAAAGCATCATTGGGCTATAAAAAAAGATTTTTACTTCATCTTTCTAGACTTGTGGTTCATGAGGTTGAAAGTACAAACGGGATACGGCTTAAGGTTCTGTGTTTTGCTTGACAGCCAAGGGCCAGAGGGAAGAGATTAGGATTAAAAGGAGTTGCCTGGTCAGCATTTAGGAATGTAGAACAGTGTCCAGGAAGTACCAAGAGATAGGCAAGACACAATAAATACTTAGATCCTGCAAGGTTCATTATGTCCAGGACTCCATGTCCATAATCCAAGCATCGGACTCAACTTCCTCATGAATAACTGGTCTGAGCTTCTCCCCTGGCTGAACTGGTGCCAATCATTAAGTCACCTGATCTTTTCAAACAACAATTTGATTGTGTTGTATATATTACCTTTCCCATCTTGGAGCCCCGAATATTTGATTTGTGAACATATCTACATAGTCACCCCTTCTGTTTTAATCATCTCCCCTCCCTTTCACGAGCCATGTTATCTCTGTGCGAGGCCATTACTTGCACAGTTTCCTACTAGAATACTTCTTTTTTCCATTTACTATTTACTTGATCAATATTCAGCTTTTCTAAGAGCTTGACTCAGATTTCTTTTATGGTAAGCCATCTCACCTAAACTCCCCCGACTGAGCCAATTCCTCTTTTCATAGATGATCAAGTAGCATTGCTATTCGTATCATGATTATAACTACTCACTGTTCATGGGATCATTTTCTTCAAAAGACTGTGAATCCCACAAGGGCAGGAACCCAGTGTGCTAGGATAGTATGTGGCACTGACTCCTGTGGCACTTTACTCAGTAAATACTTGTCTGATATATTTAAAAAGTGTCCCTGCTTGGTTTGCCTTGGTGTATGGTGTATGTTTGGCTGAAGTCCTACATGGCTCAGCTGTTGAGTATGACCTGACCTCGAGGGCTATGCTCCCTAGGCCTTCCTTCCACTGACAGTGGGATACTGTTGGGGATGGGGGGGGTGGGTGGGCTCTAAGAACTCTGGTGTCCCTTTAATTACTTTTTTTTTCTTTTAGAACTTGTCTGAAGCTATTTTAGTAGTTGACTTTTGTGGTTGGGTTGTAGTTTAGCAATTTCCCTGAAAGACAGGAGCCCTGGGACTGTTTGCCTGAGAAGCTGAGATCTCATCCTTCTTGGATAAGAGCACATTGTTTCTTTCTTCAGAACAGGCCTGCATAGCTATGTTTCTTGGGGAAGAGCCCAGGAAAGACAACAGCTGCAAAGTCCCTGTGGTCCCAGGAGTGCCAGAGGTCAAAAGGTCAAGTGGTCTTTTTTTATTTCCCAGAAAGATACCCCTGTCAATGATGTCTTCTGGACTCTAAACCTAATTTCCTGCCACAGGCTTCGAGAATTGATATTTCCTAAATGGCCTAGCTTAGTAACTAACAAATTGTGTGCATCATTTGCATTTGTATGTGCATGTGTGTGTGTGTGCTCGCGCACGTGAGAGAGACTGGGGATTCAACCTAGCATCTCATGCATTCCAGGCAAGCTCTCCACCACTAAGCTCCATCCCTAGTTGTGTTTCTTCCTTACATGCTTATCAATTTCCTAAACACTGAGTGCCACAGAAACAAAATGCCGAGTGATTTGTGTCTCTAATAGTAAAGTAGCCTCTATATTGAATGTATACACAAAAACATGACACTGTCAAACCACACATTGTTAATCAGGATACCCTCCCTCAAAGAGGTATCTTGGGCTCTTCCAGGCAAATAATTAGATTCAAAAGCGGTATAAACCAATCATGAAGAATGAGGTTACTATCTGATTAAAAAATGTTTATCTGGCTTACACTGGGCTATCACAGTATCCAGGCCAGAGACACCACTGATAAGCAATCATAATGCAGACTTCAGAGAAGTTCAGCCTCCCAGGAAAAGCTACTTTCTCTATAAGAGCTTGGATCCTGGCAGGGACAAGCCGTTTTGGCTTGCAGGAATCCATGACATGGAGTCACAGAGGATGACAAAAGTCTAGTTTTCTAGGTGGTTCTCTGGGAGTCACGTGTGAAAAGCCTGTGGCTGGGGTGAATTAATTATGAAAATGAAGCAGCTGAAGCAAATGCATATGCATCAGCTGCTTCTGCAGGGATGAGACCCTAAGACTTGAACACAACATAAAGGAATATCAGTCCACCCCTGAATGGCAGGCTTAATGGAACAGTGCAGCTCATGAATGGTGTCTGATACTTAGACATAAAGGAAATTAGAAGAGACCAAGGAGAAACATAATAAAAGGACATATCCTCAACAGCCTACCTCCACCAATAAAGCCCCATCTGTTTCCTTTTGACACCTCCCAATATCGCCATTATATTACGGGGCACTGAGAAGATGGCCCTTTCATTATATCAAAGGTTTTCACCATCTAATTTTCTCCAGATTCTTTACTTACCTTTTAGGTAATTCTCAATATAATCAAGTTGAAAAATCAATATTGATTATCATAGTTAAGTAATATTTATGCAAATCTTCATTTACTCAAAGAGAAAGTGTTTAATCCATCTATCTATCCATCCATCCATCCATCCATCCATCCACCTACCCACTCTTTATTTAGCTGGTGGTCAGTGGGGTTAGAAGATAAATCAGGTAAAACTTTTCCACTTCACATGTGTTTTTCCCAGACATTTCAGATGTGTTCACACTGACAATGGGCTTGAGTAAAACTTAATAACCTTTATAATTTCTTTGGGAGCTCACCAAGATTAAAGCAAGAGGGAGTAATACAGGGGGTGATGAAATCCTACTTGACTTTTTGGACCCTACTTTTCTTGTCTGAAAACATGGTACCAATTACATGTCACATGATTTCCTATCAGTTTATAAATGAAACAGAAATTTTCTAAAAGGTCTGATTGGTCACTGCTTCTCTTTTCACTGATATTTGACTCCAAAACAGTAACTTGAGCCACCCTTTTATGGTTGCTCACAGTCCTGTCCATCAGCAACATAATGAAAAGTTACTGGGACACCTGTATTTCATTGGCATCTAAGCTCACTCAGTTATATTCCTATAGCAGGTGGGGGTTTCTGCAAGGACTAAGATGGATGCTCATGTCTGGTGTATCAGATGGGATGCCTGCCCAGTCACTAAGGTGGCCACTGGAGTGTCTGAAGGTAGACTTTGCTGTTCCATAGTAATTGGAATGTTGACATGGTTTCTCGGAGCTCCTGAGATATTCCTAGAAACCCCCAGCAAGAGACAGAAGGCTTCTTTTGAACTCCCCTTTAAAGTCTCAGAATGCTACATCTATCACATTCTGCTCGACAAAACATCTCACCATTTCACAAAGGCCAACTCAGACTCAAGGGAAGGTGTGGCAGAATCAACCTCTCTGTGGAAGAATTGAATGGACCTCATGGAGGCAGGGTATAGACACCATAAGAGTTAAAGGTCTCAGTGTAAGAGACCTTGTTCTTTTATCCATTAAATTATGAAGAAAATAGGTAAAACGACTCAATACTATGAGTGGTTTTAAGCATGAGTGGAGTTTGATATGAAAGTAAGGTTCAAATTAGATAGACAGGGGAGACTAAATATAGGGTCTCTGAGGTGGCAGCTTCTTGTTTCAGAAGACACTGAGGAGAAAGAAAAGGAAGGAACAGAGGTAGGTATCTGGATGATTGACACAGGAAAGAGGAGGACCCAAGGGTCTTGTAAAATATTCAGGCCACAGTTTATTTAGTGAACTTCTGGCTTCAGGCTTTGCCTATCACGAATGTATAAAGCCATTATTTTCTTTTGTCCGTGGCTTGATCTTCTGTCTGTCCCGTTTGTTCACTTCTTTGTGCATGCCAAGGAAGGAGCTCACTGATTCCCTAAACATCAGCCATCAGCCTCCTTCACACCCCCTCCTCATTACGGGTTCCTTAGATGCAGCATAAAGCAGCTCACATCCCTTTCTGCCAGCTCAATCCCATGGTAAATGGATTCCTCTTTTCTGCCTGGGACACTGTTCGTGCTTCTGTGTATCACCAGGTGATGGAGAGTATTACAAACCTGCTTTTCCATCATTGGATTCTAAGAAACTGATGATTGGATTCCTCGATAGCCCCACAAAGCATCTCCTTTACTGAAGGCACAGAATTATTGGGGTGGGTTTCTTTCAAAGCTGTGTGTGGCAGCAAAAAGAACAACGTGATCTGCTCCTGGTGTTAGCAGAGGTTGCTCCTATTACTGGTAACAGCTAATGTTCTACAGCTCATTGTTGCTCTCGGATGGGAATACAGGAGAAAGCATCCATTGGGGGTTTGGTACTTGGGTCATGCCTTGGTAAACCATGTGGCTCACACTTCTTGGCAAGAGATGGGAATAATTTATACTGTGCATTTTCACAAGGAACTAACCTTCACTGATGACCCCCTTATCCTTTCCCTCTAGTCTCTGTATCTGAGCTGCTTTTGCTCCATGCTTTCCTTTGGCAAGATAGTCTGTGCACAGTATGCTAATTTTGTACAGCACAGGGAGGGCAGTTGGTAACCGAGGAAGATTAAAGATTGCCCTGATGACAAGTTTTAATTAGTATGAAAATGGAGGGAATCTTGCTGTGGGATGGGAAAGAGGCTTTCATATTTATATCCTGCTAGGGAATCAATTTCAAAATCATAAAAAAGTAAAGACTTGGACTGCAGACTCAGAAAAGATAACGGCTCAAGCTTTTCCATAAAATGTAAATATCACTTAAGAGCCTCCTTTTATGTCTTCTTACTATAATCTTTTATTCTCTTTCTGTTATAAAAGAAAAGTTTTCGACAAAATGCCTTCAGAATCTACCAACAAGGACTACAAAATATTCTTATCACACAATAAATATATAACATATATCTGTACAGTAACCAGAATTCCCCTTCCTGCTGTTAAGATAGGTCTTCCCTATGCAGCCCAGACTGGCCTCGAACTTGTGGTCATCTTCCTTATGCCTCCCAGGTGCTGGAACTTCATGCTTGGCTTGCTTGAATTTTTTTATGTGGCCTTCCTACTACTCAATCCCTTAACCCAAATCCAGACTCAGTAACTCCCTTGCTGTGTGTTGGGTGAGTTACCAAATATCTCCATTTCTTAACTTCCTCCGTGCTAATGAAACATTTATTCACATAGCAGCCTTGATCATTAAAGTAACTAATATAATTTTTAGCACAATGCCTGGCACATAGAAGTAGCTCAATGTATATAATTTGAAATAACACTTGGACTACACATTCTCCTTCAGTCTTCAAAACAAACAGTAGAGAAATGGAGCCACAACAGGAGTTGAGGTTCTGTATTCAGAAATCAGAATCCATGGCATTGAATCCTGGCTCTCATTTCTTCCTAGCTGCATAGCCTTGGGAAGATTTACTTGTTAATATATCTGGGGTTCCTGTTACTAATCTGTACAATGGGGACAAGAGTGATATAAGGCAAATGTGAGATTTATGTACAGAAGAATAGCTGGTGCATTGTAGATGCCATCATTATGGTTTAAGGCCGTGAGATGTCAACACATTGTGCTGTGCTAATGTAAATACAGGCTCTCTGCAAGTGCCTTGGCATATGTCAGAGCTGCTTTCATGGGTCATGCTGGGTTCACACCTAGAGCTTGGCTTTGGCTTAATGCTTCCCTCCTTTGTCTTGGAAGTCCTAATGCATTTCAGAATGAGGTATTATGCACTTGCAGTTTTCACTGGGCCCTTTGAATTATGCAGCCATCCTTCCTATGAGTTTTGGAATCTAGACAAGAGCTCAGTTACCCTGACCCTCACAGGAAGTATGTATTTATTTTAGGGCATTCTTCAAGTCTGAGCTTTTGTAGTTCAAATTCTAAATGTGTTTCTATATGTTGAGTTCTTTCCCTATTGTCATAGCAAAGAATTTAGGGTTAAACTGGGTTCTGTTCTGGTCTCTGGCTTCCTTGACCCATGGTACTGTGGTCTGATTATTTCTCTAGGTGTTCAAACATCTATGACATAAGCCCTGTGCAACGGTGTTGGGAAGTAGAGCCTGATAAGAGTGATTACTGATTGATGTTGTTGTCATGGAAATGAGTAATTACTACAGAAGTGGGCTTCTTATGACAATAGGTAGGATCTCTCTTGTTCTCTCTCTCCTTTTCTTTCCTTCTGCCACAGAGTGTATGGCACAAAGGCTCTTGATGGATCTGGGTGCCATGCTTTTGAGCTTCTACCTACCAGGCCTGTGAGGCATATACTAATTTTCCTTATAAATCACTGCTATGATAGTCTAAGCTAACAACACAAAACAGATGGAAACATCTGCTATGGTGTGAATCTGATATGGCTCCACAGGCTCATGTGTTTGAGCGTTCGATGCCCATGGTGGTGCTGTTTGGAAAGGATATGGCCCTTTAGGAGATGAATCGTACTGAAAGAAGAGAGTCACTAGAGGCAGGCTTTAAGGTTTTATAGCCCAGTTCCTATCTGCTTTCTACTTCCTTACTATGAAAGAACACAATCAGTTGCTTCCCTTGTCAGCTACTATGCCTTATCCACCATAATGGGCTATATCCTCTGTTAAACTGTAAATCAAAATAAACCTTTCCTAGTTTAGGTCATTTCTTGTTGGATAATTAATTAGTCACAGCAACAAGAGAAACAACAAATGCAATATCTACATGTAGAGTTGTCATGAGAGATTTGTAGACTCCCACGTCCCTCTCACACAAGTAGAATGAATGACATATTTAAATGCACATTTAGTATTACATAGTAATGCTATGCAGAAGTCATTGTAGTAACACAAAAAGAATGTATAAAGTGTTATTGAATGCATGATGACTTTTCATTGTGTAACTTCTCAAGGAACTAACACTACATATATTAAATTACTCTTATCTAGGGGATTGAGTATTTATAAGGAATAAAAATCTGCATGTGTGAAACAAGGGGGAGAAGCTCTCACACTGTAAATTCCTGAACTGCCAGATCAACTTCAACTAATAAGTATCTGTTCCTTATCCCCCATTCAAAACCTTACATGCAGCAAGTGTACAATTAATATGTGTGTAGTGAAACACATGCACACACGCACGCATGCACGCGTACACAAAAAGAGAGAAGAGAGGCCAGATTTTCATATTAACATATTGGAGTAGGAAATGAACCCATAAATTAACAGAAAGAAGCAGAAGCAGCAAGCTCAGAAATGCACTATCAGAAGAGAGGTAGGCTTAAGAAGGAAGTTTAAATTCCTGGAAGCCTCAGAAATGATGAGCCAAAATGAAGCACATAAACTGTTATGTGCTTCATAACCATGCCAGAGTGTGTGGTGCATGTCCTCACTGTAGACTTAGAGTCATAAGCTTTCCCTTTTCAAAATGTCCAATGATGTCTCAGTCTACGTCTTCCAAGAATTTGCCTCCCTCATGTAACCACCCTCTATGTTCCCCACCTTCTACTCTAGACACGTTGTGCTGGTCCTTGAATACATCTTGTATATTCCTGGAAGAACTTTTCCAGTAAAGAACTTTGTTCTTTACTTTATTGGATATTTTCTTCAAAGGACTCAGCCTCAGAACAAACTTTACCAGACACTGCGTATACAGAAGACATAGCATCCAGCCTTCATCTTTCTATAGCTTGGAAAAAAATCATATATTTATTCAATCGTTGTCCTCCCCTCCACTGGAACATGGACTCTCTGATGGTAGACCTAGTTTGCTGTTTCATTCACTTGGGTATCTACAAGAGCTTAAAATAATGCCTGGCACAGCCAATGTTTAAAGTTTGCCAATACTAGTAAAAAGAATACATGAATGAGCTTGTGAGTTATTTTAAAACACCTACCACAAAGAAGTAAATTAAAGAAAGAACAGCAAATAATCTTCTCATTCCACCTTAAGGGAGGTCTGAGAAGGGTGGAGACCTGAGAAAGAGTGATGTCACAGCGAACGGACCACACTTGGACCAAGAATTTTATAGACAAGAATGAGTCAGCACGCCTATAAACCTTTTGCACACTGGAAGTCTGTTCTGTCTTCTCATTCTACAGTCATGGTCGGGAACATCTGCAGTGACTCACCCATTCCCAGTGGTGGTCACTGTTGCATGAAAGTATTTCCCAAGCTTTCTCTAGCTGGTCCCCTCAGCATGGCACCTTCATGATTTACCAAGATCACTAAAAACTGAGGTTATTCACGACCTTAAGGCTTGATCTTCTCTTGTACTAAGGAAAGCTGATTCCACACAATGAAATTGGGGCAAGTAGAAGGAAGGAGAGTCAACCAACCAAAGAAAATGATTAATTCGATTTCTGAGGAAATATTATCCTAACAAGGCCCATGGACTCCTCAGCATCCTTGATAGAAGTCATCACCGCTACAAATTCTCCACTCTTTCTCAATATCAGATTATGCAATGTACTTTGTGGCATGTGGTTTTGCAGCAGGCAGGTGGTGTACAAACATCTGTATTACTAACCTTGAGGTTCCGGCTTGCCTTGACTTATAGAGTGTTAGCACATATAACCTGAAGAGACATTTAAATGCACTTACTTATGTGGCATGGGTTTTATTATCTGTCAGGCAAAGAGCTTCCTCTAGAAAAACCCTGATCCCAACAGAGCAGATTCATGTAGGTGACTTGCTCCTTGTCATTTGTCAGTCCTTGTCACTCCACTGGTGCTTTAGAAACATCCAGAGGTACACAATCCGCCAGTAAATGCATATGATATCACACTTCAGTTCATCTCCTGAGTGTGGAAACTGCCTGTCAATAGGTCTTTAAATTCATGACTTCCAACCCACCCAAAGCAGGATATATGAGAACAGCAGAAAACCTCCATGAGAATGTGTATTTCAGCAGGAGTTGGTTCTCACCGCTCTACTTCCATCACAGCAGCACTGACTTTGTCTCTGCAGGGGTCATTAAGCCATGTGGGCAAAGACACAGCAAACAGCAGGTGCCAGGGCACAGGGCACAGGGCACAGGGCACAGGGCACAGGGCACAGGGCACAGGGCACAGGGCACAGGGCACAGGGCACAGGGCACAGGGTATGGGGCACAGGCTCAGATCAGCAATTTGTCTGAAGCCAAACACCAAGAACTTAAGAAAGACTCATCATGTAACTGAGCTACAGGCCCATCAGCTCCATCTCAGGGGCTTCCAATAGGTTTTCATTTCTCTCCACATTTAATGGTGGTATTCCTCAAGAGAAGAACCACTGAAGTCATTTTTTTATAGTACTTGGGAAAGTAGAGGGATTTTTCAGAGGACTTTTCATGTCTATTTTTTCTCATAGTAAAGACTGACCTCAGGAGCTATACAGTCTGGTTTGTCTGATTTCTTGTTCATCTCTGGCCATTGTTGCCCATCAGTGGATTTTATTTCTCTACATTTACTCCTTGCATTTAGTCAGCTCACTAGATGTGTCCCACACACAGGCCAGAGCTCCTCAGTTAACTGTATCTATTTACACTTTTTCTCTCCCAGATCATATACCAAACCATGAAGGCGAGATTTTTCTAGACCTTCAGAAACTTCTGCAAAATGTCCGCAGTTCAATAAGACCACCAGCCAAGGATGTCCCTTATCACTTATTTTCAGTCTGTTTTTATTAATTCTAATTTACAGAAGACCTTAGATTTTTAGGCACCATGGTATACCTTTCAGGAGGAATTCTGAACTGATTTCATCTAGTTATGTGCTCTTCTCTATTGTCAATCAAACAACTGACTGATCATCAAGAGATCAGTGCCCTGAACACTGTGCAGAGTTCATCAAGTTAAATACGACGATGCCCATTTTCTGTCTCTTCTCTTCAAATGCCTCCAACCTCCCTCAATGGTTGTTTTCAAGAAATTGAATTGATTATCCTCCTGTGATGCTTAGTGAGCTTAATGACTTAATCATTAACTACACATGACCATTTATATTAATCAGGATTAGTAAAATAAAAGTTTACTTGGAGTTCTTCATAAGCACATGGGCTGGTGATCTCCATATTGAATGTCACAGATATAAACCATTCTCATCATCACACAAAGGCTTTCTGGATAGTGACAACCTCAAGATTCTAAAGGTTGGACCACTCACTAATTTGAAAGATTAAGAAAAGCTCATTGTCTTAGGCTGAGTTGACAGGATGAATAAAAAATTAAATAAAAATGGTGACTTTTGTCACTTTCTTTTTACTTCTAACACTGTGTTTAAGGATTTTATTTTCAGTTTTCATTATGTGCATATGTGGGAAGGGATGTGCACATGTGACTGCAGAACCCATGTGCAGTGCCTGAAGGATCCAGGAGAGGGCATTAGCTCTTCTGAAGTGCAGTTAGAAACAGTTGAGAGCCATCCAACCTGTGTGCGCCAAACCTAACGTGGGTCCTCTGTAATTTCAGTAAGTACTGTTAATCACTGACCATCTCACCAGGCCCTGTTACTTTAAGGCAGTAGATATTATTGGATGGTACAGCCAGAAAGTTAAATGTTGGGTTACTTACCCCAGTGTGACTATATGAAAAGGCTGGGTGGCCTTTGAGGTAATTCAAGTTACATGAAAAGCTGACAAATTGACTCATTCATTGTAGTGAGCCGCTGTTTCAGTGGCTACACACGTGCATTTTCCAAGATGGCGCTGGTCTCATGTTTCCCCAGCAGTAAACAATTATTCTGCGCAGCTGCTAGGCAGAAAGAGCGCCAAGTCACTGGCCTATCCCAAGGCTTAATATTGGGTGGTGAGCGAACAGCCATTCAGAAGTGAATACGTCACTCTAGGGTGTATTTAAACGGGCCTCTTCCGGTTTCTTCCGTCTTTCCGCTTTATCATGTGGAGTAATAAAAGGTCCTCGTCGCAGTACACCCGATTACCGCCTCACTGTCCTTATTCGCGGGCAAAAAGGAATTTTGGGGCGCTCGTTACAATTCATTAAGTAAAGTGCTCTCTGGGAGCCATGGTAGTTACTTGAGGTCTCCCAGTCTCCATGCAAAGTGGAAGGGATATCACAGTATTATCCCCTTGACAAATGAGGTTGAGACACAGCACAGCCCAAGAAGAGGACCTTTACCAGACACCAGGCCTGTCGACATCTTAAGTTTGGACTCAGTTTCCAAGATTGGGGGGGAAGCAACTTGTTCTTCCTTAGGCTATCCAGACCCTGATTTTGTCCCAGCAGTCCAAGCAGACTAAGACAGAAGGAAATTATCTTCCCACCAGAAAAATCTACAAACCTGCTCCCAGCTCACACCCACCTACCTTTTCTTTTAGCCAAGCGTAGGGGAAGAGCAATCTCACAACTACTTTCCCATCTTCTAAAAGATACTGCTCGTTGGATTTAGCACTCTTGGGTCTCAGACATCAGTGACTCTTCTTTAAAGACTTTTTCTCAATACAGGACAAATATATTTTAATACCTGCCACCTTAGGGGAGAAAAGTGATCCTTATGTTCTGACCACATCTTGCTCACACCCTTCCCCCACCCGGTCTCCAACTGAGCCCCTGAGTTGACCACACACTGTTTCTGTCTTCTCACCTCCTTCTTCTACTTCAGTGCACATGAATTCTTACATTTCCTTGATGTCATAGTCACCCAGTACGGCCCATCTAAGTGTGATACAAACTTTCAGTTGTTTGAAACAACAGTTGCTCTTGGATCAAGCCTCAGCTAGCCAGGCAGCTTGAGGCTGGAGACCAGAACAATCTGAAGGCTTCTTCGTTTCTATGCCTGGCAGTAAATACTGGGCAGTCGCAGTATCATAGGAATGCTGGGACAGCTGTAGCTCCTTGGATATCTCTCAAAAAGAGATCTGTGTGGTCTCTCCATAGAAGCTTACCAATATGGAATCTTTATAGCAGCCAGATTTTTTTTGTTTTTTTACATGTTGGCTTAAGAAAACTGAAGAGCGTGCCTCTGGAGAGAAGCACCAGCAACTATGAGTACAGAACACTTATCCCAAAACTGAGCTGCGTACTGTACCGCACTGTGCTTTATGTGTCCCAATTCAGTAACCACAAATTCAGGGCAGGAGAAAGCTGGATTATCTCTTCCCTGCTGTGTCTAGTGTTGCCTCTGGAAGATTCAGAGATAGGATGCAGAGGTAAGACTGGAAGCATATGATGCTTCTGGTAGGATAAATCTCCACAGAAGATGGTAGCTCCATCACAAGGTTCCATCCTGATGCAGGGAGTAAACATCACCCTTGTCCCCACTTCTCCAAAGTCCAGTCCCAAAGCTTTACCTTAAACTTTGGCAGCCTCATTTGGATGTTTGATAGGCTCTTCAAATTCACTAAGGCCACAGGGATGACCTGAGATTTCCGCCATCCTCTTCCAGCCACCATCCATTTGTCATCTACAAATAAATGTTATTCTTCCCTCAGCACCGTTTCAAAAACCACCCAGAAGCATGGTAAGGTTAAAGCTTCCTGCTTCTGTATAACACTAACATCCACCATGCAATGACTCTCTGATGAGAAGAGCCCAAAAAAAGAACTATGCTATCTGTTCCCAAAGGAGCTGTTATTCTGTTAAATGACATTAACCTTGCTAAGAAGCGTATGCTGCATGGTGCTTTTATTTATGATTTTTTTTTCTGTGTTAGGCTGGCAACGTTCTTCAAGGTGTACAGTTCTTTTTTAATCAGATGTATTCTCTATAATTTAGTAATTTAATTTAAGATTAGTTATTGAATGCCTATCATTTGCCAGTCATTGTTCTAGTTGCTGGGGAGATAGGAGGGTACAAAACTCAGCTTCTAATAGGAAAAGGCAGACATTAAAAAAAAAAACCAAAACATGTAAAATGTGTCAGGCGGAGATAAGAGCCATACCGAGAAATGAAACCATTGAGGGAGATAGGGAAGGATGGGGCAGCCTGGACCAACGCTATCTTCTCTCTGTCATTCAAGGGAGGTATTCCTTTAAGGAGGTGGCAGGGCAGAAGGCTGACTGGTGTGAGGGTGGATGAGGTCAGGTGTTCTGGGCAGAGGGAAGAGTGAGTTGAAGGGCCCATAGGCTGATGTCTGCTTGGCATATTTAATAAATAACAGGAGACTAGTACAGGAGAAGGGTGTGCGTGAGTGGAGAAGTGGCTGGGGAAATTGATCAAGACATTGGTGCTTGTTGCCAGAAACTGTAATGACACCTCTGTAGATGTCACTGTAATTCTAAGGACACATAGTGGTCTTGTTTTCTAGAATTTGTCACATGCCAAGATACATTATCAGAAGCAAAGAAAGCTCTAGTGTATGTGTGTTTGTGATTGTGATTGTGTGTGTGTGTGTGTGTGTGTGTGTGAGAGAGAGAGAGAGAGAGAGAGAGAGAGAGAGAGAGAGAGAGAGGGGGAAAGAGGGAGGGATGGAGGGAGGGTAAAGAGTAAGGGAGGGAGGGAGGGAGGGAGGGAGGGAGGGAGGGAGGGAGGGAGAGGGAGCCATACACACACACAGAGAAAGCTTGTGCTCAGGAGCTCTGGGATCTATTTGATAAATGCAAAGCATCCCCGTCATACCTGCACATAGCTGTCACCGACAAGGACAGCTATTACTGTTTCTAGTTGAGTTTGGTATTCACTGGACAGGTGGTCAGTCTGGCTTCAACTCAGAAATCCAGTACTTCCTGTCTTGTCCAGGTGACATCTAGCAAATCACCTACCTTCTCTGGACCTCTCTTCTCATGTGTACCAATGAGTAGTCCAAGAAAATATCCAGCAACACTTAGCACAGAGCTTGCCACAAGTGAAGGCCGCTGTAACTCAGTTCACCAGACCGAAACCTCTCTGTGTCCCCTGACCCTGCTCTGTGTCCCCTCCATCACCGTGATGAACACGAAACCAGGTGCTTGTTTACTTAACTACCATCTGTCTCAGGCAAGCTCTGGGACGGTTGCTTCCCTCTCTCTCCCTCACTGGTTCATCTCCAGTGCCAAGCAGGATGTCTGCAAAATTGTAACCCCACAAGCTACATTTGTTGATTGAATACATGAAAACCAAAGGGTAGTACCCAGTCAGGAGCCTTGACACTGGGATGCATAGCTCTGAACTCTCAAACAGAGCACTGTTCCCTGGAGCCACTGTTATCTCAGATATCAGGCAGCTGAATGTCCTTGGATTTAAAACCTGAAGGGCTGGATAGGTCTAACAGCTAGACCCATTCACTTTATCAGAACAAGTAGCTGGTTTTATTTCAACTTCAGCCTAGTGAAGTCCTTTGGGGCCTCTCTGCCAGCCATGCCACAGCTAAGAGAAGGCAGCTACATTCTGGAAATCTCTTCCATTAGTAACTGACAAACAGTCCTTTCCTCAACTGACTTGGCTTCCCACCTAAGTCACATATTTCAACTTACAATTTCTCCAAAGGGCTCTTCTCTTTCAGACACTTCACTTCCTGAAATTCCAGTGACTGTGAATGTGTGGCCATTTGCAGCCATCTCTTATCCACCAGAGATTGCATGCAGAGAGATGGGAGGGAGGGAGATTTTCTGTGCCTATATTTGGCTTAATCAGTGTGAACTTCACAAAGAGTCTTGCTCTTTCCCCTCCAAATCTAAGAGAGACTTACAGAGACTGTTGTACAAAACAGCAGTTGTATCACTCTCGTGTATCATTTGTGTATTGTCTTGGGGAAGGGTGGACTGCAGTTATTTTTGCATTATTTCAGGTTTCAGGTTTAGCTAAAATCTCCACACACGGCTCTTGCAGGTAGAAATTAAGTGGAACAAATAGAAAGAGAAGTCCTTAGCAATTATAATAACAACAATTAATAATAATATAATTATAATAATACCTTTCCTATTGGAGACTCATGGGTTTTATTCATTCTGCTCAATAACATCTATGGTGTAAAGCTGGCCATTGCTTTCTAGATCTTTCTTCTTCTTTCTTCTTCCCCTAATGTTGTGGCTCAAGCACTAAGACTCATACCTGGAAATTGCCAGCGTTTGCAAACTGTGATAAAGAAATTGTACCTCCCTTCTTTTCCATCTTCCTCTCGTTTTTTTGCCTGAACTTGGAAACTCGCCTGCCAGGATATTAGTCCTTACCCTGTTGCCATCAGTCTTTGTGCCTATGAATGACCCAGAGTGGCAGCTTTCAGGGAATTAGGGATGGCAGGGCCACAGGAGCCTTCAGGAAGCTTTGCTCCCTCCTCCAGAGAAGGAAGGTTTGTAGGATAAGATCAGTTTCCAGAATAGATATCTAATTTAAATGAGGATAGATTTAAATAATAGCAGGTTCTTTCATTCCCCCCCCCCCCCAATCAAGAGTGCCAGAAATCAGGAGGGTTAGAGTTTGCATTCATTATAAGACTGGGGGTGGCTGGGGAGGTTGGTTTCCATTAGGGAATAGGAAATGTAAGCATTCCTTTGGGAGTGAGCCTGGGCAGGAATGAATAGAAAGATGTGCTCCACGATTGAGTCTCCTGTAACCAAGGAGAAGTGAATCATTCCTTCCTGGGTCCTGAGAGAAATTTATCCACATCAGGTTGATAGGTGGGACATAAAAAGAAATTCTATTCTATTACCCACAAAATAAAATGTGTGTGTGTGTGTGTGTGTGTGTGTCTGTGTGTGTCTGTGTGTGTCTGTGTGTGTGTGTCTGTGTGTGTGTGTCTGTCTGTGTGTCTGTCTGTGTGTCTGTCTGTGTGTCTGTCTGTGTGTCTGTCTGTGTGTGTGTGAGAGAGAGAGAGAGAGAGAGAGAGAGAGAGAGAGAGAGAGAGAGAGGGAGAGGGAGAGAGGGAGGGAGGGAGGGAGAGACAGAGAGACAGAGAGACAGAGAGACAGAGAGACAGAGAGACAGAGGGAGAGAGCGAGCAGTGGGGCAGTGATGAGGCTGTGCTGCCTGAGGAGGTAGGACCACTTTTGCTGCTCTCCAGGCCCTTCCTGATTAGAGGGGACTCCATGCAAACTGCAAAAATTGCTTTCCTTCTCATAACAAATGCCTCCCCCAAGCTGGAGCTTGGGCTGCTGCCCTGGAGCTGATATTGGATCTTTTATGTTGTTCTAAATTAAATTCAGAGCAATTCAGCCTGTGCCACAAGTCCTATGATGTGAGCTTCCGTTGCACTAAATCTGTGTTTATGGGAACATAAACTGCATGTTGTCCCTCTTGCTGGATTTCATTATTGATGATGAATTCTAATATGCGCCCATCAACTGCCTTTTTAATCACTGTCAGTCATTCTTTTCTACTGCAGTCAGATTTGAGGCACCAATGATGGCTTGAAAATAAGGCCTTGACTCTGCTCAACTGTATTTAGGGCTAATTAAGAGTAAATAACTCTTCCCAGTGAGATGCTCAGCATCCAAGCAAATCCTTGACAAATGCAGCCTTTCCTTTGGACAAGCATATCCGTGTCTGCTGCCAGGAATATTTCCATTATAACCAATCTGTACTCCACCTCCCGAGGACAATGTCCCGCTGCTTTGGTATGAGGAGAGGATAAGGAGTATCAGTCAAGACCAGGAAGTAAAACACAAGACATATTTAATTAAGGGGGGAAAGCATGCAATTCCCTGCTTCTGTTGGTGTATCCCAGTTCCAACTGACAGCTATCCTCAGCTGTGGGGAGCAGATGAATGCAATCCCAGGCTGACGTTTCCCCTAAATCTCCCACCTCCTTCCCCTCCCACACCCTGTGTTGCCACACAAAGTCATTCATTATATTCTGAAGGTTACAGTCAATTGTTCCAAGACAAGAATGCAAAAAAAAAAAAAAAAAAAAAAAGATAAGATCAGACTTCTTGAGTTATACAGGTTTGTGTTGATTTCAGTACCATAGGCTCTTGGGACGTGAATGGCAAACCCCCCAAAAACTTGAATTTTGCTCTAACTGGACTCCCCAATTCCTTCTTTCATTGACTGCTGAGAGTTATAGTTGCTTCATGAAATTGCAGATTTTAATTTTTTTAAACTTTCCACTGGAAACTTACAGCTATTTTTCTGTGTTTCTTCTAGCTGATAAAAGGAAATGTCTCTTTGTAGGGCGAAGAAAAGTGAAATGTACATATACCCAGAAAAAAAAATAAATAAAAGGGAATGAGCTACCCACATGGAAACATAAGAAATAGCTTTCTTATATTTATCTCAAATTATGGAAATGTAAGAAAACCCTGCTATAGAATATGGAGTTATAACAAAGTAACATAATGAAGTAACACTAAAAATTGCAAAGAGATTTAAATAAGAATTTCTCACCTCCTTTCAACAAAGAGTAAGTGAATAGCAATAATGTTATTGCTCTTCAGGCCCCTTGCTTATTTCTCTAGCTAAGGTTTCTTTTCAATATATTTAAACTTATTTTTTAATTTATGTATATGCATATGTTCACTTCTCTGTATTTGGGCTGTGTTCATATGATGCCCATAGAGGGCAGAAGAGAAAACTGGGTCCCCTGTAACTTGGAGTTACAAGAGCTTGTTAGCCATATGGCTTGGGTATTGAGAACTGAATCTTGGCCCCAAGAAAAATAAATGTTCTTACCCACTGAGAGATAGTTCTCTGGCCCCTAGCTAGAGTCTCTTGGCTTGAGTTTTTCATAATTCTTTACAAGGGCTAGAAACAATAAGAATGCTTAAAAGTATATTATGCCAGTAGTTTAAATTTTATGTAGATGGAGTACAACATTTATCCTGTCATGTCACTCTATGTCAGGTTAAGTGCTGTGGTGTCAGAATGGGTTATGGGTATAGTCTCACGTTCCAAAACTCACACTCTGATAGCTGAGATATCCACAATGTATAGAAATATTGTATGCTAGAATCACATGTCCTATGACTAGGGATTTACTGAGATGGGGTCAGGTAGAGGGGATCAGCAGCTGAGGGTTTCTCTCAGAAAAGTGACTTTTGAACAGATGTTGCAACGGGCAAGGCACAATTTGGTAGAAGATGAGGCATAGATGGGAGAGATGAAGCACACCAAGGACTTGAAGTAGCTTGGTCTGCCTTATATCTTGCAAATGTCTTTACCTTTGTAGAGAACTGGCTAGTAGATAGAGCTGCCAAGTGAAACTCAAGATGGCCAGTATATTTATATTTCAGATAAACAGCCAATCATTTTAGTATGACACAAATTTGCATGGGATACACTTATGTTAAAACAAGCAAATCCCTCTTATTTGAGGTAGAAGCTCCTGAAATAAACCCGTGTAACCTGAATTATCTTATCTTGTTTCCCTGCTCCATATCCCACCCACTTCCAAGGTGGTTCCTGGGGAATCTTCATTGTGAGTAGAAGATTTAAGGCCATGAACGGTGATTTATTTCTCTATGTCCATTTTGTTGAACAGGATCTTATTACAAAGCAGAAATTTATGCTGCTCTACAAGCTGTAAGTCTGAGGTCAAGGACTATGGTGGGGTCCCATAGAGAGAAGAGAAGAGAAGGTTCTCTTTCTGGGCATATTGATGGCTGCTTTTTCACTGCATCTATATAGGTGTAGGGAGTAAAAGCTCTGCTGTGCCTTCTCCTCAAGCTACGAATCCCACCCTGAAGGTCCCATTCCCCATGTCATCACCTCCAAAGACCAAGCTTCCAAATAACACTATACTGTGTGGTGGGGTTTCAATGTGAGAATTAGGGGATAGGACTGGTAAGACAGATCAGGGGGTAAAGGGGCACATGCTAACCTGAGCTCAATCTTCAGGACCCATACAGTTGAAAAAAAAAGAACCCTCAAAGTTGTTCTCTGACCACCACATGCATGATCCTCACATATATGCTACATATATCTCATCAAAATAAGAAATAAAGTATCTTAAAAGTTAAAAGAAAGAGTAAGATTCAATCCATGAGGACAGAGAAATTCGTGATTGTACTATACTGTAAAAATGTAGTCAACTGTGAATTTTGCCTTATGATATATTTGTTTTTAATTTGGTAGAACAGCTACATTACTTTTGCTGTAACTCCTTGAAAGTTCGCATTTGACAAAAACACTATGCTTTTTCTGGGGTCAGACAAGGTTCTGACTCCTGACAAGGTTGTCAAGGACTTTTTGTTTATTGCTGCTACAGTCTGAGAAGTCTGGCCTCAGATGTTTAAGTGTTCTTAACTAGGAGAAATGGATCGATAGAGAGTAAATATAGGCAAACCATTCTTACGCTTGGGAAGAAGACTTACTTCACACATTGCATTAGTAGTGAAGTCTATAGTCTAAGACCAACAAACTAGCTCTCTCCTCTCCTATCCCAAGGCCAACTCTTCACAAATATCCATGGCCATTCTGGGAGATCGTAGCACTTTGTTGTTAGTTTACACATAAGTTTCCTGTCGCTACAATTATTCTATATAACAAACAGCAGCCCTTCAATAACGTGACATAATACACAACCATTTTTTATTTGTGACTGAGTTGGCTAGGCCATTCTGCCATTCTTGGCTGGGCCTGGGTAAGCAGTCTGTCTCATCTTGGCCAAAGATCACTCTAATACCAGGCAGTTGGATGGCTTCAACCTAATGTCTGGTGGCCTTGGACATCCCAGTCTGGCTTTGCTACACATGATCGATCACTCAATGCCCCAGCAAACTAGCCTAGGCTTGTTCCCAAGGCATCGGGGATAGAAGGTAGATGTGAAAGCTGCACATGGGACCCAGGTCAGAGGTGAGACCACATTCTGCAGGCCAAAATAAATCAAGACAACAGCCAAGATAAATGGAACAGAAAATAGACTTAGTCTGTATGTATATGTGGGTGGGGGCAGGATGGGACAAGTGACAACGCCAGATTGCAAAGGGCATAGATCAAGGGTGGAATGAAGAATTGTGGCCACTTTCTGAAGCCGTGTATCACAAGTGGATATTCGGGGTAATATTTTTTTTATAAGCAGAGTACTGGGCTTATATTGTCTTTTGCCAGACCTCTTAAAGAAGCCAAGGAAGCTTAAGTATGAGATCTGAGGTGAAAAGGAATGTAGACCTTCCAAAACAGTCACTTACAGTAACTGACTGGGATGGGATTACTGTTAAACTTTGGGCACACTGAGATAGGTTTATGAGAAATTTATTAGAGCAATCTGCTTGAGTAGACCTTCCAATCACAGAGACACAAAAGATTTGTCCGAAGTGTAGGGTAGAAAAATTATTTAAATCAGCAATAGTTACATGGAAAGAAAATAAATAATATTTTTGAAGCTAGTTCATAGAGGTTCAGCAATCATAAGCCAGACTTACACCCCATAAAATATAGCCTTGGCTTGCCTATAAAACTCTATGTAGACCAAGCTGACCTTGAACTCACAGGGGTCCATTCGGCTCTGCCTTCTGAGTGCCAGATTAGAGACTGTGTCCTCTTCAGACATTTGCTTTTCTTTATCTAACATTCAAGATGGAAGGTGGAAGAAGAAATGAAAAGAGGTAGGTCACACCGGTGAGATGCTCAGTGGGTGACGGCATCTTGCCACCAAGCCTGAGGACCAAAGTTTCATCCCAAACAACTACATGGTTGGAAAGAATCAACTTTCTGGCTCCAGCAAGTTTCTTGGAGAGAGCAAATGGCATGCCCATATTTACATGACAAGTGATGACCATGACCAGAGTCCTAATTTCCACCCATTGTTTCCCAACAGACCAATTCCAATTCAGGTACCCTTATCTTGGCAATGTGAAAAGTCAAAGATTGGTCTCTATTCAGCATCATACAAATGTCTCGCTCTTTCTTTGTGGTCTTGTTTTAAAATGGTTTTATTAAGCCAAAGACAGAGAGACCTTGGCAACATAGCTGATGGGTTAGAAATGTCCTCAGGGGAAAAGTTAGGATGATACCTTGAACATGAACAACACAATAAGGACAAGACTTACAACCCAAGGGCAAGACTTTAGGCAGTGTCCGGGTTTCGGGATTCAGAAGTGGTAAGACCTGGAGCATCATTGTCCAGTCATTATTGCCAGCATCAGAGATGAGGAAATTCTGAAGAAACAAAACAAAACAAAAAAACCACAAAGACTCACCCATTCATCTCACACATCTCCTCTACATTTAAGATAAACAACTTTCAGATGCAATTCCTGTCAGCTAAAAGAGGGAAAAATTCCATTGCTGAAGCTGTCAGATATTTGAAAATTCCCTTTTTGCATTTCCTCCCAAACTTCTGCCTTTTGCAAGAAGCTCCCTGAGTATGAAAGCATCCCAATTATTCTCTGACCAATTTCATCACAGTTCACCTTAAGCTAGACATTCTACCCACCCTTACAAGGTAGTATTTGCTTCAGGCAGGAGTTTTCCAGAACAACAAGAACACTATGAGGTAAATTCTCACCAGACAGACAGGCCACACATGGCTCCAGCTGCAGGACCTGGTCCTGACACCTAAGGACCAGGTGTTCTGTTCTTGACACTTAGGTGTCAGGACCAGGTCTTGCAGATGGAGCTATGTGTGACCTGTCTGTTTGGTAAGCATTTACCTCACAGCTTGGTGACACAGCTAACATGTTAAAAATGTCCTGAGATGAACATTTGCAAAGTGGCTAAAAAGATGTGAGTGGAAGCATGAACTAATCATCTGAACGTCTAGTCCTGACTGGATTTATGAGAGAAAACTGCTCAAAACAGTTGCAAAAGTTAGCAGTATCCAAAACTGTCACTCCATCATTCCCTAAATAGAGTTCAGAGTTCAATGCCTTCCATTTGCTTCTCTTGGCTTTTTTCAATGACTTCCAAGCCCTGGAAGCAAGACTACCCCCGCCCCCACCACTTCCCACTCACAGACTCCCCAGAGGCAGGGCTGAGGCACAGGAAAAGGCTGAATTCAGCTTCTCCTGCAAGATGCTTGCCACTCTGAAGAAAATGAGAGAGAAATTCTGGCGTTTTGTGGATAGATCTCTTGAGACAGTGTTGAGTTTTTTGGTTTTTTTTTTTTTTTTTCAGACAGATCTCAGAAGAGGCATTCAATATTGAAGTTGAAAGTTAGAGTCCTAGAATCATAATGAAAGTGACATTTGCTATATGAGGTGTAGTTGAGAAAGATGCTTCTCCCATCACTAAGAGCTTTTCCATCTCGTGGAATTCAGTAGCTTCTATCTATAGGAAGAAGAGGCCAGTGTCTCTCTCTGGCTGAGATGGCTGGTTTTTGAGAGTGCTGCTTTGTGTAAAGGAAATCCTGACTGGCCCTGAGCACTCAGGCCTGAGAGCCCCGGGTTGTCTCTGGAGGTGACACATACAACCAATGGCATGAGGTTGGAGGGAGCAAGCTGTACTCTGGCTGTTGTTCCATAACTGGCCTGCTAGGGGATGCTAGGGGATGAAGGACATCTCACCTTCTGGTAAATCAATGAAGCTGCCCTCTCTTGACCAAAGGTGGTCAACTACAAATGGTATTGACACCTCATAGCTCTCCAGGAGGTGGAGGAAGGGGAAACCAGGCTCCTCCTGTGGCTGTCTAATGACAGTAATCATGTAACTTAGATAATCTCAACTTCCCTTCTGAAAGTAAGGTTGCTGCTGCAATGGGTATCTTTCTATTGGTCACTGGCACTGATCTGGATTTCCAGACTGAACAACAAGGCCTCTCTTTTCCAGAACAGCATTTTCTCCTCTTTAACCCCATGTTCTCCCATTTGGGCTAACATCTTTCACTAACCTTCCAAGGATAAACACTATTCTTTCCGCCCCTCTACTCCCCTTCTCAAAGAAAAGGCACCAAGATCAACGTGCACCACCCAGCCTCCTTTCAACTCTAAATGCCTTTGATTTATCTTTACAGGGAGAAGGAGCTCCACCTTTCTTCCAGCCTGCTTCTTACCTGGGCCAGATCAGTGGCCAGATACTCACCCACATGCTATAGCCTGCTTGCCTCCTAGGAGGTCCCCAGTAACCAAGGACACAGAGCCCTGCTGACACAAGGCCCACCCACCCTACCAAGCTCCACCTTCATTCTGGTCGACTTCTCCACCTGAGCCAGACCATCTGGCCTGATGCTCTTTCACACCCTGCAGCCTATCTGCCTCCCAGGAGGTCCACAGTAACCAGGGACACAGGAGGCCTGCTCTAACAAGGGACACAAGAAGCCCACCCTAACCAGAGACAGCACTGCCTCCCTCCAAGGAGACCACTCTAGTCAGAGATATTCAGGCCAGTGAACAGCAGAGATAATCAGATGGCCATAAGTATCATAAGCAACAGAACCCAATACAATCCAGCACCACGAAGACCCAGTACACCCACCACAGCTAGCCCTGGATACCCCAATACGCTTGAAAATCAAGATAATGACTTAAAACCTCATCTCATGAAGATGATAGAGGCCTTTGAGGAGGATAAAAAGAACTCAAAGAAATTCAGGAAAACACAGGTAGAAGCCCTTAAAGAGGAAACAAATCCTTTTAAGAAATACAGGAAAATACAATCAGGAAAGTGAAAAAAATTGAACAAAACAGTTCAAGAACTAAAAGTAGAAATAGAAATAATAAAGAAAATGCAAAGGGAGGTAACCCTGGAGATGGAAAACTTGGGAAAGAGATCAGGGGCTACAGATGTAGGCATCACCAACAGAATACAAGAGATAGAGAGAATCTCAGGTGTAGAGATACCATAGAAAATATTGACACATTGGTCAAAGAAAACACAAAGCGTAAAAAGCTCCTAACTCAAAATATCCAGGAAATTCAAGAGACAATAAAAAGATCAATCCTAAGAATAATAGGAATAGAGGATGAAGATGATGATGATGAATAATCCCAGTTCAAAGAGCCAGAAAACGTCTTCAACAAAATCATAGAAAACTCTTCCATTGCTAGTGGGATTGCAAGCTGGTACAACCATTTTGGAAATCATTCTGGTGGTTCCTCAGAAAACTGGTAATAGTTCTACCTGAAGACCCAGGTATACCCCTCTTTGGCATATAACCAAAAGGTGCACCACCATACCACTAGGGCACATGCTCTACCTTGTTCATAACAGCCTTATTTGTTATAGCCAAAAGCTGGAAACAACCCAGATGTCCCTCAGCCAAAGGATGGATACAGGCTCATTTACACAATGGAATACTATTCAGCTATTAAAAAGGAGGACGTCATGAATTTTGCGGGCAAGTGGATGAAAGTAAAAAATATCATCCTGAGTGAGGTAACCCATATCCAAAAGGATAAAAGTATATACTCACTGATTGGTGGATATTAGCCAAAAAGTACAGAATACCTAGGCCACAGCCCACAGACCATAAGAAATGTAACAACTAGAAAGACCCAAATGAGGATGTTTCAATTCCACTTAGAAGGGAGAAGGAAATAATCACTGAAGAAAAAGGGAGGGAAGGACATGGGTGGGAGATGGGATAGGGAGGGGAAAGGGAAACAGGATCATATTTGGCAAGGGACTGGAAAGAAACCCAGAGGGTTAAGAGAATGAATGAAGATAAGCAGCATCAGGAAGATGGAGATACCCTCTAGAAAGTACCAGAGACCTGGGAGGTGAAAGACTAAGAACTCAGTGGGGGTGACCTTAGCCAAAATGCCCCACACTGGGGAGAGGGAAATTGAAGAGCCCACCTCCACTAAATAGACAAAGCCTCAAGTGGAGGGATACACTTACTAACTGTCTTAGTCAGGGTTTGTGTTCCTGCACAAAACATCCTGACCAAGAAGCAAGTTGGGGAGGAAAGGGTTTATTCAGCTTGCACTTTCTTTCACATTGCTGTTCATCACCAAAGGAAATCAGGACAGGAACTCACACAGGGCAGGAACTTGGAGGCAGGAGCTGATGCAGAGGCCATGGAGGGGTAATGCTTGCTGGCTTGCTTCCCCTGGCTTGCTCAGCTTGCTTTCTTACAGTACCAGGACTACCAGTCCAGTGATGGTCCCACCCACAATGGGCCCTTCCACCCTTGATCACTAATTGAGAAAATGCCTTACAACTGGATCTCATGGTAGCATTTCCTCAAGAAAGGCTCCTTTCTCTGTGATAACTCCAGCTTGTGTCAAGCTAACACACAAAACCAGCCAGTACAACTGACCCCTTGTCAACTTGACACACACACACATCACTATTAAGCCTCAGCCCTTACTTTCTTATTCATCCCCAAGATCTAAATAACTTTAAAAGTCTTTACAAATTTTACATATTAAATTTTCAATCCCTTTAAAATATCCAATCTCTTTTGAAATTCAAAGTCTTTTTACAATTCAGTCTCTTAAGTGTGGGCTCCACAAAATACTTTCTTACTTCAAGAGGAAAAAAAATATCAGGGCTCAGTTACAATCAAAAGCAAAATCAAACTCCAACCGTCTAGTATCTGGAATCTACTCATGAAATTCTGGGATCCTCCAAGGGCTTGGGTCACTTCTCCAGCTCTGCCCTTTGTAGCACACACCTTCTGGTATTTTGTTAATCATAGCTGATTCTTTAACCGCCATCTAACCAAAACCACAGAATTTTCAAAATCAAAACAGCAACAGCCCTGATAAGAGTCTTTAATCTTCCCTCTGAGATTTCATAAGCCAGGCCTCCATCGTTTGCACTGTTCTCAACATTATCTTCCAAGCTCCTACAGAACATCCCACAGAGCTCTTAACATCCCAATGGCTCTTCTTGCTCAAAGTTTCAAAGCCCTTTCACAGTCCTCCCAAAAACATGGTTAGGCTGTCGCAGGAATACTCCACTCCTGTTCCTGTCTAAAAGAATTGCAAGAACAAAAGATGGAGAAGAGACTGAAGGAAAGGTGGTCCAATGACTGGCCCAAATTGGGATCCATCTCATATGGGGACACCAAAGCCTGACACTATTACTGATACTATGGTGTGCTTACAGATGGGAGCCTGACATGGCTGTCTCCTGAGAGGCCCAACCAACATTTGACTGAGACAGAAGCAGATACTTACACCCAATCATTGAACTGAAGTCAGGGTTAAATTAGGGAAAGGATTGAAGAAGCCGAAGGAGAGAGAAACCCCATGAAAAGACCATCAATTTCAACTTATCCAGACCCTAGGGAGCTCCTAGAGACTGAGCCACTAATCAGGAGCATACACGGACTGGTTCAATGCCCCTGGCACATATATAGCAGAGGTCTGCCTGGTCTGGCCTCAGTAGGAGTAGATGCACTTAAATCCTCCAGAGACTTGAAGCCCCAGGGAAGGGGGAGGCCTGGGGAAGAGTACCCTCTTGGAGGCAAGGGGGAGGATGAATGGGATGAGAAACTGGGGGCAGGGGAAAGTTGCAAGGGGGTAACAATGAGAATGTAAATACATAAAATAATAAAAATTGAAAAACAAAGAAAAAGATTTGTCAGACTAGAAAGAAGAAAAGACAGTTTAGTAGTTTGAATGACAAGGGCTCCCAGAGACTGACATGTTTGGATATTGAACTATTTGGGAAAGATTAAGAAGTGTGGCATTGTTGGAGGAAACGTGTCACTAGGGACTGCTTGGTTTAAGGTTTCAGAAGACCATTCCAAGCAACTCCACCCAGCGCCCACCTGCTGGTTATACAGTTCTCTGTAACTGCTCTAGTGCTATGCCTGTCTGCCTCCCACCATGATGACCATGGACCAACCTTCTAAAACTATAAGCAAGCACACAGTTAAATGCTTTCTTTTATAAGAGTTGCTTTGGTCATGGTATCTCTTCACAGGAATATGACAGTAACTAAAACAGAGAATGAAAATTTTAGCACAGAATTTATTTCAAAAATGACATAGTAAACTGTGTCATCTGTAATAAAATAAACAAATGAACTGCAAAAGGTTTTGGCACTGGTTTAAGCACCAGACAACCACAGAAGACTTGGTGGCCAAAGTCACTTTTAGAACATTGTAGGGCTGGATTACAATCTGTATCTTTACCATGGCAACCAAGACCTTTCTACTAGTGCACTATAGCAAAGTTCTGGCATCAACAGTCTAAACCTCAGATGTTGAAATGACCCTTAACCTTCATCTTTATCATTGTCTTCCTTCTAGATTAAATAGGGTGGTGACGCTGGCATGTTTTCACAGAACTTGGGAAATAATTTGGTTTCTTAGCATATGTCTCTTCACCTCTACCTATGCTAGTGTGGTATGAATATGAAATGTTCTCCAACAGTGTTATCACATGTTTGAAGACATAATTCCCACTTGGTGAAATTGCTTTGGAAAGTTGTGAAATCTTTAAGGAGGCAGAGCCCTGTAGGAGGAAATGGGTCTCCTGGGGTAAGCCTTGAGGTATAATTCCAAGGCTTTACTTCCTGTTCATTCTTGCTTGGAGTGATGCTGCATCCTCTTAAAGTGTAAGGCAAGATGAAGCCTTCTTTCCTTAAAGTGTGTTTGTCCAGCTTTTTGTCAGTACAATGAGAACAAAATGAATACATATACATTTATTTATGAATATCCCTAGAACTTAATATTTGATTTTTTTGATGCTAAATTTGTGAGTCCTATATAAACTATTCAGAATTTTGAGAAAATCCTATGTATCACTTGTCAAAACTGATGCAAGAAAGAGACAAAAATATCTCTATAGTTTGAGATATTTTAGCTTTGACTTTGAAGAGAGGAAATTTTGTTTTGCTTTTTGTTGTTTATTTATATTATTATTATTTTAATTATCTACTTTATATCTCACTTACTGCCCTCCCTGTCATCCCCTCCCACAATCCTTCCCTCACATCCTCCTCCCCTTTTCCTCTGTGCAGGTGGAGACCCCTCCCTAGGTATCCCCCCCAACCCTGGCACATCAAGTCTCTGTGAGGCTAGGCCCTCCTGGGGCAAGACAGGGCATCCCACCTAGAAGAACATATCTCATATACAGGCAAGAGCTTTTGGGATAGCCCCTGCTCCAGTTGTTCAGAACCCCCTATCCCCCAAAGCTGCACATATGCTACATATGTGAGGGAAGCTTAGATCCAGTCCATGTATTTTCTTTGGTTGGTGGGTCAGTCTCTGAGAGCCCCAAGGGTCCACGTTAGTTGATTCTGTTAGTCCTATGGAGTTCCTATCTTATTTGGGCCCACAATCCTTCCTATTCTTCAATAAGAGTCCCTAAGCTCCACCCACTGTTTGGTTGTAGGTATCTGCATCTGTCTGAGTCAGATGCAGGGTGGATCCTCTCTGAGGACAGCCATGTCTCTAAACTACTGTCTGCAAGCATAACAAAGGATCATTAATAGTGTGAGGGGTTAGTGCTTGCCCATGGAATGGGTCTCAAGTTGGTCCCATTATTGGTTGGCCATTCCCTCAGGCTCTGCTTCATCCTCTGTGCCTGCATTTCTTGTAGACAGGATAAATTTGGGGTTGAAAGTTTTTTGGATGGGTTGGTGTTCCTATCATTCCACTGGAGTTCCTGCCTGGCTACAGGAGGTGGCCTCTTCAGGGTCCATATCCCCAATGTAGTGGGTCACACCCCATTGATTCTTGGGTGCCTCTCTTATTCCAGGTCTCTGTCTCATCCTGGAGATGTCCCCCACATCACCACCCTCAATCCATTGCAGATTTCCATTCATTCTCATGGCCATCTGGCCATGGGGAGAGGGAATTTTTAAAAATATTTTAATGTCTCACAATGTTCTTGGTAGTCAGAAAAATAGTCCATTCTTTGATGATAAAATATAGTGTTGGATTAAAAGGGGAAACATCTACCAATAGAAACAACAATGGAAACTGGCTAGGAAAGTAAGATCTACCAAACTGTCATTCTCTGATGGGTAAAGCTTGAACAGAAGAGCTGGCAAAATATTTATTTCGCTATTTTTATGGACTTTACAAAAACCACTGGGAAGTGGAGATTGTTTATTGCCTCACCAGAGAGAATGTACATTCCTTTTCACCCTCAACATTCTGCAAATCTGTAGAAAGTGCTTAAAGGAACAATACAAAGCAATGAAGGAATGCCCAGTGCGTAGAGAAGGTGGCAGCTTGTCATGACTCCAGGTCCCCTATAACAAGCTTCCAGCCCCTGCTGGTGTTCTGCTTAAAATGGGATAGATAGATTTCACTGATCTAAAATAGAAATGACTTACAAAGAAAAAGAAGAAATGGATTCACATTCACTCTATAACAGGTGTTCAAAGTAAACAAGTGACTGTCGCTCATGTTCAACACAAAAAATACATCTGCAAGAAACTGAAAATTATAAGAGAAGGGGGAGCCACTGTGTGGAGGTATCTTGCATATTACCTAAGCACCCGAGATACAATGATGTATTCTCAGTCCCTCATGATCAAGTCTATCCTGATTCACGTTTCTACACTGTAGCTTGTTTCCAAGCTTGTTTAGTAACCTCTCTCAATCCACATTAAACTGAAAGAGGTCAGTGGTCACTAAATAATCTGGTGTCAGCTATCAACACTAACCATCAAACCACCACAACGATGATGGCTTACACCAGTGTCACTTAGGGAATCACACCTTTTGCTAAAAACATTGGTCCAGAAATGAAGACTGAGTTTCAGGAAACAGCTTGATTGCTGTGACCCTATGTCCTCTCAGAAGAACAACCTTATTCGACTACAAGTTACCGAAAGAACCAGTTGAAGGGAAACTGGTATTTGTGTGTATACACACCAGAGTGTATAAACATTATTCTACACTGAATGAGAAGCAGTCACAGTCTGGGTCTGGGACTGGAAGATGCCTGGTGGGAGGGGGGTAGGAAAAATAGGGTGTTCATCTCAATGTTTATTTAGAAAACAAAACCCAAAAAACTATACTTTCCAAAGGGTCGTGAAAATGGGTAAAACTGCAACCTCCTTTCTATGCTTGGAAACTGTAGTGTGATTTGGACAAAGGCTTTGGGCCTAGTAGATGTTCTGATAGCGGGTTTTCAAACTTTCCTACTAGCATGAGTGATGTATAAGGCAAGGCCAATAAAATCACCTGAAATCATATAACCTCCAGATAACCGCCACTAAAATTTTGGAGGAAGTTTTCTCTGACATTTTTTTCCCTCATTTCTCACTGTTCACTTCATCGATTTTCCAATTCGATCAGTGTAGTCCCCCATGAACACTGCTTTAAGTGGAGATTATCTATTTTATGACTATTTTTTAAATTATCTACTAATATTCAGTATTTGGGTCAATCACCCAGGGGATTGTGGATCTTTCCATTTTAACTTCGTGACTGTATTGAAATTGTGCTTCTTATGGACGGCAGCTACACAGGTCTGACTTTTTAATCCTGTCTGTTCCTCGGGCTCATAAATATTGTGTTCAGTATCTGTGTGCAGTGTTAGTGTGAAGGGACTCTAGCCAGCCTAAACACAGCAAATATGACTCTGTCAGGCCTCTTCCCCCTGCCCATTCCCCCCGTCTTGCTAAAATCTATTAGATTACATTCCTTAATCTAGCCATAAAGCTTTATTCCCTTATTTGGCTATTTCCTCCTCCTGAGGCTGACTACCAAGGTCCAGCTATCAAAATATTGAATTCCAGCAGTCAAAAGCCCCCTTTGGTTCACCTAATTAACATGCCCAATCAAAATTAAATGCATCATCCTAACATGTGGTTTCCCACTTTTACCTTTATAAACCACCATTTGCCTATGAGCCACTTCTGTCTCCTCTCTATCCAGAGGCAGTCCTTTGTCCCCTTTGAGAAACTAATATCTCTTCCCTTTCCCCCTTGTTCCCTTCTCCTTCATCTTCTACCTCCTGTCTTTGTCCCTTATTCTCTGCCTTTTATCCCACCAGACAAATCTCTCTTTTGTACTTAGATCTTGGTCTTGGGATGGGGTGAGCCTATACTAGTTCCTAGAGTCAGGTCAGTTATCTACCTTGTCTTCCCTGTGTCTCTGCTTTATTTGGCCCCCTTTTCTCCATTCTTCTAGGTTTACTGAAAGTTGGTTATGATTCTGTTTGATGCCTTGTATTACTTAATAGCTATAACTCTTTTCTGGGTTACCTAGTAGCTGTTTTATGAGTTATACACGGTGTATTTTATTCATCACAGGCTCTACCATATTTTTATGTGCTATAAAAACCTTAGGACACTACTCTGATCCTGACCTTTGTCTATTTGTTTTAATATACCTTTGGTTCTATGTGTGCCTCAAACTCAAATGCATCATTAATTTCTAGAGAATTATCTTTTTAAAGTAGTTAATTTAAAAAAAAAAAAAAAGACATAAGCACTGTCCTAGCTCCCCTGGTGCCACCTCTTGTGTTATGTGTTTAGACTTCCCTGTTAAGCCCATTTTCATCCAGCATCCTTTTCCTTTGATTAAAAGGGTTTGCTCCAGTATTCCGTGTAGTGTTGGTCTGATGATTTTTTTTTTAATTTGGTGATTTCCCCCTTCTTTGTTTTACAGTGCTCTGCCCGAACCCAGGACACCGTGGCATGCACGCTAGGTAAATAGTCTACCACAAGTCATACCTCCATTCTGTACTTTGGCTTTCAAAAGATAATTTTACTGGGGCTGGAATTCTAGGCTGATATAGTTCATTTGTTTGTTGTTGCTGCTGCTCATTTTGCTCCTCCTCTTCTTTCCTCCCCCTTACTGCTCCTCTCTTTTCCTCCCTCCTCTTCCTCCCTCCTCTTCCTTCTTCCTCTTCCTCAAGGTACTGGGTATTGAACCCAAGGCTTCACACAAGTTAGACATGTTCTATTTCTCCTTTTAGTGTGCTAAACAGTGTTCTGGTTTGAATTATTTCTGGTGAGAGATCTACCACCCTCTACCTTGTTTCTCTCTCTGTATCTTGAACCTTCCTTCTGGCTGTGTTCAAGACAGATCTTATCATCTGTGACCAGCAATCTGGTTATGATTTATTCTGTGTTTTTCTTCATGTTCTTGGCACTGGAGGTCTTCAGTTACTCTAATACATAAGTATATAGTTTTATCAAATTTGGAAATTTTTCAAGTTCTCTGTGCTCCCGCCTCTTACAAAAATTCAAAATTTGGGGGTGAGTCAAGATGGAGGACAAACATAACCCACGGTCTGAGGGTGCTCTCTTTTGTGTTTGAAAACAATCCCGTTCTCTCTGGATGTCATTTCCAAAATATTCTTTGCTGTTCTTCAAGTTTAGTAATTCATCCTCATGCAGGTCACCAAAACAATGCCAAAGACCAAAGACCATGTGAAATCTGGCCTCCAGTCTATAATACAGAAAGTGGAGAGCTGGGGGCATGTTGAGATTCTTAATATATGAAGCAATTTTAAGATAAATAAAGCAAATACTTCTGGTCAAGACAGAGCAATGGCAATTGAATCTTCCCTCCAGCATGAAACAAACTGAACAGCAGAGAAAACAGGGAACAAAAAAGATTAAGACATTGACCATTAGGAAACAAAAGGACAGTGATCTTTGAAAATTGGAAAATGTGAGGTGAAGGTGACAGTGACTGGCAGCCAGCTGCAGCCCAATGACAAACTCAGCAACGGACTCATGGAAGGAAAGTAGAGAGGGCTCCAGGGCTCTGAGTTGAAGGATTGAAGGTAGGGTTCCAGGGAGGCCAGCTTGGTATCAGAAAGGAGAGAGCAGCCCAGAGAATTTTGGAGATCTCCAGAGAGCACTCCCACAGCTCTAAGTCATCAGTGAGCATCAAGCAAGGAGTGCATGGAACACATCTCTTAAAACGAGGAGGAAATCCATCCAGTATGGTATAAGGACAGGCAATGTTGTATGTACACACTAGGATTGGTTCCTGTACCACAAAGCTGGAGTAGAAATCCTCAGAACCCAGGGAGTCTTAGGTGGAGAACTAAAAATAGCACTACTGAGAGCTAACGTCCCTACTCAGGGGAACTTAGATCTTGACTAAATGTTGATAGGACTGCTTTACAGTGTATGAAAATAAGACCTGTAAAGGGTTTTCAAGTAACTTTACACCAAAGCTTAGGGATATTTGTAGGCATACAAAAATATTCTGTGCTGATCGACAAAATAGGACCTGTAATAATGAAAAACTCAATTGTGCCAAGGAAGAAATAATATTGATGGTAGAGCATGAGAGTATTAAAAGGCACTGTGACTATATTTCATAGATAAGTAACTCTAAAGGGAATTAAACAAAAAAATACTTTTTTATTATGAATTTCTAGAACTGAAACATTCAATGTCTATGGAGGCTTTTGCTCGCCTGGTCTTCCATTGTTTGCCACTGAGTTGGTATAGACTGTTGAGCTGATTAAGCCTTTTGATGCTGGTGGTGATTCCTTGGATGCTATTAGAACCAGTGTTTCTAGGCTTCCACCATTGACTGGGGGCTAGTGGCTCTCCAGGAACTCTCCTAGTTTGGGGCACTAGACTGGGACGTCTGAGTTAGTCTTGTGGACCAAGAGACTGTAGCACCTTGGACTCTTCAGTGTGAGACAACAGTTGTGGGGTTCCTCAGACTCGAGACTCCAGTCTCAAGGACTGAGCACCTACAGTATTCTCAGCTTTTCAGGGGTAAGACAACTCTTGTTATTTTCATAAAAGCTTACATAATAAATTCTTAATATATTTTTTCCCATTCTGTTGCTTGTGTTCCTCTTGAGGGCCCTGACTGATATAAATTAAATAAGACTAACAGCAGATTAGATGGCCCAAGAAAAGATTAATATTGTAGACTGTCTGAGTTAGGGTTTTGTGGCTGTGAACAGACACCATGACCAAGGCAACTATTAGAAGGACAACATTTAATTGGGGCTGGCTTACAGGTTCAGTCCATTATCATCAAGGCAAGAGCATGACAGCATCCAGGCAGGTATAGAGCAGGAGGAGCTTCGAGTTCTACATCTTTGTCTGAAGGCTGCTAGGAGAAGATTGGCTCCTACGTTGTTAGGAGGAAGGTTTTATTGCCCACTCCCACAGTCACATACTTTCTCCAACAAGGCCACATCTACTCCAACAAGGCCACACCTCTTAATAATGCCATTCCCTGGGCCATACATATTCAAACCACCACATAGAGTGAATTGCATTCTTTCCAAAACTCACTCATTGAATCCCCAACTTGATCGTGTTTGAGATGAAGCTTTTGGAGGATAATTAGAGTTAGAAGAGATCATGAGGGGAGGGGTCCTTATAGACAAAAAGGTGGAAAAGGTCCTTCACTCCTTGGGTAAGAACACAGAAAGAAGGCAGGAAAAGTCCCTCTGGAGTCACAGTGGTCTTTTAGCCTTTAACACTGCAATAAATGCAACTCTGCTAATAAATGCTCAGTTGAGAAGCTCAGGTCAAAGAGAAGAACATTTAAAAGCATAAAACTTCAAGGTTTCTCAGCTCTGGAATAGACCGAGGCCAAGCTAGTTCTGTGACTTGCAAGTTCTATCTGTAATAGTACCCCATGAACTCGAGTAGATCGTTCATCAACTGAACTATGGTAAATACACTCCTGGGAAAGAACATTTCTGAAAATAGGCTAGTTCTATATCTCCAAATGCTCTATATAAAGCAGCTAAATATGAAATCATCACATTTAATCAGCAATTTCACTTCTTCATCTAATCAATAAGCACTTAATGTGTGCCAAATTATAGATACAAGAAATGTCGTTCAATATTTAACATGAGCCATAAAATAGCATTAATTAATACATGTCCCAAAGTAGATAAACCTTTGACATTCTCCCAGATTTCTCTACAACATTAGACAGTTGTAAGTAGCAAGAGATATTTAATGCCTCAAGGCTCAGATTTCACCCCAGGTGCTATTTGCCCCGAGAAGTTAGAAGAAAGGGATTTTTCTTCAAATGTGAGCAAATGGGAGTTTATTGTGAATGTGTCAGTCAAATATCAAGTGGGATCGACTTGATAAAAGGTCAATACGTAACTAATTGGCTTCCAGTAGTCACATACCATGTCAGACACTTGAATTTAAGACAGTCAGTGCTTCAAAGATAGCTCATGCTGTCATTTAAGTCTTTGTAGGTTTTGCCCATGATGAAATTGATGGTGTTGCTAAAGTTATAGGTGCTGTAAAAGAAAAGGCAAAATGGCTCCCAAACTGAAGGCTTGGCTCAGTCATTAGAATCTGATTAAAATTCCGTGTAAAAACCTAAGGAGAAAATTTCCAAAGTTTCCCAAATTAATTCCATTGTCAACCCACCACAATCAATGTATCCACTTATAATTAATTAGTTGATCTCCTGCAATCAATGGCCATAAATTACTTGCTAATCAACCCTTGCTTTTGGAATAGTGGAAAGTTTACAGACAAAGTTGGACAGGTAACTCAGAGTGTTCCTAGGTCCTCATCCCACACCTTCCCCCAACCTTAACATCCTACATGAATAATAACTGAACGTTTGTCAGAATGAAGACACCAACAGTGATGTGTTCTTTGCTTGTATAGAGTAACTTAAACACTGCTTGAGTGGTGGGTTTAAATATTTTATTTTTAAGATAATTAAGTTTGAGAGAAAAAGCTCTATAATGGGATCTCCTCAGAAGAAATTTAAATAGGTGTATTGGTCCAAATTTATATTGAAGTCATGAGTGACAGCCCTGGTATCTCTCATGTTGGGCTAAACTTCCATTTCCATCAGACCCTGCAGTGTCAGTCTTAGAGACCAGAGATCCCCCAAAAGTTGTTATTTTCAAGGAAATTTAAAATTTTTTCCTCAGAAATTTTTTCTCGGTTAATTTACTGAACAACAACGAGGATTCATTACTTGGCAAAGTGTTTCTCCTGCTTATGTGTTAATGCATACGTTCAAGCAGTCGAACCACACTTGTGCTGATGTTTTTATGAAAGGCCCTAAGAGAAGATTTTATGAAATAAGACACTGTACTGGAAAATCCAAGATGTAGAGCTTCTGTTCCCATAGCAACCAACTAAATGGTTGCACCTGGTCCTCTAGGGTAATTAATTTCTTGTGTGCTAGGATGGCCAGCTGCTTTTCAAAGCCGGTGAAAAGGGGGAGGGAGGGAAGGAGAGAGGGAGAGGAGAGAGACAGACAGACAGACAGACAGACAGACAGACAGACAGAGACACACACAGAGAGAGAGAGAGAGAGAGAGAGCGAGAGAGAGAGAGAGAGAGAGAGAGAGAGAGAGAGAGAGAGAGAGAGAGAGAGCACGTTCTTCAAAATCTTATACAGAGAAATGAGCACTGAGAGAGACAGAGAGGAGCAGAGGGAGAAGGAGAAGGAGAAGGGACAAAAGAGAGGAGGCGGGCTTTCTTCAAAATCTTATACAAAGGAATGAACACCAAGTCACTTTGGGTATTCTCTGATGTCACTCTTCTGGGTTTTACATGTAAGCAAATAAAATGAGAAGTCAGATTTCAAGTTCTGTTGGCCCATTGGAGAGATGGTTATAACATGGGCCATGTATCTAGAACCTTAAAGGCCCCCATCCAGAACCTTAAAGATCCCCATCCTTCCACGCTTGAATTAGATGGCTAGACCAAAACATTTTTGTGGGTGCACAGCTGACAGTACAGAGAAGAGAGCAAGGGAACAAGATATCACCAAGGGCACAGGGGGTCCCTGACACTACCAGCACTCTGGGTCTCCTGTTTCCCTTCCTTTGAAGTTCTGACTGCACTAGTCCAGGGTGAGTCCTGGGAGCACTATTTTCAGAAGCTGATTAAATATGTAGTTTTTGAGTACAAATCAAAATTCCACAGTATACTAGCATAACAAAGTTGGACCAAATGAAATGATTCAGACAATAAGACACTTTTAAAAGTGAGTCTCTTTGTTCCTAAGCCTTCCTTTTCTGTGTGTCACAAATTAATGGCAGCTTCAGCCAATGCTGACAGAGGCAGAGTTTGCGGATAATGTTCTTCAGCTTTTCCTCTTTGTCATCTTAGTGAGAGGTAAGTTGAGCTTTGATATTGTGCCTTCTGTCTGAGGATGTTGATGCCTGAGTGCCAGCTTCATTTTTAAAAGATCTTCCTATTCCACCAGCCAGTTGCTACATCTTTGGAAATTTTGCAAACTTGATATTAAACTGTTAGCAGCCTGACGCTGGCTGACAGGACTGACTGTGTTCAAATTTACGCCATGGCAATCAGCAAATGACTCGGATCAGGGCTTCACTTCCGGGGAGCTGGGTTGACAAATATCTACTGGCAAACAGCCGGTTTCCAGCTACAAGTAAAAAAAAAAAAATCAAGAGAGGATAGAATCCGACTGATCTTCATTTTTTTTTTTTTTTTTAGAAGCGCCTTATCTTTTGCAGATATGGAAACCAAGGCTCGGTTTAGATGACTTGTCAAAAAAAATTGCCGGTGGAAATGAGAATAGTAGTGATTTCACTAGTGTCTGTCACATCTGTTCTAACTGTGATCTACAAACCTCCAGCTCAATAGGAGATCAATATTTTAGAAATCAGACTCTATCCACACTGTGCCATGTTAGGACTATGGTGCCTGGGTATTTAAAGTGCCACAACTCTGTAATAGCTATGATCCATCTGGCCTCTATGTATGCCCTGGGCCTACCCACCGCGGTCGCTCTCAAAATTATAAATGTGGCTATAGCTCTGACTATTATTGTGCATCTTGGGGCTGTGAAACCACAAGAGATGCATATTGGAGACCCCACTCCTCCTGGGATTATATCACCTTAAGGAGAAAGTTTCTACCTACATATTTACAGGATAAACTAGGAATTAAGACCGCCCAACCATTTAGATCCTGGTGTGAATTCAAATGGCGTGTCCCTCTTCTTATATCCTTTATGGATTTAGGGAGGAGTAAAGACTAGACAGGCCAAGGATATGAATGGGGCCTACGTCTAAGAGAGTGCTCTATCTTTACACTTACCTGATCGGACCTGAGACTCATCTTTAGAATTAAGCTCCTTAAGAGTATCCCTAATAAAAATGTTGCTGCTGTGGACCCTAATCCTGCCATACAGCACCCTCGGCCACCAGCCAAGCCTGTCCCCAGGCCTGGAATTACTGCTCCAGCCATTTTGCCTCTCCCCACCTCCCCCCAGGTTACCTCATTTCAGCCCACTATACCTGCGGGCCCTCCTAGCTCTGCGGACCTTATTATTTCTCTGGCAAATGCCTCCCTTGAAGCTATTCATAATACCAGTGAACTCCCATCCGCAGAGGGCGCACTGTCTCTTGGTGCGCGGGTTCGAGTCCCGCTGTTGCCTTGTCCCGTTTCCCGCGTCTTGTGGGGGAAAATAAATAAATAAATAAATAAATAAATAAAAAATAAAAAAAAAATACCAGTGAATATCAATATCAAGAATATTGGATTTGTTTTTCGCCTACTCCCCCTTTTTATCAGGGAATAGCTGTTTTTTACCCCTCCCTCCTTTTCTGATAATAGCAATTTGTTATTATGGGCTACTTCACCTGAGGGAGGTCTCACTATTAGTTCCATCTCGGGCATAGGCCTCTGCCTTTTGGGGCCCTCTTTGCTTCCCCCCCCCCCCAAGATTTGGTCCCTATTTGTAATCAGACATTGATTTTAAATAATATGATACATCCAGACAAGGGAGTACTACAACGCCATTAAAACTGGGAGATACTTCTGTGTGTTGCTGTAGAAAGCTCCTCCTTGTGTATTGGCAAGGAAAATAAACAAAGTGTATAGCAATGTTTGGAATGTGCTAGATTTGTATGAAGTGAGAAAAAAATATTCCTGTAAATATGGGCAGGCCAAACAAAAGCCTAACAGAGAAGTCTAATGGCTAAGGGAGAGAGGAGAGGAGGGTGGTAAAAACCAAATATCTCTGCATTAAAAATGAAATGAAGGCTCTGTCTACTGGCGCTGGCAATAAGATAGCACATATTTCTATAGTCATCTGCATAGATTTCAATATCAGATGAGGTTACATCCTGGCTGTGATGGACCCAATCCAAAGAAACCACTCTGTAAGAACATCCAAACATTGACAAGAAACGAAGAAGAAAAGTAAGGGAAGACATCATGCAACCACAAAATACCGGTTCTCTGCCCTTCTCACTCACATCTGTATGCCCTGTTTTTCCACCATGACAGCTTGCACTTCACTTTCTCCCTCTTCTTGCCTATTACATTAAAATTCGCAGTCACCGAATGGCTCTCAATGCCTTACAGCAATTTTTCTGTCCAAAGATCAGTTTTCTTTCTTTCTTTTAAAAAATAATTGTTTGTTTGTTTTTGTTTTGGTTGAGGGAGCTTGTCTACTCTCTCCTATCAGTGATAAGACCCCATCTAGCTTGAACCTGTGCAGGCCCTGTGCAAGCTGCCAGTCTCTGTGAGTTCATATGTGCATCTGCCCTGTTGTGTTGGGAAGACACTATTTCCTCAGTATCATCTACCTCTTCTGACTCGACTCTTACCTTCTTTTCACCTCCTCTTCCAAGTAGTTCCCTGAGCCCTGAGGGGAGGGATTTGATGAAGACATCCCTTTGGGAACTGAGTGTTCCAAGGTCTCTCACTCTTTGCATTGTTCACTTGGGCATCTCTGTATTTGTCCGTGTCTACTGTGGCAGGACGCCTCACTGATGACGATTTAGCAAGACACTACCAAAACCCAATCTTACACATCTGAAAGTAATATTCTTAGAGTATGGCTATCCAAGAACAAGTTATGAAGCCAAATGAACCATGCTGTGTAATATAAGAGGCTAAATGATTGTTCCCCGTAAACAATTAAAAATAATTGACTTCAGAGTCAATCCAATATATGTCAAGAAAAAGGTTATAATGGAAGAAAATGGGACAGTACATGAGCATGTATGGAAGTTTGCTTGGGGCTTCAACTTTTCTTACTTAGAAGTGGGATTCTTTTTAACCTAATTCCATTTCTGTAAAAAATTTTCTTTTTACTATAATACCCAGTCTTTGAACATCATCTGCATACCAGGCCCTGGATTTTCAAAATGAATAAAACTTAGTTGAGCCTGCCAATCAGTGTGTTTCCTGTAGTGTGAGCCTGGCTCTATCTCCTGCAAGGTCCTGTTTCAATGTCTCCTTCCCAAGACCAGCTTTCTGTGCCTATGTGACCACTTGTGTATCTTCTGTTCTCATTCATGACTAGTGGCTCTTGGGCAGCAGGGACTCTGTGTCTCATTCAATGGTGTTTGGATAGGTCCCTACAAAGTGACAGATACAAGTAGACATTCGAACAGGACTGAGTAATCTCCCCCAAATCCAGGCCCATCTGGAACCTCAGAATGTGACCTTCTTTGCAAATGGGATCCTGTAGGCACAATTAGTTATGATGAAGGTTGGGCATGGTGGCTCACACCTGCACTCCCAGCAATCTGGAGGCTGAAGCAGGAAGATTGCCTCAAATGTGAGGCTAGCATGGGTTTCACAGTGAGTTTCAAGTTAGCCTGGGCTATGGTATGAGAACTTATCTCAAAACAAACAAAACAATGAATTCATACTAGATCAACCTTGCAAAAGGGAAAACACAAAGGGGGAAGCATGTGTTATCAAAGACAGAGGTTGTAGTAATAACAACAGGAAGCCAAGGAAGACCAAAGCTTTGCAGCAGCTACCCAGAAACTAGGGGGAGGGAAGGGGAGGGAAGAAGAAAGGAAAAAATCCTCAACAGCTTCCTTGGATTTTCAAGAACCTTTTTTTTTTTAATTTTATGTTATGTTTTACTTATTGGTTTTACATTCCACTCACTGACCACCTCCCAGTCACTCCCTCCCAGAATCCTTTCCCCCTCTCCTTACCCTTCTCTTCTGACTGATTGAGGGCTTTCCTGGGTATCCCACACACACACACCCTGGCACTTCAAGTCTCTGTGAGGCTAGGCATTTCCTCTCCCACTGAGGCCAGACAAGGCAGCCCAGCTAGAAAATATCCCATGTACAGACAACAGCTTTTGGGATAGCCCCCACTCCAGTTGTTCGAGACCCACGTGAAGGCCAAGCTGCACATCTGCTACATGTGTGAGGGGAGGCCAAGGTCCAGCCCATGTATGTTCTTTGGTTTGTAGTTCAGACTCTGAGAGCCCCATGGGTTCAAATTAGTTGACTCTTGGTTTTCCGGTGGAGTTCCTATCCCCTTTGGGGGGCCCACAGTCCTTCCTCCTATTCATCCATAGGAATCCCCAAGCTCCATTCACAATTTGACTGTGGGTGTTTGTATCTGTCTGAGTCAGCTGCTGGGTGGAGTTTCTTAGAGGATGACATGATGCTGTCTTCAAGCATAACAGAGCATCATTATAGTGCTACAGATTGGTGCTTGCCCATGGGATGGGACTCAAATTGGGTCAGTTATTGGCTTGGTATTCCCTCAGTCTCTGCTCTGTTCCCCGACCCAACATTTCTTGTAGACAGGATCAGTTTTATGGGTGGGTTGGTGTCTCTGTCTCTCCATTGGAGTTCTCAAGGAAACTTTAAAAACGTAAGACCCCATCGTTTCGAAAGTCTTGTAAAGTATGTCACCATCTTTGAAGGACAACATTCCAGACAGATTCTGTGTTGGACCTAGTCTGACTGCTTCATACACATCAAGTTTCTGGCCAGTAGGTACCATGGACTCCCTGTATCTGTAGATAAAGGAAGTAATGGTGACTCCCCTTGATGGTGCAGAGGTCCTAATGAGGCATTTCATATAAAGCATAAACTGGTCTGCTCAGTAAGGTGGCTGTGAGCCACACGTGGCTGCTGAACCCTGGAAACTGAGATGTGCTCTAAGTGAACTATTTTTGTATTGTTTACATGTTTTGGAAATATTGTGAATTTTGGAGATGTTCAACCAGTAAAATCTATATGGACATCTCAAAATCTTAAAAAAAAAAAAAATCCCAGATCTAAACTACTTTTGATCATAAGCTCTTTGGATAAATAAACTGATTCTCAGTGCATGAGAATGTGTGTTGCTCTTGCAGAGAACCTGAGTTCACTTTCCAGCGTCCATGTCAGGTGGCTCACACTTATAACTCTAGTTCCCGAGGATCTGATGCCCTCTACTGGCCTCTTCAGACACCTGCACTCATGTGCAAACACCCACATACAGACTCACCCAAATACATATAGTTAAAGATAAAATAAACGTTCCGTAAAAGCCAGATGGGGGCAATGAAACAAGTCCAATATCTCCTTTTCCTTCTGGCTAGTGGTCTCAAGTAATCTGACTTTTCTTCCTTGGGGATAGCATTTTATAAACACCTGTTATGTGTTAGGTTCTCCTAAATATTCATCTGTCAAATCATGTACTAACACAATTCTATAGCTTGTAAATAACAGTTTATACCACCCCACATGAGTTATTTATAGTAGACATCAAGTTATGGTAAACTCATGTGTATGATGATGTCTTTCTGGATTTGTAAATGGTCATCACAGTCAAACAGTATGTGCCACAGGGTAAGTCCATGGCACCAGGACTTAGATTCAAACACTATCTGATCTGTCTTGACAAGAAAAACATGAGAATCCCCTTTGGAGAGAAAGCAGAGAACTAGAAAATCCCCTAAAGCCTGGCCTTGCTGGGAAGTATCACTAATCCCATTAAACCCCTAAGCTTCAGCCGCCCACATGTGAAATATGAAGCTACTTAAATAGCATTTCTTCTCTTGACTGAGGCACTGAGAGCACTTCTCCACCCAGTCTTTTGACACTGTAATTGAATTAATCCCCAAAGGAATTGCCATGTCCTTGAAGAGTTGATCTAAATGTTGGCATTTCTGCAAAGGTAAGAGAAAGGGAGAACAAACTAGTCTTCTCTCCATTGAGGCACTTTAATAGGATGCACCCCTCTGTAAAAACAAGAAGGAACATGAGATTTTCTTGTCATTGGACTTAAGCCAAAAAAAAAAAAAAAAAGAAAAAAAGAAAACCATCCTAAACTATTGGAGAACTAATGTTAGAACTTCATCTATAAAAGAATAAGAAGGCATTCTACTTCCTGTCTTTGTTAGCCACCAAAATGGCATCTTCTTTCTGTTTAGAGGGCACAGAGAGAACTTTCTGGGTTAAGGAGATGAGAATAGTGGAGGGATACTTGTTAGAGTCATTGATCAGAAGGAAACAAGTACAGGTTAGCAGAGGTTTTATAATAGAAATTTTGGAAACTCTGGACTATAACGCCAATAAGAATATCTCCAATCAAGCACGTTGTCAAACTCCTATGACCACACATGTAGATATATGCATTATTTCTCTGCAACTGTGAAGAGAAGACCCCCATGTTTAGGCTTGCCCTATTCTCATGCCTTCACCCTGTACTAGGCTATCTTTCTTCATCCCTCCCTTTCTTGTTAAGTTGACTATGGCTACCATTTTCATTGCCTCCCCCTCCTACATCTCATACTTGAATCTCAATTCCAGGGACCCCCTCCATCAAAGCTCTCAGTGAAGAACATACCAGTAGATCTAATGCCTTTTGTCACCTCATACTATATAAATTCCCAATAATACTCCACATAGCCCATGTTATAGATTATCCACCAGAGAAGACTGCTTGGACATGGGTTTAAGCCAATAGAAATTCTTTATAAGCTGGACAGCAACTACACTGGATGTTTGGGATTCCAAAATAGCACCAAACCTTTCTCAAGATGAGATTTTAAGCACAAAAACCATGTTTTGGGTTGACATACTTTAGTTAACAAGAACAGTTATCCAGAAGAGAAACTTTAGAAGCCAAAAAGCAAGGTTAGTACATTTAGAGAGTTTCCTATAACTATGGACTTTGATGGATTAGGCCTTTGTTTTAATTTCAGCAGGCGGTGCTATGTGTTGAGTTTTGCAGCCTGAATGGTATTTCCACCATGAAAAGGTCTTAGAGTCTACTAAGTATGGGGCCTTGCTACAGCCCACTTCCATCACTCTGCTATGATGACACATTATTCTTTTGACTTTTGAGCAATTTTCATGGGTACATATTATTGCTCAACTTCCTTTATTCATTGGTAGGGCCCAGGATCCCAGCAAGGAAATGGTGCTACCCAGAGTGAGCAAGTCTTCCTGCCTCAATTTATGTAGTCAAGAAACTCTCTTACAGACATGTCCAGAGACTTACCTGACCTATACCATCCTCCATAAGAGTGCTTGGAGACTTGTCTCCAGGTGACTCTAGACAACTCCAACTATCATACATATCATCTGGCTTATTGTCCACTGACCTCACCCCTGTATCCCATTATCATATTTGGGGGCAATACTATCTCCATTGAAAGGTCATGACCCAAAGTGATTCAGTGAATTAGTAAACATCTTTAAAATGGCCATCTATGATTTAAACATGAAGCTCTTTTATCTTCTCACTGACAGAGATCTGGAAAAGCTAACTGTCCTGTGATACAAGGCAAATCATTTCTAGTTAGGAGAGCCCTCTGGTCTCTATGATTAAATCAATTCTGCCTTCTGGGAGAGGATACTATTTAATCTAGAACCAGTTGTTCTATTTGAGACCCATAAATTATTGCAAACTTTTGACAGCTTGGAATATTATCTAATAAAATAAATTTTGGAATTTAATAATAAGAATCATGTCATAAAGGCAAGAATTTTAGGGTAGGAAGCAGGAAGAGTTTTACTCATCTTAGTATTAGAAAATATCACACCATAAGAGGACACAGCAAGCAGTATATTTTCTCAGAAAAAAATACAACTTTTTCTAAGAGACTTACTGCCCACCAGTGATTAGGGCACTAACATCGAGGTAAAGCACCTGTGTCATCATGTGAGTTTCTCTGGGCAAGAGATGCATTTGCTGCATATCCACTGCCAAGTTATTTCTCCCTGACTTTTCTTCCTGCTTAATCATTCCTTTCCAAGAGAGTAGCATGTTTATGAGTCTGACTTTTCATTGACCAAGACTTAGGGCTCTCGGGGACTTTGAGCTGGAAACCATGGTGACAGGGCTGGTAAATATCACATTAGCATAATAAGCAGGAGATTCTGATTTTGCTGTGGGAATACACATTTTATCCAGTGCTAAAAATAGATTATTGAGATTATCTTGAAATCAACTTCAGTGTTTGCAGCACATAAAATGGCTCCTATGAAAAAAAATGGCTCCTATGAAAAGATCTTGTTTTGCAAGGGTGTTTTTCCCTCTAAGAACTAAGCATATATGCTGTTAGGTACATCATATGCCTTGCATTCTGACCTCCTAGGCAAAGGGCACCCTTTAATGAGCCATAAGATTCAACAAAAATAATTTTACCTCACCTCATATGATTATTAGATACCATCTAGTCTTCTTGAAGGAAAGACAAAATGGACAATGGTAAACTAATGGCTGACTTTATGGACATCCTTCTTTCCTGTATGAAAAGCTATTTTTTCAAGGTGTTCCACCTTAGATGTGAGCACCAGTGATCCAATAGCATAGGCTCCCTATCCATAGTTCCACTTCTGTGGTTTCAATTAGTCCTCATCAACCACCATATGGACACATTAAATGGAAATTTTCATAAGTAAGCAATATGTACATTTTACATTGTGAGCCATTCTGAGTATTATGGAGAAATCTGGCATCATCCTGATCAATCCTATTCAACTCACTAGCCATTGTTTTCTCCAGAGTATCTGCATACACTACCCTCCCAACAGTCATTTATTCAGTACTCTTCCCTGCTATCAAATAAACTGAGATTATGTTTCAACGCTTGCATTCAAATAACTCTTCTGTCCCTAATCCATTCACTTAGTCATGTTATTTCAGCATGTAAGTATTCTGTCACCACATCATCACAGACAAGTGAATGTAGCATAAGACATTTTGAGAGACAGTATCTATATAAATTTTGTTATAGTAAATTCTTAAGGTTGTTCTATTTCATTATTAGTCTTTTGTTAACTTCTATGGCCAATTTATGAATGGAATTTTATCATGAATATGTACAGATTGGAAAGCAGTAGGAAGCTTAATATCACCTCTGGTTTCAGGTACCACATAGAATCTTAGAAAATTTTTCCTGTGTGTGAGAGGACACATGCAAGAGAGGCTAAGCTGCCTGTCACCTTAGAGATATTTGCATGTATCGTCAGTAACAAGAGCAACAGCACTTTGTTCATCTTGCTGGATGTTTTATATTGTTTGAGGCATCTGTGATTAATCATAACTATACTACCAGTGAGGAAACTATTGACCAGCTCTGCACAGATATCTTTGTGAGTCCCAGAGTGTATCAAAAGTCAGGAGAAACCCTAGCAAAGTGGGCTCTACTTCCTTCCACACTTAATCCTTAGTAGAAGTCTTTTGTGGCTGAGCATCCTAAGCCACTGAAGAAGCAGAGAGTGTAGACAGAGTTTACTGGTACATGGCTGAAGATAAATGCTGCAGAGAAGATGACCAAAACAATGTCATTGCTGGGTCAGTGTTGAGACGAAAAGGACAAACATGTAAAGACTGGTCACTGCTGTTACCACTTGATCTCCATTTTCCTGATAATATGGATTACTTTAAAATAGCTAAAGGGTTACACAAGGACAGCTGTCTCAAACCCCCCACCCCTCAAATAGCTAAAAGGGGTCTTCTATATAAAAAGAAAATCATGAAAAACATGTATCTTGGGCTGGGGAGATGGCTTAGTCAGAAAAGTCTTGGCATGCAAGTATGACAACCCATGATTAGATCTTCAGCACTCATGTAAAATGCCAAATATGGACATACTCATTTGTAACTCCATGGCAGGGTAGGGTAGAAATAAGCATATCGCCAATTAGACAGCCACCCTAGAAGAACTGATGAGAGTATCTCCAGCTCCAGGTCTGATGAGAGTGTATGCTTCAGAAAATGAGGTAAATGAAGGCCAAATATCAGACTCTAGTTTCTCCAGATATGCACACTCACACAAACATATACATAGCACACACACACACACACACACGCAGAGAGAGAGAGAGAGAGAGAGAGAGAGAGAGAGAGAGAGAGAGCTTCAACTGTGCCATTATGTTATTTCTAAAAAGTTAACTTCATGCCAATCCATCTGGTTTGCTCAAATTATCAATTCCTTAGCATCTACCAATTTTTCGACAGCAAAATAGCATCTTCAGTTGGTCTGTGGACCCAATATATTTATCTACTTCTTTACTTAGCTACACACAGGCTCACTAGAATTAGCTTCCAATCAGCTAAACGAGTTCTTGAATATAGTGTATAAGTAAAGATTGTTTTCTGCATAAAAAACTAATCTATTTCCTTTCTTTCTTCACTCCCTCACTTCTTATCTCTCCTATTATTTGTTTATTTATTTTGGTGGACTCTTGCTGTGTAGCTCAGACTGGCCTTATACTTATGGCCTTTTCGCCTTGGCCTCCCTCCTGAGCTCGCGGATTATAAGACACCATCACGCCTGCCCACAGTGGTGTCTAAGTGCTGTGAATCATTTCTACTGAACAGAAAACACAGAGCTGTCTCGTTTCAATTGCATTAGTAAACTGCCTTCCTTTGTAATCACAGTTCTTTCATTAAAAATGTAAAAAATCCCCCCCCCCCCCCCGCCGGCACAGTGGCTAAAGCATGTAATCCCAGCATGTGGGAGGTGAAGGCAGAAAGACAGCTGAAACTGATGCTGTCCTGAGCAGCACAGCAAGACCCTGTCTCAAACAATGATAAAATAAAATAAGCCTAATAGCTTTCCCTGAATACTTCTCACTATTAACTGGAATTTTACCTTCCATGATTTTTTAAAATACAACTACTTAGACAGGAATTTGTTATTCAAGAAAAGCAGACTTCCAAATGTTTACAAGTTGGAATGCTGAGCTGTCTTCACAGTAATAAGCTCTAAGCAGAATAATAAATGTCACATGCAAGGAAATGGACTTTTAGTGTGGTTTCTAAGTATGTAGCATGGCAATATACTTGGGTGCACAATATTTCCTATAGTGTCTTACTCTGTAGGGATTCACATAAAGTTGCCTGCTTGTAAGTTTTAAATTCATCCATTTGAGAATGGCAAAGACACTTTAGGGTGAGATTTGGCCAGAGGGCCAAAAGATACCTGTTTTCTGTTCTGGTTTAGATACTATGATCCTAGTCCAATATGAGATTCTTTGGTAAACAGTTCAGCATGGAGAAATGCATCTAGACTAGAAGATCTCAACAGTTCGAATGCTGTGACCCTTTAATACAGGTCTTCATGTTGTGATGACCCCCAGCCATAAAATTATTAGGTTGCTACTTTAGAACTGTACTTTTACTACTGTTATGAATCATAATGTAGGTATCTGATATGCAGGATATCTGATATGTGACATCCCCCAAAGGAATAGAGACCCACAGGCTGAGAACAATTGACACAGAAGAAGGATTTCCCTTGCTTGATCCTTGTGCCCATCCCTGGCCTCAGTGAGGAAGGTTTTAAGTATGAGCTGTTATTGACCAGAAGCCACCTCTGCAAAGCGAACACACCAGAGAAGACCATTCTTTGTCTTCATGTCAAGACTTTACTTGCAACTGAACTATAGACACAGTAGAGGAGGAAAGTTCAAGGCAGAACACCCTGGGCTCTTCAAAGCTCTGGGCAGAGCAAGAGATTAAGAGGCCTGCCCCGGTGCAACTCAAACCCACTTTGCTCCAGTTGGTCAAATTCTGGAGAGCTGAGAACCCAACTAAAGAATGAAGAAGGGCACCAAAGAAAAGGTGAGATTTTTCTCTCCTGTATCCTAGGAGGAAATCCCAAAGGAAACCACAAATGGAAGAAATGGACTTTCTCCCTGTAACATGGAAGATCCAGAGAGTGGCAAGACCACGGCAGGTGTCTGTCTCAGGAAAGAGGCCTTCACTGTGAATGACAGTTTATAAATGGGGCCAGATAATATTCTCTACTTTGACCTAGTAATAATGCCATTTCTCAAGGACTTTGATAAGGAGAAAATATGAACCACGTGTATACACTTTTGTCACAGTTTTCCAACACTGTATTTTTGCATATAATGTTTTTACTTCTTTTGTGTACAGTGTATCTGTTGATACTTACATACCCATAAATATGGATATCCCTGATTTTGACTAAGAAACAACTTTTTTTATTTTTATTTTTTTTAAGAAACAACTTTTAAATTCATATTTAATAGTGTCTATTTATAGTAAGTAACCCTAAAGATCAGGAGCCATATATTTCTCTACAAGCCTAGGAAACATAGATAAAGGATCATGAAGTGATCAGAATTAAGTTGGTGAACAGTGATGGTCTTGCTGCTACCCAGCAAGTGGTAGCTGATCTATAATTCAAAGCATCCGGCTGACTTGAATTTCTTTATTCCCTATTTCACTATGTTCCTTGCTTCTATGTTGCCAAGTATGTTCTTAAATTATTCAAAAAAAAAATCACACCAAGTACCTTCCTCGGAAAAGAGTGTTAAATAAAATAACCCAGTAATGCCAGCAAGCTAAAAGGAGTACTCTGGTGTATTTGTTCTTAAACAGGATCTAGAACAAGAAGTATTTCCTGGCAGCTGCTCCTCAAGGGAGTCCCAGAAATCTGAGATTCTGTTCTACAGATATTATTGGAATGTTTGATTTCCCAAGTTTACATCCAAAAGCTTTTTCTCTTAAGGTTTTTTTTTTTTCTATCACTTTATGGATGGCCAATTTGCTTGATTTGCACTTAGCCTCAAGGCTGGAAATAACTTGCAGTCATGGCTCCTAGCAGCAAACAGAACTGAAGGCAGATCTTCTTGCCTTGAGAGAATCCAGAGAAAGACTTTAAAAAATCATAGTTGGATAGAATCCAAATTCAGTGTGAACTTCCTATCTCTTCAACAGGTTTGCAGAAAATAGAATAACCAAAGAAGGATGCTCATGCCCAAAAGCCTTTTAAAACTAACACTGTGTGAGTCCAGACCTCTTCGAGCTCCTTAGCTGGAAACATGGCTCCTTACCTGCATGTCCCAATGTCTTCCTTCTGAGCATGCCTTTGACGAATGCCTTCCAAAGCCTACTAGTACGAAACCCATTTTAACATTTCGACGATCCGAGCTCTTTCACGCCCCAAAGCTATGGGAGCTTTGCCACACAAAGCCCTATCCATGTCTCCGCAGCTGTATCCTGGTAGCACACACCAGAAGATAGCAAGTAAAGTGGCATAAGCATCTGCCTCCCGAAATATCCAAATTCTGGCAATCATGCAGAAGAGGATTTTACACTTAGTGCATTCCCAGATACGATGGCAAGTTTTCAAAATTAGGGATTACTGGGCCCTGGCCCAGGCTTTTCAGTTTAATCCATCCCCAAAATGACCCTTGGTATTGACTTTGTTTTATTTTATTAATGTTTCAAATCTCTGCAGTCTATTCTTGACTGCAGGAGGTATGGGAACTGTTCTATCCAGATCTTGACATGGACGAATGTTGTTCTCAGCATCCATAACACTTGACTACTGTTGAACTGTATTAAAGGGACACCTTCCTTTATTCTTCTTGTGGAAACATTGAATTCTCTTTTTATCAAGTGGATGTCATTGTGTATAGTTGGCTTCTGCATTTATTTCCTGTTTCTTTCTGTCCTTTTGTAAGATCCCCCTTGGCGGACTTCACAATACTTAGCAAAGCCACACATTCAATGCATAGCATTAGATTTCGTGTACATATTTCTTAGCACTAAAAGAACCTTTAAAAAAAATTCCTGATCCCAGTTGGAATCAGAAAAGAATTCCACCGACTGTTTATAACTAGAAGTAAGATGAGCCCTGTTACATCTGTGAAGCACTGCATCTGTGCATTGTATTTGTAACCCATCTATGAAAGCGTGAACCCACTGAGATGCCACAAACCACACATCACAAAGATCCATGCTAAACTGAGATAACTGTGGGTTTGGTGTTTTTTGTTTTTTGTTTTTTGTTTTTGTTTTTTTTTTTCTTACAAACAGCAAAACTTCACTTATCTTTAAAAGAGTAATAACTAGTGTGTTTTGGAGTCACAAACTAAATACATTTCCAAAAGTTATCTCAAGTGCTTAAAGTGCTTGCTTTTACTCAAGTGACAAGCAGATATTCTTTGGTGAGTTGCTTAGAAATCAACACATAGAAACCACCAACTTGCCTGAACAGGTCTGGGAGTGTGCTAAAACTCTGTGCTCATGGCAGAGTACATAAAAGCACTTGTCTTAGCAGGGACTTTCTGGCCTTTGGGGAGGTATTTGGCTTTAGGGGAGGATTTACAGAAAAACCAAGCTTTAACTGAATGTGTCATTATGTGGCCAGAACAGTGGTGGCAACCCCTGAGGATGTCGCAATGCAAAGACAATCTTTTAGAAAGCTCTGGGAGAAGAAAACGACACAGCACACATAATAAGAAACACTAGAGTTCTACTGTGGGAATTCGGAAGAGAAAGTGCTTGGAAAGATGTAGAATGGTGAGGGAAGCCTTCTCGAAGTAGGTAGAAATGGAGGTGGCCTGAAAAGTCTAGATAAATAGAGATAAGCTTGTATATAGGGAGTAGAACTGAAGGGCTGGCTCAGCAGTTACGAGCACTGGCTGCTCTTGCAGAGGACCCGGGCTTGGTTCCCAGCACCCACATCAGAAAGAACATAACTGCTTATAATTGCAGTTCCAGAGCATCCCATGCCCTCCTCTGGGCTCCTCAGCCAGCACACATGCAGTGTGCACACATACACTTAGGCACACACATACATGTAACATACAAAACTTAAGAAGCTGGATAGATGGATCAGCGGTTCCGTGCACTGGCTGCCCTTGCAGATCACCTGGCTTTGGCTCACAACCTCACAACCACCTGTCCCTCTAGTTCCAGGTGATACGGTGCCCTCTTCTGACCTCTGTGGCCACTGCATGCAGATCGAATTCTTACATACATGCAAGCCACTCATATATATAAAATAAACATGCAGAAGAGCGGTGCTATGTCAGAAGTAGTATCAAAGTTGAACAGGGTCCAAGAGGTAAGTAACCAGCCTAGTGCTTCCCAATTGCTCTGTGTGTGTTTGCTTATGGAGACAGTGAGAATAAACAAACGCGTGAGAATCATGTCTTAGGTAGCTGTGAGGAGTTGAGTGCAGTCAGACTTAGAACAGGGTCTAGGACAAAAAGCACTCAGTACAAAACATTCTTGTTGTTATTGTGTCTACCATCACTAATGTCGTTGTGACTTCATTATTTCCTGGAGACAACTGCGTAGTAAGAAAACAATGCCAAGAACTATTGGCTGGAAGGTGAGGTCAGATTATGGACACTAAATGTTAAGGCGACAGAATAATGGGGAATAAGATGAAACCAGGATAATTCACCTTTGTACAAGTGAAAGGCTTGGCGGAGAAGCCAAGGTGAATTTGGGTTGTGTGTGTGGCAGAGGACATTCTAACAGTCTGTACTGTCAATCTTATTCACTTAAAGGCATCCTTTCAGGAAGACTGACCAACTGAAATGCCATCACACTGAGATCCAGGCCCCCCCCCCAAAAAAATCCATAAGACTTCATACCTTACTAGTCAGAGGCCATAAATGTCCCTTCTCAGTTATTCTTAGGAAAAAAAAAAATATGTTCAGGGAACAACATACTAATTAGAGACTGGCATGTCTGCTCTGACCATCCCGTTTAGCTGTGGTTATTATAGGACTGGGGACATGCTGACACATCTATTTCTGGAGTTTTGGGGGTGATGTTTGGTTTTGGGTTGGTTTTTAGAGGAGAAAAAATAAAAGGAGTAACTTGAAGATAAACTAGTCTGACATGGCAAGTAGACCACATGGGTTTAATTTAAGAGTAGGTGAGAGTCTGCTCACTGAGCAGTAAATCAGGGTGCTGTGGTCCTGGCTGCTTCCGACAGCCCAGGCTCAGCTCAGCATCTCAACATTCACAAGTTCTCACATTATCAGCAGAAAGAACTGCAGACGATGGCTTGGCTTTCTGATCACACCCTACCCTATTTCCACCAGCAAGCACAGAAAATAGAGTTACACCCTGGGGACAGGCCGGGGAAGGCTTTGTGTTACTTTGCAGCTTAATAATTCTCTCGATGCCTGTCATTTTGATTCACCCAACAGAAAAGTGCTCAGATCAACATCTCTTATCGCCAAGGGAAAAGACTCTCAGAAATTACAAATTACTCCTAACCAATTTCCTGTACTTTCATATAGAAAAAGAAATTATACTGGATAAAAGAACACCAGCTGAGTTTCTGTCCAGTTATATTTAATGCAGAATTCGAACTAAACCAAGACATATACTACATATGTATACCACACTACATATATATACACACACAACACATATATACATACACACATGCACACACACCACACACACACACACCATGCACACACACCATATACACACACACCACACACCCCATGCACACACACCACATATGTACACACAAATACATGCACACATCAGATACACACACCACACATGCACACACACATTTACCACTTTCCTCTCACTTGAATGCTTAAGTTTTACACGTTTGTTGATTCTCACTGTCGATAGATAAATTTTTCCACTGAGAAATGGTTTTAGAGGAGTGACAGAATTCAACATTTCAAAATTGTTACTTATTAAAATCTTAACGAAAGTCTTGGTATAAATGGTCAAACTGTGGCCAGAGTTACAGTATGATCCATCTATCTTTTTAGGTCCCATAACCTTGAATTCAACCAACCTCAGACAGAGCACACTTGAAAATGAGAAGCCACCTCAGCACTTAACATGTGTAAAGACTCCTTTCCCGTCACTCTTCTCTGAACCATATACTGCAGCTGTTTACAAAGCACGGACACCACTGCAGTTTCTAAAAGTAATGTGGAAGCGACTGAAAGGATATAGAAGCAAGGGCACAGGTTAGGCGCACATACTAGGCTGTTTCATGTAAGGAAACTGAGCAGGCAATGGTCCTCCACAGATGGCTACACTTTAATGATTTCACTTAAATACCTATGTGCTTGGGGATCTCTAGTTCTGCCTTCACCGAGCAGTTCTGCCTCCAATGAACAGCCAAAGAGTTGTGAGAGACACAGAAGGTCATGAAATGAAGTGAAAAGAAATGAAATCAAATAAAATGGAATCCTCCTTTATCAACTTGTTTTATCACATGCAATTAAGACTTCCCTACTGTGGGATTTAAGATGGGGGGCATGGACACAGGTGAGTGGATGCTGCAAATGATAGGCTCTTAAATGTCAATTAGCAGGAAAATCACCCCCCAAGAACCCAGCTCTTAGCTCCCACTCTAGAGACTCAGGGGTGGGTCCAAGGGCATTGTCAACACACGTCCCGAGTCATCTTGATGCATGAGGTCTTTGGTCTAGATTTTGAGAAGTTCTGATAAAGCTGGACATCATAACTGGGGCAGGGATGGCCCAGTGGATAAAGTGGTTAGTGAGCAAGCATGAAAACCTGAGTTCATGAAAAAGTTGGGAACATTGGGGAGTATCTGCAGCCCCAGCATTGGAAGCATGCACAGACAGGTGGGATGACTCTTGGGTCCAGTGAGAGACTGTCTCAAAACACTAGGGTGGAGAGTGATCTAGGAAGACACCTGGCATTGACCTTTGGCCTCCTCATGAATATGTATATATGTGTGTGTACATAATATATACATAATATATATATATATATATCATAATATATATATATATCATAATATATATATCATAATATATATCATAATATATATATCATAATATATATATATAACACATACAGGAGGGATGAAAGAGATAAAGAGAGAGAGATAGACAGACAGAGACAGAGGGACACACACGGGGTGGGGGGAACTTTAGATGCTGATATCTAAAACAAGAGCTAACTCATCCATATGGCCAATCTAGTTGCATTTCAGGGGGTTTTTCAGTTTGAAATAGCTGAAACTCCGTTTTCCTAAGGCCTTTATTAACAGCATTTGCCTGTGTGAAACAAAAAGCTTCAAAATCCATAATTTTCTGGGTGTCACATGATGCTGCATCAGATGTCGGGGTGTTACCATGTTCTCTGTTTCTACTAAGGTCTCCAAAGGCCAACTGCTAATTTTCTTACCACAGCAATATTCTTTAGTCCCTCAGCCAACAAGAAAAAGACCCGCATATCTGGTTTGTATCCCAAACCAGATTTTTCTTTTTAATTTAAGAAAATCCCTGTAACGATTTTATATCTGTGATTCCCGATCCATACATTTGCAAATATGTTGTGACATTTCAGGCATGGAGTGAAAGATATAATAAAACTACTTATAAATAACGATAATCCCAGGAACTTAAAAAAATTAGACATCAGGAGGAAAAGTATTCTCAGTCGTATCTCCTCCAACTGTTTCCTAACTCCAAGGCAAGTCCCAAGACATTATTGGAGATGGGTCGCTAAACATCACCAAGCCAGTAGGTACCGAGGGAAAGAACCCCCAGTTTGAACAGTATGCTTTGGATTTTAAGAAGCCCACGAACCATTTTTAAAGGTACAGAATGGGCTCAGACCTGGGCCCTGCATCACATTAGTGATCAAGGTAGGTATGTTGTCCTCTCTGAGAATCAGTGTCCATACCTTCAAACGTGGCTCTAACATTGTGACAGTCGAGGGTCTGAGGAGAAATGTGGGTGAAGAGTCTACAGTGTCTGACTCCTAGCCGATGCACAAGAAGGCTGACAGCTTCCTTGCAAGAGTGAAAACGTTTCCTCGAAGGTAAGTAAATTGTTTAATGAATTTGTAGTGAGGTCTCTAGACCGGCAATGGAAATGAGCTCTGGGTGGTGCCAGTGATTTAGATACAGCTTATTTTGTGTCAGGGAAACATAGATTTAAATCCTGACACAGGTCCTGCCATATCTTGTGATTTCAGGCAAGCAATTTCAAGTCTTTAAGCCTGGACTCCTTGTCTGTAAAATGGGACCAAGATAGAGCTCGTATGAGAACTTCCAGGAGTCAAAGTGAAGATGACTTATTAGAAGGTCTGGTGTGAGGTAAGTGCTCAATCCTCAATCTGATGGAGTTGTTATCCACATTATTATCTTGTTATTATCACTACTAATAGATATGGGAAGGATCAAGATTCATGGATGGTGAATGTTTCTTTCAAAGCTCACTTACTTCAGTATAAACCTTATGGGTTTGCTGAAGGTCGTATTACAGCAGGTCGGCCTTGTGGAACAGCTTCATCCATATCAAACATAACCTCTAAACTCCTTTCCAGATCACTGGAGGATGCCAACATAAAATTTGGCCTCTGAGTCTGAACATGATTGTCATTGTTGCAGAGAGCTTCTGCCAGCTGAGTTGCAGACAACATGCTGGTCATGAAAAAGACCCTTTGGGCATGACAGGTACACAATTACCATTAGGTAAAATCACAGGGAAATGTCTACACCCTTAAGAACCCATTTAATAATGATTCAATACACACACCTTGCTTACCCTTAAAGAGAAAAATTGCATAAAGAGTCCACTCAATGCTTCAGGCTGGCAAGAGAAAGATTTATGCATGTTATGCAAATTAGGTAACCATATGCAAATCAAAACCCGGGTTTTCCCTTGGATTATCCTTTGGAGAGAATCAATCATTGTCTCCGTCAGTCTTTCAAGGGATCTGAGGAGGAGGTGTAATTCTCACTCGGTTCCATACAACTGGAATATCCAAGGACACAGGGAAGACTCAGAGAGAAAGTGGAGGTGATTGATTGTTCTATTTCCGCTCATTATAAATGATGTTTGAAGAGAAAAAGTGGGAGTTTATCTTCTCCAAGTTGACCTCAATATTCATCTTGTCAAGAATTAGTGGTGGCTTCTGTCTGGCAATGATTGTGCATTCTAAAAGATTCTCCAGGCAAATTTTAGAGTTTTAAAGAAGTAGGCACAACTCTGGGAACCGCTAATGTGTGAAAGACAGCCATACTTAGGAAATACCCTTTCTGTTTCAGAAGGATCGTTTCTAGCCACTCTTGAGGGCATAAATCTCATCAGTATTTCCTTTACTAAGCCTGTGCCTGAGTGCACAGGTCACATTCCCTTGGCATCCCATAATGTACTTGCCTGGAAAGACTTGGAGCTAGTCACCCCCACCTGAGAGTGCCTGCTGCCTGCCGTACAGATAGATGAGTGTTGTCTAGTAGATGGAGAGTGGAGAAGAAAATCTCCCTTAACCTCCAAATCCAGGGTTCCCCCCCCCGCCCCCAGGCATAAGGGAAAAACAGAAAGAATGATGGAGTTCTGTCCTCAAAAAAAGGCGAGATCCAGGAATAAGAACATGTCCAGCTGATGTCACAGGAGATATAGCCGATGCCGGAAGTGTGTTGTAGTGAAATGCTAAGAATTGGGGCTACTAAGGAAGGGAGAGATTTGCACCCGCTTCCAGACATCCGCAGAGGTTTTCTGGATGAAGTGACTGCTGAAAGCACTTCCTGTATTTTGGTAGAAAGGATATGGAAACCATTCCAGAGGCGTGAGTCAACAGGCACCAGAAAGGGGCTGGAGAGATGGCTCGGTGGTTAAGAGCACCCAGTGTTCTTCCAGAGGACCTGAGTTCAATTCCCAGCACCCACATGGTGGCTCACAACCATCTGTAATGGGATCTGATGCCCTCTTCTGGTGTGTCTGAAGAGAGCAATGGTGTACTCGTATACATAAAATAAATAAATAAATCTTAAAAAAAAAAAACAAAACAAAAAAAAAAACAGGCACCAGAAAAAGATGCCAGGTATCCCCAAACTACAAACAGTGGGTGTCCGACCAGAACCTACATGCACTGTGAGCAAAGGGAGGTGGAACTAAGTCTACCAAGAGACTGGCCACACATCAGTATTTGAAGAAAAAAAAATATTAGCAAGGGAATCAGAGAAATGATGGAATTGAGGGGGATAGACCCAGAGTTGCAAAAGAAAAGAAAAAGAGTAGGCTCGGCGGGAGGCAGGGGCCTAGAAGACTCCTGGGAAGCTTGAAAACCCGCTCATGAGGAGCCCAGCAGCTACGGGTTTTCCTCATCTTCTTACCACAGAGTGCATAGCCTGGTACAAAGTGGTTCTCTACGCAGAACGGTGTGTTTTAGATAGAGAAGAGGTGGGGGTGGAGTGAAGGAAGGGGAAATGAGAGACGGAAGTGGACACAGGCAAGCATTAGAGACATTACCCAGTAGGACTTGGAGAATTAGCTTGTAAATACCAATCAAAATGGAGAACAGTGTACTACTCATAAAGTCCTTCCATCCATTGTCTAGTTAGTTGCAGTCTCCAAAGACCAGGCTGCTGGTTACTTTTCTTGTTTTATTCAGCAGCAGGGGCTCATGTAGCCTAAGCTCCAAGCTAGCCTTGAACTCCCTATGTAAGCAAGGACGGCCTTGAGTTTGCTATCCTCTTGCCTGTCTCAAAGGCTGGTATTACTTACAGACACGGGCTACCACCCCTGGTTTTTGTTTTGTTTTGTTAGTGGTGCTGGGGGGTCGAACCCAAGGTTCTATGCATGTTAGGCAATCCCTCTACCAAACAAGTCTTGATACTGTGCTAGAGATGCAAAATAGAGCAAACTGGATGAAGAAACATGGACTTCTCTGACACTGGGCAGCTTCTTGGAAGACCGTGATCCATTCAAACTAGAAGGCTTTCCCAAACCCATCATTAGACTGAATGATAACAGCATGACCTCCCCATGGAGAGAAATCCCAGTCTTAGTCATGCCCCCAGTCTCTGATGCTCCTCAAAGGGGTGGCTACATTTTGGTTTTTTTAATAGCTATTTCTCTCAATGCTCCAATGCTCCTAGATGCTCTAGTGACCAGGATTCAGACTCTCAAAGTGTTTCTTACTCCGTGACTCAATGAACAAAAGGTTAAAAAGGGTTATCTCCATATTCAAACTCCATTTTAAATTTCCTTTATGCTGTTCAAATTATTAGAATTCTTCCTGCCTCACATCTCAGTCTGCACAAGACACTATTCTCTTCTCTGTTTACTTATAATTGTTACGGTAATAGGTGATGTTTGGAGGACCCACACTTGACAAGGCTAACCTATTTTAAATAGACAATTATAATGAGATGTCTCCATTTTGCCCCTACATTTTGAGTTTCTCATTTTATCATTTTAAAATAATGCCTAAATGTAGTTAGGATAAAAAAAAATGAGAAGAAATTGAAGAATTTTTAAATACTTTGGCAGCAGACATGCCATTGCCATTGAGTTTGGGAGAGGTTTAACTGCCCTGTGAAGTATTCTTGGTGACACAATAGCAGACACAATTGATTTAAGGACGCATCTACATCCTACATGTTCTTCTCTAGTGTACAGCGAGGCATCTAGCAAATGCTCACTGAGCTCTCTTTCCTGTGCTTGTCTGCCGGTCTCTCCTTCTTTTCCTCATTCTTGCCTCCAACAACACCCTCTGCCCCTTATTACACTGAACAGCCTTCGTAAAAGACAGTGCCGGACTCTGGGGATTAGTCTCTGTCTGCTGTCTGCTACTGGGGTAATTTCAAGAGGTGTCCATAATCGTGGGAACTGGAACTATGCAGTAAAGTTTCATTTCACATCAGCTTAAATGCTGAAAACAGTGCCAAGGAATGGGCATTAGGTCACCTCAAAGTGCTTCTGCTGTGGGGGCTGTGGTGGTCACTATTATTAAAGCTTTTAAGCATCTTGACGGTTATAATTCCACGTGATGCTTGCGTCACAATGAATGCTGCTCTGTGACACTTGTTTAACACCACTGCTTCCAAAACACTTCCATTGGAACTCGTTTAAAACAAACAAAAAATGTGTATATTTTTTAAAATGTGGTATATTAAAACTGAAAATATTTGAACAACACATTGAAAAGGAGAAATTAAATAAAGAGGTTTGGTGTGCTGGTGATCAAAAGAGTCGTGAACTCTTCTCAAAAATTCCCTTTTTAAAGTCAGGATTGGGCCCAGAAGTAGGAGACTATAGTATGTTGGTCTTTGTGTTCTCTGAATATTGCTATTTCTCCTTGACTCTCTTCAATGTCTGTGTGATACTTTCAACCACCTACTTCAATATGCAAAGGTTATTTTCTTTTGCAAAATTCTTATAATGTTATAAATTCCTGTTTACCACCTGCTTTCAAGATTCATTGATTATACGATAAATTAAGCATTTATTATAGATGCTTAGAATTGCACACTAAGAGAGGAGGGCAAACCATTACTGTCAGTAAGTTATGTTTGCTCTCTCTCCTTAGTGCTTTTTGTAAGTGGGCTTTTTTTTTTTTTTTTAAATTGCTTGGTCTAGATTTTCAATTTTTATTGTTCATATTTTGCTTTGTTTTGCACTTGTAAAGAAAACTTTCAAAGACAGAACAACGAACACAATAATGGCAATTCAGAACTAATTTTGAGGAAAAAGGATTTTAAAGATTCTCCAACCCTCATTGCCCGCTGCCTCTAAACAATGCCCAGGAGAAAATAACATCCTTTTATTTATTAGTCTATGCTCACTATATAGCTGGGCAATTATTCCAGCTTCAAACAAATTAGCTTAAACAAATAAAAAGCCGAGTTGTTTCCTAGGGATAATCAGATTTTTCCATTTCCTTGCTACCCAAAGGTTATACTTCCTGTTGGGTTAGGCAAGCTTTCATTTTCATGGGTCAGTTTAGGGGAGCCAGATAGTTATTAGAAGGATAAAGTCATTTCTGAGGCTCATAGGGAGATGAACAAATGTCTTATAAGAGAAATAAAACCCAAAGGAGCCCCAGAGAAGTGGTCTGTCTTAGATTCTGTTCTTCCAACTGTCACCAGGTAGGCAGAGATTCCTACAGCAAAGGAACTAGGTGGAAGGATGTGAGCTGAGTACTAAGAACAATGCCAACCTTTGGAAATAGAGAATGTATCTGTATTCATCTGCTCTGACTTGCATGATAAAATATTACAGGCGGTGTGGCTGAAACAACAAAAATGTGTTTCTTCCCAGATCTGGTGTCTGGGATCAAATACCAGCAGATCTGGTTTCTGACAAAGGCTTTCTCTCTGGCTGAGAGACTTTCTCACCCAGCACTAGCTAGAGTTTTCTAAAGAAACAGAACTGATAGAATAAAGACATAGATATTAAAAGAGAACTTATTAGACTGGCTGATAGGATGGGGCATCCATTATCCAACAGTGGTTGTCTCACACTAAAGAAGCCAAAAATCCATTAGTTCCTCAGTCCGTGAGGCTAGATGTCTCAGCAGTGAAGGCTTTGAAGACTGCCAGAGAGATGCTAGTCTTCCATCTAAGCTAGAAGTCGAAGAACTTGTTCTAAAATGAGGCAATAGCAGATGAACTTGCCAGTGAGCACAAGCAGGCAAAAGACAGTTTGCTCAAGTACACCAGTCTTTTTATGTAGACTCGTATCACCTTCATTTAGGATGCTTCAAATAATCAACAGAAAATTCCCCCAAAGGACCGCCCAGAAGTGTCTGTTTTAGTTGATTCCAGATACAGTCACATTGATAACACCATGATAACCTTTTCTCTGTGCACATGCTCAAGGAGAGAATGAGGATGACAGGACTCCCTGGCATCTTCTCTTATAAGGACATTACTCCCCATGAATGTGTGATCTCCACTCGGTTCTGATCTGAATGTGTCTTTCAACATTTCCATGTTGGAAATTGTAGGGAGCAGAACTCAGGAACTCAAGATGGCGCCTGGTTGGGTGCCAGACGCACCAGGCACATTGGCTCTCCATCTCAGGATGCTTGGGGTGGCACGTAGGCTAAGCTTTACTGCGAATGCATTTTGCTTGTTCATTGTTACATAAGATCGGGCCATGTGATGTATGTGCTCAGCACCAATTAAGAATGACCTCGTGGCAAGTTCTGATTGGGGAGGACACAGAGATTTAAGTGCTGGGAGCTAGAGCTGGGGGGGGGGGGGTTTGCTGTTTTTCAAGGTTCCTGAATAAACCGTGTTGGGAAGAAGATCCCATGTTCGTTGTCTTCTGTCTGCTGGTCGGTTTGGGAGGCGACAGGAAATGTAATCCCGACTAGGAGACTGCTGGGCATTGGGGGGTGAATAGGCCTTGAGCAGGTCACCTGCCCTTCTTAATAAATTACACAGCTATAAAAGGGCTTATGAACATCGGTTTTCTCACTTTTACTCTTCTGACATGTGAAGACACGCATGGGGCTCACCCTTCTTTTGGATTAACTATGTGGGGAAGCAGCTGGAAAGCCTGAGCCAGATGCAGCCATCTCATGTTTAGATTTCTCAGCCTCTGTACAGCGAGCAATACGTCTCTGTTCATTATTAATTACTCCATCTGTGGTGTTCTGTTACAGCAGCACAAAAGGAAGCATTTTATAACCTCATTTAGCCTTAATTACATGTTTAAAGACCCCATCTCACACAGCGGGTGAGAGCTTCCCTGTATAAATTTGGCTAGGGAGGACACAAATATTCAGTTTGTAGCAATGTCTTAAGGCACTGTGGGGAGCAGGTCACCTGGAAGCCATCACCTTCAGAATCACAAGCAGAAGCCAGAAAGATCTCCTCTCCACAGTCACTTAGAACTTCACCCAAGTTCTTATGCCTGTGAAAGGAACAGCTGGCCAGAGTCTGAATGTTACCCTTTGAAACACCTGCTGTGTTTGATTTTTGCTTAAGAATTTGCAGATTTATTTCTAGTCTGCTCTCCCATGATGCGTGCTAGGTTTGCTCTGAGTATCCCGTATCTACAATCAGATGAATTTAGAAAAGGGAGTTGTGGTGTACTTGGACCAGAAAACTGAGCCATGGAGCCTTCAATCCTAGAGCAGCAGGAGGAAAGAGTCATCCCCTGGCAAGGGACTGTAATGCCTGGGTCCAAGTCAGACCAATTGGGTCAGCCCCGGCCCCAATCTAGAAAAGACCCATTTAGGTTAAGTCATGAGGCTTCAGAGGTCATTAATACAATGGGTTAGGGAGTATCAATCTCTTATAACATGTCCTCTTCCTCCTTACTGTTTTTTACATTTCCCTTATATCTCGTTTATTGTTTGTGATATCCTGCGTACGTTCCCTTGATACTTGCTTTGGGAGTGTATTTCAACTTTAAAAAAAAAAATGTGTATAGTTCCTCAATTAGATAAGCGAGGAGATGGAGGTGAATATGATCAAATTATAATGTATATAAATAATTAAACAATATTTTAATTATTGGAGGGATTGTGACAGGGTCTTTCTACATAGTCCTGGTGGTCTCAGACCTCTCTATGTAGCTTAAAACACAGAGGTCTTTCTGCCTCTGCTTTTCAAGGGCTGGGATTAAAGGTGTGCATCCGCATGCCTGGCTGGTATATTTCAATTCTGACCCTTCGTACTTTAGAATGCGACCTTATTTGAGGTCAGGAGTTTTATACGGGTACCATATTACAATGAGGTCATTAAAGGGGACCCTGGTTGATATCCCTATGATAAGAGGGGATCGGAATATTTCTGGAGCACGATTGAAATACATGCTTTCAGAAGATACAGTGAGAATATCGAAGCCATGCTTCTAGAAGCCGAGAGAGGGTGACCTGGAACAGATTGTGCACTAACACTTTCAAAGAGAATACAGCCTTGCCAACATCTTGGATTCAGACTTCAGCTTCTAGAACTTTGATAAAAAAAAAAAAAAAAAAAAAAAAAAAAATTAATTCAACAAACCTTTCCTTATGGTTGTACAGGTAAATAAAGCCAGCACTGTGAACATGGTAAACAAGGGCCTCCCTCTGAGCCTTATCCTCAGTCCCTCAAAATTATTATTTCAGACACTCGGGTCATGGTTTTTTGTTACAGATACCCCAGAAACACACAGAAAACCAGGGTTGAGTCAAGTTCTTGATGACGTTATACTGAGCCTATTTCACTCATCCCAGAATCAGCCTCTAACTGGTCTGGGGCCTGTAATAGTTCACTGGGTCAAAGAATTCTAGATCTCAAAAGACTGATGACTGTGAAGGACCCAGTGAAAATTTTAGAGATGATTTTCCTCCAGAGATACTTATGAAAGGGTAGAGAGAAATGGAGTAAAGTCAGTACCATACAGAGGACAATGGTATAGGACTGGGAAGAGGTCAGTGGTTGCCATGATCTAGAAAGGGAGGCAAGGGTGTGACTGTACATGAGTATCTATACAGTCTCCTAGTGGAGATGGATGAGCACTCTCTCTTCCGACTCTTGTCGTACTTATAAAGATCAAACAGGTGGATAAAACCACAGATCTGTGCACACACAGAAACGGATGCTCTCAACATCTGCTGAAATGCAAGCCCCGCTGATGGCCTAAGTTAGGATGTTGCTATGCTTTTTAAATTTTAGTACTTACTATAAAGTTCAGGAGGTGTGAGTTACCAGTTAGGGGAAGCTGACACAGCCACATGATTCTTTATTGTTTTACTTTGTTAACATTTATACTATTTCTATTTATTTGCATGTGCTCAAGCATAAACGTGAGCGCTGGTGCTCTGGAGGCCAGAGAGGGTGTCAGATCCCCCAGAAGCTGGAGTTACCTGTGATTGTTAGTTCCCTGGTCTGGGTGATTGCGAGTTCTCCGGAAGATCAGCAAATGCTCTTCACCATTGAGCTGTCTTTCCGGCACAACTTGCAAGTTTATAATCCTTTCAAAATAGGATGTATTTTACCAAAAAAAAAAAAAAAAAAAATTGTTTGGCTAGGAGCCAGAACAGAGCCACCTCACTTAGTGCTCTAGTGTCTGTTCCCCATGCAGTCTGTGTCATCCTCTGAACTTGATGGTGCCAGTTTAATTACTTATTAAATCAACCTCAAAGTTCAGAATTGTGAATGGCTTAACAATCGTAGTTTTCAAAAACAGACTTGAAGAATTCAGATAAAATAGTATTTTCAGTGGGACTTCTTGGAATGTCTGTTCTTAATCTAATATTAATTAGACCCTGCTCTAATATTTTCCAGTCTCATTCACATCCTGCTAAACAGTTGAAAATAATATCAGAACTCAACCTTCTTGAAACTGGGAACTGTGACAGTGTTCCAAAGCAACATGCCTGTTTCATCAGTTGTCATCAGCTATTGCTTCGGTCATCAGACTTGAATAACGTCCAGTTTTACACCAATATTTGTTGCCCTCAAAAAAGGGCGAGTTTTTAAAATATGATAGCTGATTCTAAGGCACAGCTCTGGAATAGTCATTAGTATCATCTAAGTCTCCTTAGAGATCTAATCAGGTCTCACCCCCTTCAGTTGTAAATTTGGATAACGACTCCATGCTCTGTTTTCCACAATTATATTTAATGTGTTGGAAGTACCCTGGTAATGGAATAAACAAGCTTTTGTGCAAGATTGTGGATGGCTCGGTTTCTGTATGAAATATATTTCTGTGCATGTGCATTACAATTGCTTAATATATGCATAGTAATAACCTGGCAGAATAGACTGCACACTGTTGACAGTGGGTATCTCCAGAAGACTGAGATTGCAGGAGAGTCATTTTTCTAAGGAATGTGCTCCTATATTTAAACACAAAAGTGATATTAGAGGCCTTTCCAATTACACTGCCTGGTGATATAAGTACATAGACCCCATTCTCTTGAGGGTACACATAGACACAAATACAGAGTAAACACTACCAGATCAAAAGTCCCGTCGCTTTAAAGGAGATTATAGAATTCACAAGTTTCATCCTTCGCTTCTCGCATTTAATTCAGGCTGACACAGCCATCCATCTCAATCCTTCTGACCCATCACATCCTTGCTAACCCTTTGGCCCTCACACCACCAGCCTCAGAGCACATAGCTTTAGAACATTGTGTTCTGTTGTCCCCCATCTAATACAAAGAACTTGGTGTGTACAAGTAGCCTGCTGTGTATGGACCTTACCGTGGTTGATTCCTGCAGCACAGAGACTTCCGTGGGAACTCTTCTTTTTGGCCCTAGCCCAATCCCCAGGCCCATCTGCTCAGTCAGTGATGCTGAGGTACAAAGGAGGCTGGCCCCAGCAGCCCAAGGGAACCACAAGGGAGTCTGAGGGTTCTAGCTAAACATCAAGAGTCTGAAAAATATGCAGCGAGGGCTAAAAATAGCTTCGCTGTTCTACTTCTTTGCCTTTCACTTCATTTTATTTTTAAAATATGTAATTTATTTAGTCTTTGGGATTTTCACACATATCTGCAGTATATTTTGATCATATCTACTCCCAACATTCCCTGTTTCAACTCCTCCCAAATCTTCCTCATCATATAACCCTTCTAACCTCATATTCTCCTCATTTTTTTTATAACCTAAAGAGGCCAATTAGTGTTTCCAGTATGTGCATGGATGTGGAGCCATCTACTGCAATATGGGCATCCTACCAGCAGCCACACTTACAAGGAAAACTGCTTCTCCATCCTCCGGTAGACATCAGTGCCAGCAGCTCCTTAGCTAAGGATGGGACTTTATGCACTGTACATGCTGGAATGCTGCCTGGTTTGATCTTGTGAAAGCAATCACAGCAACTGTAAGTTTGTGTGTGTGTGTGTGTGTGTGTGTGTGTGTGTGTGGTGTTATCTTGTCATACCTAGAGAACACTTTTGTAGAAATCTTTCTTGACTGATGAACCCTGGGGACAGGGACTGTGATACTAATGTCTCATTTAGGGTTGGACATTCTACAGATACTTACTCTCTGTGTTCTGACCAGTTGTGACGCTCTGCATTAACTGCCTTCCTTCTACTGTAAAAAGAACCTTCTCCAATGAGAGCTGAGAGCTTCACTCAACTAGTATGAAGAGACGCATTTAGAAAGTGGTTTCATACTGTTAGAGACTACCTGGAGCTTTTGGCATTGTTTTTGTAGAACAGATTAAAGGTATCAAGAAGAAAGAGAAGAAAGTTGCTCCATTGTGTAGCTATTGAATAACCTAGTTCAAAACATGTTTTGAAAGGTCCGGGACTCCCCAGAAGGGAGGTCCACTTAAGTCACAGGATAGCACGCACCTAAAGGACACATGAGAGACCGTCTTGCTGTAAAGTACATGAGGTGGTTTATTAAATCAGAGCTCTGGGCCAGCCCATATCCCCATATCTCACATAGGGGATAGAGGGACTGACCTCGTGGCTCAGGGGTCTAGCGCTTATATATGGGCGGGGTGGGGAAAAATCGAACTTTCTCGCAGGTGCACAGGATTGGTTGTTTTACTTTTTTTTTTGAACACTAGCAGGCCATACCATGGGAGCAGGGTGTAGTTCCTCCCTTGGCCAGTCAGTTTCTGGGATGTTCTTAACAGGCCTTTGTCTTGTAACTCCCCCTCCTCTGTAACTAATTAGATGGGCCCAAACCTGCTGGCAGGCACTTTTAACTATTTAGGTTAGGGAAAGGGCCCTGTTATTATTATTAGTTTCGGCCTATTGTTTGAGGCTTGATTTACATTCACCTGGAATGTGTCCTGGGGTGGTGAAAATCTTACATTCAGTTCCTCATTCTGGAATCTGCACTTTTCTGCCCAAGGTCTAAGGCGAAATATCTACACACATTTCATAAAATGGCCTTTATAATTTTTCACTCTACAGTTTTAGTCCAAGAAGTTAAGGGGGAGAGAGCCTCAGTGATCCCTGTGAGTAGAGAGGAAGACAATATGGTAGAGTCTAATCTCTTAAAGAGAGAAACATGGGAAGATACTACCTTTTCGGGTAAGCATGGCACTGGGACAGATTGTATCCTCAGAGGCTACTTCTCTTTATGGGAAAGTCTTCACAGAGTGAGCCACGGAGAAATTGACTTCTGGTTAACCACTGACTCAGAATAATCTTGGTTCTATTCTGAAACTACACCCAACTACACCACTCAAGAATGGGCCAAGGGAAGATGCAATCAGAGAAACAAATCCTAGCCCTCACTTTTCTTCTGGGAGAAGCAAATCAGTTCTTAAATTATCAATAATGTTGTGGCCAGGGGATCATAGACCCTAAAACCTCATAAGGCATAACTATGAACTCCAGAAGGAACTCTTGTTATGTTCCCTTGCAGCTGTGTCTACAAGCATTCCTGGAAAGCTTCATGGTCCCATGCATTTTGAGATCTCATTTTAAGAACTATGATATCTTTAAAAAAATAAATAATAAAAGAAAGAAGTTATTACTGTGGAATTTAGTATATTTAATATTTTTGAGGTAAAATTAATAACACAGGGAAAGCTGAAGTTAATAGTTTCAGTAAAGTAACACAATCTCCTCGGACCAGACTTTAAATAGAAAACTCATTTAGTAAATCTGAATGGTCCTCACAGGAGCAATGAAAAGACCCTAGGAATTTGGGGTGGGCGTGAAGGAGGGAAGGAGTAGAAATAAGCAGAGTTAATTATGCTAACACCCAAAGTACAAATTAAAATTAGAAAAGAAACTTGGTCAGCTTCCTCAAGAGAGCACCCAGGGAGGTAGCAGGTAATTGTGGCAAGATGGGAAAGCCAAAGACAGAAGTGATATGCAAATCACCAGCCACCAACAAGGGTACAAATGCACAAATTCTTTGAATGCTTACAGAGCTAGAGACAGGCCATTCAGGTTGCTTGGTTTTAAATTATTATTCTTTTTATTTTAAGTTACCATATAAACTAATAGGTTTCATTATGGAACCCTCATACATATATGTCATTATTCTCTCTTGTAATTCATCATACTGGTCCATCCCTCCCTTCCTCACATAATCCCCCAATCTGTCTTGATGTCACAGGCACTTCATTATCAGTTTTTCAACCCTCCTTTATGATCTCTTCTCTTGCTCTCATTATCTTTCTAATTGTATTACACACACACACACATCTTATGTTTTTGAGTCTGGCTTTCTTCATTCAACATAATTATCTCCAGATGCATCCATTCCCTACAAATGCCAGATTATTTTTCGTCATGAGTAAACAAGAATTCCATTATGTATCTTGTCTTAGTTAGGGTTTACTGCTGTGAACAGACACCCTGACCAAGGCAACTCTTATAAGGACAACATTTAATTGGGGTTGACTTACAGGTTTAGAGGTTTAGTCCATTATGATCAGGAGGGAACATGGCAGCATCAAGGCAGGAATGGAGCAGGAGGAACTGAGAGTTCTACATCTTCATCTGAAGGCTGCTAGCAGAATACTGGCTTCCAGGCAGCTAGGATGAGGGTCTTAAAGCCCACACCCACAGTGAAACACCTACTCCAAAAGGGCCACACCTTCTAATAGTGCCACTCCCTGGGCAAGCATAAATAAACCATCACATTCCACTCCCAAGTCCCCCTAGACTTGTCCAAACATGAGTCTATGGCCATACCTAAACATAGCATAATGCAAAAATACATTTAATCCAACTTCAAAGGTCCCCATAGCCTATTGAAGTCTCAATAATGTTAAAAGTCCAAAGTTCAAAGTCTCTTCTGACATTCTTCCAATCCCTTAACTGTAATCCCCAAAGAAAGTCAGGAATCCAGCTGGGCAAACTCCAAACTCTGCATCTCTGTCTGATGTCAAAGTGGTAATCTGCTCTCCAACTTCTTTTTTATCTTTGTTGACTGCAACAAACTTCTTTCTCCTAGGCTGGTTCCACTTCCTGTTAGCAGCTTTCCTCAACAGATAGTCCATGGCTCTAGCATCTCGAACATCTTGGGGTCTCTAAGGCAATTTCAATGTTACAGCTTCTTGTTTCAGTGCCTGGGATTCACACATGATCTTCTGGGCTCCTCCAAAGGGCTGACGTCACTTCTCTAGCTCTGTTCTCTTTAGTACTTTAAGCTTAGATTGATCCACTTCACTGTTGCTGCTGTTCTTGGTGATCATCCCATGATACTGGCATCTCCAATACACTGGGATCTTCTGCTGCAACTAGGCTTCACCAATAGCCTCTCATAGGCTCTCTTCATGGTGCCAAGCCTCAAATCCTTTGCATGACTCCTTCAGCCATCAACTGCAACTGAGGCTGCACCTTCACCAATGGCCTTTCATGGCCTCTCACAGTGCCAAGCCTCAGCTGTTCTTCATGACCCCTTCATGCCTTCAAAATCAGTACCACCTGGGTGACTCTTACACATTATCAAGTATAGCTGCAGCATGAGGTACAACCTTGGCTATCTCTGGAACACAGTTTTTTTGTGCTCTCAGAAAACACTCCCCAGGAGATTTCACCTCAGTGATCCTGGTTTCTTCTTAATCACCACTATTCAATTTTCACTATTCACCACACAATTTCTTAGCTGCAGCTAACTAACATCAATTGTCCCAGCAGTCCTTTCTATTCTGGACTCTAAAGCCAGAGCCATGTGGCCAAAGCTGTCAAGGTCTGCTGCTTGCTGGGGCTGGGAAATAGCTCCTTGTTTTATTACATTATCACTAGCTTTCTGCTTTCCAAATCTTTTACTGTCTAAGCTTGGATGCCCTGGAACTTGCTCTGTAGACTGACTTTGAACTCAGAGATCTCCACGCCTGTCTCCTAAGCACTGGGGCTAAAGGTATGGTCCACCAAGCCTGGACTTAAGTTTTTCTTCACTTAGAACTTGCTGTGTTCTCAGCTGGCCTTGAACACAAAGATCTGTTTGGCTTTGCCTCCTATGGTTAAAGGCTTGTACTACCATGTCTAGACCTAAATTTAGCTGAGTGGGGTCTTGCCCAAAGGTCACTACTCCCTTAATTCAATTTAATATCCTTGAACACAGGATTCAGCTCCATTTCACTTCCTGGTGCCCCTTTAATACCATATATTCTATATTTTTCCTTTCTCAGCTTGCTATGCTTGTTTAAAATGTTCTTCCTGAGAATTAATTAGAGAACAAAGTCTCTGCCAGGGTTTTTGTTTTGGGTTTTTTTTTTTTTTTTTTTTTTAGATTTCCTTTGTCAATGCAATTAATACAAATCTCTTCACCTTAGCCTCAGCTAGACTCTTCATACAAAGGCAAAAAGCAGTCACATTCTTCACCAAAATCCCACAAAAACATTCTCTGGGCCACATGTTGAAATTCTCCACTGAAACTTTCTTGGGCCAGGTCTGCATAATTCAAATTACTTTCAGTAACAAAGTCTTTTATATTCCTACTAGGATGGCCCATTAAGCCCCACTTAAAACATTTCACTGCTTTCCAAATCCAAAGTCCCCAAATCCACATTCTTCCAAACAAAAGCATGGTCAGGCCTAACACAGCAATACCTCAGTCCCTGGTACCAACCTCTGTCTTAGTTAGGGTTTTACTGCTGTGAACAGATACTGTTGGGCTGTAGCGTGCGTGTGGGCATGGGTTCTGTGGGTTGAGTTGTGGGTCCCGAGTGTCTGCCGCCCCAAGGGTCTAGGACCGGGGCTCAGAGAGGCAGAAGCGCAGGAATTCAACTGAGTTCACTCCACAAGTGTCCGGGAGGACACTGGGCTGTGAGAAGCCAAGGGGATCGGCTCTGTGGGTGGGGAGAACACAGTCTGAGATCTCCCCCCCACCCCCAGGGGGCTGGAGCCAGTGCTCGACCAGAAACCACGATGTCCTGTCACAGTCCTACAAGATACCATAACCAAGGCAACTCTTATAAGGACAGCATTTAATTGGGGCTGGCTTACAGGTTCAAAGGTTCAGTCCATTATCATCAAGGCAGGAGCATGGCAACATCCAGGCAGGCATGGTGCAGGCAGAGCTGAGAGTTCTACATCTTCATCTGAAGGCTGCTAGCAGAATACTGGCTTCCAGGCAGCCTGGATGATGGTCTTAAGGCCCACACCCACAGTGACAGTCCTACTCCAACAAGGCCATACTTTCTAATAGTGCCACTTCCTGGACCAAGCATATACAAACCATCACATCGCTGTACCAAATTACCTTTATCTATTCAAATGTCTGATACACACCTAGCAGGGTTCCATTTCTTTTATGAATAATGTAGCTATAAACATGGATGTGCAAGTGCCTTTATGGTATATTGATTTACAGTCCTTTGGAAATAAACAAGGTCATATGCTACGTTTCTGAGAGACTCCCACACTGACTCCCACAGTGGCTCAATTAACTTCTCACTAACAGTATGTGAGCTTTTCCCTTATATCTTTGTCATCTGAATGTGATAGACATTTATACTGGACATTTTACTTTGTCTTTTTCTGATGGTTGAAGATGCTGAACCCTTTTTCAAGTATGTACTTATCGTTCATATGTTTCTTCCATTGAGAACTATTGGCCCTTTACAGTTAGTCCCTTTCTTAATGGAATGATTTAGGGAATTGTGTTTAATTTTGTAATTTACATACTCTAGATGCTTTTGGATAGATAGTTCTTAAAGCATTTTTTCCTGTCCTGTGGGCTATCTCTTTATTCTAGAGATTGTTTATTTGGTTGTCTGTAAATCTCATTTGTTAATTTGCGGTATTATTTCATGGTTAATTAGAGTTCTTTCCAGAAAGACCTTGCTTGTATATTTATCTTGAAGTGTTTTGCCTGTTCTTCAGAATTCTACGTCTTTCATTAAGGACCTTGGTTCATTTTTAAATGATTCAAGCAAGGATAAAGGAGAGAGGGTGGTGGATCTAGTTTTCATCCCTCTGTGCTCATGTGAGTGGGACTTTCACCTTATGTGGAAACCTCCCTCTGAGTGTCTTCTGGCTCCACAGTTATGAACTGCCTTAGTTCATGTTTATCTTAGAACATCTGTTTTTGTCCATCAATTTAAAAAGATAGCCTTGATGAACAAAGCATCCCTGGCTGGCAATTATTTGCTTTTAGGATTTTCCTGAGAGTCATACTTTCCTGTCTGTTAGTGTTGCTTTTAAGAAATTTTGTCCTTTTTTCTCATGGTTTCTTTTGTAGATAAGTTGGTTTTTCAATATTGTACGGTATATTTTATTTTAATTCTATTTTATGCCCAAAGATGCAAGAAGAAAAATCACCAACTCAAATCATCATGATCAAATTACTTAAAGCAAACACCTAATTAAAGAAAGCTTTTTTATTAGTGTAGATAGGCTGTATCTTCCTAAAAGCAGGGTTTAGTCAGCATTGGATGTGAGGAAGACAAGGTTTTTATAGCTCAGGAGTAGAAAGTTTCCAAATGGGGGATGTGGCAGGCAAATAGGCAGGGTAATAAAAGCAAAACATAAGCATAACAAGTTAGTCATAATGGTCTGAAGCAAAGAGATGGTTGCAAGATGCTCATAACAAGGTAGTCATAACAACAGGTAGTCATAACAAGGTAGTCATAGTGGTCAGAATAACTATTTGAAGCAAAGGCATGGTTGCCATTTTCTGGAGCAGGCAGTACAGAGCCATTTGTAGTTAAGTTTATAGGTGAGGCACAGTCCAATCCTTGAGAAATGAAAGTTTAATCATAAACAGGAATGAGCCTAGTTTATCTTTATTATATGATGGCTTTCAAGCCTAGGATGGAGATAGATGGGTTCATCAGTGTTTTGCCTGAGTATGTGTGTGCATATCACATGCCTTATGTTCACAAAAGCCAGAAGAGGGTGTCAGATTTCCTGGAACTGGAGTTACAAACAATCGTGAGCTGCCATATGGGTGCTGGGAAGAATTAAATTCCCATCCTTTGGATGTTCAGCCAGTGCTCTTAAGCACTGAACCATCTCTCCAACATCTGTAGGGAAGTTGTTCTCAACTATTAAATTGTGTAAATGATTTTTCTCCGATTAATTTTTCCCCCCAAACCTCAATTTCTTCATTAAATTTCATCTTGTTTTGGTGATTTTCCTCTCTGAACATGTTTGAGTTTTTTAAGTTATACAATGTATTCTGATCTTATCCTTTCCCTTCCCCAATTCCTTCACATCTTCCCTCTTCCCTCCCCGCCAAACAAAAAAACAAAAAATGAAATTCAAAACAAACAGGTAATCTTTGCAAATAAATCAAGACAAAACAAAGACAAAAAACAAGTGCATGAACACACACACACACACACACACACACACACACACACACACACACACACAGGATTCCATTTTGGGTTGCCAACTCCTCCTGGGCATGGAGCCTGTCCTAGAGTATGAATGACTGCTATAACCAATGACAGTCCATTTGAGAAAACTGATTCTCCTTTCCAAGTTGGTATCAATTGCAACCTTTCAGTTGGGGGCCAGGCTGTCTCAATTGTATCCCAGTGTTCTTGAGTACTATAGTCATGCATATTTATTTTTCTTTACTCATGTTTTAACACAGTATTTCATTCGCCTTGTCCTTCATCTCCAATATTCTTTCTTCTGTTTGTCTTGTCTATTGATGATACTTTCTACTAGCTTTTTTTTTATGTGCTCCTTTGAGGTGTTCATTTGTTTGTTTCCAACATTTCTGTTGATATTTTGAAATCTCCATTGCGATGCTGACATTTTCCGCTGTAGTACTGAGCTCTACCTGTGTTGCTGCCTTTCCTCTCCATACCCTGGATTAAACTCGTCTGCTTACTTGACTCCTTTCTGAGATCGCTGATCATTTTTACTACTCACCTTTTGAATTCTTTATCTGGCATTCTGTTATTTCCGAATCCCGGAATTCAGCAGTTGAGGAGCAGATCGGTGATCTCTTAATTAAAGGCATCACAGTACCTTGCTTCTCCGTGTTTCTGAATTGGACTTTGTTAATCTGTTTGTTTAAATAGGCTTTCCCATTTTAATTGGAGATCTTTTTGAGCAGCCTGCTTTTGAAGGCTCAGTTCCCAGTACCACTCAGAAAGGAGAAAACACACTGCTTTTGGATGAGGTTTCTGTTTCTCCTCCTGGTATCAGGACCACATCGGGAGCCATGTTGGGGTTGGCTGGCTTCTGTTCAGTGTGTTGCCTGTCTCTTTCTTAGCATCTTTCAGCTGCTCTCTCACTCACTGCCCTGGTGAGTTTCCGATGCCCTCCCTCCTCTCTCTTTAGGATAATGTTTATTCTTTCGTACATTGACACTTCTTAAGTGGGTCCCTTGGAGAAGCTCCTTTTCTGATATCTTATTTAGAAACTTTGTGTTGCTTTTTAATAAATGATGAGAATGATCGCTTTACACAGATCTTGTTGAAAAGTTATCAAATTCTTAGCAGTCAGCACCACCCATCACAGTATTACCACACTGTATGACAGGCATGAGACATTAATACTTTGTATTGATGTGTTGACCCCACATAAAATGCTGGATAAATATGTTTTTAATTGTCACCAGTGTTCCTGCTTTCACAGCATCAATCCTTTTATTCTAGTAAGAGAATTCTTACTATTGAGGATCAAGGAGCATCAGAGACATCTTGTCTGGGTACAAAACTATAATGAAGCCACCCACTTCCATCTCTGCTGTCTCCTATTGAATGAGCCACTGACTTGTTTGTGTTCTATGTGTTGGTATGAATTGTATTTCTGTCACCCGAAACCCAGACTTTCAGTCAGAGCAAGTGCTTTCCATGCACGCACTACATGCAGGGAAGATATTGGAGTTTAAGAATTAAATGTGGTCCTCGCTCTCACGGAGCCTAGAACCTACTAAGTAAATGTGTCGAGACTTCTAAGGGAAGATAGAACTCCCATGGTGAAGTTTAGCAATGGATGCACATCACACCAGGTCTGAGAGACCAAGAAAACGCTCCCGAAGAAGAGATAAAGATGAGATGATCTAGATCACTATACCATACACAGAAAGATGGCGCCGAGGCACTAACAAAACCCTTGTTCAAACCCCTTCTTCCTATACTATGTAAAAGGCAACTTTCAACTTTTAATTGGTTAACATAGGCATCATCAAAACCAAGTTCTATACAAGTCAAGGCATCTCTAAATAAACATATATGATCTATTAATTTCTCAAGACAATGGGAAGTCACACATGGTTAAATGACTAAGCAAATGAAATCTTCATGAATGTACAATGTAAAGGAGAAGGTAGCTAGCAGGATAGTATTTTGCCAAATGATTGAAGTGTTAGGAGTACTGAGGGCAGAAAATGACTTTAGAGAACCTAATAAAACCCCTAATAAAACTTGTAGGCATCAGTGTTTTAAACCTAAGGAGTACACAGTGGTTACCAAATGAACTCCAGAGTCTTATAGTCATTAAATTCTATGACATGCCTCCAACCTAGCTTGTCAGAGCTTAATTTTGACATATTCAAGTATCATGTGGCTATTTATCAAATTCTGAAATTGCAGCTTCTCTACAGTACTTGATTTTTTTAAATACAGCCAGAAGCTGAAGTCTAGGCTTTTCACCATACAGAATGTTGGCATCATGAGATGATTTAAAAAAGATTAAACCACAGTCTCAAGTATATTGATGGGCATGTGTCTGCATGCAGAAATGATTGGTGTCATGATTATAATGTGTGGTTTCAAAGCACTCATGACAAGTGGGAAGGTGTCTTTCAAAGAAGTGTTCTTAATGGGTGGGAAACTGCCTTTTTCTCTTTTATATTGGATATTATATTTACATTTCAGACGTTATCCCCTTACCCCATTCCCCCCCACACCCAGAAACCCCCTATCCCATCCCCCGTCCTCCTGCTTCTATGAGGATGTGCCCCCACCTACCCCCCGACTCCCACCTCCCCACCCTCGAATTCCCCCACACTTGGTGTCCAGCCTTCATGGGACCAAGGATCTCCTCTCCCACCTATGCCTGACAAGGCCATCCTCCCCTACATATACAGCTGGAGTCATGGGTCCCTCCCTAAGTGCTCCCAGGCTGGTGGTTTAGACCCTGGGGAGCTCTGGTTGGTTGGTATTGTTGCTTTCCTCATAAGGCTGCAAACCCTTGCAGCTCCTTCAGTCTTTTCTCTAACTCCTCCATTGGGAACCCCTTGATCAGATCAATGGTTAGCTGTGAGCATCCGCCCTTTTTCTCTTATAACTACTACTAATTCTTTTACCTTGAATAGTGACACAATTTGTGTTTGGATTAACTTTTGGAAACAATATAAAGTCAGCTCTAGGTTATGTGGATAAAGTGGATAATTAAGCAGAAGAAGCAGGCCTGGAAAGGGGGACACTGTATGGGAGACGAGAAAAGAAAAGCCAAGAAAGATACTAGAGTCCCAATATACCCTGGAAAAGCTCTACCCTGGAAATAAGCATCATCCTTATAGGCCCAAAGCCTAAAGGATGCCACATCCCAACAACACACCAGGTGGCCATATTGGGCCATATTTCAGATCCGCTTTACATCACGAAGCTATGACATATATAAAATGTTAACAATGAAAATCTCTAAGTGTCAAGTGCTAGGCTGACCACTCAGGACAGCTGTACAATGACTCATGTGTTGATAATTTTCCACCACATACTGTTCCAAATTGATTTTAAATGATGCTTTGAATGTCTACCTCCCTCCAATATTTGTATACCAGAAGTTAAAGACAAAGGTGATGGATGATATTAAAAAGTGGGAACTCTGGGCCACACAATATATTATATGCTTACTTGAAATTAATTAACCAAATTAATTTTAAAAAGAAGAAAAATATAAATACATACACATATATCAATTTATATTTGTATGTATATGTGTATATGTGTATCCTATACAGACACTCTGGTCTAAGTAATTTCTCTACAGACTATCAAAAAGAACCATGAATTGTACAAGCTACGTGGAGGTGATTCTTTACACTGATATATTTAATAAGATAAATCCAGTGTCTTTCTGTAAATCTACTGATTCAGACTCTCCAGCAAAATGCAAGCAAGAAGAAGCATTCTTTCTTTGGGTGCATACACACCATATTCAGTTTTTGAGACTGTATGTCTCTCCCATTAATTAAAATCCTATCAGTGTTGACCTTGATCAAATTCCATGTCCTGATGAAATAGTAGATCATAATTATATAATGGCGAGACTCCAAGCAACCTCTACTGTAATCCCTGAAGGCAAGACTGTGTCTGTCCCTTTTACTCTTATGTCCAGTGCATAGGGATCTGGGAGACACTAGTCTAGTCATGACTCTGCAAGTTGTAGGTGTGGGGACTTAGCGTGCCCCATCATACTGTCTCTGTGTACATACACCCAGTTTCTTGCTGCTAGATATGGCTCCCAAACACCTCCTTCCTCTTGATTCTCCCAGCTTAGAAATTTTTAGCTCCATGGAGTGTATTATGTTTAGTGATAATATATGTATGAGCATATTGTCACTTAATGAATATATGTAATCAGGTTTGTAAGATAATTTATCCATCTCTTGTAAGATATTAAAGCTACCAACACCTGTGGTACATCTCACATTCAGCATAGCAATGATAATAAATAAACCTTAGGGTTCACTCAGAATTTCACAAGTGAGTACCTACTTATAGTCTACTTATAGATCCCACATATAATATATTCTGCTTATACCACTCCACCCTCTCTTACTCTGTCCCCCTTACGAACCCTCCCCTCCTTCCACTATTATATATTTTTATTTTGTTCTTGTTCATGTTTTTTCACCCACTGAGCTTACCCAGACCACCGAATAGGCATCAGTATGCAGCTGTTCACTGAAGCATTGGTAACTGACCAGTGGCTCTGCCACTCAAGACATTGACTCCCCTTCCACAGAAACAATCAACCGCACTAGTTCTCTATAGAAAGGCCAGGCCTCATGAACACCTCTCCCATTTATGACTGAATATTCGTAGGGGCAGTGTTTTTAATCATTGGTATAGTAATATCCACCTAAATAGTAAACTAGTACAAAAAATGAGTTAAATTGAAACATCTTCAATCCAATATGGATAATAAAATGATTTTGGTTAGAAATGAAAAGAAAGCAGAGAGGCTTCTCCAGACACAGAATGTTCTTTTAACTAGAACAACTGGAGACCAGAGCTCATTCACAAGAGGAGAGTGAGCACACATGGCTTGGGGGTCTTGGAGGATGGAGAAGAGAATAAGAGTCCATCTGCAGGTCAGTTATCCTGCAATCTGGAAGTGGTAGTTACGAGAGAGTTTGGTATGCAGATCTCCTAATGGGAAATTTCCACAATGTTATCATTCCTGTCAACTTTCCTACCCAAAGCTTCTCAGTGCATCTGAGGCTTTTAGGTTACCAACCCTTCAAGAAATACCACTTAGTTGGAAGCCAGAGGCCTGAACTATGTTCCTGGGCAAAATCACACAACCTCTTTACTTCCTGGCCTCATCTGCAAAAGCACAGGCACAGCAAACGGCAGAAGGAATGAGAGTTGCTGAGGAATGAGAGGGTGGTTCCATCAATGCTTCCCAGAAGTCTGTGAATTTACTGATGATTATGTCCCTTGGCTTAAACATTGCTACTAATCCCATAGAGTGTGTACATCTTGGTAATAACATCTGTGTGTATATAATCACTTTATTCAATGAAAATATGTAATTAGCCTTGTCAGAGTTTTAATTTATACATGTCTAGAAAGATTAAGTACAACAGCATTTGTGTTTTCAATACTCATGACACACTTCACTTCCGAGATGGCAAGCAATAAGTGACAACTTGTTCTTAGGTCTTGCCAGTAATGAGTGAGTGAGTTTCTCTTTAGACGTAGGAAACACAGTCTTTGAGGGCTTGGATGTAGATCAAGGAGAGAATTTTCAGACAATGAATTTAGGAATGCCAGAAGGATTGAGAGATGCTGAGAACTTCTCTCACATGAAGACATTGCCCAAGATTTTGGGCGCCTGAAAATATTTTCTCTGTCACAGTGACTTCCCAGTGGTCAAGCTGAGCTGATTAGGATCTGAAATTAGTTCTACAATCTCCAGCCTTTCATTCCAATTGGGTATCCCTAACCCTTCCTCATCCAGTTCAGTTTCGTTAGATCTGGCATTTAAATACTTACTCCACTTTGTCCTAGAGGAAAATGAGATGGGAGGAAATGAGGAAAACATACATTTAAAGAAGATGGGTACATATCACCTTTCATTAGAGGGAAGGAGAGGTTTAATTTACCCTCCCGTTAGCTTTCCATTACTGTAACAAAATATGTGAAATCATCATGGTATAAGGAGGAAAAGTTTGTTGGGGCTCATAGGTTTCGAGGTTTCAGTCCACAGTCAGTTGACTACACTCTTTTGGGGCCTGTGATAAAACAGAACATCAAGGTTATGTTGTGAAGGAAGCTACTCACCTTCTTTTTACAGAAAAAAATAATAATTAAGAATGGTCTAGAGTCCTAAGATCCTTCTCAAAGGAATGCTCCCAATATCTTAACTTCCTTCCATTTCTACTAGACCCCACCTACTACAGGCTTTGATAATTTTCAATAGCAACAGAGGCTGGGAACCAAGACTTTAACACATAACCTTTAAGAACATTTCAGATCTAAACCCTAGCAAATCTGCTCCTGTCTCTCATTTTTTGAAGCATTGCCCACTTCCTCAATAGATAAGCTTCCCTCTTCCATGGGTGATATTTCTCTTGATTTTATTCCCCTTTAGTCTTCCCCAACCCTGGTGTCCTGCAGCAGTTTCCTCCAAGATAAAAACTTTGCACATCATGGAGGGAATCTCCTTTAACACACAGGATGCTTAAGTGAGGGTGAAACATCCTATCTTTCAAGTAAACTCCTCAAGCTCAGGAAGTAAGCAGCCCCAAATATTTTCCGGAAGTCCCTGAAACTGAACAGATTCTCTAGGGTACCTTCCACCCTAAGGTATATACAGAGTAAAGTACTGTTGAGAGACACTCTCAGATCACACCAGCTGCCTGGAAGAAGCTCAGACCAGCTGACCTAACCTGGGAAGGACATTCTCCAAACTACTGAGCTGCCTGCAGGCTGTTCAGTGCATTCTAGGTTTCCAGCTTCCATGAGCTGTCACCCAATCTGGGATGTGTGCTTTTGGTGATGCAGCTGTCTTTGAGTTCCTTATGTTCCTGTAACTCCTTTCCCATATTCCTATTACTCAAATTCCTGGGAGTATCTTCAACAGAACTCATTGTTTCACCAGCTTGGACATTTGTAGTTTTCTGTGATTAGTTTTATTTTTGGTCCCCATGTGGGGTAAGTAGTTTGCTCACATCATCCCAGGAATAGTGTCACACAACAACACCTGGTGGTCTCTCTAGAAGTATCTCTGGTAGGAAAAGGCACCGAGATCTGTGTTGTTAAAAAGCAGGCTACTAGGCTGGGCAGTAGTGGTGCACACCTTTAATCCCAGCACTTGGGAGGCAGAGGCAGGTGGATTTCTGAGTTCAAGTCCAGCCTGGTCTACAGAGTGAGTTCCAGGACATCCAGGGTTACACAGAGAAACCCTGTCTCGAAAAACAAAACAAACAAACAAACAAACAAAGCAGGCTACTGTCAGGCTTCAGAGCTAAAAATTGCCATCTCTCTTTGTCAGGAGTTTTCTGAGTTTTATTATAGCCAAACAGAGGGAAAGCTGGAGAAAGAAGAGGAGGAAGAAGAGAGCAAGGTGGAGGGAGGAGGAAGGGGGAGGAAGAAGAAGAAGAAAAAGAAGAGAAGGAGGAGGTAGAAGAGTAGAAATACAAAAATAAAAAAATAGAAATGACATTGGAGAAAAATAATAAATAAGGAGAAAAGGATGATATAAAGTTCACAGGAACATTTTAGGATATAAAGGGCTTCTGTGTGAGTGAGGTCTGGGGTGGCACCTTCCAGTCTTCCTTGGCTTCTCTGTAACCTGGTCCATTGTATTTCAACCTAGAAGGCTATAATGTAAATCACGCCATGATTGATTCCAGATTCTGGAGAAACAGGCAAGTGGCTATAACACAGGAGCTTAGAATCTGGGAACTCAGAGAGTTAGGGATCTCCCCATCCATTCTTGGTGAGCACAGCTCCCTGGGGAGTGCTGGGAGGAGAGTCCGGAGAACAGTAGGTTTGTGAGAAAACAACAGGGAAGCAACTGCACCCCAAGTATGAAAAGACACATGGGGAACATGTAGGGAGCTGCAGCGACGTGAAGAAAGTGTCTGCTGGTAAGCTCACTGAGCATTTGTTCACAAGAGGCTTGGTTCTTCAAGTGTGAAGAGCTCCCTCTTTAAGCAGCTATGCAAATGATGGCGATTTCAAGGAAATCACATCAACTACCCATTGACAGATGGTGTGTTGTGATGGTTTCCATTAAAGCTGATAGAGGTCTATTAACCCCTCCACACAATCTTCTCCTGTCCCCTTGTGGCCACTGATGGGCATTTGGGAGCCAGCTGCCTGGGGCAGACCCTCTTGGCTAAAAACAAAGCAAATGGAGATGACAGCTGGGTTCCCATCTCATCTAGCTAATACTCAATCTTAGACAACGTCACGGTGAGGAGATCTCAATTATTTGATGGGTTTACAATTAGTTTATTCTTGTATGGAAAGAGGCACTCTTTGAAAGGGGCCGGTCAGTCACAAAAGGAAATTTAAGGGAGCTGCACCCCCTGCTGGTAAATTTTATCATTATCGGAATTTAATATCAGAGCCCACAGACAGTACGCATGGTTAATAGGATAGTCATGCAAGAATTTGGTTCCTCCCAACAGCTCTTAATACAGTTACAGAATGTCACTTAATCCTTCATTAATCTGACATATTATCAATCTTTATGTTCATACACCCTCATTTCTTTGCTTTAACCTAAGCACTACTATCTGATATCATTGGGCACCTACGTAAATATTTTTCCATTCTTCAAAAGATAGGCAAGTGCCTTCATTGGTGATTGTCTTCTTTCCCCTTCCAAGGAACTCGTCTACTAAAAAAAGTATGACTTCTATCCCACCGTTCTTAGCCTAGCTAAGAACAAACACTTCTTCATCCAGTGAGGGGAAAGGGCATCTAAATATAGACGTGCAGTGTAAATTTGATCCTCTGCACACATCTGCATAAACATAAATATCGTGTCTTAGTAAACAGAGCCCAATGGGAAGCCTCATCCTAGTTTGGAAATGGAAGCAAAAGTTTTCTCCTCAGGATCTTCTCTTTGCTTCCTCCCTCCTCCTCCAGAATAAGAATAGAATAGCTAGCTGATTTCAGGAAAGATCTCTCTCTTCCTCTCTCTCTCTCTCTCTCTCTCTCTCTCTCTCTCTCTCTCTCTCTCTCCCATCCTCTGTGAACCTCTATATTATTGTTCTCCCAGGCTTTCCCCTGCTCCTCAGTTCTGCCAGGCTTGAACACACCTGCAGTGGCCTCCATCCCCCACTTGGGTAATACAAATACGTATAACACAAATACAAATATGTATAACACAAGCAAGATTCTAAGAGACCAGAACTGCTCAAACCATTCTTTCTCTCCAGATAAGTTGACTTACTTATTATAGTTAATAGTATTTTATAGACATTATAATAGTTAATAGCATAATAAAATTTTAAATGAAACTAGCCTATTTTGGCCTAGAGCTCCTCACACACAAACTGGTCAACCCTTGAAAATGATGGTAAGCTTTGTGTTACAATGATAATAGAAGCCTTTTGCTACATTCAGCCGTATGCTGTTAGTGCATAACTAACTACTGTTAGTAACTGAAATACTATGTAGTACTTTAAAATGATAAAACCCCCAAAAGAATAAGTGTGTGTGTGACTTAGCGATATTAATTTATGCAATATAATTTCCTTATATTTGTAATTATCTCTCCCTTCTGTTCTCACCATCCCTTGAACAGAGCATGTCTGTGTCACATTCGCAGAGACTTTGGAAATCCCGTGCTTCTCTTCCTCAGCAGCAGTCAGACTGAGACTTGGTGGTCAGATTCTATATGGCAGTAGCAAAGACCATGGGACTCATCAGAAATTTCTTACCGGCAAGCCTAAGAAATCACAATATCAAATCATTTGTGTCAGGATGCCAAAGAGTCTAGTGATCTTTGTTCAAGTTTGGCCATCCAACCTCTTGATCTGCCAGGATGTGGCTTCACCCTTTATAGGTGGCAGAGAAACATCTTGGTTTCCCAAAATTCACACTTCTTAGACCCCATGAAGTCATATCCTGTCTAGTGGCTGAAAATGTATCTATCTCTGTAGGTACAGGCTTTAAAAACAGCATGTCTTACCCAGAATGCATTCCTAGGGGTTTTGGGGGGGGGGCCACATCTTGTTTTGTTGCTGAGAAAGGAGAATTTGAGTAGAAGTTTTAGGTTTCAGTCATTTTACCAGAGGCCTGCATACAGAGGCTCTGACTGCCAGCCAATAATATGTATCATGTGGGAAATGCTGAAGACATGAATATTCATGACTTATCACCAACCCTGGCAGAAGGAAGAAGAAGTAAAAGGTAGCTGTGATAGAGGAAATAACACCCCTTAAAAGCTACTGCTTTTGCTTCATCTCCTGGTAAGTAGATCTCCATGGACTCCTTCACTATCAAACCAATGGCTGAGACTTAGCTGACTTCTCCCACCTGTCAGGAAGCTAGCAAGAATCAAAGGGCTTTCCAAGGCACTTTAGGATTCTCTACACAAGCCATTCTTATGGGCAAGAAAGCACAGACCCAGGCCAGTTTGAATGACTGTGCAGTGTTTATTATTGCTTGACTTGTCAAAATAATTTACTCATTTAGGGAAACTGTGCATGTTAGGGTATGTTCTCACCATAAATATCCACCATTGCTTGGAGGTGTGCCATGCAGTCCAAGTCTGCAACAAACACACTGGGCTACTTCATGGCCAACAACATGGTAAAGCACATCCAAACCGTCTTAGTTAGGGTTTTATTGCTGTGAACAGACACCATGACCAAGGCAACTCTTCTAAGAACAACATTTTATTGGGGCTGGCTTTCAAGTTCAGAAGTTCAGTCCATTATCATCAAAGAGGGAGAGCACGGTAGCATCCAGGCAGGCATGGCGCTAGAGGAACTAAGAGTTCTACCTCTTGCTCCAAAGGAAGACTAGGAGAAGACTGGATTCCAGGCAGCTAGAATGAGGGTCTTGAAGCCCATGCCCACAGTGACCCACTTCCTCCAACAAGGCTACACCTACTCCAACAAGACCACACCTCCTAATAGTGCCACTCCCTGTGTCAAGCATATTCAAACTACCACACAAAATGTCATCCGACATGACCCACATATCTTTGGTAAGCCCCATGATCTTCATTATTTCCATTCAGAAGTTGGCCTGACTGCTGCTGATGTAGGGAAGCCTGGGATTTCCCAAGTCTCTGAAAACATGCCACAAACACACTCTGTTTAGGGGATGGTGAAAACACAAAAATCAGCCTAACCATGAAACATGAATTCCAAAATGTTTATACCAAGTCCAAATAGGAGGTTTGATTGATGTCTCGGTCTCTTTTCCCATTGCTGTGATAAAAAAAAATAATGTAACAAAAGCTCAAGGTAGAGTTCATCACATTGGGAAGTCAGGCATCGGGAGCCTGCAGCATCCAGTCCCACTATGAGTAAAGCAATAAATACCTGCCAGATGCTTGGAACACTTTCTCCATTTTTGTAGTTCTGGGTCCCAGTCAGGAAGTAGTATCACCCACAGTAGGGAGGCCTTTTCACCTCCATCAGTGAAATCAAAATAATCTCCTAATCTCCTACAAGCATGCCCCGTGGTCCATCTTCCAGGTGACTCTATCGTCTTGACAGCTGATGCTTGCTTACCACCAGAGCTAGGATGCTCTGAAAATGACAGTGGCACACATGCAGGAGCTGGCAATGCCTACTGGTACTTGTTTTATTTCACAGCCTCATGTTAATTATGGCATTTCCCCTGTGTTACTCTGTAGAAGAGTTTCAGGCATCTACCCCCTCACATGGTCACCTTTTCTTACACTGAGTTGAACTACCACCATCAAAAAAAATCACCCTGCTTCAGAGGACAACGATTTTGAAATGATGTCACTCTTTCTAAGGGACCAGGAAGAGCCTTAGGTATTTTACTAGATGCTATTTTCCAGTCCTTCTGATGTCGCATGCTACATCAGGCAAAGCAATATTTGAGTTTAATTTTCTTCAGTTATAAGAAAAACAAATAAAAACTTGCTATTTAGTTATTGTAACAGGATTTTTCATAAGAATTTTTTATAATAAATGTGAGATTTCTTTTATTCCTTTTTAGTAACAAGAGAAGTTTGCTTCCCTGTGGTCCTCTTAGTTCAATATGTATAATACTCTAGTTAGTTAATATTAATTTTAAACTAAATAAAAGATAGGATATTCACAAGAAGAAATGTAAATGGCCAGCAAATGTATGAAAGTCAGCTTTTTATCCTCAGAGTAATATAAATATAAATGAAATCATTTTTTCTCCTATTAAACCACCAGAGATGTAATTAGAATGTGGCCAGCTCAGGGCTGGCATGCACTTGATGTGGCTGGCTCTCCCATGGACCACATATGGAAGTCCTGAGCCCTAGAGCCCTTCTTAAAGAAATCAGTTCTCATAGAACAAAGTGTTTCTTTACAGGCAACAATTGTGCCTTGGCTCAGAAATCTACTGCTAACAACCCACAGTAGAACTTGCTAATTTCCCCCAATAGTGTGTCCATCCTTTGACTTTAGGTCATTAAATAAACACTGTCCATCCTAGCCACACAGCCAGAAGTGAACCAAGCTAAGCTCAATTAGATGCAACCCAACATGGTAAATACAAACCCTTCAGAAACATCATTAAGAGTCAACTGAAGGAAAACTTTGCTCCCATTTTTGTGCTGCTCAGAGCACACATCAACATAAACCCTGTGGAAGAGGTGGATATCATCTCAGGACCCATAAGACCATGTCCTCAGCACAAAGGAGATTTATTTGCCCCAGAGGAACAAAAGGCAGGGAATAAGAAACAAAGACAGGAGACAGAGGACAAGAAAGAAGAGGAAGGGAACAAGGGAGTGGGGAAGGGGTATTTGTCCTGGAAGGACAAAGGTTTGCCTCTGGCTAGAGAAAAGACAAAAGTGGTCCATAGGAAAATGGTGACTTATAAAGGGACAAGGGGAAACCCGGTATTAGGATGAGATATTTAATTTTAATTTGGTATGTTAATTGGTTGAGGCAAAGGGCTTTTGATTGCTGTACTTTGACAGCTGGGCCTTGGTTGTCACCCTCATGAAGAAGAAGTAGCCAAATAAGAATAGACCTTGGGGGCTAGATTTAGGAATGTGATCCAACGGTTTTTAGCAAGCAGAGGGAATTGGGGTGAAAGGCACGGCCCAAAGCCATGCCTGCCATGCTTGAGCTGTCTAGAGTCCCTTCTTCTTGGAGATGAACAATCCTTGCCTACTGAGAGTCAAATCAGAAAAGTAGAAGTGGCTTGGGTCTGTTCTAAGTTCCTCCAAAACTTTTTAGGAAATGGTTCTAATGCTTTGTCTTAATTCGGCTTCCAAAGCTGCACTTCCAGATCTAAAGGTCCCTGCCCCTAGTGGGTTTAAATTGGTAATAAAGAATTGCCATACAACTAATGCCTGGACAGAAAAATGGAGGCAGAACTTTTAAGACTGCGTGGGCAAGAGACAGTGAGAGAGGGGAAGAAGAGGAGAATCACCATGACAGGGAAACAGAAAGATAAAATCAATGGAAAGCCCCTCCGGCAGGTAAGGATCCAGGAGGGTGGCTCTAGGGACCACTTCCCTGATTGGGTCTGGGGAAAGTAGAGATGAAATATAGATTTTGAAGGTGTTAGAACAGGAATACCGGAAAGAAGTGTATGCTAGCCGCGAGGAGGCCACGAACTCAGCCCTTGGGCCAGTGCAGGTGCAGTGTGCAGTGACCCAATGGAAACCACAGTGGTTTAACACTCCATCCTGCTTCTTAAGCAGGAAGGTAAACAACTCAAAAGAGCTTCAGGAAATTGCTGACCAGATCCTCCAGGAAACAAACAAACAAACAAACAAACAAACAAAAAAAAGCTGAGAGTCCCTCTCAGAGGAGTGAAGCCAAGCTACAAATAAGGTTCTCAGAAGAGCAAAAATTACAAAGACTTCAAGACCAGACTAAAGCAGAAACCAGCTAAGCTGCCTAGAAGTGGTTTATATCAGAGTCACTTGGAAAGGACACTCTCCAAGCTGCTGGCTGCCTGTGCAGCATCCTTCAGGTTTCTCCGCTTTTGTGAGCTGTCACCCATGCTGAGGCGGGCGTCTTTGAGTATTTCTGTTCCTGTAAGTAACTCCTCACCCACATTCCTGTAAGTAACCCCTGTAAAACTCATTGGCTCACAAAGTTGCAGGTTGGTAATATTTATACTCTTATCTGTGGTTTGCTCCCATCTGGAGTGAGGAGATGTGTGTATTGAATCTCCCCAGGAAAAGTTTTGTCACACAACAGGGCCCCATACAATTAGAAGCTATAATGCCTCTTACAGTGTTGTAGGTTACCTAAATCTAGAATTTCATGCTTCCAAGAAATAAGTCCCTGTTATTATATCAAGGTCATTTCACTTTCCCTATTGCTCACAAGCAACCTGAAATTTAGAACATCCAACTATTAGAATTTCATCTTTATATTGTTTCCCTTTGACACAAAATACTTTCAATGCAGCTATAAAATCATCAGGATGAGATTTTAAAGCGTATTTATTGACACGAGAAATGCTTATGACGTATGTCATTGTGCTGGTTGGTTTTCACCAACCTGATACAAACCTAAACATACCCAGGAAGAGAGAATACCAGTTAAGGAATTGCCTCCATCAGATTGGCCTGTGGGTATGGGGGTGGGCATTTTCCTGATTGTTAATGAATGTTGGAGGGCCCAGACCACTGTAGGCGGTGCCATCCCTAGGCAAGTAGGCCTGAGCTTTACAGGAAAGATAACTGAGCAAGCCAGTAAGCAGCATCCTCCCTCCCACCTCATCCCCACAGCCTGATCTTCAGTTCCTGTATCCAGTTTCCTGATTTGAGGCCCAGGCCTGGCTTCCCTTTCTGATTGACTATAACCTGTAAGTGTCAATAATACCTTTCTTTGTTGAGTTGCTTTTGGTCATGGTGTTTCTCATAGCAACAGAAAACGAACTGAAACAAGTCGTATGGGAAAATAAGCTACAAGCAGGGCACATTTCAATATTGGAAGCATAACATATAGGTGGATGCTTGTTCACCCTTTTGTCTATCCTGTAAATATTTTACTATTAATCTGGTGTTTTTAAAAAGTTGATTTCAAATGTTCATCTTCCCTCTCTTTTTGGGAAGTACTTAGCTACATAACTTAGTACATCACTCCAGGAAATGATGTCCTCTAGCTATGCATCTGTTATCCATCTACTTAGTTCTAATTGTAGAAATTTCAAGGAAAAATATACACATGCGCGCGCGCGCGCACACACACACACACACACACACACACAGAGTGTCTTGCTGGGGACAGAATAAACCTATTTTGGTAATTACCTGGTATCCTCAGACAGTTGCCTTTCCCTGCAGAGAACTCCAAAGCTTTCCTGTAGGAAAGAATTTTTATCTATTTTCCATCTTAAAGAGTCTCTGCCTCTTCCTTTAGTAGGGGTGACTCTTACTTCACTGATGCTTGCTGTGAGATGCTCCACAAAGTTCTGCCTTTTCCCCCAGGAACTACTCTTTTTATTATTAACCGTCCTCACGAAAAAATAAAGGGGTATAGCTGGTCTTTGCTGCTTTGTGAGTTTTTCTTTGTCCCCGGGGTTTGTGCCCTATCACTGGATAGGAGTCACTAGATAGGAGAGAAAGACAGAGGACACACACACACACACACACACACACACAGAGAGAGAGAGAGAGAGAGAGAGAGAGAGAGAGAGAGAGACAGAGAGACAGAGAGACAGAGAGACAGAGAGAGACAGAGACAGAGACAGACAGAGACAGACAGAGACAGAGAAAGACAGAGAAGAGAGAGACACAGACAGACAGACAGACATCACTGAATCTACTTTCTTTCTGTTTCTTCTTTGAGCACAGCTACTAACAAACCACAATTAAGCCCCCTGAATAGCCAACAACTACCAACCCTGCCCCTTGGGGCCTTGGCATTTATATACCCACTGAAAAAATTCCCATAATTCCAAATGTCATACAATCTTAGAAACTATCTACAGCTGGCAAAACCATGCCTCTGCTAGAACACAAGGCAAATCATCGCCTGCTGCTGTGGCTAGCCTGAGGCAGCCCCTCCTCCCTACACTTGGGATTAAAATAGTCACATTCTTACACTATTTCTGTGATTTTAAAAGAACCCAAAATTCTAAAATTGTCATTACAAGGTTGGAGTGGGGTAGAAACTGTGGTTGGGATCTATTGTACAAGAGAAGAATCTATTTTCAATAAAAACAAACAAACAAACAAAGAAGTCAACACTGAAATGAACAAAACTTACCTGGCATTGGGGGTATGCTTCAGCATCTAGCAGAAGGTGTACCATGAGTTCAAGACCAGGCTTCCCTACATGATGAGGTCTGGCCGACATGCTGACACTGTCTCAAAAAAATCACAAAAATAAATAAATAAATAATAAACAAAAAACCATTTAATATTATGTAGCAAAGCTCTTGGAAAATTTTGAACCCTAGGGCCATTAACTATTAATATGTCAATTCCTTCATTAGTTCAGAGATTAGTCTTCTATTAGTTAATAACAGATCAGCCCATCAAATTTAGAAACCTAATCTGTGATCTGAAATTCCACTGTATTATATAATAAGACATGCATAACCACTGCCGGGGAGCCACAGCTGCCTTGACTTCTGAAGTCTAATTATGTCTTATTCTCTAGTCACCCCCTAGGACTGCATAATCTGCTGCCCCTGAGTCAGCTCTCAGCAAGAACTTGACACACTGACCATTATTGACCTTAGATGCAGCTTCTCAGCTCATAGAATATACGTCCCATCCCCTGACTCCTCGACATGTCTTCCATGTGGGAAGGACAAGCTGATGAGTCTTAAGAGACCTTCAAAGCAACACAGAAATTAAAGTAGATGGGTTTTAAAACTTTTTATTTTTTCAAGATCCAACAAAATTCATTTGTGTGTATGCATGTGTCTATATGAGAATATGCCTCATGTGCTCAAGTGTCCATAGAGGCCAGAAGAAGGAGCTGGAGTTACAGACAGTTGTGTGCTAGGAACTGAACTCTGGTCCTCTGGAAGAGCGGGAGTCTCTCTTAAGCACTGAGTGGTGTCTTCACCACCTGATCATGAATTGTTTTAAGATAGCATACAAGATATTATGTTTCACTGTGGCATTACATATATGTCATTATATTTTGTTCTTATTCACACACTTCTCTGTTGCCCTCCTCCATATGCCAGCACCTCATCATGTCACATGTGTTTATTACTCTTTAGTTCCGTCCTTCCTTCCCTCTCACAGTTCTCTCCCCCCCCCCATGCACGCACGAATGCACGCACGAATGCACGCACACACACACTTCCTAGTCTATAGTTATCATTGGAATCTACTGGGTATCTGGATCTATCACCTAATGCCATTGTCAAAAGCTAATAACTTCTGAGTGTGATGATGCACACCTTTAATGCCAGCACTCCGAAGTCAGAGGCAGGTGAATTGCTGTGAATTCAAGGCCTGGTCTACATAGAAAGAGCTAATCTCAACAAACAAAGTTAGTAATAATTATATTTTTATGTGTCTCAGAAGGCAACTTCCCTTTAATAGACCATTTCTGGTGTTTGAACTTCTCAATGTCACTAATTCTAAATTTCAGCCATACAAGTGATGATGTGAGCTTTGAACTCACATCATCAAAGGGTTTGTCAAAGTCATCACTTAGCAGTAGGTGTTGATATTGCTGCCGCTCCTGCTGTAATTAATGTAATGTAATGTAATGATCTCTTTGAGATTTTGTAGGGACTGTTTTATTCTACTGGAGGATAGTGTAAACCAAGTGTTGCCATGGCAACACTGCACTCCCAGTAAAATCTGTGCTTCTCTAGGACAGACTCCTTCTTATACCTGAATGCCACATACTAACATTATTAACATACCCTGTGAACTTGAAGTCAGTGTTAGAAGGTCCCAAGCATTTAAGAATTCCATCCTTCTAGGAAACTGTGTTCTCTTAGAAGTAATGCCAAACATTTTCAAAGCAACCTCAATTTTCAAATTGACCATTTGAAATTATGTCTCAGGTAGCAAAAGATGCAGCCTTTAGGTATATTCTACAGCTACATTTTTCATGGTAGAAATTCTATAATTAGGCAAGGTGACTCAGAATTTGTTTGTAAGCCAGGCATGATGGCAAATCACTGTAACCCCCAATACTCCAGATATGAAGGCAGGGGATAAGGAGTGTGACAACAGCCTTTAACGTATAATGAGTTAAAGGTCATCTTGGACTATATGAGACCCTGTCATAAAAAATGAGAAGAGGAGGGATGGGAGAAGGAAAAAGTCTATGTGAGCAGAAGGTATCAATGACACCATATCTGCTCTGAAAACTCAAACAAATTAATGTAAGTTGACTAATCACAGTTATCACAGTTGACAATTTTATAGCCCCAGTTTCCCCTTAGACAGTGGGAATTTTCCCCATTAGAAAACGATATTTAGGACAGTCATATAAGTAACAAAAGATAAATAATGTAATTTTTAGCAGTTGTTGTTTTTAAGCCACTTAGATCCCAAAACAGGTTAAATTCTGAGCCATATTTTATTGTTATGGATTCATAATCTAGGCCTTTGTAATCGAGTTCTATCATAAGGACTGAAATAATTCTGTTTCTAAAACTGAGTGTTCTGCCTTTGGGCAGTACGTCCTCTGTGTATTAATTGCTACTGTACAGTGGTTATGTGAGAAGGAGGGCTCAATCCTAGGTCTTGAGATCATATTCTTTGTGTAGTCATACCATTGATCAACTCAGCTTGGTGATGAGTGTCATAGATCAACATCCTGTCCTGTGACTTCCTCTGTGCTAGGCAAAAGGGGGTGGGATTGAAAATGCAAAATAAAAGGTAAGCACTGCCATTATCATTTGGAAGCCAGCCTGGTACTGTGGGGTGATGGGCTGTGAGAAGCAACTGGGTGCTTGGTCGAGCACAAGCTTGGAACCCCGGAACCTTATCGGATGTCAGGAGTTCAGCTCTGCTCCCAGGCCCTGGTTCTTTTCATTTAGCTTCAGCCCTCCAACAACCCCTCCCACAGAGAGGTCTATGGCCAACAGTCACAAGGAACAGGCCTCAGGCCCTAGAGAGATTTACATACTAAGAGGTACCTGAAGGCCAGAGGGTGGAGCCAATTAAGCATTCTTCCCCAGGCCCTCTCCCCACTCTCCCTCCCTATTTAACTCAGGTTTGCCCTGGATTTTGGGGGCATGCATCCAGATCCATCCACCATCCACCATGACATTAAAGCCAGTAAAACCCATGGACTTTCTCATGTCATTGGGACCATGCCGTGAGGAACCATGGAGCCACAGCTGTCGTGCCTAACTTCCCCGTGGAGGGACCCTCAGTGTTTCCCAGCAGCCTTACCCACATGGTACTCACAGCCAGCTGTACGGAAATACTCTCTTAAGTAACACCACAGAAGACCAACCTCAAACAGGGCTGCTCTTAAGACCATGAAAAACAAGACCAAGTGCAGACAAGGTGTAGGTTAGCATGTGAAGTAGGAAACATCAAATACTGTTTGGGGCTGAATGAGTAACTCCTATTTCTAACACTCATTAAATAAAGTTTGTTGAGATCATAATAAAATCTCTACTCTCTCCACCTTCAGTTTTACCTCATCTATAGCAAAGTCAACTTCCTTCCATTCTCCCTGAAATACCTCCACCAGGACCCACATCTTAACATCTCTGGCCGACATCTGTCACTGAGGTGTTCCAGTCCCGTTGTGCACGTTCTTTCTTGCTGCATTCTGTAATAGCCCCACTTTAGCTGTAAGAACACAACTACCAGTCTGAAATCCACTAATATTGTTGTCATTCAATTTGATTTTTCAAACAAATTGATTTCTTTTATAGAACTGTTCATGTCATAACCATCTTAATTCATACGCCAGTAACAATACAAGCTGAGGTCTAGATAAACACATGCGTGTCTTTAATGGATGTGTGGTGATAGCATTGAAGACAAAATGCTCAAGAGAAAGATTCTGGATGTAGTCACACTTGCAGACCCTTACTCTTAGAAACCTTAGTTGATTCTGCCCCTTTTAAGGAAAGAGCAAAGGAAGTCAGTGCATGCATGTATGTATGCATGCATCTAAATAACGCTTCTCAGGAGTCTCATCTTTCACTCTCCTGTTTCTGGTAATGTTTTTGCATAAGACAACTCTTACCCTCTCTTTTACAGTCCAAATACAAAGAATCATTTGTGTTGCTATGAAGCAGGGAGTCAGCCAAATGAAGGACTTCTATTTGATGTTTGGGGAAGAATGTGTGGTCAGAACATTCAGAAGTTAATCTTCTCTGCTCCCTTCCCCCAAATAACTAATCAAAGAATAAGCAAACAGAAGGTTGAGAGCCTGATAATAATTTCCAATCTTATAATGATAATCTGCATAAAAAGTGTTAATCTCACTCAGCAGTAGTTATTCCATGCCTGAGAAATATTTTATTTCCTCAGGGAGATGAGTGAAGACAGAGTAGCTATAAAATGATTTATGAGATATCAAATACTCTTCATACCAATATGCAAAACCAAGTTTCTTTTTTTAAAAAAATGATTTATTTTTATTTTATGTGCATTTGGTATTCTGCTTGCCCATACATCTGTACGAGGGTATTGGATCCCTTAGAACTGGAGTTATGAAAAAGCTGTGAGGTGCCATGTGGGTGCTCGAATTGAACCTGGGTCCTCTAGGAATAGCCAGTGCGCTTAACTATTGAGCCATCTCTCCAGCTCCATAAAACTAAGTTTCTAATAGGAGACTGTAGAATCAACAGAACTACTGGAATGTCACCTCTCTACTACCTAAGCTTGAGTGACTTGGAACGTAAAGCTACCCTTGCGGAGTCAGAGCCAAATCAAAGAAATCATTGGTCTGCCATGTAACAACAGTATCATTTCACTTACACTAATCATATTCTTGGGATTATCCACGTGCACACACACACACACACACACACACACACACACACACACACACACACACATTCGTCACTTACTTAAACGAGACTAGAAGACTTTGACTTTACATCAGATTTTCCATAGCCTTTCCAGGGTCCCTTAGATTTGTGACTTCATGCAATGAGCAGTTGCTAATTACAAACAAGTTAGCTTAATCTGCATCTGCCATTAAAATCAAGAATGTAGAAGCGAATATAATAATAGCTTATGTGAATAAGCTATTTAGACAAGAATAAGCCTTATCGTCTTATTTCTTCCTCTGCCACTGTGGCCTACAACTTATCAGGGAATCTGGATGCCATTAACAAGTGATCTTTACAGAAGAGTCGATCTGCCTTTCCATAAAATATATGCTATTACATAAAAACAGAGTTGCAATTCTTTTCGCTATTGTTGTTGTTTTGAGACGGGATTTCTCTGTATAGCCTTGTCTGTCCTGAAACTCACTCTGTAGACCAATCTAGCTTCAAACTCAGAAATCCACCTGCATGTTCCTCCCAAGTGTTGGGATTAAAGCCATACACCAGCACCACTGCCAGTTATAATTCTTTAACACAAAGAAATTGACACAATTTCTTAATATCTATCCACTAAGTTTTCAAATTTCCTCATGGTCTAATTAGAATTTCAGCATGTTTGAAATTTAGCTCCTTAGCACCTCAGTCTCATTAGCTACAATGAGTAGCAAATACTCATTACCAACATAGGTAAGACTAGTGGCATATTATGCATATAAAATATTTTCAATATCATGAAAGATTTGATAGGTTTCCTTCTCTCTGTTCCTCTCCCTCTTTCCCTGTCCCCCTCCCTCTCCTCTATCTCTGCCTCTTCTTTTCTCTTTATTTTTTTATCCAATTCAACATTTTTAAAATTTATTTTTATTGGATATTATATTTACATTTCAGATTTTATCCCCTAGCCCCCTTCCCCCCACCACTCAGGAACCTCCTATTCCATCCCCCCTCCTCATGCTTCTATGAGGATGTGCCCCCAACTATCCCCCCACTCCCATCTCCCCACCCTCGAATTCACCCCACTCTGTGTTCATCCTTCACAGACCCAAGAATCTCCTCTCCCACCTATGCCCAACAAGGCCATCCTCTCCTACATGTACAGATGGAGTCATGGGTCCCTCCCTATGTACTCTCAGGCTGGTGGTTTAGACCCTGGGGAGCTCTGGTTGGTTGGTATTGTTGCTCTCCTCATGGGGCCACCAACTCTTTTAGCTTCTTCAGTCTTCTCTCTAACTTCCCCATTGGGAAACCCCAATTCAACATTCTATAGTCTGAACTTTTCTTACAGTGCCCTATGATGTTATTTAATGCATGTGTCTGCCTTTTGTGGTTTTTATAAACCAGTAGCTATGTATAGGGGATTGACTAAAGTTTGCCTTTAATTAATTTGTTTCAGAAATGATCCTTGGGCAAAGTTTTGAGTCTCCTACTATGTCAGCATCAAGACATAAGTATATATGTATCTATACATCTCTTATGATCAATCAGATTACAAGTTCTTCTCTGAGTAGCAATCGATCACCAGTTTCTATGTTGAGTTTTGGGCATTTGTAAAAAGGTGAAGCTCCAAATCTCACTTTATCTCTTTATACTGACTCTTCATTTCTAACATAGACCATGGGCCTTCTTATCCTTATCAGAGATTCACTTGTTTGAAGTATAGTTCATAAAGAACATGACCTTTTTTTTTATTTGTTTAGTGTTTTGTTTTTAGAATTATGCACTGATTCCTTATGAACCTGAGAAGTAGACCAATGCCAAAAGACACTGTTGTTTCATTTGGAGAGTAGAGTTATTATGAACACAATATTTGCTGTGTTTTAATTCATTACAGGGTGCTATGTTCTGCTTGGATAGTCAAGTATTTAATCTTTGATTAGTGGGTGCCCTTTCTAGTTGAGCTCTGAACCTTCTTGCTATGCTTCAAATCATCTGTAGGAGTCCCCTTGCGTTTTGTTCTGATGAGATATTACAGGAAAATACAAGACTCGTGTATTCTAGACATAAACACAACCTCACATCTATGGAGACTTGGTTCCTATTAGCGCCATTTGTAAACCATAGTCTAGCAGGTGGATGGTGTTCTCTGCTGCTAGGTAGCTTAGAGGTTTGACTTGAAAATAATAGAAGGAAATATATCCCAAGCTAATCTTTCTGTTTAAATTTTAAAATCAGTTTAGTTTCACATTTCTAGTTGTTTTCATTTACCCTGAGCATTTCAAAGACAAGAAATAATAATGTTTATTGTTCTCTCTCACACAGAAACAAAAATCATGTGTACACATTAGACTATCACCTTGAAGACCAATAATGTAATCACTAACTTCCCTTTCTCTAAAGTTGTACATGTATGACCTAAAGATTTAGCTCATAAAAGAGAGAAAATCAAAATCTTTTACACTCAATTCATTTGGTCCATTCTCTCTGACTGAACTACAAGCTCAACAAAATATGCATCCCATTTTACCTGTAATGACAGAGCAACAGCAGTGTACACCTCTGAACATCAACCTGCAAAGCAAAGGACTCAGAGAAGCGTCACAGCATTTGTCCCCTAGACTGTCTCTCTCCCTCTGGTTACTTGCGACCATTTTTTCCAGCAGTTTTCTTCCCTGTGACAAGGACAGTCTCTTGGCAGCATTACAAAATCCTTTTAATTTTAATGATTTGACTGAAAGGTGGAGAGTAAAGGATGGTAAGAGTGCAAAAGAAATAGCAGCTTTATCTGTGATAGCCAGAAGCTGGAAACAACCCAGATGTCCCACAGTGGAAGAATGGGTACAGAAAATGTGGTTCATTTTCACAATGGAATACTACTCAGTTATTAAGAACAAGGACACCATGAGTTTTCCAGGCAAACGGATGGAACTAGAAAATATCAACCTCAGTGAGGCAACTCAAACCCAAAAGAACATGCATGGTGTGTACTCATTAATAAGTGGATATCAGCCAAAAAAGTACAGAATACCTAAGATACAATCCATAGAACTCAAGCTAAACAAGCAGAAGGGCCCAAGTGAGGATGCTTCAAGGATTGCTTGGGAGGTAGAAGAAAGCAATCATGGGAGGGGGTGCAGATGGAGGGAGGGAAGTGGTTGGGAAAGGGAAGGGGAAGGGGAAGGGGAAAAGGGGAACAAGATCAGGTATGGGGAGGGGGAGACAAGAGAGAAGCCTTGAGTGCCTGTAGAATGAATGGAAATATGCAACCTTGGGGAGGTGTGAAGTGGGGGGACCCTCTAGAAAGTACCAGAGACCTGGGAGGTGAGAAACTCTCAGAACTCAAAGAGAGGGACCTTAGATGAAATATCCAATAGTGGGGAGAGGGAGTAGAGTTTACCTCCAGTAGAAAGATAAGATATCAAGTGGAGGGATGAGGTTGCCATCCCACAGTCAGAAACTCTGACTCAGAATTGTTCCTGTGTAAAAGATCTGCAGAGACAAAAGTGAAGATACTGAGGGAAAGGTGGTCCAGTGCAATCCATCTCAAGGGAAGGCTCCAAGGCCTGACACTGTTACTGATGCTATGGTGTGCTTACAGACAGGAGCCTAGCATGGTTGTCCTCTGCGAGGCCCAACAAGCAGCTGACTGAGACAGGTGCAGATACTTACACCCAATCATTGGGCTGAAGTCGGGAACCCCTGTGGTTGAATTAGGGAAAAGCTGGAAGAAGCTGAGGAGGAGGGTGACCCCATAAGAAGACCAGCAGTCTCAACTAACTCAGACCCCTGAGATCTCTCAAACACTGAGCCACCAACCAGGCAGCATACACAAGCTGGTCCGAGGCCCCCCCCCCCCCCCGACACATATACAGCAGAGGACTGCCTGATCTGGCCTCAGTGGGAGAAGACATGTCTAACCCCACCAGAGACTTGAGTGGAGAGGCCAGGCAGTGGGGGCTTCAGGGAACATCCTCTTCAGGTGGGAAGAGGAATGAGATAAGGAACTGTCCAAGGGTGGACTGGCGGTGGGGTAAAGACTGGTTTGTAAAAGAAAATTAAATAAAATAAAGTGGAGAAAAGAAGGGATAGAAGAGAGGAGAGGAAGATGGGGCATTTGTTGTGAGCACTGGCTAGGTTCTGTTTATGCCCAACTCATCATTTGTTGTGTGCTGACAGTGTCCCCACTGAGCACATAGGAAGGTGAAAGGTTACATGCAATCTTAGTGTTCTATTACAGTGAAGAGATACCACAATCAAGGTAACTCTTATAAAAGGAAACATTTAATTAGGGTCTTGCTTACAATTTACAGTTAGTTCATTATCATGACAGGGACTGTGGTGATAGACAGGCAGACTTGTTACTGGAGCAGTAGCTGAGAACTCTATATTCTGATTCAGAGAGAGAGAAGAAGGAAGAGGAGAAGGAAGAAGAGGAGGAGGAGAGACTGGGACTGGTGTGGGCTTTTGAAACTCAAAGCCTATACCCAATGACACACTTCTTCCAACAAGACCACACCTACTCTAATGAGGCCACACCTCCTAATCCTTGTAATCCTTCTCAAACAGTGCCACTGCCTGGTGACTAAGCTCTCAAATATATAAACTTATGGGGGCATTTCTTTTTCAATCCATCACACCTGGGAAGACATATTGCCTCTCCAAAGGAAAATCTGATAAGAATTAAAACAGTCTCTGTTTATCCGTATTTTTGTAGTTAACAAAAGTTTTATTCTGCCAGAAAGGAATCCAAAACATTAAAAGATTCATCTGAGTGTTTGTGTCTACATAGATTTGTTGTATGTTTTTGTTGTTGTTAGTTGTTGGTTAAGAAAGCCTTATTTTAATTCCTTGTATAAAAATAAATTAGTATAAGTGATTCATCTTTGTGCCTCTCTTTAAAGTGTTTTGTACTTGACTGTTTTCATTTAGTAGCACACCCTGGAGATCATACCCCAGAATGGTGTTGAGCTGTGCAAAGGCTTGCTATTCGTTATGCAGCTGCGTGATATTTCCTTGTGCACATAATTCATCCAACCACGGTTCTATAATTAGCACAGGTTTCACTTTCTGGTTCTTCCTACCTGAAAGTAGTACATTCATGATTAACTTGTGCATAAAATGTTTTTGTAATTTTGCATTTGCCACCAAGTTTGATGACTTGAGTCCTATATCCAGGACCTACATGATGAAAAGAAAGAAGCAACTCCCAAAACTGTTCTCTGACTGCCATACACATGCCATGGTACACACACACACACACACACACACACACACTCACGCACACACGCACGCATGCACGCACGCACGCACACCACCAACAACAATAACAACGAGAGAGAGAAAGAGAATAAAAAAACAAGTTTTTTTTTAAATTAAAGACCCTGTGTTTAAAAGCTGGGCATAGTCTACAGTCCAAGAGCTTGTGGGAATAGAATCCAAAGAATCTCTGGGGCTTGGTGACTGCATTCTTAGCTCTAGGGTCAGCTCCAGAGCCTATACCAAGGGAACACAGTGGACAGTGATTCATGGGACATCTGATACTTTCCTCTGGCCTCTACCCTGTACATGATTGCCCACACCTATTAGCACACGTATAGACACAAATACATGTGCTTAGATACACACACTTCAAGTTTTAAATAAAGGAAAATTAAAAAATTCATATCACAGATAATTTATTCAATGAAAATTAACATACAGAGTGGGGAAGCTCCTGATGTCGTTTTGTTAAATGGACAAGACGTGCCTGTCAAGATGTGCCTTCAAATTGCCTTCCAAATAGGTATGTTTATGTCCATTAATACTGCTGGCAGTTTGGTCAGAAAAAAACAAATTGTTTTGTTTTGATGTCATTTGGAGGTTTGTTTGTTTGTTTGTTGCTTGTAGTAGGCCATGGTTACTGTGTAGACTCATAACTTGTCAAAATACAGAAAATATATAACTACTGAATGCCTATTCATGGGTGGAATATCTGCATTTTCTCCTGCAGGGCTCAGGAACCGTCAGGAAGAGAGAGTGGAAAGGAGTGAAGGAAACATGGAGGTTATGAAACATGGCGGAATGTGACTGTTACAGTCTTGAACCCACAGCAGCTATGCCATCTTCTCAGGATCTTCACAAGATAAACTTGACACTACCTTGTCACGGTAGGAATTCACACCGCCTCATTCACCTCAGACGATTTATGAGCAGTTCTTGTTTGATGGTGGAGGAAGAGTCACCTTCTTCATGACATGTACACACTGAAGAAGTCAGTGCAGACTCCTGCAATCAAGCTCTTTCCCATCCATGCTCTGGAAAGCAATCCTAATGACATTCACCAAGTAAGAAAAACAACAAAAGACACAAAAGAAACAAGAAAAGAAAGTAGAAAAGGCACTAACCAGAAAAAGGAGTGGGATTTGTGTCAGTGAGATGGGAATGGAGAGAATTGTTTAAGCAGCTCAAGGAGAAAAGACAGCAACAGTTACCCAGGCAGGGAGCCTACCAACTTCAGTATTAATCTACCAGGCAAGATGTAGCCACTGATGCAATGGTGACAAAACTGTTACATACATAACCAACCACTCTCTGACTGGCTGTAAAGCCCATGCCACAGGGGGGAACTCATGTCTGGTATAGTAAATTTGGCCAAGAACACATGGCTAAGGAAATCATAGGCTCTAATGGGGAAATTACTACTGACATTTAGTTAATTAACATAATATCAAACTACCTTCTAAATATCAGACTCATAGACAAATGCTACTCTCAGCCTTCATCCGAGAAGCTTCTCTTTGCAGTGACATCTTTCGGCTAGAGCTGCCCCACGTTAGGTGCCAAAAATGTTGCGAGCTGAGCTGCCCCATGTTTGGGGGCCAGAATGTCACGGACCACTCTGTCAATGTTGGAACCTGCACTGCCAAAAGCCTTGGGGGCTAAACTGTTAGAGCCCGCACTGCCCCAAGCTGCTTCAGTCCACAGGTCGGGGTTCAGCAAGAGAGAGAGTGAGGATAGACTTGAAGAATGGAGACCAGACAGTGTGATTCAATTCTGTTTATTCTTCAGTCTCTCTTCTTCTCTCCAAGTCCCTAGTTCCTAGTCCCTAGTGCCTAGTCCCTAGTTCCTCCAAGTTCCAAGCTTCTTTCTCTAAGCTAAGTGCTAAGTGCCTAATAATAGTTACCTGTCTCAGTCTCAAGTGCCTACTCCCTAGGCCTAATACTTAATAATCCTTTCTTCTGTCTGCCTTTAAGACATGTCCTTAGGTCTTGTCTCTAAATCTGATCTCTAAGTCACGCCCTTAAGTCACACACCTTTAAGTCTCACACACCCAAGGGAAAATCCTGGGTATCTAAAACAAGATGTTATCAGAATGTGCTCAGCTGTTGTAGGCTATTGTAATCAAGTCTGTTGTCAGGGTATACGGCTCAAGATGGCTGCAAGGATGATAGCCGCCTTCTGTCGGCTCCCCACAGTGACATACAATAAATGTATGGCTACTCAAGTGGCTGAGAATGAGTGTGCGTGCACTGATTGCTCAGCCTACACAGAACAGCACTTCCTCTAAGGCTTGGGGAACACCACAAAAGATCGGTGGAAAGAATGTAAGAGCCAGAAGGAAAGGAGAAGGCTGCAAAATGCCATCTTCTGAGCATGACGCCACCTCTGCAATCATAGCAGCTATGTTTCCTATCTGTACTAGGCTTGTACAGACTGGCCTTGCCAATGATCAGTCATGGGTAAGGGATGGGGTCCTACCCATCCCTGAAAAACTATTGGCTTCTGAAAGATTCTGAGTGAGGGGAGAGAAGGGAGCCATTGTCTTGATTTGTGTATCCACTCTTGGTCTTACCAAGCTCCAATAGAGACATCCAAATCAATGGTCACAAGGACAGCTCTGATTAAACCCAGTATTCCCCATTCATAAACATGGGAAAGGAATTTGTAGGAAGGTATGAAGATGTTGACAGGGGTGAGATAGAAAGAAACAAGGGTGGAAGTGAGAGTAATTAGAAATATATATACAGACATATGTATTTTATATACATACATGTATATATACATATATAAATATATACATATGTATTTTATATAAGTATATATAATATTATGGATTTGGCAAGAAGAGATTTAATTAATAAAAAATAAACATAAAAAAGAGGACCACAGGGAGTAAACATCATCAGGGTATACTATGTACATGTATGAAAATGTCATAATGAATTTATTGTACCATATTAAATGTGGAATATTATACTATATTATATTTTTACTTCATCAGTGATTGCACCATGAAGATGACTCTTCCTTCCCTATATAATATATTAAGTTATACAATATAATATTATATATTAAATCAACATATATTGATTTAAAATTTGACAGCACAAATAAAAATATTCTGCAAAAACTAACATGAAGAAATGAAAACAAGTGTGGCCATGCTTAGAAAATAAAAAGAAGGGGAAAAGGACTTATAAAAATTAAGGTTATTTACAAATACAAAAATGACTAGATGAAGGGGGATGGCAAATAGAACTAAGAAAATACACTTGAAATAATTCAAAAAAAGCTAAAACTGTAGCAATAGAGAATAGAAATTGAACATAGCTTATGACTTGGAGGAAAGAAAAAATATGGAGTTGAATGTTCAACATATGGCTTTTTTTTTTAATTCAAGACTTAACATATTCAAAAGGCAGAGAGTGTCTCAGGCAGATACTAACATCATAGAACCACTGTGAGTCCTTTCTTAAAAGAGCAAGTAGAATTGATCTACTGATGTCTAAAACTAACTGTGAAACCGTTATGAGCTTGTGATTATAGACTGGAATGTCACTGCACAGTGTCATATGAGTGTTGGGAACACTACTAACCAAACAGAGAAAGAGGGGAGGTGACAAGTTGCAGTCCAAACCCACCCATGGCCTCATAGCTCACTAAATTATAAATTTAAGTGCCACAAAAATAATAGTCACAATTGGCTTCTTCTAATACTTTATTCTATGTCTTTCAACCATGATTACAAGGTAAAATACAAATGTACTGAAGCAGTGTTTAAAAACGAAGAACAAGACATGGCTGTGTGGACACTATGATTGTTGGCAGCCATGCAGGGAAAAACATGAGTCACTATAAACTCTGTCATTTGTGTAGCTTTGTAGAAATGGTCTCTGGGAAGGTGAGGCTGTAGAGACAAGATTTTGACATTTTCTAGTGATCATACTGCTGGTGTGTAGTGCAGAGGGGAACAAATGAACAAGTCTCTATTTTTTACTTTTGATTTATGCTATTCAAGAAGCAAAATTAAATTAATAAGTAAGGGTGGGGAGACATTAAGTCTGGTTCCTTTTAAAAGTATTTAACTGTAGAAGTGTCAGACAACTGCACAGCTGAATTCTATCAAAATATGAAGCAGTGTCACTTAAACTTGTACAAAGCAAGAAATAAGAAGGATCTTTCTAAATGCTGTTCCTAGAACACACTTTTGATGTCTGACAAAAGAAACCCACACAAAAATATCACATTTAGTTATGCACAAAATAAATCAGATTATCATCCCTCCAGATGCCAACAAAGCAGTTGACACCATTTTGTATTTGTTTACTTATGGAAAAGGGGATATGTGGGTAATGCCTCAACATTAGAATAAAAATATGTTCAGTCTCCATGGTTCATATTCTCCCCGCCCCCCTCTCTCTTTCTCTCTCTCTCTGTCTGTCTCGTGTGTATATGTGTGTGTATGTATGTATGTATGTATGTATGTATGTATGTGCGTACACAGGCAAACATGCATACAGAGGCCTCCTCCTCTGTCATTCTCTATTGTGTTCTCTGCAGACAAGCTCTCTCACTGGATTTCACCCATTTTTTCTACTGGGTAGGCTGGCAGCCTGCAAGCCCCTCAGAAACTCCCCTGTCTCCCCACTCCCTAGCACTAAGGTTACAGCCATGCAAACCATGACTTCCTCTTTATGTGGGTCCTGGGAATCCAAGGCCAGATTTTCACGCTTGTAAAGGGAGCATCCTTGCCTACTGAGTTATCTCCCTGACCCAAGAATATGTACATCTTGCTGCTACAGGCAAGGGTGCCTAGATAGCTCAATTAGTAGAACACAGCACTCTTAATGGCAGGTAGACATATGTAAGAAACCCATTTAAAAAGAAACAACAAATAAAAGCAAATGCTATTAAAGATGTCACACTGAAGATCTAACTGGAAATCTGGCAAGTGGATAAAGGTATTTGTTGCCAAGCCTGAAGACCTGAGTTTGCTCTTACATGGTGGAAGGAGGAAATAGGTTCCTGCAAGGTATCCTGTGACCACCACATCCAGGCTGTGGGAACTGTCCATGTATACTCATACACACACACACACACACACACACACACACACACACACAAACATGCACATGTGCACACACACATGAACACACAAATTCATACATGCACATACACTTGTACACACATGCACACACTCACATGAGCATGCACATAAACAAACACACATGAACACACATACTCATACATACACATACACATACACATGCACACACACAATGGCATGCACGTGCATGCAATATATTAACAATAAAACTAACTGGAGTGGTTTTACACTTAATTATCAGAGAAATGTAAATTAAAATTACAACTAAATCAGGAGATATTTTACATACTTCTATTGTTAATGAGAACCTCAGAGAACACTAAGATTGGTGAAGATATGGGGGAGTAAGAGCCCTCACACACAGTGGCTGACAATAAATAATCACAGGTGCACAGATACCAGGGGCCCTGACACTGCACAAGCCACTTACAATTCACAGCCAGAGGGGAGCCTATTAGTACTGCTTGAAGCTGGGGGAGCACATACCCAGGACACAATTCCAGCCTATGTTTCACAGAAACTATTCCCCCAAGTACCACAAGAGACTGAAGATAGTGAGCTAAAAAAGTATTGCTTCAACACAGGAGCTAAACAAAAATAATGTCCATCCAAATATGACCTGTTAGTAAAGCGAAATACTCTGAAATGTTTAGAAGGATCTGGTTCTATGCTTAGTGATATGGTAGTTACAAACATTGCAATTTTGAGACAAAAAGAAAAGAAAAAGAAAGGAACCAAATGAGATTTAAAACCCAGCACTATTTAAATAGATTTCTCAAAATAAGCAAGGCCCTGGGCTTGATCTATGGAATCACAAAAGCCAACAACAACAAAATCCTATTGTATTTGATACATACATGCATTTAAATCAAGTGAGGGAAAGGTGATGAGCCTGTGTCTGTTAAACACATGAGGAGTAGAACAAAGAGACAGTATCGGAAATAAAGAGAGAAAGAAAGTTTTAAAACTGTGGTGACATTCTCTTGACAAGCCTACACCCACTCTCTTGGGTGAATACTCGTCTTCTTTCTCTATTATTAGCCTCAGTGATTAATATGAATTTAAAAAAACATCTCTCCTTAATAGGCTCCAACCCTGGTTAAATCATTTTAAATTAAATTTATTTTTGGCACATGTATATAATATATATTATGCTGATTACTTTCACTTGTCTTCCTCTCAACTCTGTCAACTCTACTCCTCCTCCCAAGTCCCCTTCCCACACTGATGAGGTTCTGGGTTTGGTTTTGTTAACCATTGAGTTCTACTAAGGCACTCAGCAACGGCCCTGGACGTGGAGCTTTAGAGCAAGACTTTCTCAGACCCACCAGTGGCAGAAATAATGGTTCAGGCTTTTTAATATTTTAAAACATAGGCCTTTCAGCTAGGGCAGTCTCCCAGCCAGGTATCTTGCTTAACCTGACTACATCTTGGCACTACATCCCACCATGTGGCTACCTCTACCTCTCTGCTCTGTTCTGGTCCATCTGGTCACCTACCTCCATGTCTTCTGGCAAATTTCCCACAACCCATTTCTTCTCCTAGCACCCTTCTGTCTCTTAGAAGTTCTGCTCTCCACTTGGCTGTCAGATCTTTATTACATCCAATTACATACAATTCTAGATTGCCTCTAGACTAGTGGCTGTTCACAAAATATGAGGCCAGTCATGGGCTATAGAAATAACAATACCAAGACCTTGCTAGTATTTGGTCCCCTGCCTGTACAGAACTAACAATTGAATATGCAGAGATATACATAATATACCCCAACAGAACTTCCCATTGAAGTTTGAAGGGCTCTCTATTGGATATATATTGAGATCAATGACCCCCTATCCTCCAGCATTCAGCAATAGCAGGTACTTCCACAAGGAGGGATATGGCCCCATGAATGTCTTCATCTGTGATTGGTTATTGACAGGCCCAGTCTTGTATAAGCCTAGTAGGCCCCCACACTGCTGTGAGTTCATGATTGCAATAGGTGTGTTATGGTCAGTAATGTTTCCCAGCTCTTCTCCCTATCATCTCGGTCTTACAGTCTTCCCAGACACTAAGACATACAGAAAATGATATCTACATACTGTCTGGGACTAAACTCTCCTCTGTTGCTTATTCTCAATGCCTCGAAGAGTCTTGCAATCCCAGTATTTCATACGGGTCACAGCAAGAGAAACTTCACTGATCAAGGATGACACTGAGATATATCTTTAAATATAAACATAAATACAACATCTGAAATGTAAATAAATACAATAGCCAATAAAAAAAAGAAAAAAGTATAAACATAAATATTTAGAAGGCAGCTTGATATCATGACAAATATCTAGAAGGAAGTTTGATGCACGTTAATGTTGTGGTCCGAGCTGCCCCACGTTTGGGGGCCAGAAATGTTGAGGACCGCTCTATCAGTGTTTGAACCCATACTGCCAAAAGCTTTGGGGGCTAAATTGTTAGAGCCCACAATGCCCCAAGCTGCTCCAGTCCACGGGTCCAGGGTTCAGCAAGAGAGAGAGTGAGGATGGACTCAAAGAATGGAGACCAGACAGAGTGTGATTCAATCCCATTTATTCTTCAGTCTCTCTTCTTCTCTCCAAGTCCCAAGTCTTGAGTTCCTAGTCCCTAGTTCCTAGCACCTAATCCTAGTTCCAGTTGCTAGTCTCTTTCCCAGTTCCAAGTTCTTTCTCCAAGTGCCAAGACTCAAGTGCCTACTACCTAACAATAATTTCTTCTGAGTTCTCTAGTCCAAGTGTTTTCCACCTAATGCCTAATAACTCACTCCAAGTTGTACTGTAAGTTGTACTGATAATAATTTCTTCTGTCTGCCTCTCGCCTTTTATATGTCTCACTTCTAAGCCACACCCCTAAGTCATGCCTTTAATCATGCCCTTAGGTCTTGTCTCTAAATCTGATATGTAAGTCACACCCTTAAGTCACACACCTTTAAGTCTCACACACCCAAGGGAAAATCCTGGGTATCTAAAGCAAGATATTATCAGAGTGTGCTCAGCTGTTGTAGGCTAATGTAATCAAGTCTCTTATCAGGGTATATGGCTCAAGATGGCTGCAAGGATGATAGTCGCCTTCTGTCGGCTCCCCACATGTTAAGTTAGTAAAACAGTAGTAATAAGTTCCCCTCCAGTACTTGTGAGTCTCCTTAGCCTTGTGGGGTTTTGACCAGGTTTACAGTACCAGGTGTGAATTCCTTCTCGAGAATCTTGTTTCAAATCCAATTAGAGAACAGTCACTCCATTATTGCATCCGTGGGCACATCTCCCTTGGTAGGTTCATTACTGTAATTCAGAGGCTTCAGGACTATGTAAGACTGTTAATGGCTTCTCTCTTCCAACAGCATACATAGCACCTCTGGGACAATGAAAACTAACCAAGAAGGAGAGAACATCCAGTTGAATTCCAACTCGGTTTCTCTATTTACTGTAACCAATGTGGGTGGTGTATTTAGCTATAGGATCTCATTATCCATTTTTTTTTTGTGGGCAACCAAGAGCAGAAGAATAGCCTTTACTGCTTTGTATGAGTCTCTGTGACCTTCCTCATAAGGAAGCATCACAAAGCTGGCACTGGGATTTTATTATCATTCATGGCTTCTAAGATTGGCACTATCCACCCACATACAGCCAAAGGTGAACGGATGGTGTGTCCTAGCTCAAGGATCGTGACAAGCTCAGTTTCGGTGCATGGGATCAAAGCAAATTTAGTATATTAAAGCAACAATCATTCTGCTTTTTAAATTAACATATATAAGTTGGTGGTGCCTTGGTATTACATTGTAAATTCAAACAAAAATAAAAACCACATAAAAATATGCCTCTGAAAAAGAATCAGTCAATGAACGTTAACATATTTGTTTGTGAAGTTTCTTTCCTTTATGAAACTGTTCACAAGATTCATCCATGTTGTGGGGGCATCAGAAGGTCCTTCCCTGTTAAGACGGAATAATCTACCCTTGTATGCATACAGCAATCACTGTTTGCCCATCCATCCATCAATGCACACTTAGGTTAGCTCCACTTTTGGCTGCTGTAATAATGCTACCAGGAACATGACTCTGTTTATCAGACTTTTAAATGGCAGACATTGGCATGGACATTGTCAATAGTGTTTCTTCTTAATAATCTTTTAAAAATAATTGTATGTGTGTGAGTGTTTTGCTTACATATATGTTGGTGCACCATGTGTGTGTAGTACCCGTGACATCAGATCCTCCTTTACATAGGGTTATAAATAGTTGTTAGACACCGTGGGGTTCTGGAAATTGAACCTAGGTTTTCTAAAATAGCAGCCAGTGCTCTTGAGTGCAGAGTCATCTCTCTAGCCCCTAGACTTGCTTCTCACTCCTAATGTGCTTGCACTTCTGCCGGAGCCACCGATGAATGGGTGCTCCTCTGAGGAGAAGTGACCTATGTGTAGAGTTTAGATCATATATGTCTCCCTGAGAGCAGTTTCTTCAGTTATCCCTATTTATGATGCTCACATCCTATCCTATGACCTCAAGCACAGGTTCTTAGCCAAGAGCCCTGATGCTATTTGATAATATATTTAAGTAAAAAATACTACCCCACTTCCCCATGCCCATGTATTTATAGACTGGTACAATCTAAAAGAACTATTAAGTAGGTCAAGGAACAAGATGCCTGCTGAGGCTTCACTACATGCTGGGGAGAAGACCCCGATTGAGAACCTCAGGATTGCACAAAGACCAAGAACAGAAGCTTGAGGTTCACACAGAAGATGCTCCCAAACCCTCTTCAGAAGGCAAGTCCTTGTCTTTGTTTCCTTATCTCTGCATTCCTCTGTCATGACAGGATAGTAAGATAGACATGCAGTACTATAAGCTCAGAACCCAGAATCCAGATGTTTCTACACCTCTGCAGAAGTTGAGCATCGAATCCCTGTGCACTTGCCTCACCATCCAAGTGCCAAGGCAAACTCCTTCTTGCTGCTGTGTTTCATCCCTATCTTAATCGCCTTCAGCATCCTGGGCATCTAAGCAAGTCAATCTCCACCTCTGATGAGATTGACTTGAGCTGATCTCTTGGGAAGACAGAGAATCTTCACAGTATGGAAGGACTCGCAACCAAGTTGACAAGACTTCAGGGGAGATAGAGAAGAGACAGTGTTAGATTCCTAATCTTTAGAACTCTTCAACCAGACAGATTCCTGAGTCAGGGTCAGAGTAGAATCAAAAGGTGTGAATTGCAACCAGATTACAGCTATGTTGAAGGTGGAGTGGACTGTATTTGAAGCTCGCACTGATTCAGCAGTCAAACTGCTTTGATTTGAAAGCCTGCTGGGCAGTGTAACAGTTGAATGACTTTGGGCAAGTCATTTCATTTCCTCTATTCCCAAGTTTATGCATCAGGAAACTGCTAATCACAACCATATCTGCCTTGCAGAGTTGCTATAAATATTAAAAGAGTCCATATATGCAAGAAAGCAAAGAGCCAGTGCATGGTAAATCTTTATATTGGTTTTCACTGCAGTTTTAATTATAGACATGCATAAGTACTTATGTCAGAAGTGTCAGACATATTCTTCCACTAAATCTAGACCCATTAAAATATGTATCTGAACATCAGGCTTTCTCTGAAGAATGATAGAAGGATGGCTGTAAATATCCTCTCCTCAAGGAGCCCTGCCTGTACGGTGTTTGATTTTCATTAATATGCAATAGTGAGATGCTTGGCACTGCCATGCTTTCCATAGAAGCTCAGATACCCCAGAAGCTGGGGGCGGGGTTATAGTAGAACTGCTCCCAGCAAAGTGGCTTGCCCAGAGTCCTAGATTTTCCCTTCTGAAGTTCAAGATTGCATAACTGCTTAAGACAGATGTCAGCCTGAGGTTTCAGATTATTTTTTAATCATCTGATCTGGAAACTCCTCCTTTTAGAAGCAAAATAGTTCTTCTGCCCTAGTGATGATGTTAGGAGATAACATGCCCTAGGTCTTGAGTTTTATCCCTGGCATGGAATTGACTCAGACATTCTGAAATTTCATTCTTCAAAGATGAAAACTAAATTCTCAGTGATTCTTTTTTTATAATACTGCTAAGAATATCATGATAAACCTGTTGTCAGGTTTTTAACTGTTAAAAATAGAATGAGTAAATATTTCCTTCTTCTTTCTATGCTCAGCAAAGTATCTATGCTCAATATTAGAGAATGCTGTTTTGTGTTATGATTCTTATAAGAAGTGTTCTGAGGATGATGAGAATGTTCTGGATCTTGATTTTGGTACATATGTGGGATTTACGTACCAAGAATGGCTAATTTTATTAAATATAAATTATACCATAGTAAAGCTAATTTCTGAAAGGTAGCCAGTTGGCTGAATATAAACTACAGTTCAAAAAAGTGAGCACACAATAAATCACCAGGTAAGGAGAATGCTGTGGAGTCTAGAGTCTGGAAGACTGTGGGGAAAGGAGTGGAAAAGGTCAAAATAGGTCTGAAGAGGACAGAGAATTAGTCATAGCAGCTCTGGGGAGATGGTGGTCAGCAAAGTGCTTATTCTGTAAATAAGTTGACTTGAGTTCAATCCCCAGAACTCATGAAAAGCCAAGCACAGCGGTGGTGGACATTGCTAATCCCAGTGCTGAGGACACAGAGTTAGCAGACCCCTGGGTCTTGCTGGTCAACCAGCCTAGCCTACTTGCTGGATTCCAGACATCCCTTCCCCCCATCTCTTGTATCTCTCTGTCTGTGTCTCTCTTTCTATCTCCTTCCCCCCTACACACACACACACACACACACACACACACACACACACACACACACGAACACATACACACACATAAAACATACGTTAGAAAGCCATCAAGTGATCCAAATAAATCGGCACTGTCACCCAGGCTAGATCTGTGTTAAGGGGGCTTTTTCCACACAGCTCAATGAGACATGTGGCATACGCAGTCTCTACTCTTCCTAGTCTATGATACATTCCCTCTTGTCACTCTCCTCAGCATATAAATGGTTTCTATTCCTTGGGGTGAGTGGCATTATTCCTGTGAAAAGCGTGTCTGCACATTTCTCTCACTTGCAGTGTGAGGGAAGTGCTCCCTTCCCATTAGCCATGAAAAGCAGTAGCTAAGCTTTCTTCCCAACCTCTCTCTAATTCTCTGTTCAAGCCTTGGTTTCCTTTCTGAGAAAAAAAAATCCCAGCTCCCCCCCCCCCATGGGTGATTTTACAACAGAGTTTTGAAAATTCAGAAGAGATTTAATTCTCATTGTAATAACTTACCAAGTGAGTATGACCGTGATCCCTGAAAGTCCCTGTGGACAGGAACATGAGAAGCCTTAGTTCTATTTGCTTACGCTGTGATGTGTGTTTCGTCACCTGGTTCTGTTTTGTTTCTTGTGGGGCAGTGCTGGGAATTGGGTATAGAGCCTTGCACATGCTCAGTAAGTGCTCTACCATTGAGCTCCATTCTCAGTTGTGGGGAGTCGACAGAAGGCGGCTATCATCCTTGCAGCCATCTTGAGCCATATACCCTGACAAGAGATTTGATTACAATAGCCTGCAACAACTGAGCACACTCTGATAACATCTTGTTTTAGATACCCAGGATCTTCCCTTGGGTGTGTGAGACTTAAAGCTGTGATTTAGAGCCAAGACTTAAGGGAATGACTTAGAGATCAGATTTAGAGATAAGACCTAAGGGTGTGACTTAAGGGCATGACTTAAGGGTGTGACTTAGAAGTGAGACATATAAAAGGCGAGAGGCAGACATAAGAGTTCAGTACAACTTGGAGTTAGTTATTAGGCATTAGGTATTAGGCACTTGGCACTTGGAGGAAGAACTTGGAATTAGACATTAGGCACTTAGCACTTGGAAGAAGTAACTTGGAACTTGGAGGCACTAGGGACTAGGAACTCAAGACTTGAGACTTGGACTAAGAAGAGAGACTGAAGAATAAACGGGATTGAATCACACTCTGTCTGATCTCCATTCTTTGAGTCCATCCTCACTCTCTCTCTTGCTGAACCTGACCCATGGACTGAAGCAGCTTGGGGCAGTTCGAGCTCTAACAGTTTAACCCCCAAGGCTTTCAGCAGTGTGGGTTCCAACATTGATAGAGCGGTCCGAGACATTTTTGGCCCCCCAACATGGGGCAGCTCGGGCTGCAACACTTTTGGTGCCCAACAAGGGGCAGCTCGGGCTGCAACACTCAGTCCTTGGTGTTTTGAGAAAAGGTCTCATTATGTAAATCAAGCTGGCCTTAAATTCAATATCTCTTACCTCCCAAGTGCATAGACTGTGGGTCTACGGCACCACATCTAGCTTACTTTTTCGACTATGTGGAAAACAAAGTTCTTGAGTCATTAACTTACAAACTTGGAAGAGCAAGGAGGAAAAGGAGTATTGGGGGACAGAAATTCCACAGTGGCCCTTCGCTGGCGTGTAACAGTAGTCTGGCTCTTAAAACAGATGGTTCTAATTTAAAGAGAATTAAATGGCACAATATTGGATCAAAAGTGCTTATTATAGTGGGACTAGAATGTTATAAACATATGACAGCCTTATCTTGTTGACCTTTGAGACTTCCATGCAGTCAGGTTAATGAAATGCATCTTAACTGGAGGTTTAAGGGCATCTCCGACCAACACAGTCTTCATTTGATACAGTCCTTTCAGAGTTAGCTGAGATAGATGCACAGCTTACAGAGCAAGGTCAAATATTCAGAATGTGCATAGATGACTGAAAGCTTTGGTGTCTTAATGTTCCACGGCAGGACTGGTCTGAGCAGGTTTCTAACAGACATTAGTCTACCAGGGTCTCCTTTGCTGTGATCAGCTGTAACCATGACCCACAGTGGGATCAGCTGCTGATGGATTCTGCAAGAAGTCCAGCCTCAGACCCTACGCAGTGGGCTAACCCTAGATGGTAACTTTTGAAGCTGCACAGTTTAACTTGGCAACTACCAGCACTGGCAACTACTCTCGCCCTGGCCAGAGCCTCAGTCATCCCCATATCTCTGAAGTCCCCATTAGTGATCTTCAAAAGGACTCTTCAGCCTAGAAAGCTGCAATCATGAGGTGCTGATATTACCTCTCCAGGGACTCTCTTTTGAGGTGTTGGCCCCTTTCTGTCTTCCTCGTTTTTTTCTATTCACGAGCTTGCTGCAAGTCAGATTGAATCTCACCTTTGATTTAAAAAAAAAAAAAAATTCACTAGGTAGCTTAAGAATACCAGAAGGGTCTGGAGAGATGGGTCAGCGGTTAAGAGCACCGACTGCTCTTCCAGAGGTCCTGAGTTCAATTCCCAGCAACCACATGGTGGCTCACAACCACCTATAATTGGGTCTGATGCCCTCTTCTGGTGTGTCTGAAGAGAGCAATGGTGTACTCATATAAATAAAATAAATACTAAAAAAAAAAAGAAAGAAAGAAAAAGAAAAAAAGAGTACCAGGAAAGCAGGCATGGTGGTGTGGGCCTGAAATCCTAGCACCTGAGAGGCTGACACAGGAGGATTATCACAAGTTCAAGGATATCTGGGTTACCCAACAAGACCTTGTCTCAAAATGTATATATTTAATCATATATATAAATATATTATATATCATATTATATATATATGTGTGTGTATATAATATATATAATTATATATATATATATATATATATATATATGATTAAAAAGAAGTGCTATGAATAAAAGCTAATTTTCACTCTGACATCACATTGCATCCGACTCCCCAGATGTTGGATACACTCCAGCTGCATGAGAATCTCTTCCTATCTGCACAACACTGGGATGTCTTTCCGAGTCAGTCCGGCGCCTAATCTTTTTCCTTCACCATGATGCTTTTCTTCCAAACCCCACACAGGCACTTACACCGAAAATCAAAGCGCAATTCCAAAGTGAACCACTAGGGGCCTCTCTCTCCTACAGCACCTCCAGGGGTTTTCTCTTCGGGCCCTGTATTAGTTGCTTTTCTGTTGTCACTTAAGTAATAAGGCAATATAGAAGGAAGGGTTTGTTTGAATTTACAGTTCCAGAGTGGGAAAGGAAGAATCCATGACGGCAGAACCAAGGGATGGAAGCTGTAGCAGGAAATTAAGGGCTCACATTTCCTAGCCACAGGCACCAAGTAGAAAGAGCTGAATAGAAATGGCATGTGTCTACAAACTCTCAAAGCCTGCCTCATGTCTCATCTCTCCCAACAAGGCCATGCCTCCTAAGATCCACAAATACATCAGCATCTGTGGACCAGACATTCGAATGCCCCACATTATGTGGAAGGGACCATCTCGTTCTAACGACCATAAGCCCCACTGGATACATTCTTTCAAAGGTAGCTACGGCTCTATCAGCTAGTACATATACCACAAAAGTAAAGATGCCCTTCTAGGCGTAACTGAAAACTAAATCTGGCCCAGGGAAGCTGATGAAAACTTATTCATATAGGCTCTGTGCGGACAAATCAACCATGTTGTGGTTTAAATGTGAAGTCTCCCCCCATGGGCTCATTTATTCAAACCCTTGGTCTCTAACTAGTAATAATCTTTGGAAAGGTTGTGAAGCATTTTGGTGGAAGAAGGGAGTCACTGAGGGTAGACTTTGGGGTTTTATGACCCACCCCCTTCCTACTCATTCTTTGCTTCCTGAGGTCAGATGCAATGTGTCCAAGAAGCTTCCTGTACCTCCCTACCATGTTACAATGTATCGCCTTACATTGTAAACCAGAGTAAACTGCTCCTTTATTTCTGATGAGGTGGTTGTCACAGTACTCAGAAGAGTAACTAACACACATCCCCTTCCTCAGATATCAGATCCTACACTGCTTTCAGTCTTAAGATTGTTATCTGGGAGCTGGGAACTCAGCTCAGGTAGTAGACTGTTTGCCTAGCATACATCAGGCCCTGGGTTCGATTCCCAGCACCCTATACACGACACTTGTAATCCCAGCCCTTGGGAAGATGGAAGCTGGAGGATCAGAACTTCACCGTCAACCATCATTACATAGTGAGTTCAAAGCTAGCCTCGGTTATGTGAAACCTTGTCTCAAAAAAATGAAGAGCTTGCCATCAGGACTTTCAGTGGGGACCTCAGAAAAAGACCATGGTCCATTGTCAGGATCATTTTAGCTGTATCTTGGTGGTTCCTAAAGTTCACCACCTCCTCGTGACATCTGGATATCCAAAACAATGGAAACAGCTCATCAGGGATCAAGTGTCACTATTTTCTAAATTTCTGAGTAATGTTCTCTTAGAACATTAGTTCTCAACCTTTCTGAGGCTGCGACCCTTTAAATACCCTCCCTCCTGTTCTGCTGACCGTCAACCGTAAAATGGTTTTCCTTGCCACATCGTAACTACAATGTTGCTACTGTTATGAATCATGAAGTGAATGTCTGATACCCAGGATGGGTGATATGCAACCCCTGGAGAGGTCACAACCCACAAGTTGAGAACCACTACCTTAGAAAGAAGCCAAAGAACTTAACTGAAGATTCTTTGGCCCTGAGCTATACGACAGGTGAAAACTTAGCACTTGCTGCTTGCTCGGTGGGAGTCCAGAAAGTGCTTGAACCTGACCTCATTAGAAGCCAAGCCTTACAGGCAGATAGTCACCTGCAAGCTCTCAAGGCCACCAGGGGCATGGCTGTCACCATCTAACTGTCTGTGGAGCTGTAAAAGTCTAATGCAAACCAACACATTAATATTAATTCCCGGTAAGTGTTCTGATGGATGAGGCAGCTGTGTGGATCACAGGGTCCTAGCTGTGTGCTAATTATTCCTTTTTAAAAAAAAATATTCTAGACTTAGGACAATGGGAAAACAAATTCTAACTATTTGTTTTTCTGTTTAATTGGAGTCAGCTTCGTGTTTATCTGGTCTTTCTTTGTGATGTCTCATCTGTTCATGGCCAAATGAAGAAAGATAAATAAATAAATAAATAAATAAATAGAAAGAAAGAAAGAAATCCAGAATGATGCTTGGCTTGAAGGTAGAGAGTAAAATGAGGGAACAGTTTCTCAATTAATAATCTTAACAGCCAACATGCAAAAATTCAAAGAATCAGAAACTCCCTCCCACTCCAGCAGAGCGGCAGACGCTATCCACCCGCCGCCTTCTTACCAGCATGAATGTTTTTAACTCATTTTATTGTTAGTATGAGTGCATATAGGAGTGTATGGGGGTGCCCGTGTGCCATCATATGTGTATGGAGGCCAGAAGACAGCTTTGTGAAGTCAGTTCTAGCTTGCAGTTTCTACCTCAATTCCAGAGACTGAACCCAGGTGGTCGGCATGCGGAGTAAGAAAAGGTTATAAATCTGCCTTTCTCTCCCTCTCCCACTGTATTAGTTACTTTCCTGTCACTGTGATAAAACACCCTGACCAAGATAACTCATAGAACAGTTAGTTTATTGGAGATCATGGCTGCAGAGAAGAGTTCATGATAGTGGAATAAAGGCATGTCGTCAGGAACAGGAAAGAAAAGGTTCAACACCCTGAACCCACAAGCAGGAAGCAGAGAGCATGTACTAACAATCGGAGAAGGGGTTTAAACAAGATGTCACCCACGGTCCCAGGCATTTGAATAAGGCTCCCCAGTTGGTGGCACTGTTTGGAGAGATTCAGAAGGCGTGGCCTTGCTGGAAGAAGTATGGCACCAGGGGCAGACCTTGAGGTTTCAAAACCACATGCTATATCCAGCTTGCTCTCCCTGCCTTGAGCTGTCGGTTCAAGGCATGAACGCTCCACTTGTTGCTCTAACTGCCATGCCTGCCACCTGCTTCCTCTACTCCACCATCACGATTTCCTGCCTCTGTAACCATAAGCCCAAATAAACTCTTTCTTCTATAAGTCGTCGCCTTGGTCATAATGTTTTAGGATATCAATAGAAAAGGATTATTTCCCACCCTCTACCAGTTGCCATGTCAGAAGCAGCCTGGAGGACACGGAGCCTGCATAGAAGAGAAGGGACTGAGGACTCTGACGTATAGCCAGGGGAAACTGAGGCTTCTGAGCACAGCGTGTGAGCAGACATGGAGGCACAGCAGCCAGATGAGCCTCCAGGTATTCCCAGCACCAGATGGCAGTGTGGCTCAGTGGGGCCATTTGTCCAGACTGCTCCTAACTTTTTTGGTCTCAGAGGCTAAGTGAACCAGTGCTGCCAGACTTAACTCAAAACGGATAAGAGACCAAAAGGTGAGACAGAACACCATTCATTGTCTTCAGGAAAAAAGGAGAGCAGACTTTAGCTGCCTGTTCTATGTTACACAGAGAGTTTGGACCTGATGTAGTTACTGATAGGATCCGTCTGCACTACCATTTGCTGTGTGCTTTCTATGTCTCCTCTCTGTTCTCTGTTTCTGGGTGCTTTGGGGCCACGTGCTGGCTCACCCAGCTTCACTCTGCCTTACTGTTTGGTGCCTGCTGTAGAATTCACCCGCTCACTTTAACTTACCACAGACTGCCCTCGAGTAGCTTTAATGACTCAAATGACAACTTTAAAACGGTGCATGTTCATTTCCCACTTCACGCCCTTCTGCCATTGTTATAAATTTAACATCTGCACATGTTTTAAATTCCATATTATATCATTATTTTTGCTTTAAACAAGAACTGCTTAAACGTCTCATTTTTACCAATTACTATTCACAGTATATTTTTTTTTTCCTACACAGAACCTTGATCCACACCTTAAACTATACGCAGAACTAAACTAGAAATGGATCAGACATCCAAAAGTGATACAAGGTATCATTAAACGTCCTGAAGAAACTAGGAAGGCAGAAAGGGGAAGGAGCTTTTGGCAGGCAGAGGGGAGAGGGTGGTGGGGAAGGGGCATGCAGAACCAACTGTCGACACGTATGTATGAAACACCGTTGTGAAATCCATTACTTTGTATTCTAACTTGAAAATTAACAGTTAGTTAATAGGCTGGAGAGATGGCTCAGAAGTTAAGAGCACTGACTGCTCTTCCTGAGGCCCTGAGTTCAATTCCTAGGAACCACATGGTGGCTTGCAATCATCTGTAATGGGATCCTCTTCTGGTGTGTCCAAAGACAGCTACAGTGTACTCATATACATAAAATAAATAAGTCTTAAAAAAAATAGACATAGCTGAGTGCAAACTCAGCACCTGGGCTTCCAAGGGGAAAGGATCAAGAGTTCAAGGTCATCTGCCTCCTACATGGAAAATTCAAGGCTAGCCTGGGTTACTTAAGACTCTATCTCAAGAAATCAAAAATGTACGATGAAGAATATATTTAATACATGTGTATGTTTATGGACAAACACGGAAGCAGGACGGAGACTGTAAATGAGGAAGAAGGTCTAAAGGGAAGGGGAGGAGAAAATGAGTGTCTTATTCAATGTCTGCATCATCCAAGCAGAAAGTGAGACCTTCTGAGGGGATAAGGGGACCAGCCAGGGGAAGAAGAGAAGTAGAAAGAACAAAGAAAGGGTGAAGGGTAAAGAAAAATTAAAAATAAATTTAAAATCTAGAACTCATAGAAATACATAATACATTCCCATGAATGAGTGGACAAACTGTGATGCATTTATTCACACATGGACTTAAAGCAAGGAACTACAGCGGTTGTGTGGAAATGCAGAAGGCAGTGAGGGAAGAAAGATGCACACAACAGGTCTGGGCCAGAACACTGAGCATATCTTGGGTGGCAGCTCTGCCCCCAACATCCAAGAACCCAGAGGAAGCAGGGATCCCAAGCACTCGAACTCAGGCAGTATCCTAGGTAAGCAGACAGCAGGTCCCGCCCTAAACAGGGAGTAACTGGGAACCAAAAGGACCCAGGAAGTCACTCCCGGCCTGGAACACTGGTTCCTTCCTGTCTGGGCCAGAGCACTGAGCAGATCTTGGGTGGCAGCTCTGTCCCCAACCTCCAAGAACCCAGAGGAAGCAGGGATCCCAGGTGCTCTAACTTGGACAGTGTCTTAGAAACTAGTTCTCAGATCTGAGGCCTAGATCAGACCTCTGCCAGGTCTGCTGTTGTGTGGACCCCGGATTCCACCCAAGACATACTGGAAGGTCCACTCAATCCAGATCCACAGAGTAACAAATGAACTCAGAGCTTCAGACAACATATCCTGAGATATTCTAGAGGAGACACTGCACCCAGAACAGCAGACACCTAGCTGGACTACTACCTTGGAGGCACCATATCCTGAGGCATCCTAGAGGTACCGCTGTAATCAGTGCAGCTGGAAAAGATCACAGAGACAGCTGGACCCCTAGGAGATCAGACACAAGCTAGATAACTAGAAAGACAGGCTTCAGTCAGAGACAGCAAGTACAGGCAGCACTAGAGTTAACCAGATGGCAAAAGGCAAGAGCAAGAACTTGAGCAACAGAAACCAAAGTTACATGGCATCATCAGAACCCAGCTCCCCCATCAGAGCAAGCCCTGAACACCCCATCACACCAGAAAAGCAGGAATCAGAATTAAAATCACTTCTCATGATGATGATAGAGGGCTTTAAAAAAGACATAATTAACACTCTCAAAGAACTTAAGGAGAGCACTGGTAGACAGATAGAAACCCTTAAAGAGGAAACACAAAAATCCCTTAAGGAATTTCAAGAAAATGCAACCAAATGGGAGAAGGAATTAAACAGAACCATGCAGGATCTAAAAATGGAAGTAGAAACAATAAAGAAATCACAAAGGGACAATACCCTGGAGATAGAAAACCTAAAAAAAAGATCAGAGTCATAGACACAAGTATCACCAACAGAATACAAGAGATGGAAGAGAGAATCTCATGTGCAGAAGATACCATGGAAAACATTGACACAACTGTCAAAGAAAATGCAAAATACAAAAAGCTACTAACCCAAAATATACAAGAAATCCAAGACACAATGAGAAGGCCAAACCTAAGGATAATAGGTATAGATGAGGGGGAAGACTCCCAACTAAAAGGACCAGTAAATATCCTCAACAAAATTATAGAGGAAAACTTCCCTAACCTAAAGAAAGAGATGTCCATAAATATACAAGAAGCTTACAGAACTCCAAATAGTTTAGACCAGAAAAGAAATACTTCCCGCCATATAATAGTCAAAACATCAAATGTACAAAACAAAGAAAAAATACTAAAAGCAGTAAGGGAAAAAGGCAAAGTAACATATAAAGGCAGACCTATAAGAATTACACCAGACTTCTCACCAGAGACCATAAAAGCCAGAAGATCCTGGACCGATATCATACAGACCCTAAGAGAACACAAATGCCAACCCAGACTACTATACCCAGCAAAACTGTCAATCATTATTGATGGAGAAACCAAAATATTCCAAGACAAATCCAAATTTACACAGTATCTCAACACAAATCCAGCACTTCAAAGAATAATTGGTGGAAAACTCCAACACAAGGAGGGAAACTACAACCTAGAAAAAGCAAGAAAGTAATCTTCCAAAAACCCCAAAAGAAGATAGTTACACAAACATATCTCCACGGATGTTAGCCCAAAAGCTTGGATTAGCGAAAACTCAACCCACAGACCACATGAAGCTCATGAAGAAGGAAGACCAAGAGGGGATGCCTCAGTTCCACTTAGAACCAGAAATAAAAATGCTCAAGGGAGCAAATAGGGAAACAAAACATGGAACAGAAACTGAAGGAGGGGCCATCAGGAGACCTTTCCACCTGGGTATTCACCCCATGTACAGCCACCTAATCTAAACACTGTTGTGGATGGCTGGAAGTGCATAATGTGAGGAACATGATATAGCTGTCTCCTTAGAGGTCTGCCAAAGACTAAAACACTCAGAGGACAATGTTCACAATTAACAACTGATATGATCAGGGGTTTCCCAATGGAGAACTTAGTGAGAGGACTGAAGGAGCAGAAAGGGTTATTGACCCCAGGTGGAAAGCAACAATACCAAACAACCAGAGCCCCCCAGGGTCTAAACCACCAGCCTGGGAACACATAGGGAGGGACCCAAGACTCCACAGGTATATGTAGGGGAGGATGGCCCTGTCAGACATAGGTGGGAGAGGAGTTTCTTGGTCCCATAAAAAAAATGAATGAAAAATGAATGAATGAACACACAGTGGGGGGGGGATGTGAGGGCAGGGAGGGGATAGTGAGGGGGGTAGGTGTGGTCAATGCCTCATAGAAGCATGAGGAGGGGGATGGGATAGGTTTCTGGGTGGTGGGAGGAAGTAGGCTAAGGGGATAAAATCTGAAACGTAAATACTACAACCAATTTTAAGAAGGGGGGGAAGTCTTCAGAACCAACATCTTTAAAAAAAATGTCAGCCCCCTGGGGGTGGGAATTTTTTTTTTCTTGATACTAAAACTTGTTCTGAGAATTGTATATTGCAGAATACACAGCCTGGGTGTATCTACTCATCAAGCATACTGAGCAGACCTGCCCAAACCTCTGATGTCCTGGAATTCCATCTGGATTCAGTGAAGACACAGCATCAGAGGCTTATCAACTTACTCTCCCTCCCCCCAACCCCTCTTCTAAAATCTCAATGCCCTTAATCAGCTTGAAGAAGTTAAAAAAGAGTCAGCGCCCCTATTCCCTGAGCTTGGGGACTAGTGTGGTTAATAATGGTCTGTCTTTCTAGGGACAAGTAGTGGTTTTGTTGGAACAGGGGGGATTAGCTAGGACTTACTGCATAGCCATAACCTACTGGTAGAAATCTGTATAATTATTATCAAGATGAAGTTATAAATTCTTAAATGGTACAAAATTTACTCTGATCTCAAATTTAAGGTTTTCATTGGTACGAGTCTCTTATTAATATAAAAATGAGATGAATATTGATGCACTCATGGGCATTGTGCCTGTATAACACATTTAGGAATACAATGCCTAGACCCAGCCCTTTTTTAACTTTTTTAACTGATTTGGGACGGTTAACCTATGAGTTAAGGGACTATAGCAAATTCATATTTTTGAGTTTATTGTTAGGGTGCTTTCCATATTTTACTTAGAAATAGCTGAGAGGAGTTAACAGAAAACAGTCCAGGTTACCTTACATGGATAGTTGGTTTTCAAAACATCAGAAGTCCATAGAACTGATGCTACAAATATTTATATATTAATGTTCATTTTGATTAGAGACCTGTCTGCTCCTGACAGCTTCCTGTCGTGGATTCTAAGAAGAAATTGAGCGTCCTTGGAGTTACTCCAGTTGTGTGGTAACAGCCACTAGGCAAGAATTGCCTCTTTCCATCTACAGACAAATTACTGTCCAGAAAGGACACACATGCAGAATAGTTGACTGATTATATCTGCCTAGACAGAGTAATCAGTCCTTAATAATCCTGCATCACCAAGGTCTGTCAGATGATTCTGGGCCAGAAGGCTGAAGATTTGATGCTCCAACGTTCGGTAGTATAGGGGCTTTTCAGGTGTTCAGAGGTCTCTATAAATTGGCTAAGTTTTAGAAGCTATGCTTTGTGCTTCCCACAATTATAGTTAACTCAGTCATTCTGGATTTCTGACGGGGTTGAAAACTTATAGCTATTTACCGTAAGAGAAAAGATTTGAGTGGATGGTCGTCAGCTGACATTCATCCTAAAGCCGGGTTCAGAAGTAAATGTTTTAGTTAGGATAGATGACAGAGGTGCTGGTTAGTCAACAAAATAATGGACTGGGTATTAGGACTATCTTGTACCTCACTGGTACAAATTGGCATAATTATGCTCTAATTGTATTTTGAGAGAAAAGTTTCATTTTAACAGGAAGGGTGATGTGTAGGAGGAGTACTGAGAGGAAGAAAAGGAGTAAGAAGAGGAGGAGAAGAAGGATAGGAGAAGCTAGGTGATGAAAGAGAGAAAGAGGGGGGAGACAGGGAGGCAGATATTCATGTATCTCCACCAGTCAAAGATAGTTGTTATATCTAGGTCGGTCAGTGGGTTACACCTCTGATTGAACAATTCCAAACTTATAACGCTTATGATTAACATTATTTTAAAAAAATGTATAAATGCAAAAAGGAAAAGGGGGCATGGGATAGGGGTTTTCTAAGGGGGGGTGGAATGGGGAAAGGGGATGGCATCTGAAGTGTAAATAAAATATCTAATAAAAAAAGAAAAAAAAAAGAAAGAAAGAAAGATGCACACAAGCCTGCTAAGGAGGTAACTGCAAACCATTATCTTGATCAATGGGGGTTTCATACTTCAGAACTTGACAGATCACACCTGTGACAGTTGCTGATAGCTGAGAGAAGCTTTTTGTTTGTTGGTTGGGGTTTTTTTGTTGTTTGTTTGTTTGTTTGTTTGTTTTTGGTTTTGGTTTTGGTTTTGGTTTTGTCACACCCGCATGCATTGGAGGAGCTGGGGAATATGAAAAAGAGGAACCCTTACTCTTTTCTGAGAGATACATTGTTGGGGCAACTCTAACGGCCCTGAGCAATTCCTTTAAACACATACACCCTGCACTGCATGTGTTGTGTGACAGATTTCCATATGGAAATTGATGCTGGACATCCTGTGAGACTGAAACAATTCCTCACAGGTCACTCTCTGTGAACCCTTTGCCCAGCAAACACATCATCACCAACAAGCAGACTCCAACTCAGGCATGAGATCTCCAATACCAGTGAGTTCTGTATCCAGGTACCATCAAAAATGTCTCTATGCTGTTAAAAATGTCCCCTTTCCTCAGCCTCCTTAAATCTCCCACAGTTTACCGGGCCATGCAATGCCCTTTGTTAATAAAATGTCACTCTTCAGAACGTCTTTCTAGCCAGTTTTCAGTTGATTTCTTTTAAATATATGAAGTTAATGGTTTATCAGTTGCATCACAATAAAGTCATTAAAATAAAATTGGATAGACTTCTGTTCTTCTGAAACCACAATTGGGGACAGCAAAAGATTTATTTTATTTAAAAATTTATTAAATAATTTATTTAAAAGAGTTATTTTATTGATTGGAACCAGGTGAAACTGCCATTTTGCAGGCAAAAGTTACAGTCAAATATAATTCCACATAGTTCAACCAAAAATATGAAACTGTTACAGCCTGGGAGAAGCTGGTAAAAGCTCAGGGGATGATAAGATCAATGGAGGTTTCCAGCTAGAGGCTCGTCATGCACACTTTAAGTGAGGTGTGAAAGCAGGGGTCATTCAGTGATGAGAGAGAGAGAGAGAGAGAGAGAGAGAGAGAGAGAGAGAGAGAGAGAGAGAAGAGGAGAGGAGAGGAGAGGAGAGGAGAGGAGAGGAGAGGAGAGGAGAGGAGAGGAGAGGAGAGAAGAGGAGAGAAGAGAAGAGAGGAGGCAGGGATAAAGAGGAGACAGAAAGGCCTCCATGTTTAAAGAATCCTTTAAAAATAAAAGTGCAGGTGGAGAGTAAACATACCTTCTTAAAAGAATAACAGAATAACCAGTGTATCTGGAAAATGGTACTTCAAAAGTGCCCAGGAATAAGTTGAGAATAAACAGCTAAAACCAGAAATGGAGTCTTACCTGAGAGGCCCCCATCATCCTGGGAACATACCAAGTGTGTAGAGGCATCCTCAATGGTGAATGAACATTTTTACATGACCACCATTCACATCAGCATGGCCCTCTGGACACCACAGTGTCCTTGACTTGATCAGAGTTCCCAGATCCCGTGGCCAGGTCTGCTTTCCAAGGCCAGGTCAGTTCCCAGTCCCTCACTGCCAAGTAGCAAGAAGGCAGCCATGGTATTTTCACCTCATTAGCTGAATCAAGCTTTGCCCCAGTGTCGCTCGTGGGATTGAGTCCTCAAGTACAGAAAGGATCTAAGGTCCAGAGAAAAGAGTAACAGAGACCTTCCTTACCCCACCAGAGAGTGGGCAATGCCAAAGAAGCAGACCTGGCTTCCCTTGCCAGGGTACCACCAACAGTTTGCATTCGTGGTGCTGTATAGTTGAACAGAACAGGGACTTACATGTTCCATACAAAGCCCCTCGGAAAATAGTCTGTTGTGTGTAGCAGCTTAGAACACAGCCCAAATCCTCAGGAAATATTCACAGGTTTTCTGAGACGGAACAAAAAGACAAACTGTAGCTTCCAATGCCTCTGCAAACTTGAATCAGCCACAGATTTTATTTCCAAGAACTCAAAGAGCCATTTTCTTGCTACAATAACAGCATCTCCGAGCCAATGAAACCCCACCCTTCTGCAGCTCGCTGGCCAGTCAGATCTCCCCTAAATCAGCGAGTGTATCAGGATGAAGTATTACCTTCTGTAATAGTGAAGGTAATTCCCAGCCATGCTATTGCATGGTTTCTGTTGGATCTGTGTACAGTCACACCTTGGAGATAAGAGAAGGAAGGGAGACCCGGAGAGCTGTGTGAGTGTGCAGTGGGGAGAGGGGGTTGGAGTCGGAGTTCAGTTGGTAGAGTATTTGTCCAGGAGGCATAAAGCCCTAGGCTTGATGCCCAGAACTAAATAAACTGAGCATAGTGGTACTCGCCTATCATCCCAACATCTAGGAGGCAGGAGCTGGTGGATACAGAGATTAATGTCATCCTCATCTCCGAAAAAAAAAATAAAATAAAATTAAGACCAGCCTGGGCTATATGAGGCTCTGTCTAAAAACAAGATGGAACTAGTGTGGGCTTCCTAGATAGATTCCAGAGCTAGCACTCTGGCCTCCAGGCTCAGATGGGGACTTCTGACTTGAAACGTGACATTCTACTGTTAGTGTCTAATGATTTTATCTTAGTGCTTTATCTAAAGCACCAAGAGGCCAAGACAACAGCTCTCACGAAAGGTGCCTCCTGCTGCCGCCTCTTGGCTTCCCAGGCTTCCCTTTTCAGTTACCCATCAGCCCAGGACTCAGCACCAGCTACAGACCTCACTGGAGGGATAGGGTGAGCATATTGGCATGGTCCTGGAAGGTTTCACTCTATTCCTGTAAACAGACGGGTTCTGAAAAAAAATCACACGCTAAATCGCAAATAAAGCACACGGGGGACAGTTCAAGAAAGACCACAGCAAGAATAAAGGAAAACAAACCTCTCTCTGGTTTTTACTTTATTTTTTTGTTTTGGCACAGTCTCCCCATGTTGGGCAGCCTGGTCTCATAGTCCTTCCTCCTCAGCCTCCCTGCTCCTGAAACGACAGGCATGAGCCACCAGACTCCTCACTTGAATTTTTGACAATGGACCGGAATGTTCTGTCTGCCCTGGGCCAGGCTGACTGTGTCTCTATAGATAACAAGTAGGAAATCAGGAAAGGTGTGGTCTGGGAAATCGAGAAGGTGCAGAGGGGCCCAGGACATTGTGGAAACTGACACAGCCTGACCTTTGTCAGGATGTTGAGCCTCCCTTTTACCTTACCCTTGGCTGTGTGTGGAACTACACAAAAATCAAAGGGAACACCAAGATGCCATGTCCAGGCATGAGACGGGATTTCCTTTAGAAGGCAGGGAGACCAGTGTGTCTAAAACCAGGACATTTGACCTGAACCCAACATGGCATTTAATTTGATACCAGCCTGTGGGATGTGGAGAGAGGAGAATTCCAGACAAAAAGCAAAGCTCCAAGGCAAAACAACTCAGATGCAGGTGGGGTTTACAGTGATTTGTACCCAAGGTTAGTTTCATGAAATGACGGCCAGGGCCACACTGAACTGAAGAATTGCCTCTTCTCTTGACTTTAAAGAGAACACTGGTCCCTGGGTTTCAAGATTGGCCAGCCTTTCCCTGATGGGCATTAATGTCTATTTTGTGCACTGGAGAGCATCAGAGAGCTGTGTCAGTAGCTGTGCCCCTGATTGAATGAGTCCAGGTGAGGTAGGATCCTTTGTATCTGAGGGTTAGAGGAGAAGTCTATTACCTGTGACCCAAGAAATTATTCATGTCAAAGAACCAGTGAATACTACCCTCAAATGTCTTATAGATGCTTAAGATCCCAGCATCTTATCCCATATTTTCCAGCTTCCTTCTTAATTAATTAATAGCCTCAAAATTCCAACCATGGTCACCTCACAAACTAAGCAAATCAGTGTGCAGAAGGTGAAACCAGAACAGAACCTGTAGCCATGCTTGGTGTTTCTCCTTTGTTCTTTTCAGATGCAATGCAATTTGGAACTTAAATCAGAAGCTTAATAAAGCTTTGCTCTTGTACAATGCTTAAAGATTCCAAGATTCAGTCTTCAGCTTTACAGAAAGCCTGAATCAATCCCATGCTAGGGATAACACTCAAGACCTAGGGCATGCTGGGTAAGTGCTCCACCACTGAGCCAAATCTCCAGCTGCCACCGCTACACTTTAGAAATAATAAAAACAGAGCCAAAGGGGTCAGTTGTTCTGTGTAGTTCTGTGTAGCTTGGTTGTTCTGTACAGTTCAGCTATATTATTCCCTTTCACTATCCTCTGAGGAATTGTTTGCCCTCAGTCTATATCATCACAAGATAAATTAAACGTGTAAACAGTCCTGTTGTGGAGTCTGGGAATAAAGTGAAGAGTGAAAAAGCTGACATGGACCGGCCACATACCCAGAAACAAAAGAATCTCTAATCAGGTTTCCTCTGGACAGGACCCATATATGCCTGGAAACTGTGGCTGGCTGTCCTCAAAGATCCCAGTGTTTTATGTCTCTAGACTTCTAACTCCATTAGGTTAGATGCCAAAGGCATTAAAGCTGTAGGTGGGAGTATAAATGTTGGTTTATTCAGTTGTATAGCCACTGATGGAGCAACCACAGACGCATGGTCACAGAGATGGCCCTGGCTAAACAAAACAAAACCGATCGACCTAACAAAAAAAGACCTAAATGTAGAAAAAAGAATGTGCATTGGGGTGTAATAGGAATGGGAGGGAGGTGACAGTAATCTGAATGCACTACATATGTGTGTGAAATTGTCAAGGAACAATTCTAATATAAAAAATTAAAGGAAGGGTATTGGGTTAGCTGAATGGGGACTTTATCAAGGGAGAGGGGCCAGGTAGGGTTTTGCTGAGTGACAGTTGTTAAGTTGCTCTCAATGGGTGAACGTGTAAGAACGTGTAGGAACCAGGAGGAACCATCCAGGTGGTAAAGACATCACAGGCAGAGGTCCCAAGGCCAGCCAAACCGACAGAGGATGCAGACTGAGAAAGACTGTTCTAGAAATGGACAACAGAGGGGAGGAGGTATGGAGTAGGGGTGAGGGGTGGGGCAGCAGAGAGGAGATGGCCTTAAAGAGCCAGCAACTCATTTTTTACTTTCTCCCTGGTGCTATGCAAACAGTGGCAAGCTGTTGAATAGCTGATTCAGCACAAATAAAAACTAAAGCAATGTTCAGGTAAAAAAGTGACTGCTCCAACATGTATTCTTCAGGCTTGCTCTAGAGTTATCAAGCAACATGCTGCTTCAGAGGGTCTTCATGTAAGTCTTCATAGTTCAGTAAGTGTGATTTGGCAATAGCAATATTGCTCTCTCTATGGGAGTACTTTCTGGAAAAGTAAACTTGAAAAGCAGATTAAAAATTCATTGGAATTCTGTTAAGTGAGTGCCTTTTCAGAATTAAAATAAACTGGTTCAGGCAGCATTTTAATGACGTGTTCCCATTGGCATTACGGAGTCTATGACAGATGGGGTGTACCCTTGTCCAAGCTACAAGAGTTCCGTGGGGGTCCCACTGTGCTCATAGGGTCTCTTCACGTTAGCTGATGCTGTCAAGGAGATCTATGGCTGTACCTTGTACATGGAATGGATGGAGAGGCACCTGGGCCCACCTAGGTTTCCTAAACACACACATGCGCCTGAGAAGATTGCTTAATAGAATCACACATCTACATTTCATGAAAGGGCTTTACTGAAAAGAATCAAAGTACATGAAGTTAATATTGTCCAGTATATACGCTGTCCATTGATGTAGCAGCTAAGACATGCGCAACTCCCTATGATTAACTTGAGTTGGTTTAATCCTAAACCATGAAATAACTGAGGAAATCTAAACCTTCTTAAAACACATATAGAGACACATAAACCTTCTTAAAACACATATAGAGACACACACACACACACGTGCATAAATACACATACGCATATATATACAAAGAGACACAGACACATTATATATACAGATACATAAAAACACATACACAGACATGCACAAACAAGCAAACATACATACATGGACACGTATGCATATATATGCATTCATGCACACACATACACAACACATACATATGTGCATATATATACATATACATACATATACATAACACACAACTAATGTCGAAATCCTCATCACTCTGCACCCAGAGAATAGCCCACCACTGGTCTCCCTGCTTCCCTGTTCTACCCAATCTACCCGTGGAACCCTCTGGGGAATATCTGTAAGCCCCTGCGCTCTTGCCCTTTCCCAGCCACTGGTCTCTATCACTGAATCATCAGGGCTCACCTTCTTAGTAGGCTATCAAGGCTCTTTGTGATTTGGCTCCATCTACTGGTCTAGCCTTGCCTCCTTGTGTCCCAACCATCTGCTGCCACATTGCTCATATTCCCCAGGCTTGACCACTCAGAGGGCTCTGTAGCTCTCTGTGCTTTTCCATTTCCACCGGTGTCTACTTCAAAGAGCACTTCTCTCCTTATCTGACTCAGATTCCTGCTCACTGTCATGCCCCAGCTTAGGGATAGCATCTTCTGAGTTTCCCATCATCCTCTCCCAACCTCTTCAGAGCTTCCTCAACTTCCTTGCGTTAGGTCCTCCGAAATCATCTATGCCCTGTGTCTGTCACAAGTGAATGGCTGGAAAGAAAACCGAAGAATGAGAACAATCAATGTGTGAACAACAGGTTAGAGATGCAGCCCATGTAAAGTCTGGTGGCGATTTCAAGAACACGCACAAGATTGTAAGAGCTGACCGATCTTAGCAGATTGTGGGAGGAAACAGTAGAAGTCGTCCAGAATGTTGGAAACGGGTGGGGGACAGACCACAGGGAGCACAGGGTGGACATCGTTGGCAAGGTAGCTAGCATACAATAGGAGGAATGGGCCTAAAGATATGGCTGCAGTTAAGAACACTGGCTGCTCTTGCAAGGACCCAAGTTCAGTTCTCTGTGCACACGTGGTGGCTCACAACTGTCTAACGCCAGTCCTAGGCGATCTGATGACCTCTCTGGTCCTCCACGTGTACCACATGCAACTCATGCACATGCAGGTAACCATGCATACACAAAGTAAAAAATCAATACATTCTTTTTTTAAGATTGGGAGAAAGCAAGGGAGTAAGGGGGAACATTTTCTGGAATATGACAGAGTCCGTGTAACTGTCCAAGGCAGAGGCCAGTCAGCCTGGTGACCCTGGACACCATTTTAGGACCATGGCTTTTGTTCTATGGGGGAGAGTATATCTGTAGCACTCTGAACAGATCCACTGTGTGCCTTAAGGATCACTACAGTTTCTGGGATAGAGCAGGAATGCAGAGAGTGGGTGGCAGTCCTGACACAGAGCAGAGTGGTGAAAAACCCATTTCTAAAAGATTAAAAGTCGTCTCGGGAATAGATTGAGGATCCTTGATCTCTGAGTCACAGTCTCAAGCAGTTTTCCAGCTCCGACCTATTCAAGGTGATTCGAAGTTTGATGTGTGCCACGTGGGATAGGAACATTAAAGTGTCTCTTATTTTCTTGTCAGCCTCACGCTTCACAATTATCTCTTTATGGTTACATTTGTACACTTGATGGGGATGTGCAATCAGCTACCCTGTAATAATGCTGGTTAAAAAAGACTCACCCATCCTATAAGCTGCATGTATTACACATAATTATACACCTGCGGGCCTATCTAATTCCATAAAAATAAGAGTTATATGCTAACACAGCCTTCGATGTGCGAATTTTTCAGTTGCACACCACAGTGAGAAACAGGTGATAAGCATAAATGGACAATCAAAAACCTATTTGCAACTGACAATGCTTTTCTCCTGGCTAGCAATCAGCCCATAACTCCTCTAGCCTCTTTGAGCCCCCGTTTGCACCTGGTATGATTTGCAAATACAATATTAGAGATGCAAAGATGAGCAAACCAGTTCTAACAGAAAAGGCAGTCCCTCTCCCCTTCTTCCTCTCTTCCTGTCTCTCAATTGCTCTGTTTTGTTTGTTTTTGTTTTTCGAGACAAGTTTCTCTGTGTAGCCCTGGACTGTCCTGGAACTCACTCTGTAGACCAGGCTGGCCTCGAACTCAGAAATCCACCTGCCTCTGCCTCCCAATTGCTGGGATTAAAGGCATGTGCCACCACCGCCCGGCTTCTTAATTGCTATGAAGCAGGATATTTGATCACATTGTAAACCCGGAGATTGTAGCTGGAAAAATCTTGTTGTGGCGCACCTCAGTCCTAGCACACACCTTTAACCCAAGAACTTTCTGTAAACAAGAGTCAACATAAAGTCAACAATAGGTCGATAGGTGGAGCAAGCAACCACCTCTTGTTGATCAGGAGTGAACATAAGGACATAGAAAGGACGGACATCTAGTTGGAAGGTATTTAAGAGAAAGCGCAAAAGGGAAGGAGCTTTTTCCTTGGGGGCAGCGGGGGGGGGGGGGGGGGGCGGCGAGGGGTTGAGGGCGGCGGCGGGGAAGGAACCAGAGGAGTAGAAAGGTCAGCTGGCTGCTTCTTCTGCCTCTCTGAGCTAGCAGGTTTTCACCCCAGCATCTGGCTCCTGAGTCTTCATTGGTAAAATCGAATGTTTGAGATTTCTGTTTATAAAACTACAGCATGTTGAGTCTGCAACAGCTGCACCCTTCCTCCTCACCCCTGGATGACACCTTTCAGATTTGAACTCATGCTGTCCCCGGAAGTGAGTTAGACAATATAAAACCCTGCTGGCCAAAGGTCTACTCTACACTTTTTCTTCAGGTGTTCCTTCCTTCTCAGGAAATGTGTGAAGTCTTCTATACTGTTTAGGCTAAGGCTTACCCTTAAGAGAGCACTGAGGGAAAAAAAAAAAAACACATGTACAAAAACAGATAGTTCCTCTTTGGAGCACTGGAAATTTTGATTAATGTTAACCCTAGGCACAGTGCCTGGACATGGTGGCAGTGTTAGCAAGCTCCCTAGGCAATTCTTGAGTCTAGCCAAGAGAAAGAAACCCTACAAAACCCTTCAGTGAGAGCATTTTCTTGCCATTGATAGCTCTTCTTTAGGGTGGTAAATATAACAGCCTACTTTGCACTTTTATATAAAGGGACTTATTGGTGATGTTCTAAACACCCCATCACTTTTTGGAAGGCATTCAACTCCTGGCTCTTTGCTAATTCCTCTCCATGTTCCTGAATCTCCAATGGGAAAAGTTCCAAGCAGGTCTTGTTGTCTGTGCTCTTATTAATCAACCCTCAAATGTAAAATCTAAATATTCTTAATATCACCAAGCACCATGTTACCTATTCCTGACTTTGATCCTCCAAAGAAATGTCGCCTGCCTCACCACAGTGTCTTCTAGGTGATGCCCTGGTATGGAGCAGCAGGAGGTTCAAGCCACTGAGTGTGTATCATAGGGTAGAGCAAGAGAGGCATCCATCAGGATCTCTGTCCACAAGCCATCAGCAGTGATCCTGGATCCCAACACTTGCTCTTCTTGCTCTTGTTGCTTTTTCTTTTATTTTTTATTTTTTATTTTTTAGGAGATGTGAAAATCTTTATTGGATATTTTATTTATTTACACTTCAGATGCCATCCCCTTTCCCCATTTCCCCTCCCTAGAAAACCCCTATCTCATCCCCCCTTCTCCTTTTTGCTTTTATCCTTTTTTTTTTTTTTTTAAAGAACATATACTGAAGACCAGCCGAGACATCCAGCCTCATAGACTGAACAGCTACTGGATTCTTGGACTTTCCGTTAGGAGACAGTTATTGTAGAACTAGTTGGACCATAGCCTGAAAGCTACTCTAACAAATCATATACTTATATTCCTCCTATCAGTTCTGTTCCTCTAGAGAATCCTAACACATACACACACACACACACACACACACACACACACACACATGCATAAATGTAAAAAAAATTTAAAATTTCTGCCCCTCATAATCCTAAAATGCACTAAAATTAAATATTGAGGCTACTTTCACATTGGGGAGTAGAGACCATTTTTAAAGTTTTGTGGCTTTCTTTATCCTCATCTGAATGTATATTTATGCAAAAATTAATATTTGTCCCTAGAGAGCCCAAGGAAAACCATGTATTCTGCAGATGCAGTACAATGCCATTACACATTGCACATTCAGCAAGTATGGTTTTGCAGCCTCCCTTCAGCCAACGCTACCTAAGCTATGAACTAATAATGCACGCCAAAGTGGAATTGCAATGTGTGAGCTATGTACAGGCTACTCTGGGGCATGTGGGTTTGGTAACTAAATGCTCCTGAACACAGAGGTTCCTACTTAGGCCTTAGGGTTTGTCAGCTCATCAGAGTCCATATTTACCAAATATAAGAAAAGAACCACCTCTGGTTCCAAGACAAAAGGATGGCTCGAGTGTCTGATCACGCCTGTCTGCTCCTTTGCACGGTCCTAAGTCCCTTGCCGTGCTTGCAGCTAGGATGTGCCTCCTCTGGCGTCTTGCACGGTGAGCTCTGTCTCTGAAAGCTTTATGCAACCGTTCCTTGGCCAAGTTGGTGCTCACCAACAGCTGATTTTCAAGCCGCTTGTTGCTCTGTGACCTATTTTCCTCTGACATTGGCTTTCCCAGGGACTCACATTCTACTTCGCACCAGAAAACAGCATTCCTTCGTGGTCTCTGCTTCAGTTCCTGCCTCAAGCTGATGCCGCCTTTGCTCCCTTGTTGATGGACTGTAACCTGTGAGTCAAATAAGCCCTTTTCTTCCCCAAGTTGGTTTTGTTCAGTATTTTGTCACAGCAACAGGAAGGAAACTAGCATACTACCTCACCAAAAAATGGTGAGTTCTTTAGGGTCGTCACCCAGGCAACAGTTGACCAGTATTCTGTCTCTATATTTTTGCTTTCCCCAGAATGTTCTAAATGGAACAATACAATGTGCAATCCTTTTGAGTTTGTCTTCTTTTACTTAACAGAAAAGGGATGAGATACATCCACATGATTACAAGGATGGATATATTATTCTGCTTTGTGGTTGAACATGTACATCCTTTTGTGGCATCTTGGAGTCTTGATTTAAGAATGCATAGTGGACCCAGCTGATACCCTGTTCTGAAAGATATCTGTACTCCTCCTGAATACCTATGCCCCTGTGTCATCCCCTTTCCCACATCCTGCATTCTTGTGTTTATAACCCCTGTGTTAAAAAGTAAAAAATATGATTTGATAATTTAAAAAAAAAATGCGTATTGGAGCTGAGCCATGGTGGCTCGTGCCTTTAATCTCAGCACTCAGGAGGCAGAGGCAGGTGGCTCTCTGCTGTGAGTTCAGCCTGGTGTACAGAACATGTTCCAGGATCTATACAGAGAAACCCCATCTTGAAAAAGCAACAAGACCTGCTTGGAACTTTTCCCATTTGAGATCCAGGAACATGGAGAAGAATTAGCAAAGAGCCAGGAGTTGAATGCCTTCCAAATGTATATATATATATTTTATATTTTATATATATATGTGTGTGTGTGTGTGTGTGTGTGTGTGTGTGTATCCATTCAATACCAAAGAAGTAGGCTTTTATGCTGGTGAATGGAGAGTGAGCAGGCAACGGGAAGAAATTCTCTTCCATGTCCTTTGTACGGGCTGCCACAAGAAGGTGTGACCCAGATTAAGGTTTGTCTTTTCATCTCAAATGATCCAGATTGAAGGTGTTTCTTCCAGCCTCAAGTTGTCTGGATGTAAAGTGAGTCTTCTTACCTCAAATGATCCAATTAATTAAGAATCCCTCACAGGGTCTTGAACACCTAGTTAAGGCCAGATGTAGTCAAGTTGACAATCAAGAACAGCCATCAGGGTCTATGTGTGTGTACAAAGAGACATCAAAGCACAGTTTACAGGATCTGATATTCTCTCTCTCTCCACCATGTAGATCCTGACAATCAAACTGTTCACCAGCTTAGCAGGAAGTACCTCTATCCTCTGAGCCATCTTGCCAGCCCAACTTTCATTAATTTTTAAGTGTCACGCAGGAAAGACGAAATGTTTAGTTTTGATCCACATACCTAAGTCCGAGATTTTTCTGGCCTAAGGAAAATGTACAGCCTTTAGAAAAGGAAAGATCACAACCATTAAAAGTACAGGGATCAAGCTTCCAAAATAAGGCATCAAAAAGAAATGCTTTTATGTCATTTTTGGTCACTCTTCCTACAACTTCAACCAGAATGGCTACATAAAATTAACAATGATAGTAGCAACACAATGTGTGCTCAAAGACAGACACAGGCTGACTGGTCAAACTCAAAATGGAGTGTTAGCAAGAGTGACTGCTACTACTGGTAGGCTCAGCAGCTCCAGGAAGGCCTGGTTTGGTACCAGCCCTGCCATCCTGCAGCAGTTAACTGTGTGGCTATGGATGGATTGGCCCCGGCACATCAGTGTTCTTACCCAGAGCCACAGGGATAAAAATGGTCTCTCCAGAGCAGTGGTTCTCAACCTGTGGGTCAAGACCCCTTTGAGGGTCACCTAAAACCATCAGAAAACAGCATTTACATAACAACCAATAGCTATCAAGATTATAGTTATGCAGTAACAATGAAAGTAATTTTATGGTTGGGCATCACCACAACATGAGGAGCTGTCTTAAAGGGTCCCAGCATTGGGAAGATTATGAACAACTGGCCCAGAGCTATTATTTCAGGTAACTCAGATAACACGTGTGAGAACCATCCAGCAGTATGTCTGGTGTGCAGTCCATACTTAGGAAATGGATGCTACCCTCTAGATAGTACAAACATTTAATTTAGTAAAACAAAACAAAACAAAAAAACCAACGTAGGGATGAAGTCACCATGTGGCCGTGAAATCCTGACTCCAATAAGATGACTCCTGCATTGGTCAACGATTGTACCAACTTGGGAAAACGACCTCAGAAAATGTTTCCCAATTCTATTAGAGACCCAGTGTCCCTGGGACAAAGCCAAGCAATCACCTTCCCTCCTCAGAAGGTTAAACAGGTGACTCAGGGCTGAGAGAAGCCAGAAGCCCCTTTCTGCATGAATTACACAGAAGTCACAGCTGGTAAGATATGGATCTCTCATATCCATAAGATACATATTTAGTCAATTCAGTTACTTAAAGTGATAGACAGGCTTGTGCCAGGCACTAAAACCACATGAAAAACATGCAAATGGCACAGCACTTGCCAGACCTATCTTTGAATGACACTGGGGGAAGGGGATACCAGGGTGCTTCCTACAAGAAGGGGAGGGAGCTGTAACCTCCATCACTTACACAACCTTATCCAGGCGTATTTTGTTGGCAGTGAACACAGATGAGGACAGCGTCATGCAGTCCCTGCACTTTGACACATGAGTGTTTGTTTTGTTTTGTTTGTGAGATTGTTGGGAGTGTAGGGTGCCCAGAATCAGTGGCAGGGTTTTTTTTTTTTTTTTTTTTTTTTTTTTTTTTGGGGTTTTTTTCTTGGTTGGTTTTTTTTTTTCTTGGTTGGTGTTTTTTTTTTTTTTTTTTTTTTTTTTGGTTTTGTTTTTTTTTTTTTTTCTGTTTTTTGTCTGACCATCTCTGTGCCCTTTGCTCTGAGATGAACCCCACCATGGGCAGTTATTCAAGATGTCGAATAAAAAAGAATCTTATGGCTTTAAAATAAAGAACAGACTCAGTCTGTGGTGTTTTCATTTTCTAGAATGTGTTTTACATCAAAGATTAGGGGACGTGCCTGGATTTTGGCATCTTACAGTAATGCATGTCACCTGTTAAAGTGCCCTTTAAGTATTCTATCTAAGCAGATGAGTGACATGTGGGGTTTCGGTATACTGTAGTAAAGGGTGTGGTCACCAATGACCTTTCAGCTGTGCTCAAATGTATGAGCCGTTCTCTAGAATGGCGAGACATACCTACCATGTAGCCTATTTCTAAGGAGAAGCCCTCTTGAAAAGCTGATTCTGCTACCTAATCTCTCAGCTTCTTTGTGAGAAAACAGCACTGCTTTCTGCCCTTCCTCCGTCTCACGGTCTTTATCCTTTTCTGTCTATTCTTACCTCAAAAGCAGGAGTGGTTGTTACCATTTCAGATTAAGAAAGGGGTCGTGGAGAGGATTCTCTCAATTTGGGGCAGGGGGTCTTCAAAATCTTCACATCTACTGCTCTATGTATAGGAAGTCCACCTGAAGGGCCATGAAGGAAAGGTTGTCAACAACCCCGGTTCCCTTGTGAACCCCCTCCAGTAGATTCCATTTCCTGTGAGGGCGACACACAGGAATCTGCAAGACTCATCTCCCCCAGCCCCTTGAGAGCATCCCAGTGTCACTTTGAGAGTGACCGGCTAGCACTCATGATGAGGAGACATTTGACATCCATCCACACCTCTTCCATGCTTTTGCACCACAAGCCCAGAATTTGACAATGCCTCCCACCCATCTCTAGTGTGCCAAGAAGCACTCCACTTTGCACACTGTTTCCAGGCCTTGGGAGAGCTTCAGCTGCCTGTGGCTAGGATGGAAGAGCCTTTACAGTAGAAACCAAATCCCTTTAAAGAAAGTCCCAGCCTGGGAGAGCCAAGTCCTCCCACATCTACATGTGTAAACATGGAAATGATAATACAGAATCTTAAAGCTGTGTCAATAAATTCTGGTTCAGAGACTCTCATAAGATTTTTATTTGGAGCCTACGAGTTGCAGTACAGGAGATGTGAGCTCGGCTAGATATAGTCAGCATTCAAAGTGGGACGGGGAAAGGAGAGCGTGCCTATGCACAAAAGCTCTTAAACTCATTACAAGGTCATTAAAACTGTTTAAAGACACCCAACCCCCATGGATGTTGGAGAAGCTAGCTATGTAACTGAAGCTAGCACTCAGTAAAAAGCGTCCATGAAGAATGAGTCTGACATTTTCCTAAAACATATCTTGACTCTCCAGACACGTGAGGTTATCGGCCTTCACGGACACGCAGTCTAAGAGAGGATGCGGTCACCTCACAGCCTGGAGACCACACGGGCGCTGTTTCCCTAATGCCTACCCCGCTCCACACACCACTTCCAAAGCTCTCTGCGTGCTCCTTTCCTGGCAACTTCCTTCCCTCTTCACTTTAGGAGAGTGGAGGGGAAGAAGAGACTTGAACGTGGCTGCCTTTGATTGTCTCCGAAGCAATTAAGAGCTCATAGCTGTAGCCTGCAAAATCCTAGCCAAGAGAAATAATAATAATATAACTAAAATAAAAACCATCGATCGTGTGCCTACCACACGCTAGGTCTCAGGCGCGAAACAAATTCCACATTCCTATTGGTGTTTCCTGAGATTCTATTGGTCCACCTGGGGATCCCCTGAGGGACTCCGCTGGCCTCCAGTTTGCCTAGGCAGCCATCCATCTCCTCAGGGGTGGAGTCAGGCCGGGAGATCACCTGCTATAGCCCTAAGCCTCGAACTACCTGGCTCTCACTAAAGACACAGCGGCCACGCCCCTATTTGCTCTCAGGCCATGGCTTTGTAGGTCCACCTAACACACCACAGGAGGCCAGACTGTGGCCTCAGTAATCAATGGCAGAATGAGAGAGACCAAACGGTTTCTGGACTGACACAGCCTGAACTAACATGAAAGCGTGAACTAGGCCAGCTGGCAAAGGTGTTTGATGCCAAACCTGATGGACTGAGTTCTGTCTCTGGGACCCAAGGCTTCCACAAGTTGTCTTCTGGCCTCGGCACACATACTGTGGTACATATGCATGTGCATGTGCCTGTGCCTGCGCACGCGCGCGCGCGCGCGCGTGCACACAAACACGTAAATAAATGTTATTTTAAAATAAAGTGTGAACCACTGGATGACGCTCCCTCATCCATCACAGCTGGAGATTGATTCCGTGAGGTTTTTAGTTTTTGTTGTTGTTCTTGTTTTGCTTATTTGTTCTTTTTATGTGTGTGGATGTTTTGCTTGAATATAGGCTTGTGCATCGTGGGCATGCCTGGTGCCTGCCGAGGCCAGAAGAGGGCATCCAATTTCATAAAACTGGAGTCATAATTAAGAGCCATCATGCGGGTACTGAGCATCAAATCCAAGTCTTCTGGAAGAGTAGCCAGTGCTCTTAATGGCTGAGACATCTCTTGACCCTGATTCAGTTTTAGGCGTGGTACCCCAGGATAGACCATACCTTCTAAAAATATCCTGACTCCTGGGACAAATATTATTTATTCATTCATTCATTCATTCATTCATTTTACTTCCCAACTGCAGTTTCCCCTCTCTCCTTTCCTCCTGGTCCCTACCGCCAGCCTCCCTTTCCCGAACCTCCCACCCCATCCATTCCTCCTCTGTTTGTCTTCAGATGAAAACGTAGGTCTCCCATGGGTATCAACCAGCCACGGCATGTAAGTTGCAGTAAGACTAGGCACCCCGTCTCTTATGAAGGCTAGTGAGGCACCCAGTGAGAGGAAACGGCAGGACAAGTATTTTTGAAGAAAATGTATCTTCCCATTCTGACTTCAAAAGCTCAGTGGATTAGTTACACTCAGGTCTGGTCCAGGAGCACTTGACGAAACATTAAGCTTAGCATGGTGTTCTTGACACAGTGGAACAAGCACCCGCAGTCTCCACACATTCCTAAGCAGGCATCCTGAACTCATACTGCCAAATGTGCCAGGTCTTCAGTTTCCTTAGTTCTGTACTAGACAAGAGATCCCTTATTATTGCTGTGAGGTACAGCTTCTAGGTTTCTGTGGTGCGCTGACCAGAAGAGGCAGAGGTGTGAGGGCTCATGATAGCTTACGGAGATAAGCCATTAGGGCTCCAGATATCACAGCCATTCATGCGTACGCATGCGCGCATGCATGCCTGCATGCGCGACTGCGCACACGAACCACCCATGAGAGACCCACTGCTGATTCTGCAAAGAACTTTCCTGCTGGCTACCCAGAGATGCTGCTGCCTCAACACGTGGCTGGACATGTGTTTCTAGCTAACTTTTGTTTGCTATACAGAAAGGATAATTTCAGGATATAGGTTCCCCTGTTCCATTTTCATTCAAACCACAAGTACAGACATTCTGTAGGTCCTGATGAATTTTCCAACTGGAACACAGCTCTGCTTTGTGAAAAAGAGGCAAGACACCAGAGTGACAATCCAGGGTCTTTACAGGCTGAGATTAAAACAAACATACACCAAAGCTTTGGGCACCAGAAATGCGACATTATTTCATATATGTTCATCTTCAAAACATTTAAATACTGTGGGGAAGTCTCCGTAATGTGCACCTGAAAATACTACATTTGGAATATCCATTTGATTTAAAGTGGTAGGGCTATTCCAGTGAAATGTGAAATGACAGACACAGGTCTCATCACCTATATTCTTAAATCCTGATACATTCATTTTGCATAATTAGACATAACATAGCTAATCATTGTATGTTACATAACTGATAATTAAAAGCAGACACTTATATCATATGTTAAAAAAAATAAAGACTTTTTTCCATTAATTTAGAAATCTTAGACTGTGTTTGATTTCAATGCTCAAACCACAATGGAGCTAACTCACTGGGAGGGCAACTCAATTGCTTGTTTTTAGAAATGGGTCCACGGAGCTGTTCTAAAACAATAAAGTAAACTGACACAAAGTCAATACAGCAATAGCTGCTAGCTGTGTGTGGCCAGGCTGTCTTCTTGGAGCTATGATCACCTGGTAAGGGTAGAGTAAACACAGGTCAAGTTGGATGAACCTGTGAGAGACCATTCATCTTGTCAGGTGTCCATCCATTACAGGAGTACAGTTCCATCTTTAAGGTACACATGCCAGGAAAGGCAGCTTCTGATTGGACTGGTGACTTGCTGTCCATTTTTCCAGGATACAGGCCAGGGATGTTTTGTTTTCAACTCCGCTGCAAGGAGTCACATTTAAGAGCCAAAAGCATGGCCCATGTGTGGGTGAGGCCTACCGTCTCTGCTGAGGTCCTCGTCTTCAAGCCCTTGGATCTGTACAGTGAGAGAATACACACACTTTGGGTGACAACGGATGAGCAGGTAGCCTGCTATTACACACAAGCTTGACTCAGAAGCCAAGAGGCTAGAACATGTTGAGATTCCTTTCCCCTGTGATTATTTTAATGAAGATGGTTATCAGTGATGCAGGACAGAAGGTAAGGCTGAATAGTGGCCCTCAGGGCCCTCCTACTCCCTGGAGACCCACTTCCTACAGCAAGACCCCACCTTCCAACATCTCCACAACCTCCCCAAACAGTGAAGCCACTGTTTAAGCACAGGAGCTGGCATGCGACACTTTACATCCAACCATCATGGTCCTTCTCGAAGAACTCACTGCATACACTTCATCAACACAAGCTTGTTCAAGAACGAAACAAAAGAAACCCGACTCTTGATACTTGCGTGGAATATCAAGGTCTTAGCAACACCGTGTACTGATCAACGTTTCCAAGAAGGAGAGATTGAGCTGGTGAAATCCCCAGACTGTCACTGTATCATCAAAGAGTCAGTGACTTCAAGTTCCAAAGTCACGTCTTTTCCTTGAAGGGAGAGAGAGAGATGTGTGCTTTTAGCTTAAGTTAGTAATAGTTTCTCACTGTTAAACAGTACCAAGAGTTATGTATGACTCATAATGAAGACTCATTTCACTGACATAAATCACATCTTCAGCCTTGCAATGGCAACGTGTGTCTCTCATGAAGGTGAGATTAAAGGACTTTGAATACAATTTTGATAATTTTACGACTTCCAGGAACACTTTATGATCCACTTTATTTGTCCAATTTCATATAATCACATTTAATTATAAGTGAGGTTTTTGTCATGATTTCCCTTTGCATAATTTGTAATAATGGCACAAGAGAAGAGGAAGATTTTCCAGAAGAAATGAATCTCTTTCTTCTGTTCTCACGTCACCAGTCCAAAGTCGACAGGACATATCACAATGACAGATTGTGTTTAATAGAACGGTCACTACTGCCTCCGAGTGGTGAGTTATTTTCAGAGTTTAAATTTCTTTCATTTCAAGAGTTCCAGGAGACTATTCTAACACAGGGCGCACGTCATTTTAAGTTTCTGTTTTGACCCTAAGATTATAGCTTAAGAGCATGAAAATATGGTTTATTTGGAGAAATTTTAAAACCTCATCAGTGTCACAGGTGGTCAGGGTGATGGCTAATTTTGATTGGATTAAGGAATAATTAGGACACTAGAATCATCTTGGAGAATGTGCATGGGGATGCTTCCAAGGAAAATTAACAGAGATTGTAAAACTCTCCCCCAACCCCCTCTCTGCAGGTCACTTCCTGGGCTGACATTCTGGACTGAATAAAAAGGAAAAGAGAAGCCAGCTAAACACCAGCATTCATCTCTCTTCTGACTCCTCACTGTGGGTGTGGTGTAACCAGCTACCTCTGGCTCCACCCTCCCACTCCCACCCTATCACACCTCCCCTGCCGCAATGAACTGCATCCCTCTCAAACTCTAAGCCAGAAGAAATTCTTTGTTCCTTAAGTTGATTCTGATGAGGCATTTGGTCACAATGGGGAGAAAAGTAACCCATATGCCCATCTGTGTCCTCAGGAATCTGTGTCCTATGAACAAGCACACCCCCGCCTCCTAGTGCTTAGAGTATATCCCCCAGGACATGCTCCTGGGCCAGCATGCTCTCTTGGCAACAAAGCCATCTCCAGTCCCTGGAAAGGCAGGACCACAGGGCTCACAGGACTCTACATTGTTTATGAAATATCCCAATGGAAAGAAATGTGTTATTATAAAGCAAAGCATATTACTGGCACGTATTAGTTTTTTTTTCCTCATAATGATGGATGAACACTTGAGTGGGTCAAAAAATAAAGATGTGGCTACAGTTAAGAAAGACTGAACTTAAGCAAGTGGCACTGAAGGTCACTATTCCAACAAATTGTACACACATATGGACGATTGACAGCTAACAACATAGTTGGAGCAGGACCTACCTAACCCAACAGTTAGCATGGTTTTGGAGTTTTTACTAACTGAACGATTATAGTGCCTTAGATCTTTCTTAGCCTTGAAGCAAGCTGAGTAAACTAAGAAAGTGATGGGAGATGCCTACTCCATCTCTGAGGTAAAGAGGCGAGAGTAATACCCAAATTGTGGGCACCTCCAGGAAAGCTGGCAAGGCACAGCATGAATTGATGAAGCATCTACAGGCCAGGCTGGAACCTTGTGTGCATGGGAAGCTCACTGAGCATGCGCAGGAGCACAGGCTGCAGAGGCCCGTGGATCCCGCCTAACACCATGTGTGGCTGTGTGAATAACTGAAGGACAGGCAGAGTGAGCCACCCACGGGGACAGAGCCGGACAAAGCATGGAAAGAGCAAAGATGACCCCGGATAAGGACAGAACCCGCAACACACAAGAGCTTTTTCTTGAAAAACTACGAACAGCACATTTTTAAAGTATAAACAAGCCATTGCCTGGTCTATGGGTTTTATTTACCTCGTTGTTCTATCAGAGCGTTTATCCATTTAATCGTTTAAGAAGGCTGAAACCAGGTCCTTTGCTAGAGGATGAGTGGAACTGGATTAAGCCAGATTCAAAAAAGACAAAATCACATTTACCTCCTATGTTGAATATTAACTTTTTATAAAGTACATGAAACTGGATGCAGAACCGTAGAGGGGATGGAGGTGGTAACAGGAGAGGGTGTAAGCTATTAAGTCTCTACAAAGCACCTGATACACATGTATGAAGTCTTGCAATGAAACCCACTATTCTGTACAACTAATATACACTAATTCTAAAATGGGAGACGTCATGGGTGTTGAAGATAAAAACGTGGGAAAGTCACAAAAAGATCAAATTAGTAGTGGCAAAAGATCAAGAATATTATAAGAACAAACTATAAGCAAAATATTGTCATGGAAGCCCACAGGCAGCCTTTAAAGGCACGTTGTCATTACAGAGGCAAAGTCACAAATAGTGACAGAACCCAATGAGGGGCTGGAGATAAGTATCGGTGATTGGGAGCCCCTGATGCTCACAGAGGACCCAGTTAGCATCTCAGAACCCAAGATCATCTGCTCACAACTGCCTGTGACTCCCGCTCCAGAGGATCTGTCACCCCCTTCTGGCCTCTGTAGATATTGCATCTGTATGCATGTACCAACACAGACATATACACAGAAATTAAAATATAATACAAAATTTAAAAATTAAAAACATCAGTGAGAGTTGCATACATATTAGTAAATCTTACAATCTAAGACTTTCCTATTTTGGAAATACTTTATGACGAAAAGGGAAAGTGAAAATGTATTCAAAGAATATTACGTATTTGCAGGAAGACAGTTTTATGTAGCCAAGTGTAATAAAATAAATCTTTAAAATGAAAAGCTTTAAAGTGCTTATACTAATCTATATCAATAAGAATTTGGTGGGTTTTTAAAAATCCGTCTTTGTTTGTATTTCCAGTGGTTAGGAGTGTTCTCTCTAGACAAGGTTTTCATAGCAGGCAGTCCCAAACACACCGAGTCAAAATTAGAGGTACCTGTGCTGTCTTCTTGATTAGTAAACACAGAGAAATTTAAAATAGTTATCTGTGAAATAATGTCTTAAACAGTCTGAGCCCCTCCTAGTCCGTCTAGCCTGGCTAATCTTGGTGAGAGATACCGAAGCTCCTAAATTTGGTCCACCTGAGAGTAGACATGGGATCTTTCAGTGGCTTTGGGTGGCTCCTCTTTTGCCCTTTGGAAATTAAATTTGAGTTTTGTAATTTACAAAAATTGTTATAAATATGCGTAGAAAAGCAAAGCACACTAAATTAAAAAACAGAGAAGAAGAAGAACGTATCAAAAGCAAACAAAAGGGAATCCATAGTTAAAGAATTACGTCGGTTCTCAGAATGAAAACACTTCCATTTCTTCCCACAAGGTGGCGATAGGATCCCGCTCATTTACTGCAGGTGCTGCTCACAGCTCTC